>NC_045751.1:6732827-7457827 GCF_008692095.1 Etheostoma spectabile | reverse complement strand
CAAATCAATCTATTAAACATGCAGGCAAAAGGACTCTTTGCATCCATCCATTAAATGCTGTAAATCTTTGATTCATTAAAGCAGTTAAATTTACATTTTTCAAGCAATGCAGTTAGCTCCTGGTGGCCTATCCAGCAGTGCATCACCAGCCTTCCCACTGCAATTTTCTTAAGAAATGTCATTCTATAGTTTTTAATAAATGTACTCTTTAAATATGTTTAAATTCCTTCCTACATGCATTGTAAAATATAAGTTAGAAGTAATTGAGTGGATTTTTTGAACACCATTGTCAATACTTAACTTTAGAAGGACTCCATGGAAGTAGACAATGAGATGTCACATGCTGTTCTCTTTGCTGGGAGGATCTTGTTTGTGAGATCTACCAATATGCTGAGGGCCTGTCCCTAAAACCTCTCCAACCGTCAAGAGTGTGTCGTTTCTCCATGATTAACAGAATTATCTGGAAAAACAGACACATTCCTTCTGTTCAGACATTATCTGACTAAAGCTTAAAACCTGTTGCGCCAGTCTGGCTGTAGTAGTGTCTAGTTTGGTTTTTAACCTATGCATAGAGTCCTAATCATGACTTTATTTTTCTTTGCCGTTAATACCAGACACCAAATGCCAGTCTACACCCTGGCACCAAGAACTCTACATGCCTTACTCAAAGCAGAATGCTCAGTTTTCATTTATTTACGCAGGAATGTTTGGAAATAAAACAATAATGGAAAAACTGGTCCTAGTAGGAGACGTGGAAAAACTTACATTTAGCTCTTATGTAATTTGTATATGTGTTTCTTTTTAAAAAATTGCATAAATTATTATTCATAAGGAATGGAGAAGGAAGGAAGAGACAAAGTATTATTATCAATACTGGTATTACTAGTGTACAGTAAATTATAATGGCAAAATGTTCTCCTGAAATCTACAAAGTTTACCTGTTAGGATAACTAGACCTGCACTGCCCCCAAATGAACAATTGGGGGAATTGACTTTTTTTTCACAATTTCCCAAACAAAGCTGAAAAGCCATTTAAAAAAAAAAAAAGAATGCAAAATTAGGGCTGTAAACCATGCTAGCCAGACCCAGATACCTGGCAGTCATCCTGTAGTTCACAATGTGTAAGGATGATAATTACAGTATGAAGTTGGGATTCCAGTTTCAGTCACTTTATTATCCCAAATGGGAAACTTGATATGCAGTCAGGAGTGAAAGATAAAAAAGAAACACATTCAAGCAACATACAGGTAGACCGGGCAACAATACAAAGACACGTGTACAAGGGTTTCCTGTTTGTAATGCACACAACACAATTTATCACCACTGGAGCAATCTCTTGCAACAAAAACAAAAAAGAAGGTACCACATTACATGTGCAAATTAATCTAGTTATTGCACATGGGAAAAAGGAGTTTTTATTACTCCTATTGCTCTTGAACCGAGGTACCCTAAATCTGCAACCTGAGGGGAGTGTTACAAACTCAGAGTGCTGGGGGTGATTTGTGCAATCACCGGGTCTTGAGAAGTACTGTATGGTCAAAGATAACCATCAAGGGGGCTGTGAGAAAGCTATCACCTTGCCAGCTACCTTTACAATATGGCTGAGGTGGTTTTTGTCCCTGATGTTCAGGTTACCGTACCATGCAATCATGGCAAAAGTAAGAACCGATTCAATAAAAGAAATATAAAATAAGGACATCATTTTCCTATCTACATTAAAAGTGTTTAACTTCCTACGGAAGGAAGGATGGAGTAGAGGTACATAAATCTCACATTGTAAGATCTATCTGCACAGTGCTGCAGAGTAGGGTACACCTGACAAGAAAATGTAGAATATTTAGGCCATTTGGTTGCTCTGGGTCATCTTCCTCTCAGGTGCAGCTCTAGTCCAATAAAAATATCTCCACCTTCCCATCTACCAGCCAAAAACGAACATGAGGAGACCCCTGGGAACAGTGACACATGTCTTTGCGTGTCATTTAACAATCCCAATTGAAGACATAATTCATTGACCATAATACAAACCACACAGATGTAAACCTGTAAATCATTATTGGAAAAGGACACATTGGTGTCACTTTCCAACACAACACAAATTGTTAAAGGCCAAACACCACCCCAATACCTTGTTATGATTGTATTCATAGGTCTGCACCCCATTATGACCCTTGTAGTTAAGTGTAGACTCTGACTTACTATGACTATGTTTTATCTCCCTAAAGAAATAGTATGTATAGGTAGAACTGTTATTTTAGAACTTCTTATATGTTATTTACTTATTTATTTTGTGAAAAAAGTGAAAAACCCCTCATTTGCTGAGAATAGCTTTTGCCAAATCTGTACTTCAGTAACTCAGGGCTTTGGGCCTGACTCATTTTTAATTGTCAAATTGAGCTTGTTGGTATCCAGCAGCATCAGCCCAGTGCTGAAGTTTTGCCTCCATGTCAATCAAAGCTGAGATCCCAATAGAGACATGTGGCCATATGGTGAAGCCTGCATGCTATCACATGGACACCTGTATTCATGAAACTAAGTTGCAGTTGTGTTCCCTTTATATCTTGGACTACACACATACACCATATAACCACAAGGTGGTAGACTTTAGTTGATGATACTAAAAGGGTTAAACGTGCGCTTACTATTAGAAAAGCAGGGGATTTTTACTGATACTGAGTTCAGATTAAAATATTTAGTTTGTAATTTTTAGATGTCACACTAAATTGCATGCATGATTTGACAATGCGTGCGTGAAAAGTGACCATCAAATATATGCATTCATGAGAGAGAAGAAGCATCTGTCCTACATAGCAATCAATAATGATTGACACATAAAGGGGGATCAATAACAATTGGGTCCTTGCCGTCAATTTTGCTTATTACAGAAAAAGATCAGCTTTGTACCATTTAGAATAACGTTAAGTTTTGGGATCGGTTATAGATTCCATACCTCCCTAAATGGGAGGTGTTTTTCTTAAGGCAACGTCATCGAAGCATCCTATGGTTAAAATCATAAAATTCCCCCATACGGAACTCACCGGGGTCCAAACCAAACGCACACAACGTGCTCTAAAACCAGCGTAGTGACGTAACGTCTTTGTGTTGGCAAATCACGGTGAACGCTGGGCGGGCATTGTGAAGCTGTAGTTGAGTGTTAGCAGGCTAACTAGAGAAAGAAAGCTAACTAATCGTGAGAGTAGAAGTGGAGCTAACGTTAAAGGCAACTGTCAAAACAGCAAGGGGAGCAGTATTTTTTAGTTATAATTCCGTTAGATGACTAGCTACATGAACAGGTGTGTAGCTAGTTAATCAGAGACCGTGTTTGTCAGATGCCCGAGGAGCATTTTGGATACTACATCGATTGTCCCATTTCTAAACGGAAACCATTTCTGGACAAACAGTTCGTAACTAGCTAGCCAGCTAGCTGAATCATCCAGGAGACTTTTCATTGTCACCTACAAACCCAAACTGAATGTTTTGTCTGTCATGAGTCCGGCCGGGTGCTCCCATGTTAACGGTTATAAGGTGGATAATTGGAAACAAAATCTTCGAGTCATATACCAATGCTTTGTTTGGAGTGGTACTGCTGAGACAAGGAGACGCAAGGTAAAAACACAGGAACTGCAACGTTAGCTTCAGAAACAAAAGTGAAATAATTTGAATGTGGCACAGACCGACACAGAACTGGAGTGCAAATTATGTCCCACGTGAAGCACAATCCCTGAACGCGTTGAACAAAATTACGGGTTTAGTGAAAGTACTCTGGCAGCAAAAATGTTGCTAATAGGGTTAGGCAGCTAGCTAGGTTATCACCGGTAAGTTAGCTAGCCAGCAATACTCTGCTTGGTGAACTGCGGAGTCTGGTGGCTTCTTTGCTATTTTAACCACAACGTTCAATTTCTCTTTACTAGGTCGAGCAATGTTTGTTCAACCTTTTTATTTTGTGAGTCAATCGGCTAGGTTAGCTTAACGGGTTTGTCTGGTAGATGCTGCACTGTTAGCTGCATGGTTAAACTTGGGTTTGAGGAAAGTAGGGGCCATGGGCTAACATTACCACACCAAATGTACCCATTGTGTCTCTCCACACGCACGCATTAAGGCCACATATTAGCGGTTCTCTCTTGGGCATCCCAGGTCTGTGTTTTTTTTCTGCACTTGTCATTCTGGCAAGAGTTTGGATGCTGGGACATCAGCTGATAACTTCATTGCCAATTTCCTTTTTGGCTTATCCCACACCTGTTCGGCCTACGCTGCTCCGAATTAGCTCACTAACGTGATGTCATCACCGGACTGTGTTGCAGTTTATTTCACTTTACCAACATCACTTCTTTTTTTGTCAACCAAAACTTGTTTTGTTTTTGTGCCATGATGTACATTTAAAATAACACTCCATTTTACTTTGGATTGCAAACATGTCTAGGTTGCTTGACTGTTAAAAAATAAAATAAACAATCCATGCTTCTCTTATATATGTCATACATTTTTATGTCGTTGTGATAAAATAGGTGCTTCAGAGTGATGCAGGATGGACAGAGCTGGTGAGTTGATGCTTATCCCCTCCTCATCTTCACAGACATACTGTAGTTCACGAGCTGGCTTGCTTTCTCTTCTCTTGCTCACCTATCTGTGTGCCTCAGTGCCTTTTCATTTAATGGACTGAATATTAGATGTAAACCTGCATAGCGGAAGAATTCAGCCCCATCGCTGTTTTTGCTGTAATACACAGTTACAGCCAGTGAGATTACTGGGTGGGAGGGTGGACTATGAGCAAAACAGCCAAAAGCATAGCTCAGTTACATTGCAGGCATGTTGAAAACAAATGGTTAGTGCAGTGTTTGATGGCCCTTTTGTTAATACAGTGTTGTGACATACTTTGGTTTGAGCACAGATTTCACTTTGTCTTTATTAATAATTTTTAAACCCTGGTGTGCATCAGAATTAAAAATAAATAGAGAGCATCTGAAAAGGTCAGACAGCCCTAAAAGAGTATCAGACAGTGTAGTGGGGGGCACTCCCTACACTTTTCCCAGCATTTTATAACTGTTAATAACTGTTGTTTTTTTCCTCACACTCTACCTGACAGGAATGCAATCAACGGGAGCTTAGTCAATCTATCACGGAAATAAGACTGGTCGATTTTCTATTGCTCACTTGTTAGCAATTCATAATGTTTGGCCCTACCCCAAAGGCATGTTTAGCTGTTGCTAAATTTTAATTTTTGGAGAACCATTTCTGTATTAGTTTGGAAAGTCTCAATGTTTCAGCACCCTTACTGCTACCATTTTTTTTCTAACAAGTTGACAAGCACCATGACCAGTGCTTCAGCAGCAACCACCACTTTTCTTACCTTTGACAAAAACACTTTGTCTCTGCTATTTTGACAGAAACAATGACAATATAAAAGGGGAATGGGGAAATATCTCTTCCCTGTTTTTCTACCATGCCCGTGGTGGCATGCTACATGAAAACCAGCTTGCTAATGGTCACGGTCCTCAAGGTTAGATTGCATTCAAAGACAATTTTGCATTAAAGTAATTTGGGTTGAGCTGCCGTGAGCAAGTTTCTGTACACGTTAAAGCGGTCATTGGTAGGTTTAGACTTGATTGCATTGTATTTGTATGCTCTGTCCTCCATCAGTCTGTGTCATCTGTCAGTGCAGTTAGTATTCTGTCTAGTTCCTCTCACATGCCACTGCGTCACAGTACACCAGTGGCCTTGGAATCTTGAAGTAATCTTACATAACTGACAATAGGCCTTGTTATTTTTCTGTTATTCACATTTTAGATATACTGTATAATTACTTTTACAAGTGTGATGTAAGTGAAAAGAGAAGGACACACCTGTTTTTTTAAATATTTTTGCAATGCAGCTATGTATTTCTTTTGATTTCTTTGCTGATTACAGTTGTTTACAATTAAAGTTGATTGACAAATAATTTGCTAGTTTTGTTGATTGACAAATTTGCTATGGATTTTGTTGCCAAATAGCTGTCTGACATCTGTTAGTGTTTGTACCTATTGTTTTAGCTCTACCCATCTGTAAACAGACACTGATGGTACAGGTGACTGATACAGAGTGAAAGGAAAGTGGCTCCTGAATGAAGTGTTCTCTCTACTGCCTTATTGCACTCCAGGATGGCTGTATGGGAGTATGAGTCTTGTGTCTCACACCACACCATCAAGGCTCTTTACTACCTAACGACTCTGACGTGCAGAGCAGGTGTAGTGCTACTCCAGTGGTAACAGGCAGGGAATTCTCCTGAGGTGAGGCAGTCTTTGATTTTGTTAAGCTCTGAATTATGAGCTTTAAGACTAGGTGCCTTTAACATCACATCCTGCGTTCTTAACATTGTGGAATAAAAATACACGTAGAAATCCTGCATCATGCATCTGTCCGTGCTATGTGGAAACAGTTATTTGAATAGTTGTGGCATTGAGAGGTATGCTTGTTAGCATGCTTGATAAAACAAACGCTTACCGTTGCACTACTTACAGCATATCAGTCTCACAAGTGTACAACAATAGCAAATACATGGCAAGCACTGTAGTAAAAGAGACACTTTATGTATAGAGGGAAGTTAAGTCATTGCCATTCAGAGACTGAGGGATACAAAAGACCCATTTTGACATTGTATTTAGACTCAGTTTCATTAGTGAATGCCTTTTATTCTTGATTGCAGATTTTCATCTCCTCTTCCACCTTCCTCATTTCTTTTTTCATTTTCCTGTAGTCTGTCCTCAGCAGCCTCCATGCAAGCTGTCATCCTCTCTACCTCAAGCTAAAATCAATTCCCAGGCAATGTGCAGGAACATTATAGCGGGAAATCTGTCACCTGCTCTGCATGCACAATCGGTAACCCACATGGGTAAGAAATGGCAGAATGAGTGCCGGATATAGGAGCTTGCAGAGATGACATCATCATCCAGTGTGGCTTGGGATCTGCTATCCTTAACTAGGAAAAATTAATTCATAATTCTTTTGGCAAGTTAATTCTAAATGAAATGCCCCATTAGCTTGGGATGTGCTTATTTGTTTACACTAACACAGTGTATGATAGTGTGCACAATGGAGCTGTTGTATTTGACACAAATGCTCCATGGAGAAAACAGTAAATGCCTATTGAGCAGTGTATTAAAGATGTCCAACTAAGGGAGATGGAAAGAAGAAACCAGTATGCAAAAGTGTTTTCTCTTTGGTTATAATGGACATTCAATCATACATGATTTTCTTTTGTGCTTCATTAAATTCTGTTCTGGTCAAGGTGTGCTGCATGCCATATAGCTAGAGGGGCTACACCCACTGTAGACTGTCAGTATGCATCATGCAACAAAAAAGGGCTCCATTTCAAATTTCAAAAGAGGAACTATTGTTCTGATGTACTTCCCCTTCTATCTTCCTGGGTCCTTACTTTCATTCCCATCTCTGAATCTTTTATTACTGTGTTGGGAATGTATTTTTAGTGTATTTTATCGGGTCTGTTGAGTAATTGGGATTGAGAATGGCACGTGAGCCTTTGTCTGCACAGAATTCTTATGTTTCCTCTCTTAATTGAGATTCCTGTTACACCAGATTGCTATGTGCCATTTAACCAGACTTGCACAGTCGGATGTTGTCAAAGCTTGGATATAAAACCTGCCCTTGCTTTTACAGTTGCATCTATTCCTCTTTAGGCCAACTCCAGTCATACTTATTATTTATGATTTGTGAATGGCTATGGTGGTGAAGAGAATAATGTGAATATTAATGAAGGTAATGGTTATGTATTTTGTGTGCTGCCCCATCCAACAGAATACTCTGTTTACTATCTATAGGAGAAGGTTTTATGTGTACTAAAAACACTGCTGCAATGAAGGAATCTGTCATGCAGTTAAACCAAATCTATTATCTTAGGTTGAATAGAAATGGGATGAGATGAATGCAGGGTTGGTGGAATTTTACAGCCGTAACGTCTTTGAAGAATTTGCTCTCACTTTGATTAAAGGGCTAAGGGTGGTGATTAGAGAGCTGACTGAATTCATCTTTTTATCTTCTAGTTTTAATAAATCATTTAGGATCAGAGGAACCATACCCCCCCTTTTCCCACAAGTAAAAAAAAACAACCTTTTTGCTTGTGATGATGGAAGATGAGAGAGAAAGCATTTGCTAGATGTTGCTGGGAATTTCAGAGGTAGTACAATTTAATATATAATCTTTTTTTTTCTTTCAAGTATGACACATTCACTTCCTTCTGTCACTCTTTTCTCCCTCCTGTCCCCCCCCCCCCCCACACACACACACACACACACACACACACACACACACACAATGCACTAAGGCTCAGCCAATCCCAGAGAGCGACTGATTCCTGTGCTGAGAGAAGATCTCTTTGTCAGATCTGTCTCCATCACATCACAGGCCTGCTCTCTGACTCATCAGCATACGTTTGTAGCATCAGGATCTATTCCTCCAGCTTCTTCTTAGCCCTTGCATGTTCCACTTCTCTGCTCACTCCCACACTTTTTCTTCCTCAGTTTCCTTGCTTTTGCTGGTTTTTTTTTCCTACTTGAAAACGTAGTTCAGTCCACGACTCTCATTGCCTCTTGATTATCCCATTAAATTTGTGCAAAATAAACATATATTGTTGTATCTTTTGTTATTACACAGCGTTGTTGAATACTTGATTCTGATTCGTCATTTTACGTTTTTATTTTTGAACCTCTTCAAGCTGATTCAGGACCCTCTCCGCCTACGTCACCCTGTCAGGTTCTAATTCGCAAAATGACTTACTCGCTCTACATTATATAATAGTTATAATTCTACGTTTACATAATGTATACACAGTGTTGTTAAACTGCCATATTAAAATATAGTTTTCACAGCTTATTTTTTCATGTAAATACTTGGATCCTGTGAAATTCATAGCAAAATCTCTAATCTGCCTCACTCTCTTCCCATCTTGTCCTTTTCCTCAGTGGGTTTGGTGATGTCAGATGTTTTCTGGCCCCCTTCCAGACCTATTTCTTCCATGTCTGTGTGCTGTCTGTCACTCCCTGGTCTTGTATAATGTGGCTTTTGGTCTGTCAGTCACTGTGGCTCAGTGACTCAGACTAAACAAATGGTACGATGCTTGTAACATCCCATAGTAATGGGCTTGGTATGTCTCCTTGTGGTGTCCCTTTTGCATGCTATTGCCTCCCAATTTTTCAGCCTCAACGAATCTAGCCTCCCACAGATATTCAGCATCTTATTTAAACATATGAAGGCGCTTTAATGCACCACAGTGCTTCCATCCTTGTTTGTTTTAGTTCAGATATGTTAAAGGAAATTGCAATTGACTGATAGTTTAGTCTCCTACTATGCATTTGCAATCCTCCACTAGAGAGCTATCCTGGACAGGAAGATACAATGCTTACATAGGCACAAAGTGACACATGGTAAACAAAAAGTAGCATTTTTAGATGTCGTTATTGTAGCTTCATATACTATGTGCATTGGCCATGTATGTATGCTTATAAGGTCTAATGACCGTTAGTCTTTAATTTGAAAATGTTTGTGTCTGGAGGACGAGCATGACTTTGCATTTTGATTAAGCTCCTCTCTGTGTAAGCTATGTCAAGCTCTCCTCTCAGCCCCTCCTCGCTAGACAAGTTCACTTTGACTGATTTTCTCTTCCATCTCTTCTTCTGACCAATTCGCTTCTTTGCCCTCCCTTTAACTAGTGATTGTACTTCTCATTTGACTGTCCAACAGGCTCTGGAAATGCATAACTGCTTCAAAGCATGCTGGTGATGGCCTGAACCTGCCAATGAGGCTGCTGTCCAGCCCTCTCTTAGTATCACCATCTGGCTAATGAGCTGTCAGTCACTCCCCGGGGGCCGGCCAAACCCGAAACCGAGGCAATCAATCTCTTATAGTGTGGACACTCAATTATTCCCTATTGTTAAAACATTGGGCCCAAGTGACAGCTTTTCTTCGGACTAGGCATTTTGTCCGGAAGTGGTTTTCTGTCCTTGTGAAAAAAGGTGAAGATTGTGGCATTAGACCCTTGCAAGATAATGTATTACTTAGTTCTGCTCAATATATATTTATTTTTTAAAGACTGCAGTACACTAATATCCCCATTATGCCTGTTTTCTGCAGGCAGTGCTTTTAAATTTTCCTAGAGGTAATGTTCACGGCTTTGTGAATCCTGATTGGTGCCATGAGAATAAAAAAAGGAAATAAACCACTTTTGATCTAATGAGATTTGAGTTCAAGGGGACCATTCAGAAGCTCTGTTCTATGGGTGTCAGTCACATCAGGGGTCTCTCCTCAAAGTATGTGTTTTCTTTTGGTGGAGCAGGGCATTTGTGGGCATCTGGTAGCTGCAGGGTTTGACAGTGATCACACACCCTTTTGTTAAGCTGGAGCGAGACTATTAACCATCTGTGCAGTCAAACACACTGCCGTCGGCTTGGTTCTCCCTTTTGCCGTACATGTTTGTCTATGTTTGTACTTTTTTTTTGAGCAGCCTTGTTCAGTAGTAGTTGTAGTATCTTAGCTTAGTTCCACGCCATCCCCCATTTTATTCCTTTTATTTCTGGTCCTGGAGATGGCAAGAAGCTAGACTTCATACACTGGTGCTCAATGTTCAGCTATTGTCCTAGCTATGTCCTTAAAGCAGTGTGTGACAGTATGAGCTTCTAAACTTCACACTCTACCAATCCTTCGTTCCTCCCACAACTCAGATTCATTTGGATGATGTTGGAATATATTCTCACGCAAATACCATATAGCAAGTCAGTCTCAACAGAGGTTACAATGAGCAAAAGAACAGAACTAAAATGAGAATGGAGTACAATTTGTATTCTGTGTCCGTGGGATGCCTACTAAGACTGCATTTTGCAGGCCAGGCATTGTCGTGGGGATAGTGGGATGTGAAGGGGGGGGGGGGTTCTGGAGAAATTCTGTGTATCCTTTTTGTGCATATTTATAGTGTGCAGTACACATGTCAACCATTCTTATTTTTGTTGATGTATCAGCATGTGTGTTTATGTAGAGAAGCATGCACAAGCTTATGAGTGTGAGGCAGCTTGGTGAGCCACTGCTCTCATACAGCTGTGCTGTAAAAATGATTCCAAACCTGTTTACTTTTATTTAATGTTATTTTAGTTATTTATTTAGACTATTTTACCCTGACAGAAATTAAATAAAAAGAAAACGTCTTTCCTCCCAAACTCATCCCTACAACTTATTACATTGAATAATTATTAATTTCTTACTCCCTGTTACTTTTATTCTTGTATTTGTATATTTTATTATAGCCTTTTCTTTTCATCGTGCCCGTTTTTACTGCTCTTTAATGTTTCATGTAAAGCACTCTGAATTGCCTTGTTGCTGAAAGGTGCTGTAGAAAATACATTTGAATTGCCTTACACCCTCAACCTGTATTGGGCTTGCCATTAATATCATATCACGGGGAAAGGTGTCTGCGTGAAGTTTTGAAAATAAATTTAACCAACTTGTGTTAAATGTGAAAGCACTTGGACAGCTGTGGTCTTAAAGCCGTCATAATACAGTTCCAAATGAAGAGCTGTGCGTGCGTGCGTGCTTGCGTGCGCTTGCAGAGGACAGATAAGCTTGCACTTACTCACAAGTACTACCATTTAGCACCGTTTGATTTTAAGTGAACCAATACTCGGTAGTACTGATGTGATTAGGTTGGTACCGGTAAAAGTACAGGGTTAGGTACCCAACCCTAGTGCTCTCTATACCGTATTGACTCTCTTTCTCTCCCCTCCCCAGCCTGTTCTTTGCAGCAGCATGAGTGTGCTCAGTAGAGTCGTCGTCTGTTTCTCTCCTCAGTTACAGCTCATCACATTACTGGCTCTGTTTGAATATTTGAATACATTAACCTAAATGCTGATGCAGGAATAATGACTCGGATTGAAATAAAACAGATGGAGAAACTGAGAATAAATGTTAGATTAGTTAAATTTATATGTATGCAGAAAGATGTAGAACATTGGACAATACATACAGCACTGTAGTTGTTGTGTAATTGTTATCTGACGGCCACTCAGTGGACCCACAAAGCATGCTATCTTATCTTCAAGTTGAAGATGCATTGGAGACAGATTGATCCAGTCAATTAGCCTGAGCCATTGAGTAATGTTGCTCATTAACTATACCCTTGTAGCCGAGCTGCACCAATCCCATCGTTGTATCTGATATAGGTGGGCCAGAGACGAGCTAAACCGATGACAACAGTTTAATCTACCAGTTAGCTTTGCTGGTAGCCAAGCGTATGGGGCTCTGGATACGTCACCCTGTGTGTTGTGATTGGTCGTTGAATTATCCAATTGCTTGAAGGGAGATTTCAAATGCACGCTTGGTGCCGCCCCTCGAGATGGGCGACTTTCATCACTTGATGTCAGAGTCTTATTCTTTTGGATTTGGATCTGGATTTCCAGGCTACATTAGTAGGTGATTCCCTTGGAAACTGATCCCAGCCTAACTTAACCTCTACGAGAGATGCAGCCTAGCACAGCATGAACGTGAGCTTGTTACCTGTCCGATCCTTGTTCCAGTCGTTTGTGCCAGCGGCGGATCAATAGTTGATCTAATAGAACATTAAAAGCCCTGGGTGCAGAGAAAGGCAGGACTGCTGACACTGAGAAGTAGATGGCCTCTGAACCGTGGTGAGAGGGAAAGAGAGCAGAGAACGATTTTCTGCCTCCTATAGGGGTGTTGAGGCAGGGGAGGATGAGGCGGTGCGTGGCATTGGCAGGGTTTCTTGTTTGTAAATTGGAGTCCTGGTGCAGTGGGGCTCAACAACATCACTGCTTATGTAGGATAGGCTCAAAGAGGCAACTAAAATATATATTTAGGAAATCAGTTGAACTCACCTGTGGGGCCCCTCTATTTATCTTTTGCTCGTGCATGTAGTTTTATTTAGAATCTAAAAACACCTGTCCTGCTTCTGCCTTTAATCTTCTCTGTGCCTTCTTTTTCTCTTAGAGTGACAATGACACAAGCTCTACCTCAAAAGTTCAAAGAGTCTGCTGTAGATGTGTGGCAGTCAACACTTAGTTCCTTCCCTTTCCTCACCATACACCCCGCTTGGCAAAGCACCCCTCGCTGATTTGTTTCTGCCCCATCATACACCCATTCAGAACTGGCCGTCTATTAGACCAATATGAATACAAACGGTAAGCTCTGTTTGACCTTGAATATCCCCTCCATTGCAATGTCACCACAATCCAGCCCATGCCTACTAATGCTCTGCCAAAACACAGACCTGACTGTGAGTTTTGTGGTCTGTCTCTGCCGCAGTGCATAGTAGCATTTGTCTGGTGTTTCATGTAACACCCATATCCCTAGCCTACCATGATATGAGCAGATTGATATTCAATTACTTCTGGTACCCTCTGATAACTCCTTTTATACAAGTAGATGTCTGTGCAGGACTGTTTTAATCTTGCACCCACCTGCTCCGATCATTTCCACACACTACCAGGCATGAGCTTTACAAATTTTGCAGATAGTCAGATCTCTACCATGACAAGATTTTTGTTGAAAACCTGTCCGTCTTATCACACAGCAAAAATTAGACACAGATACAACATATCTATTTTTTTATTTAAAGACATGCACATGGAGTTAATCAACTTTTAAGTCATCTTTAGAATGGCTTTATTAAACCTTTTTTTTTTTTTTTTTTTTTTTTTTTTTAAAAAAAAAAATAAATGATCTTTAACTATACAGTACAGTATAGTGGCTAAAAACATGGATCAACTTGTTTATCAGATCAAGATTTAGAGCAGCAACATTAGGGTTAATTAATACATACTGTACAGTGTATAAAGGAGATGTGGATTAGGGATGGAAAGTTTGTGTGACATTTCGACTATCAAACAAATGTACGTCTTGTCTAGAGAGCGAGAGTTAAACAGAACTTAATTTGGCAAGGCATTTGGATGCACATAGTTTAATGGAACACAAAGCAATTCTGCATAGTTAAGACGAATATCCACCACCGTTTATGAATGAATTGTATTGATTAGATTATGATTACCTTGTCCTTGAATCGATTAGATATCCCGATGCATTATATATTGCTACACATTGTTTGGTCAACAAATTCAAGCAGTCAGCTTAGGGCTGGGCGATATAAAGAAAATCAAATATCACGATATTCTTAACCAAATACCTCAATGTCGATATTGCAATGATATTGTATGGTTGACTATTGGCGCTTTAACAAAATGTTATTTACACAATGAGATTTTTGATAAATATTCTCCAGAAATTATTTAATAACTTAGTGGGTAAAGGTAAATAATACAACAGCTAGAACAGTTTAAGTTCAGAAAAGTATAACACTTTACTGTAATACAGACTGTAAAACCAGGGAAAGACAACACTTACAATGTATCCAAAATCTAAGACAATACCTAGTTTCATATCGCGATATTGATACAACATCGATATGTTGCCCAGCCCTAAGTAAGCTATATCTGATTTCCCCTTTTGATTGTATCTGCTCTAAAAAAAGAAACTTCCTGAATATAGCGTGTGAGTGAGAGTGTGAACAAAGCCGGGAAAAAAAAGCAAAAACAAGAAAAGCATCAACCCGGAAAATTAACAAGTAACATCAATGGGCAATTATCGATTATGGTCTGTCACTTAATTGATGCAGAATTGTCTAGTTCCCCATCAATGCAATCATTAATTTCAACACCCTATTGAATGGGTAAATGACAGGCAAACTATCAAGCGCTTTGTCTGGGAATATAGAAAAGCCTTCCTGATATTGGTCTTGTTATTCTGACTTTTTTCTAAGATTATTTTTTGGGCTTTTCCACCTTTTTATTTGATAGGACAGCTAGGTGAGAAAGGGGGACGACCTGCAGGAAATCGTCACAGGTTGGACTCGAACCCCGGACCTCTGCGTCAAGGCATAAACCTTTCAGTATATGTGCACCTCCTCTACCCACTGACTAGGGCTGCACGATTATGGCCAAAATGATAATCACGATTATTTTGATCAAAATTTTGATCGCGATTATTCTCACGATTATTTGTTGATTTTAACCAAAACAAATGTTAACGTCACAGAGGCGTTTATAACTGCGAGAGGGAGTGTGATGGACGCTACTCACAGAGAGACGGCTGACTCATTATGAACGGGTCCAGCACGGGTCGAATGGCGGGAACACACGTCGTATGTATGAAACGTCTGTATCGTCACTGCACTGCATTTTTATGAACTATGATATTCTGGCCATGGGTCACATCTCTGGCCCAGGTCCAAGTCCAGCAGCTCCGTCTCACACTATTACTCTACCAACTGAAGTTAGTTGCATTCAATAACTTCTTCTGTGTTCTTCGCCGTGGCGGCCGCGATAGCAGAGTTACCACGGAAACACTGGTACAAACACAGGTTTGCCCCTCATATTTAACGATATACAGCTGTGTTAATAAAAAATTAAAACTGTAGACAAATGTCAGAAGTGTGGACCAGCGGCCGCTGTGTGGCCGGGCTGCGCGGAGAGTAAGAGGAGAGATCCCACACGAGCACGGCTTTACAGACGAAATGGGTAATGTAACACAAAATTAAACCTTATCCATGAAAACAACATTGCAGCGGATGCGAGGACATTAGCACCGGTGCGTCCTAGAGGAGCTAACAGCTAACAGACGCTCGCTAACTAGCTAACAACTAACAGACGCTACTAGCACTGCTCACTGCTGTTGTCTGAAAAACAACAGACGGGACAAATGTTGTGTTTACTGGTAAACTGGTAAACCTTGAGTTTTCCTCCCGTTACTCTGTCCTCTGTGACTGTCTACATCTAGAAACTAAGCTGCACGGGGTGCAGGGAACTACTCTGACTGGCACATGATCAGACGGGTTGACGGAGCAGTAGATTGGCTTTGCAAAAAACCCGGAGCGTTCTATGAAATGACGTTTTAAAAAAATTAATCGCTCTATCACGCAAATTTGATCGTGGGAAGTCAAAATCGTGATCGCGATTAAAATTCGATTAATTGTGCAGCCCTACCACTGACCCATCCTGTCCACCATTGGTTAAAGCTTGATGATAGAATAAACCTAAAATGTTGTGGCCTTGGATGTTGAGGTTTTTAAGTCATCCTTAAAGTTAATCCTTAAGTGGGACAGCCAATGCTTTATTATACCGTACAATTGGTTTAGGTTTTAATTGTGTGTAGTTATCCCATTGCACAGTTTTGTCATCCAGAGAGAAGGAAGGAAAACTGACTTGCACGCTTTTCTTTTATTTCTCTTCAACAATACGCTTTATTTGTTGTTCATATGGTTTAATGTTATGCTATTGTATCTCTAGTCAAACCATAGAAATAGGCAGACAATCATGTAAAGGGCCCTTACGTTTCTGTACAATAGCTTAAGCAACGTGTGAAGGAGTGTGTCTTTCTTCCAAGCTATTTTCACACAGTTTACCAGAGACTGAAACCTGGCAAATCTCACCAGCCAGTAGTTTCTTTCTCATTTTGTTCCTCTTCACCTTTGCTTCAAACCTACTTTCCCTCTGTCTTCTCTCTCTGAGTGGGCGACTCATTGCGGCATGGACTGCACCCTGAAAGGCTTTGATTAGATCACGCTCTTCTCTCTTGTGTTCAATTTCTCCCTCTCAAAGCAGGCTTGCAGACTACATGTTGCTGTGCTTTCACTCACATTACCAACAGAACTGTATAGGTAAAGCATTGAATGTAATCACTGATAAAACTGCATTTGCTAATGTACCTATTGTGTAATGATGGCATTTTAGTATACAGTGCATGTTATAGGCTACATTTTTAAAGCAACGGAAGTGAAATGGAATTGGGAGCATTTGTCATACCTTATCACATCTTCAAATGCAGCTTGTTCGGCCAGTGTCACCTCACGCAGCTCCACCACAATTAACGCTCCAGGCTTAGCAGCCGTTACACAGGTATTCAGCCATATAACCTGTATGTCTGTGATGCCTATATTGCTTATAAGCTTGACTAGTAGAGCTGGGCAATATATCGTATTATATTGATATTGAGATATGAGACTAGATATCGTCTTAGATTTTGGATATTGTAATTTCGTAATATGGCATAATGATGTCTTTCCCTGGTTTTAAAGATTGCATTACAGTAAAGTGATGTCATTTTCTGAACACACCAGACTGTTGAATCTGTTCTATTATTTGCCTTTACCTACTTAGTCATCGTATCCACATTACTGATGGTCAAAAATCACATGTGTTAAAAATTTGGTGAAAGCACCAATAGTCAACACTACAATATTGTTGCCGT
Organism: Etheostoma spectabile; assembly: GCF_008692095.1. Lineage (NCBI taxonomy): Eukaryota > Metazoa > Chordata > Actinopteri > Perciformes > Percidae > Etheostoma > Etheostoma spectabile. Next base: position 7,440,541 of record NC_045751.1, on the reverse strand, counting down.
ATCGATATAGAGATATTTGGTCAGAAATATCGAGATATTTGATTTTCTCTTTATCGCCCAGCCCTATTGACTAGTGTTGGATGCTCTTACAGTGACACCTGTTTTGCAAAGGTGTGGGGTTTGTTTGTGTTAAATGTGAAAGCACTTGGACAGCTGTGGTCTTAAGGCTGTCATAATACAGTTCCAAATGAAGAGCTGTGCGTACGTGTGCGAGTGTGCAGCATCTGTATCACATTTCTGCCCAAAACATTGTGACACTCTTCACATCACTTGTCTACTACACTTTATTCAGTTCATCTTTTCTCTCCCCCTCATCACACTGCATTTCACTACTCAGACTTGGTCATGGCCACTCATGCTAGACCAACAACCCGGGCTCCCATTTCATGCAGTTGTTATAAAACTTTCACTTACTATACAGTGTAACCACCAAACCTAATCTAAATTGTGCATAAGACAGGCCCTGCACAACTGTTCAGCCCTTGTAGCACTCATTTATTGCAGGTTTGCGGAAGATGTCAGACACTCTTAATGTTCAATTTCTATGGGTTACCTCTTGGTGCTATAGTCAAACCCATTACACACACTCCAGCTACTGTTGGTGTGTGCTTCAGACAAATTTTGCTTGCCTTCTCCAATGTGCCTGCCAAGCAATAAATCCCATCATGCCCTGCATGTGTTAGCGAGCAAAAGATTCAGTGTGGAATTATGTTGTTATTCAACTGCATTGAATTTGTCAACATGCCCAACAATCTTTAGTTTGTCTTCATATCGAGTCTATTCAATCACCGTGTTATCCAAAGTGTTTGTGTGACACACAGAAATCTGATTCAGCTGGCAGAGTGTTCCGCTCTGCTTGCCTATGCCACTCTACAGTATAGCTCAGGGCTCTGTCCTGCTGCAGAGAATTTTCTCACCACACTGACTGTCCTCTCCTTTTTTGCTCCCAATTCCTTTCCCTCCTCCAACCCCCATTCTCCTTTGGGTCTTTCTTTCCAGGCCAAGTCGTGTATCTGTCACATGTGTGGCGCCCACCTGAACCGACTCCACTCTTGTCTCTACTGCGTATTTTTTGGCTGTTTTACGAAGAAACACATCCACGAGCACGCAAAAAACAAGAGACACAATCTAGGTAAGCCATACACTCGCTCAACTATTTAAGAAATCATTCTGAAGCAAATCTGAATATATGGTTGTATAATGGAATTATGGTAGTATTGGCTATGGTAGTATTATTTAATGCAACAAATTGTGTTTCATAATTCTGTAAGTAAAAAGGAAATCTCCCAATTAAGCTAAAATGATAGTTGATTAATGACAATTGCACTATATCGGTATAACCTGTAGTCCCTGCCTACATCCAAGGATCAGTCCCATCTTGTCAGTCCTCACATTCACATGCACCCCTGTGGCCCACTGCAGCATAAGCTATTATCAGCAAAGGATTACAGCATTGCTTTGGGCAACTTCCTCCTCTGAGCCGGTAGGGAGCTAAACCTCACTCTAACCGCAGCACATTACCATTCTGAGGGGAGCGCCTTAGCCAGTCGAATGTCATGGGTTTAAGTTTGCACTCTCCCTTTCATACAGCAGCAAGATTCGGGTAGACATTGCTAATCCACAGCTACTAGAAAGCCTTGCTTCAACATTACATTCCAATTATGCTAAATACGATAATGACACTAATGAGCAAGAATATGATATTACCCTGAAAAGGACTACTAAATATAAAAAATCAGGGATACAGTAAGGTGGCTTGGTAGTTGTCTGAATGGCTTTAATTGATTTAATACATTTCAACAGTTTGGTCAACATATACACCAAGTGAACGGCCACAATGTTGATTACCTCTGAGCTTTCCACAGGAGCCTCTCTGACACGGGCACTCTGTTCTTCTCCATTTCTAATCAATTAATCCAACCACCCTGTCTATTAGATAGCAAGCTCCCTTCTTCTTAGAACACCTTATTACATCTTTTTCATCTCCTTTTCTTAACAACCTCACTCCTCAGGACTCCTTCAATATCTTCTTTCTGTCCTTTTTTTCTAGCTACGTCCATTTTCTGGATGCCTTTCACATCTTCTCCTTTTCTTCCACCTCTCCGTCCTCTCATTCTTTTCCTTCACCTTTCATTTAAGTGAATGAGGTTTATGAATCCCCGCCTGCATCTTGTGCAGTACTCCACAGTCTGTACCTTCTTCTTCTTGCTTGATGATGGCATTTTTTTCAAATTAATTTTCTTTCTGCGTGATTTATTTCATTGTATGTTCTCTTATCTCATACAAAAACACATTCACACACACACACGGCACTGGGACAACAATATAATATACACCAGTCTGTTTTTTTGTTTTGTTTTTTTACATATGTTGGCTCACTTTCTCAGTGTGGGTAGTGCCAAAAACAGAACAAATGTCTAGTTAAGGTAAAAATAGGTTGTCACGGCAACTGCGCTGAGGTATTGTTGCTGTGGAGTTTTACAATGAAAGAGGATGGCATGGTACTTGAAAGCCCAGGTGGGGGTGGGAGACAAATACACCTATTCCATCACTACTCCGCTAATATCTCTTACAATTGCTCAGTGCAAGCAATGAGATGGAAACATATTGCGGCGAGGAGGATAGGCAAGACGGAGAAAGCCCTTGCCTTGAGGCTGGCCGTGCCAGCGAGGTTGGACAGTAAAATAAAACCCAACGTGTGTTACTGTGGTGGAAAAATCTATTTGTAATCATGGTGCAATCTCTCTTTCTCCCTTTCTTTCTTTCCCTCCTTCCTGTTTCCAGCAATAGACTTATTATACGGGGGAATTTATTGTTTTGTGTGTCAAGACTACATATACGACAAAGACATGGAGCAGATTGCCAAAGAGGAACAGAGGAAAGCCTGGAAATTGCAAGGTAGAACATTTTGTTTTCTTACAGAGAACTTAATCCAGCTTTTGAAACAAGGCCACTTGATATTTCAGTGCCATCACATGTGTGTTCCTATCCACAGGCATAGGGGAGAAATACACAACATGGGAGCCGACCAAGAGGGAGCTAGAATTATTACGACACAATCCAAAGCGGAGGAAAATCACTACAAACTGTACCATAGGTAAGCAATATACTGCACTGTTCACTGTGTGTCTCTCTACATGTACCTATGGTGCAAGTGTATTTGGGGTCACTCTTGCATTTATTTTTGATACCCAAGGTCAACAGTACCGGGTAGCCCCACAGGCAATACACAGTGTTCCCTTGCTGATACTGCACACCACAACAGAGCTGAATTTGTGTTTGTGTCTCCCCAGTAGGCCTGCACGATTCAGGGGAAAATGTGAATCACGATTTCTTTTGCTTAGAATTGATATCACGATTCTCTGCAACAGGTTTTTTCTCAAGAAGTGTAATATTTAATGCACACATGAACCATGACAAAACAACACAAATTGGCAGTACCAAACAAAGAGAGTTTTTTTGGCACCTATAGCCAGTGATGGGAATAACGCCATTATAAAATAACGGCGTTGCTAACGGTGTTAGCTTTTTCAGTAACGAGTAATTTAATTGAATACTCTTCACATCTTCAGAATCAGAACTACTCTGTTGATCCCCGAAGGGAAATTCTTAATAATACTTAATAATGCCGTTACCGCCAAAAAGTGCGGCACGTTACTATAAGACCAAGTTGATCTCTGAGGCGAGAGGCAAAGACTTTTTTTCTTCCTTAGTTAGTGGGCCGTGCATGAGACAAGCACATAAATGCTATTGATTGTCTGAGGTTGAGTAACATCTCAAGGTAAGCCAATCAGAGGTAGAGTTAGGTGGGTGTTGGAAAGCATGCATAGTCCGACACACAATGAACGTCACAAGAGAGTCAGTCAACGAGAGACAGGTATGGCGTTATGAAATCACCACACACACACACAGACATGCTGGCTCAACGCACGCACCAGCGCAAAAGTATAAACATCAGGCTACTTACATTATTTGCACTACAAAGAGTGTATATATTTGTTTTTTATTTTTGCTTTAGTGCTTAACAAGCATTTATTTAATTTTGTCCAGTTGTGGCCTGTTGAGGGGCAAAACATCTGTTATTTGTATTCTTCCACTAGACATAATATCTACGTATATGGCATCTGATTGGAGGCTAGTCTCACTTTGTCCCACAGCAACATTAAAATAGTTTAGATTTGTGTACAGTTTCTGTTAATAATGTATTATATTAAGTGTCCCTTTCATTATAATATTCAGATTTACCATAAATTATTGAACATGTGCATGTATTTTAAGTCCATTTTAAGTTACTTGAAAATAATGCTTTAGTTACTTTCTCAAGTAACTAGTTACTTTTATAATTTGTAACTGAGTATCTAATTTAGTTACTTTTTGGAAGAAGTAACTAGTAACTGTAACTAATTACTTTTTTTAAAGTAACTTGCACGACACTGCCTATAGCACATTGCACATCACCACCAGCCTGTAAACATAAAGGCTTCAGTGAAGAGAAGGAAGCGGAGAGCATTGCAGCGCTTGGAGCACTTTAAAAACTATTTTATACAGTCTGTTTAAAACTCACAGAAGAAAGTAGTAGGTGTTTGTGATGCAGTTGGCTCATAAAATTCAGAATCAAAGTCATAACATTTTTTTGTTTAAAAGTTATTTAAAAATGAAGTTGTGAACCGGGTGAATCGAGATTGCGATTTTAGACCAATTGCAGGCCTACTCCCCATAACTTTGTTTTTTCTCTGTGCAGTTTTCTCAGTGTTTTGTTTTCTTCCTGCTTTCTGTGACCTGTCACTCTGATTTTGTTCATGTGCGTTTGCTGGTGTTTCTTTCCCTGTGCCCACTGTCTTTTGCCATCCTTAGCTCTTTTGAAGAGCTTGGTTGGTAGCTCTGATTGGGCATTAGACTGTGTCTGTGCACACCAGGACCAGTCAGAAGTATTAAAGCTCAGAGAGCTTTCTTCCAGAACCAAACCTTGCTCAATTGGATTAGACCCAAGACCTCGCTGTGTCTCACCTGTTCTACTGGGCATTATTGGATCACTGTAGCTTTACTCTCTCACTCTAAATGAATCCATTCACAGCCTTGGGGTCTGCTCCAGGATACACACTGTTTTGTTGGCAACATAAAGTAAGTGTGTGTGTGTGTGTGTGTTGTGTGTGTGTGTGTGTGTGTGGTGTGTGTGGTGTGTGTGTGTGTGTGTGTGTGTGTGTGTGTGTGTGTGTGTGTGTGTGTGTGTGCATAATCCGCAAATAGTTACGATATCAATAAGCTGCCAATTATTGTTTAGATTGATTGTGTAATAGTTTGCTATATAAAATAACAGTAGGAATCTCCTGAACCCCAAGCTAATGTCGTCATATGCTTGTTTAGTCTGACCATTGGTTGCTCTTTCACTTTCCCCACCCAGATTTTATCCTGTCGTTCTGCGGTTTGAATTGGCGGCTCCCTCGGTCACAGGCTTGCGTCTCTAACCTTTAGGCCACCACTGCCTCCATTAACCTAGACCCAAATATACTGTATTCAGTCCACTGTCACAGCTGAAAGTTCTCCCACTTGAGAATCCGTAACTAGGATGTATTTGGAATTTTTGCTTTAGTAGTGACTTAAATTCAAAAATTAGTCATTAAAAATTGTAAAATAAAATATCAATACATGTGTGGTTCTTTTTTCTAATTTTGATGGTTTCTAATAAGCAAGGTTAGCACAGCTAAACCTCTGTGTCCAGAAATCAGGTCCTTTAACATAGATTCAAATTCCCTCCATGGCAGCGGTATGAATCCGAAGCACTGTCCTGTTTAATCTTCATTCCCATGTTGATCTCACCTTTTTTTTCTCTTCTTGTCCTGCAGGTTTACGAGGGTTAATAAACTTGGGCAACACATGTTTCATGAACTGTATTGTTCAGGCCCTAACACACACGCCGCTGCTTCGAGACTTCTTTCTCTCCGACAGACACAAGTGCGAGATGCAATCAAACTCCTGTCTGGTGTGTGAGATGTCGCAGCTCTTTCAGGAGGTATGATGTGTGTGTGTGTGTGTGTATGTGTGTGTGTGGTTGTTACTAAGGTTTGTTTAATCACGCAAAGAAAGAATAATTCATAATTTTGGTTCATACTGAACCATGGTTGTATGGAAAATCATATAATACAGAACATACTCTGCAGTGTAAACCACTGCAGAAGGCTGAGTCACTGTTGAGCTCTTTTGAGTCCAAAGAGGAAGGCAGAAAGGAGGAAAAAATCCTGCTTGAAAGGAATGTACAGAGCCACATGCAAATGAATAAGCAGAATACAGTACTTAGACTTTTATTGAACTTGGTCTGTCAATGCGAATTATGTTGCATAGCCACTTAATCTCAGCTCTTTGATAAACAAATTTGGCATTTTAGATCTAACAAACTCATTGGCCCTGCATGTTATGTAATATCTGCCTTGTCTGCTCCCACACTGCCTCGCTTTTTTCTTACACCTCTCACTTCCCAGTATATATGGGCCCACAGATGGCAGGTGGTGCTATAATGGGTTGAGTCATTAACACCCCCCCCCCCCCTCTCTCTCACACACACACACCCCCTACCCGGTCTCAGTTGGCTTAACCATTCAGCTACATTATATATATATATACACATATATATATATATATATGTCGCTTATATGTCGCTTGTGTACAAATTGACCTGAAGTGCCGCTGAAATATATTTCTAATCAAGATTTATTTACAAGAAATGTGCAAAACGAAACTTTCAAAAAGTATTCTAATATTCACAGCTTGGCAAAGCCCATTGAGTCAATTTTTGCAAAGACATAAGTGTTGTCGCCTTGTCATATGAGCTTCACCTGTGACTAACAATGGATCAATTAGGTCTCAGGTGTGTATAAAAACAACCCCAGTACACTAGACCTTCACATCAACTGCAACTAGACATCTGCAAGCATGCCTAAGATTCACCCTGAGACTAAAGTTTTGATTATCAAGAGGCTGAAGACCAGATCCACTGCTGATGTGGCAGACACCTTCAATGTGTCTCAGCATCAAGTACAGAGGATAAAAAAAACCATTTGAAGACACTGGAGACGTTTTTGACAAGAGGACCGTTTGTTGGCTCAAAAATCCAAGGCCAGCCCATTTTCTACTGCAGCAGAGCTCCACGAGACCTGGTCACCTGAAGTCCCTGTGTCAACCTGAACTGTTTGTCGGATTCTGTCTTGAAATGGCCTCCATGGTTGAATCAGTGCCCAGAAGCCAGCACTAAACAAAAGACAATTGAAAAACTGTGTGGCATTTGCCAAGGCCCACAGCCTGCTAAAAGGATGGATGATGGAAAAGTGGAAGAAGTGGATTTTTCAGATTAATCTTCGGTTGAATTACACCACAGTTGCCGCAAATATTGCTGGAGACCTACTGGAGCCCTCATGGATCCAAGATTCACCCAGAAAACAGTGAAGTTTGGTGGTGGAAAAATCATGGTCTGGGGTAACATCCAGTATTGGGTGTGTGAGAGATCTGCAGGGTGGAAGGCAACATCAATAGTCTCAAATACCAAGAAATCTTAGCTACCTCTTATATTCCCAACCATAAAAGAGGCCAAATTCTGCAGCAGGATGGTGCTCCATCGCATACTTCCATCTCCACTTCAAAGTTCCTCAAGGCGAAGAAGATCAAGATACTCCAGGATTGGCCGGCCCAGTCACCAGACATGAACATCAGTGAGCATATGTGGGGTAGGATGAAAGAGGAAGCATGGAAGACCAAACCAAAGAATATTGATGAACTCTGAGAGGCAGCAAGACTGCTTTCCTAGCTATTCCTGATGACTTCATCAATACATTGTATGAATCCTTGCCAAACCGCATGGATGCAGTCCTTCAAGCTCATGGAAGTCATACAAGATATTAAATTTGGATCTCACAGCACCACTATTTAATTTGCTGACATATTTTAGTATTTGCAGTAAATTTGTTCAATTTATGTATAGGCGACAAAACTTTTGTCTTGGCAAAATTTGACCTTTCTGTCTTGTTTAAATGATAAATCTTGTTTCAGTGAAACTAATTTATTTCAGTGCATTGAACATCATTTGTGAGGGTTTTAGCTTTTCATATGAGCTATTTCTTACACCAATTGATTAATTAAAAGTCAGGTTAATAGCAGGTGTTTCTACAAAATAGATAAGCGACAAGACTTTTGTCAGGGACTGTGTGTGTATGTATGTATGTATGTATGTATGTATGTATGTATGTATGTATGTATGTATGTATATATATATATATATATATGTATATATATATATATATATATATATATGCGCTCACCTCTATCACCCAGGGAGGCAGACATTGATAGAGTATTCAGCTTTGTGTGGAACAGAAAAATCAGGGTCAGTCATACAAGAAAAATTAATCTATTTAAAAGTTGCAAAACACAAACAAAATCACCTTCTACCTCTACGCCTAGTCCCCAACTCTCTAATTCCATTGCTTGCTTTCATCCTCCATCTTTGTTCTGTTTTCAACCCACCCCCGAATCGTCATCAAAACTCTTCTGACTCTGCAGAGACAGTTTTTCTTTTTTTCAAACTACCAAAAAAGAAGCAGTTTTTGTAAGATTCAAAAGACATGTCAGCGTGGCATGTTTCCCCTCTCACAGTTCCATCACATTTCAGAGAGAGCTGTGGAGAATAAACCAAGGTGTGTGCAACATCTTCGTGTTGAGAAATTAGAGCCCTCTCTGGCATTAATAAGGTCTGGTTGGAACTTCATTGTAGTGTTTGCATCCTGCAAACTCTTGGGCTCTGCTCGGCTCTCTTACTTTCTTACCCACATCTCCTGACCTTGACCTGGATTGTCACTCACTCTATTTCCAACGACAACGCAATACTTCACAGATGGATGTTTTTCCTCCAAACGCCAATCAGTTCTTCGTCTTTTCTGTCTTGCGCATCAAACCTCTCTGCTCTATGTATGTGCTGTCATTAGAGCTAGTGCTGTTAGGCGACACATGGTAAAATTATGAATTGGTTTAAAATTAGAATTATAGAAAGTAGCTTCTGAAAGAGTCAGAAAATCACCTTGACTGAAATAGTGGTTCAGCCATGATCACAGTGAACAATGTAGCAATGAAATTGGCAAAGATGTGATAAAATATAATGCACCCAGTAAAACCTGGGGAATAGACTAACCAAATGCTCCTCTTCACCCCCACCCCCTCTCCCATTTTTCTTTCCTGCTCTCAGTTCTATTCGGGCCACCGGTCACCCCACATTCCCTTCCGGCTGCTGCACCTGGTGTGGACTCATGCACGTCACCTCGCAGGCTACGAGCAGCAAGACGCCCACGAATTCCTCATCGCAGCATTAGACGTTCTACATAGGCACTGCAAAGGGGACACCATCAGTAAGCTATATAACTTATCCATATGTCATTCCCAGTGTGCATACTGCATTTTTTTTTTCTTTCAATATTTTCTGTCAGCCCAAGATGGCAGCTCGTTCAAGTCGGACTGATTGGGAAACTCATCAAAGAGCAGTGTCTGTCACCTACTGCCCCGATCCATCATGTGGAGCTATACCTTAGATCTACCCATGGAGCACAGTGCCTTACTTTACTTGAAGCATACTGAAGGAGACTGGTAATAGTGTGTACTAAAGGGACAGGAAGCAAGCAGTGTGAGGAATGTCAATAGGCCTTGCTGCAGTGCATGACAGGCTGACTCACCCACAGACCCTGCAGTAATGTTTACTACTAATAGCTAGAATCCAGAGAGTTGTGAAGTGGCGGAGAGGCTGCGCTGCAGGGTAATGGATAAGTGAGAAAGAGGGCCGGACAGAGTCTTTCAGAGGAGCTAAACAGGTTGTTGCCGTTATCTGTGTATCTATTTATACTTTCTGCTCTTTGTGGTCCACAGGAGATGACAATGGGAAGAAGGCCAACAATCCAAACCACTGTAACTGCATCATTGACCAAATCTTCACTGGGGGCCTGCAATCAGATGTTACCTGTCAAGTTTGCCAGTATGTTTGTGTGTCTATCTTGTGTGTTTGGGAATAAACTGTGTAAAAATGCAATTTACCGAAATAAAGCCCCATCTAAGATCTCTGCTGCCCATTCATGTTGACGGAGTATCACATGAGCACCTATTCCCCTTTTCCTTCATTATACTCATTCATTCATCCATCATCCATCTATCAATCCGATTGCATAGTTTCCTCTCTCCAATGGGCTGATTGATGTGGACACCACCTGTCTTCCCAGAGTGGGTGAACCACTGGATGTGTCCTCTCCACTGCTATTATTAAAAGGCCCGGGCCCTGCAGAGCTGCTGTAAGGGCGGTTGTCTAGACAGCCTCACAACCCAAGCGCTGCCATGCCCCTAGAGCTGTCCTGTCACATTAACATTAGCATGCTGCACTGAACTGCAAAGCACCTCGCCCAGACTAGCAGGCAAGCTGAGCCCAGCTCAATGCCATGTTACCTGCCTTCACAGTGAATAAAGAGACTGCTGATGCAAAAAAAAAAAAAATGCATTCCTCAAGGCTTTCTCAACAAAAAGTGGTATCATAATCTTGCCATATTACTGCAGTGTTGCTCTCTCACCCATTGTAAATGCATGCCTCCTTGCCTTAATAGCCACCTGCTGGTACCGCTGGGTGTTACAGCACCATGACTCATCTAATCAACAATGATAATGCGTACTGCATGCATTCTACACTGAAAGCCTCCATTTTGCCAAGGCTGCAGTCCATCCTTCATTGGGCTGTAATAATACAACTTCCATATGTTAGGCCAATTTTCTCTGATGTAACACTTAATTGAATTGCAAATGGACCTGGAAGAACAGTGTGTAATTTATGCACATGCACACACTCAATCTTCCAGTAGGATTAAACAAAAACATGATCAGAATCTTCAGAGGTTTTGTATTGCCATCTATGTCATCATCCTTTCATCATGACCTGTAGTAAAGGACCCACAAACCTACACACAACCACACAGTATTTATTCAACTTCATAATCAAACTCTTTTTTTTTTTTCTCTAGCGGGGTTTCCACGACGATAGATCCATTCTGGGACATCAGTCTGGACCTTCCTGGCTCATCAACGCCTTTCTGGCCCCTCAGCCCGGGGGGGGATGGCAGCACAGTCAATGGAGAGAGCCATCTGTCAGGGTCCACCACTCTCACAGACTGCCTACGCAGGTACAGCTTCAGTCAGCTGACATCAGACAGATTGCCTTTTTTTCTGCCTGTCAGGTTTCTCTTTTTATATTAAAAACATTTGGCAAGGAAAGGAGGGACTGCCATTTTTTCAATTGGCTTATTTTCCTGTATCCCTTCTGCCACCTCTCCAAATTTTTGGATATCAATCGTCTCCACTTGAAATGAATTTCATTTATCCCTCCACTTGTTTGAGGGGTCACTTATTGTGTCTGCTCAGGCACAACAACCCTGTTATCCCTGGATCTCATCTTCCATCATCACAAGGCTGGCAGGGCAGATGTCACCTCTCAAATCTCCTCTACTGCCTCTTCATTCTTGCAATTTCTTTTCCTTCTCTTCTTATCTTATTTCATTCCCTCTCCTCTCCCCCTAATTCCAATCCCCTGTGCCCTCACCCTCTACCTCTCACATTTGTCTCATCCCCCCACCTCGCCTTCTTTCCTTCAGACTTTATTTTTTTTTTACTGCAGCACCTCACACATCCCTAGTTGCTGCAGCAAGTCTCTTAAAGATACAGAACTGGTTGGTGCTGTTGCCGTGGTGATAGAAGCATTGGCATTACCAGCAAGGCTTTGGGTTGGGTGGGCTGACATACAGACTGGCCGCACCAAAACTCGGCATGCAAACATGATGCACAAGCCCTCGTAAATCTTCCGATTTACTTCAGATCTGTAGAAGTATAACTAGGTGAGATCAAAGGGTTTATGTAACATAGCAAAAGAAAATATAAACTATCCTCTTCTTCCCAGTTTTCACTTCCTGTCTCTTGTTTGCCCACATGTTCTCTACTTGTTCACACCCTCTTCTTCTTTTATTCCAACCCTCCCTCTGCAGGTTTACGCGGCCAGAGCATCTAGGAAGCAGTGCCAAAATCAAGTGTGGCGGTTGCCATAGCTACCAGGAATCTACCAAACAGCTGACAATGAAGAAGCTCCCCATCGTAGCATGTTTCCATCTTAAAGTGAGTCAGCCAGTGACGTGTACTGCCAATTATCACTTCTTACAATTTCTGTCACTTTCTGACAATTTTATTATTTCAGGCTACACTGAGCTTAAAAATTTCAAAATATTAAGCTTTAAAAAAGTCTTCACTGAAGCCGTCTAGGTCTTAAATTATTTCAAATAGGTCTTCATTTTCCTGTGTCGTGCAGTTTTTTTAAAATTCCGTGATTTTTTTTTTTTTAAATAAGCGAGACCCCAACCTCAGCTCCGCAACTTCCGTATACAACCTACGTGTCGCTTGTGGATCAGAGCCAGCACTAAGAGCGGAGGTGTTCTGGTCTCCTTCACAAGGTGACTAAACACCAGTCCTATAATGCGAAGGATATGGGGGAATTGTTTCAGACAATGTAATGGTCTCAAAAAGGTCTTGTTAAAGTCTTAAGTTTGAGTTGGTAAAACATGCAGAAACCCTTAAATAGGGTTGTGTAATCTAGATACTTATTTTTTCATAATTTTGTCCTATTTAGTTATCTTTATTTAGTTTTGATATTTTTTTTTTTTTTGAAACAGCATTCTTACATATTACAATAAATAAATATAAACTGTAACAGATGCTAATTTTGTCTTTGTGTGTATACAGTCTTACATCTGATGGAGGAAAATTTCAGATTTTGCAGTGCTTTAGCTTTCTGTTACACTGTGTTCATAATTCAATTCAGTGGTTGGTGCATTACCTCCTACTGTGTAGCCCTTTCACCGAGTGTCCCAGGACACCCATGACTTCAATGACTCGTGCCGTCCTCCGCTGGCCATGTTTTATTTATCATAACGGTACTGGGGGGCCTATAATGTATTTATGACATTCATAGGAACATGCTTCAAGAAGATTGTCTAAGATCATTCCAAGCCTGTCATTAACTTGTTGTGAATGTGTAAATGTGTTACAGACAGGGTGGAAAACATGCATTCTCACTAGCTGTGTTTTTTGTATGTTGTAATGATGATGCTTGTTATTTCTAAATGTGTTCTTTTCCCTCCCCCCACTCTCTCACTTTCTCTTTTACCATTATTCTGCCCCTTCCCCCCTCTCTCCTCTCTTATGCTTCTTCTCTGGCCATCTCCAGCGGTTTGAGCACTCTGCCAAACTGCGGAGGAAGATCACTACATATGTTTCCTTCCCCCTAGAGTTAGACATGACGCCATTCATGGCATCCAGGTAAGCCTCTATCTAAGCTTTTCTACCCATATAATTGACCTTGTCCCGCCAGTCTTCAAATCCAGATATAAATGCACAGATATTTCTAAAAAACAACCCGTACAGCCATTTTAACGTTTGTACATACTATATGATTGATACTACATACTTGTACCTACAGGAATTGCACACATCTGCATCTCTGCCAAAACGGAATAATCCCTATAAATATGTTTAAATGTCAGTAAAGCATGCAGTAGCTGTAATGCCCCACCCCTGGCTGTAGCATCCATTCAGCTCTGTTCAGCGACCTTAAGATCATTCATAGATGCGATCATTCTGCCACCTAGTGGCTCATTCTGCCACCTAGTGGATTTATGTGTCAGTGTAGCATGTTCATGCATGCATGGAGCTTTAAAAATGCTAATGTCTTTCTACTCTTTTTCTGTCTCCCGCAGTAAAGAGAGCAGAATGAATGGGCAGTATCAACAGACGGTTGATGTACTAAACAACGACAATAAGTGAGTACCTTTGAAAACATGTACTACAGCAAACTAATTTATTAACACTGCTGCTTCACAGCAGTACAGACATAGCAGAAATTTCTCCTCTAGCATAGCAGCACATGCTAAGGACCTGAAGCTTCCAGCTGTGACTTCCCCAAATTAAATCAATTTGAAGCTTATTAAAAGCTGCATAGTTTTCTTCATCCATGACAGTTACAATAGATTTCATTGTCCGGGACGTTTACAGGGAATTTACTTTCTTAATACCATTGACAGGGTGCTTGTAGTAGAGACAAGAAGTAAGTATGCAAGGTGCTCTCTGATGAGGCCTCTAATGCACAAGAAAGACCTGAAAGAGCATCAGTATGGGGTTTAAAAGAAATACAGGTGCCCATATATTGGGAGGATAGTGGGCTTTATGGGATACTTGTGTTTAAGTGAAGTCACACAACAGAACAAAGACAAATTCCCATCTCTTTGTCTTTTATTTCCAGGTATTCCTTGTTTGCTGTGGTCAACCACCAAGGCACATTAGAGAGTGGCCACTACACCAGCTTCATCCGCCAGCACAAAGACCAGTGGTTCAAATGCGATGATGCCATAATCACCAAGGCCAGCATTAAGGATGTACTCGATAGTGAAGGGTAAGAATAGAAACAGGACATTAGCAGCACTTCAAAATGTTATGCAGTATGCAATTTATATCAAATGTTTCTTTCTCTCTCCCCTCCATCAGATATCTCTTATTCTACCATAAACAGTTCCTTGAGTATGAGTAGTCTTTGTGACCACTGACCATGAAGAACCACTGCTTCTACTGTGAGAGCCAATGGACTGGGGACAGGATGAAACACAATTACACAACCTACCTGAAACTCTTTGACTAACCAGTCTGCTCCTCCAGCTCTGGAGGACAAAAATAAAAAGACGTGTGAATTCATGCAACCTTTCAAAAGACAACAAAAACAAACAAGCACTGAGCTACTTCTTGGCATCTACTTGACAAAACTGAATGAAGAGGAGTGTAGAACGAGGAAGAGTCAGGCGTCGTCAGTTCCAGGCTTGGGAGGAGTGAAGAGGTCCCACACCCCTCACGTTCTCTCCCTTCCCCTAGGGGGACAGGGGCTGTCTTGAGTGTTGATTGGGCACATCTGGATTTTTTCTTACAGTATTCTGACCCCCTCCACTACACACACACACACACACACACACACACACACACACACACACACACACACACACCACACACACACACACACACACACACACACACACACACACACCCTCTCCATTTCTCTCCCATGGTGCTATCGTTTCAACTGACCAAGCATTTAACTTGATTATGCTGACCAAGCATTTAACTTGATTTGTTGTCATATGCATATGGGACTGAACGCAAAACGTAATAGAATCAACGTGTTATGAACTTTGCAAGAACATTTTTTTTTAAGGTATGGTTATGATTCTTATCATTTGTGAATTTAGTTATTCCGTACTGTATAAATCTCGTATACATCTATTGTTTAAGAGCAAAAAAAACAACATGGGAGAGCTTAGAGACGCTGCCTTTGCCAGTTCCTGGGGATGTGCTGCCATGGAAACTAAGCGGATTTGGACATAAGTGTGCCCTTGTTCCATTATTTACTGTGTTGATTGTTTTATTTTTAAGTCTGGTTGAGGGCAGGGAATATCTATTTTTTTAGCAACACATTGAATTTTTGTTTACTGTTTTTTCAGTGTCTTTATTTTGATTTCTTTTTACATTTCAGTACAGTCATATTTCCCTCTGTTCTTGTACTGGAAATGTTTTTGGACGTGTTATACTTTCATTCTTGTGGAATTGTTGGTATAATGATGGTGATGGTTAAATTGGCTAACCTTTTGCTGTTTATGAATTGTATGTTGAATGTGAGCTTTGGGTTTTGTATGGCATTCTGAAGAGAAGACTCGATACATGAACTCCAAATGAGATCTTATAATGTGAGAATGCGGTGGTCTCGCCTCACTTAACACCTTGAATGCTCTGTGCAAAAACAAAAAAAAAACTGCCCATTTAACAACACTGCATGCAACTGGGCTCTCATGATCTTATATGTGAAAAATTGCCCTCACCATCAACTCCAAGGCCTGGTGCCAATCATGATTTTTTTGAGAGGTTTGGGGATGGGAAGATGGATCATGTGAGATATATATATATATACGGGGTAAAACACATTGCACGTATATGGGCACTGTGCGACCATAGCCTGGTCATGAATACATCAGTGTTAAAACTTCTCCATGGCAACTGTCTGTGTGGCTGGTGTAGACCAGTGTGGTTTGTGGTGTCTTGCCTCTGCAGTGCATTAAACCCAGTGCTCTATTCAATCAGTATGCTGTCAAGTCAGACTCAAGATAATGCACATACACATCAGGGTGTTGTGATCTGTTTTGTTTTTAAATATCACTGATTGTGTATGTACAGTATATATATATATATAAAAAGACTAAAAATATTCACTCATGTATAAGATGAGGGCCCTAACCTATCACAGTAATGCCACATAAAAACACAACTCCTGGTTGTTTAGCTGCTCTATAACTTAAAACAAACATGCATAGCCTTTGGTCTGCTGCAGAACCTCAACTAGAGGGCAACAGCGGATGTCCGAACAGTAAAATCAAAGACTTGTGAAATGATCGCACTTTGGTTTTGATGTATCATGGAGCAGTTAAGGCCACCCAAGGACATTCAGGGATGCAGCTGAAACGAGAAGGAAGAGGAGAGCTTCATTATCCGTTTCAGTGATTAAACTCAGAACAAAACTGGAATGTGTACGTTCTGTCTTTTGTCTCATTCTTCCATTCACACTTTCCATCATTAGGACAAAATATATGTCCCAGATTTGAAACGCTTCTGTTTATTCATGTTGGTGTACTCTTATGGTAGAACACACAAGCGCTGTAAACAGGTTTGTTTGTTTACCAGGAGTTGCTAGGATGAATACAGTCCAACACACTTGCAAACATGCACCTTTTAGGCTTTCTATTAAACTTAGTGTTTTTTTTCTGCCCTGAGAGCAGTTCTAGTTGTATTTGAGTTTGGCGCCACTTTGTGGTTAAACCAAGAAGCTCAGAGGTGTGGAAAAAAAGAATCAAACTTGCTGAATATAATGCAGGTAAACTGAAAAAGGGAATTTATATATCTTCAATGACATATATTTTCCTACTATTTCCTACACAATAATGCATCATGATAATCCAAACGTTTGATTTAATGAAAACATACACTGCTGAAATATTTGGCATCTTTTTGCATTTCTTCATAAAAAACATTTCACATATTTATAGTATTGCATCAACAAAATGACAAGTCACTTATTACTTTATTAAGTTTCAACATAGCCATACACAATCCATGTTTGCTCCATCAAACTTGCTGTTTCATTATAATTTAACAAAGCAGAAACTGGAAAAACATCCATAATGCCAATTTTCTACAGAAACAGCTATACTTTAGACCAATTGTAAGATTTCCTAAAGCTAATGAAACAGTATTTGAGCAATTCAAATAAGGCTCATAAAAATCTAAATACTAAACACCAATGGAGCAAATACTAAATAGAAAATCTGCACTATGGACTTAAGAAAAGCTGCTGAAAAATAAACAAGCACGGTATGAAAAGCCTTTGCCGGAATCATAATTATATCTACAACAGCCAGATGATTTTTACAACACAAGACGTTTGATTTTACATTTTGGGGCACAAAAACTATGCACTTTCATCAGGTTTGATGTAACTGAGGTGTTTGGTTTTGCAGCCTTAACACAGTCTTCTATTTTTTTCGTCAGTTATCTTAGCAATGTCTACATTGATAATTTATGTCCAGATTCATCTCTCTATTATTATTATGCTAATTTGTGTAACCATGGGACCAACGCTCTTGGTCACTGTTGCTATGGAAATATAAGACACTAGAGGTGTGTCATGTCTCTCAATGGTAATAAAATGTTACAGACCAGGTAACAAGTTTCAATACTGCAGAGAGGGAGATTGGATATGGAATTTGATTAGTCATGGATGGTGGTTCACAAATTGTGTGTGTGTGTGTGTGTGTGTGTGTGTGTGTGTGTGTGTGATAACAGCAACAAACAGAGAGTTTGTTGAGTTCCTGGGCGGCTGGGGCTCAGTGGTAGAGCAGTTGCCTGCCAATTGGACGGTTGGTAGTTTAATCCCTGGCCCTGCAGTCCCATGTCAAAGTGTCCTTGGGCAAGACACTGAACCCCGAGTTGCCCCCGATGCTGCGCCATTGGGGTGTGAATGTGTGTGAGTGTTTATCTGATGAGCAGGTGGCACCTTGTACGGCAGCCTCTGCAACAGTGTATGAATGTGTGTGAATGGTGAATGGTTCCTGTACTATGTAAAAGCGATTTGAGTAGTTGTTAAGACTAGAAAAGCGCTATATGAAATACAGCACATTTACATTTACATTTAC
This sequence comes from Etheostoma spectabile, assembly GCF_008692095.1. Classification (NCBI taxonomy): domain Eukaryota; kingdom Metazoa; phylum Chordata; class Actinopteri; order Perciformes; family Percidae; genus Etheostoma; species Etheostoma spectabile. The sequence continues at coordinate 7,422,212 of NC_045751.1, read as the reverse complement.
ACAAGGATGATTCTTATAAAGGAACACCAAAGCCTCTTGAGCATAAGTGTTCTAGCCCTTCACAAATTCACGTCACTCAGACACATAGATTCAGAAACAGAAGAGGGTCCAGTGTCATTATACAAAGTGTTTACAAATAGCTTGCAATTGTTTTCTGTACTACAAAACAGTGAAACAATAATAAACGGAACATGTTTTAAATGAATTATGTTTAAATCCATCTTAAATCCCAGTTTACTACTTCCAAGATAGTGACCCATCCATTTCTTGGGAGCAAAATAATCCTTTACAAAATACAATCTAAACAGGTTTTCACGCTCTCAGATGACAAAAAGTCAAAGCTGAGCCACTACTTAGCATTCATACTGAATAATTTAGAATCATGCAGTCTGGTATTTTGATAAATGCCATTACTGTAATAGCTACAAACAATGGCAGCAGCCTTATTATGTTATATACATAAATAATGGTAAATGCCATGACAAAGAATAGTTTCCAACGGAAGGCCAGTAGCAGCGGGCATACAGGGGCATTACTTGATGTAATACTATTCACCATTGTAATAGAGTTTTTATACATCTTAGCAGCACTTTGGTTAGAGGCTGGCTTGGTATATCGAGCCAGTACCATTAAAGTAATCAATTATGCATGTAGCTATATTGAAGCAGCTAGTGACACAGGACAAAATATTTGCCTGCCAACTGAACACTGTTATTCACATTTACATTTGATACATTTTTCACAAGAAAAATTGGTCCCACATTAAATCATTTGACTGTTGTACTACAAAACACAAGAATCAATGGCACTGACATTCATTAGTTACGCACAAGTCAGATTTAGAGTTTCAAAACTAAATGACACTGAATATAAAATCCTCTGACGTTTCACATAGTCTCTTTGTCTATTTCCTGTACAGTTATTTACAGTCAAAAAGTGAAAATAACTTGCAGATGAGACAGAAACAAAATACTATGTTTTTTACTATTAGTTTTTTTTGGGCATGTTTAGACCTTTATTCAACAGGACAGCTGAAAACATGTAAGGGGAGAGAGCGGGGGAATTACATGCAGCAAAGGACTGCCGGTCAGAGTCGAACCCTGGCCCGCTGTGTCGAGGAGTAAACCTCTATATATGGGCGTCCGCTCTACAAACTGAGCTATCCGGGCTCCCGTATGTAGTTATTTTTAAACACTGCAGTAACAGGCCCTCTGCTGTAAACTATGCATATAATCCCGGGTCTCCAGGGAAAATCACCCAGGGGACCATTTGCAAGTGGGCGTTAGTGTTCCTTCTACCTCAATACACTGAGTCAAACAGATTCCATTTTCATTCAAAGCATAGACCAAACAGTTGTATGATCTTCTGATTATGTTATAATGGATTTGTTTCCAAGACAATGTCTCAAAGGCCAATAGAGGAACAGTGCAGTTGGACGTTCTGAAGTTTTTTTTGTCCTCCTTAACAAGAGCCATGTTCTTCTGTGACATGTGTATTATTTAATCATGTATTTTCCCTCTTTGATGTGATCTGAAATATGTTGACAACAGTTGTTATTTGTTTCAGACAGAGATGCTCACAAGTCTCTGAGCTAGAGTCTAAGTCAAGTCTCAAGTCTCTCGTGGTTATAATGAGTGTTGCATCACCTGCTGCATTCTGTCCAGGCTGCTCAGAACACTGCATAGCTAAAAAGGTTTTTCAAACCATGTAAAATGTTATTATGACTCATTTATCTATTATCATGCAGTATTAGCTTGATTAGTAGGTTTGGTATATAATAAAAAATAGGCTATAGCAATAGAACAAAAAAACAAACAAGACAGGAATGCGTTACTTTACAGGAAGCTTTAGTTAATAATTGTATTTTTCCTTGTAACATGAACATACAGTACAGTACAGACCAAATATTGAGGTACTCAGGTTTTCAGGACAATCTTGCTAAAATGAATGAGATGTGGTTGAGCCAGAATGATTTATCTTGATTGCACATATTTAGCATTCAGTGATTCTTTTGTTTGGGCCTTGTTGTCTGAAGATTTAAACCAAAGCTTCTGATCAATGGCATAGCAGCTGCCGGTGCGGTCGCCTTGGTTGTTGTTGTCCTTTAATGTTTGGCGGTGCGCAGTAGATTCGTTACGTATTACGTAAGTAGGTTTACGCAGGGAGGGGAATAACATTCAGCTCATCCAAAGTTTCCTTAAAATAAAGAATGTTCACGAGTCCTGCATCTCGGGTCCTGGCCGAGTCTGAAGTCATTTGAAGACGAGTCTCAAGTCAAGTATGAAGTCACTGTGTGTGCGACATAAGTGCAACTCGAGTCAAAGTCTCAAGCTTGAGTGCCCATCTCTGGTTTCAGATATGTATGAGTCTGTGTGAGTGTGTGTATTCGAGTCATATCACCTTCCTCTCAGATGCTGGTCTGCAGGTCCCCATTCAGCAGAGTACTTTGGGTCTCTGTGGGGTCATTTATCATGCGAGACTTATCCTTCCGGCTGTCGCTGCAATCAGCCTCATCCAGCCCACCCACCTTCTTAAGACACAGAACATTCTGGAAACTCTTTTTGAAGTTCTCCGACAAGAAGGCGTAGAGGATGGGATTGGCACAGCTGTTGGCGTATCCCAAAACCACCACAAAAGCAAAGGTGCTCCTCAGGATGGGAGTAGTGCTGATGGTTCCTGTCACCGAGGTCACGTTGAAGACGTAAAAAGGCAACCAGCAGAAGACAAACACTGCCACCACGATGGACACCATCCGAGTCACCCTTCTCTCTGAGCGCTTCCTCTTGGAGGAGCCCACACGGATGCCTGAGGACTTCACCTTAAAGATGATGAACAAGTAGCAAAGGCAGATGACCAAAAGGGGCAAGAAGAAGCCCAGGATGAAGGTGTAGAACATGAACACTGTGTAGTAGGCCTCTTGTGGCTCGGGCCACACAATGGTGCAGAAGCAGCCATCGTGCTTTGTGATGACTCCGCTGTAGATAACGATGGGCAGATTAACCATCAGTGACACCCCCCACACTGCTAAGTTAATAGTCTTTGCCATGCGCGGCTTGCGCCACTTTGTGGATTTAATGGGATGCACCACAGCTAGGTAGCGGTCGATGCTCATGACCATCAGGCAGAAGATAGAAGTAAACTGGTTCAGGGAGTCGACGGTCATCACCACCCTGCAGAGCACAGGACCAAATGGCCAGTGGACCAGCGCCAGCTGGATGGCGATGAAAGGCAGGCCCAGCATGAAGAGCACGTCGGCCACTGCCAGGTTCAGGATGTAGATGTTGGTAACTGTCTTCATCTTGGCGTAGCGCAGGATGACGTAGATGACGAGGGAGTTTCCGCAGAGCCCCACAGTGCAAACCAGAAAGTACAAACAGGTGATGACCACCGTGCTGGTTTTGTTGAAGCTGTGGTCTGTGTAGTTCCCGTGGAGGTTGGACTCATTGCTTTGCATGAAGCTGTCATACATGAGGTGCTCCGACAGGTTCGTAGGGGACGATGGGAAGATCCAGGAGTCCATGATACCTCACTTTCTCACGCGGATTATGGCATCTCACCTGCACACATAAAGACTTATGTCAGTAACAGCGTAACATACTTTAAAATTACCTTTTTACTAGACAATATTTTGACAATCTGGTTGATAGAGAATTTGATAATCATTCCACTTGATATGGATTATGTCATTTGATTTTATATAATTTATATGATTATATAATTATATGAATGTCACTTTTCTTCAATAGTCACCATCTTCATCAGATATTAAATGTGATCTCTTTCTTCCTTTCTACTTGCTGTTGGATGTTAGTCTGTTTAACCAATGTAATGAGTAGTTTCAATATAAGGGATCCCTATGACTTCATAAATCCATGTTATCTGTTAGAACGCTTTTCTAGATGTTACAGTATGTTTACTTGTGTCTTTTAAAGGTCCCTGGTGTTATCAGTTACTGAGCTGATTGGATCTCCTTCCAAGACTGTGTGGGTGTTTGTAGACTGACTGATTGATATCTTCCTGAGTCTCTTCTTAGCTTTGTTGCGCCTGTTAGGGCAGGACATGGACAGCTTTATCATTCTTATTGGTAGAAAACATTTGTGACCTAATACATTCCCATCCATGCTCCAGGCGACCTTCAACCTGAGCAGAGGTCTAATCAGCCACAATAACTGAAATCACTTGTGTGGGCGTTCAGAGGCATTAAATAAAAAGAACATGTCATTTTTCTAATCAGCCTTAAGACTCTCTGGAGAACAGACCTGATTGATAGCATATGTAAAGGAGAGAACCTCAGGATGTTTGGCTGTGCTTTCTACGTGAGGCCAGACATTCCTTGTGTGTTTTCCTGGCCAGCCACTGCTACTCACTACTTACTCTGCACACCCTACAGTCATAAGCTCTCCCTGGGGAAACGCTTGCCCTTCACATGTTGCTTAATTATCAGCTGCGACGGGTTACACTGAAATATTTGCTGACACATTTTTTATGTTTATTGGGGGGTGTGCATGGATGTAAATTATTCCCAGCCTAAGTAATTGAATGAGTGGAATCACAGTACTGACAATAGCTTTGCCACAGTCAGATTGAAGTCACTGCCAATGCACAGGAGGCAAACATGGTCCGACAACTTAGTATATAACATAAGAGGTTTAATAATGCCAGTGTATCATTTTCAGCCGGGCAGCGGTGCAGGGTGCACACTGCTTGGAGTCTTGTTTTTGGTAAATAAGCGACTACATTTCAGCAAAGGGTGGTCGATTCTCACTATGATACATCAACAAATATTTCCTGAGCAAGATACTTAACTCCTAGTTGCTCCAGAGGTGTGCGACTTCTAATATATAGCAATTGTAAGTCGCTTTGGATAGAAGCATCAGCTAAATGACATTTATTGTAATGTAATGTTTGAGCTCAGGGAAAACACATTGATGTTTATAAAAGTGAACTGTCTGAGTCAGGTGGATGGATATATTATTGAATAATGTAACATTTGGAAAGTCAATGGGAGAAACATATTTTTGTTTGTGTTGCATAAGATAAACAAGCATGATAGTTCATTATTACTATAGAAACAGAGCACAACAGACCACCTTAATAAAAACAATACTCTCTTGAAGCACTTATTTCTGTTGCTGAGGTGGACAACAAATGGAATCTATCACAAGTCACCGATTATGGTTGGTAAGAGTAAGATTTTGTGAACTGTTAAATTGCTGTATTTGAGGCATTGTTCATACTGTGCAACAGGTATTCTTCCATAAAACCAGCCCAGAGACAGCACAGTCAAAAGAGAGAACAATTCAGTTTGCCATCAGAACAACTAGTGAAATAATATTTTAAATAAAGTGGCTACTTCGAAAAATAGTAATAAAAAAATAAAATAGTATGTCAGTATTTTTAGATTTTTCATATAGTGTTTTTTTATCTTAAGTGTCATGGCCATGGATTCTGCTCTAACCTTCGGTTTTAGCAGCTGAAAGGTAGAAGATTAGAAGATGAATATTCAGCTACCTGAATCAATTATTACATGCTCATAGTTAATTATGCAAATCCAGTTTATGGAAAATAAAATATAAATAAGGTCAAGTCAGGAATTCAATTTACAATGTTAGTAAACCCAGCACAGACCCAGCTGAGGGTTTTGTTTCAATACACATGCCAGAACATCATAATTTTACCAGTTAACAGTACAATTGCATAGTGAAACAATGAGACACGGCAGTAAATATTGCAGCGAGTGCTTACAATGTCCAACATGCTCAACTTGACAAATTGTTTACAATGTACAAACTTAATTTGAACGGAATAATCACAATAACTTGCTGATGTAGGATACTATCTTCGCACATCTGAGACAATTCACCAACCACTCTACTGTGAGTCAACAAAGTATCGTCTTACCTGCAAATGGATTTAATCTCATTATCTACAAGATGCGCCACTTCTGTGCGGATGAAAGTATTTCAGTGTTTAGGGCTGACTCATCTTCTTCATCTCCAAATATTTCTAGTTTTTCTCACTGGCATCAAATTAGGAAACCTCTCTGCAATGTGATTTTTCCTTTAAATAATCCCATAATCTAGCCTGCATCACACACGACGAGAAAATGACAGAAAAGGTCGGACAATTAAATAAAATACAAACGTGCTCTGCACGAAGCTCCGATTCGCTCGTGGTGTGATGCGCGCGGTGACTGCCTCCAGCCGGAGAGCGCGGATATGTTAAAGGACGCACAGGAGGTGCTGAAGACACTTACCCCTGAACGAAAGAGGCTGTTTCCTGTGTTAGACCATATGTTACAGAGATCCAGCCCTGCATACAGGTGGAGCTACGTGAAATAGAGCTTACATTTTAATGGATCTTGATCACATGCATTGATGCACGGAGTGAAAGCCTTGTTGAACATAACTTATTGATAAGGTGAAAGTGGGCACCAATAAGCCTACTTAAATATGTCCATTTTGATTTACAAGAATAACAATATGAACACACAGTAGGCCTGCTGGGGACCAATGCTCGATAGGCTATAACCTTTCTGTTAGTTATAATCCATCGTGCAAAATTGTACTTATTGCTGTGTGCAAAAGTCTACGACTTGTTTCTCACAACAATCAAGTCAGTTGTAGGCTTATGGTTGAATAATTTACCACTAAACCCAGGAACACTTCTCAGAATCCTTTCCCCTTCACCATGGAGACTTTCAAACTTTAAAATGATGACCAATTACCCACACACACCACAGTAACAAGCATTTTTACGCACATTTCCGGATCCATTTATCAAAGTTACAGATACAAATCCATCGACCATGTAGTGTTCCACTGGACCTTTGGTAATTGAACTTCTAAAGTTAAGGTAGCCCCCTTGTCCCAGGACAGTTACACCGCCTACGTCACTGGTGGCCACAGGCTGCATTGCAAGTCAACGCTTCTGCCATACAGTCAGTGTAGTACAATCGGTTTTAATTTAGCTCCCAGCCACCAGAGGCAGCACTGAGGGCAAAGTAGAACTCAAATTACGCGCAATGAAAATCCCACACACTCTACCGGACTAAATTTAATCCGAGACGTATAGTAGGCTACCGAGTACATTTTGTTTAATATTTATCAATAAGATAAACGTAAACATGTGTGAAGAAAGGCCTTGACTTAGTGGTCTCTACATGTTGTGGTCGTTGCAGTATATGCTCTCTCCGCATTAGTTTTAGCCAGGCCATGGATTTTCCAGATTTTTTCCAAATGAATTGATTTTAATGGCGAGCGACAAAACAACAAAACCGACACAACTCCAAAACAACCCTTGAGCATGATGTGGGTGATGATACAGAATGTCCATGTCCCAATGGGCTGGTATGAGTACAGTCCAATCTGCAGTACAGGTAAGGTACGTTAATTAAAATGTTTGGGGCGTTGGTAAATATGATGGCATATTATTGAGGTTTCCTTAAAGCTGCATAGAGGTGGATGTGTTGCAACACCTGTGACCACTGAGCCCACAGGTCTGCCCTCACTCTGTTGTCTTTCTAGCTGCTGGTTCTTTGTTAAATATTTCATAGTCTTTGGCATGCACTATTGTTATTATATGGATTAAACATGTCAGGTATTATCTTCTGTAATTTAAAATTATGGCTTCAACTTCTGGACTGTTTGACAAGTAATGTACATGTGTGTTTGGTATTGGTTTATTTAATTACCATTTGATATGCTATAACCATAGACTGTTTTAAGCCATGACCACAGGTTTTTAATGTGAGAATGACTCGCATCATGTGTCAGTCCAGTCAGGCTTGTGCACAATTCAGAATTGAATTGAGAATGACTCTTAAATTTCAATACTTGAATTTGAATTGATGTAAAAAAAAAAGGATCTAGAATTGGAATTCAATAAAAAATTCAAAGAAATTCATATATGTCATTTAAGTGAAGTGTTTCAGAATGAAGCTTTACAAAATACAACAGATACAATTGCATTACATATTCTATAAATGATATTAGTTTGAACTACTTGTGCATATTTCATTAACAGGAAATGTTTTCCCCCAGCAGTAAATGTTAAAAAGCTCTAGTCACAGAACAAATAATTAAGTTTGATTTATTGTAATTATAATTACCTATCTATATTTTATCTATGTGTGTAATTCAATTAGTTACTAATCAAATTGAAAGGAAATTACTTTGCATTGATAAATTAATCCAAATAAAGTAATCCAAACTACATTTATAATGTGAAATTTATAACAGTAAGCAATTACATTTCCATAGTAACCTTCCTAACACCGAAACTATGTGAGATTCAACATTTCTGTTGTGTAACTGTGTGGAATTTCTTTGAATTGCCATGAATTTCATGTCATTCAACTTTATTTTCTTACTGTGGGGCGGAGTCCATTCAATTTAAATTCCAATTCTTGAATTGAATGGCAGCCAATTCTGAATTGTGCACAAGCCTTGTGTCAGTTAAGCATCATCTATCCTCAATGTTTCAGATCACGACATCTGCATTTATTTTTTCACGTCATCTAAATGTTAAATAATTCAAGCTGTAAATCTCATCTAGCTGTCACCGCAAACTCCTCGGCAACATCAAGAACATGCTGATGCGGAAGTAACACTCCAGTTAGCACAGGTGAGGGGTTATGTAATGTAGAGAAGTAAAGCTTTTATGTAAATCAGCAGAAAGAAGAGGCAGCTTCATTTGAGATGTGTTCAGTCTTTTTCCAAGCAGTGTCTTTTATCTCTGACCTGCACATCCTTTTTAAGTTCATTCAAATGATAGAATATGTTAAGTAGAGTAACAAATGTATTATCATGGATGGTATTGCCATGATGCAGTCACTCTCTAGCCCTGCTGTGAATTCATGTATATTAAAGGAGATGTGGGAAAAAGGGTCAGATACATCAAACCAAAATTTCTGCTCAGCCAAGCCTTTTTTTAAATTTCCTGAATAGCAGTTCAGGGGAATTAAGGTACTTGAGTACTGCATTGTCAATATTTGCTTGTTACTGAGCTTATCTTAACTGGCAAAGAGAGACAGTTGGGTGTCGGCGGTAGTTTCTCTAACTCTCTGTGCGGAGGTTTTGTGTTGATATGAACCATGCATAGTGCAGGCCTAAAGGTCAAAGGGGAAATTAAACTGATAAAGAAGGGAAAGCAATTATTTATTTGAAGTTATGTCGCTACCAGGAACAATTGCTGACCAATTAACATGATTTTGTGTTTAATACAATATGGGTAATCTAAAGTGATATAAAAACGAGGCTGTGACATTTAACTAGAAATTCATTTTTTATTTACCTCCTTGCACATGAAGATACTTAAAGAGGCTAATTAATGACCCTTTAGATATTAGCATTGAATATCAGTATTCTCCCAGACTGAAACAAGCATGCTGATACATATTGGCAATCGAAAGATGTCCGGAGTGAAATCCCAATGGCTCCTATGTGATGTTTAGTTCTGTGTTACGTTATCCGATAGTGGTGATATAATGCAGGTGAGAGCTTGAGGCTCAGGTCTATATTTGCTTCCTAATTACTGAGGCGTGACCAAGCACTTCTCTGGCTGCGGCCATGAATTGAAAGCATTGATTATACATCCTGCCAGGGTAAATTGACAAACAATTAGCAGCCTGAGGCACCTGCAAAATATTCAATGGATACCAGTGATGATTTTAGTCATTTTTGTAATGATTTTCCTATGAGAGAAAAAAACACTAGCCAGATGTTCTGAAATACAGTATAGTGCTGCTGCAATGATTTTGCAATAAGTTGGCACAGAACAAATGTATTAAATTTTTTAGTGGCTTCAAGCTAACCTTTTCTCTTTTTCAGATTCATTAAGATAGGAATAATTTATTGATTTTGATTTGATGCATCAATGCCTCACAGTATCTCTTTCTTGGTGTTGTCTTTTTTACATTCTTGGAAAGGTGTTGTACATTTCATAATGTCTGTTCCATTCCATATGTTGTTGTTTTGCTATACAGTAAGTCCATGTCTTTCTCAAATGCTTGTTAGTCAGAGCTCATTTCATCTACTACAAGTGATAACACTGTTGAGTGAGTCCTCTCCTTTCCTTTCCTTTCTCTAATTTATTGTAATGACACTTGCCCCTTTGGGGCTTAATGGTCATCAAAATGTTAATCAACTACAATGTCATTGGCTTCCCCTCTCATCTTTTCTTATCAGGGTGTAACGCCACTCAGCAACTGATACGGTAAACCTTTTACAAAAATGTTTCAAAGCTAAAGGCCATGACAGATTCAATTCTCTCTTTCCATCCATTATGTTGAATTATTGTCATGCTTGTAATGTGCACATAAATAATTGGTCAGTGAAAGTCACAAAATGTAAAATTATGATTACCTGTGTAGCTACCTGTAGAATATAATTTCCGTTCAATTATAGTGTAAAAATGATTGACATCCTGATATATAAATTAAACCGACAAAGCAGTGTAGTGTTTGCTCTACTAGGGGTTTACAAATGATTGTTTTCGTTATTGATTAATCTGTATTGACTTGATTAATCAGGTTGTAAAATGTGAGATAAAAGGTAAAACAATGGTTATTATAATTTCCTGGAGCCAAGTTTAATGTTTTCAAATTGCTTTTGTTTGACCAACAGTCCACACCCACAAACACATTTAGCAAAAGAGCAGCAGGAAAAACATATATTTTAGAAGCTGCAACCTGAGAAAATGTTTATTCAAAATCAAAATAGTTGGCTATTAAATTTCTGGCTACCAATTAATTACTTTCTCATGGCTGTTTCCATATGTATTCCATATAAAGTGTATTAGTACGCTTACATGGTCCTTTTACATGGTCTTTTCAATTATTTTTAAAAGTATTGAAGCGTGAATGCTGCTCTGTAATCCAGCAGTTTAATGTACAGTTGCAACAGTCCTGCAATAAATCCTACCTTCGGCCTTTGTTGAAACTTTCAGAGAGTTGTTGATTCAACTTCATGGCCATTTTGGAGGCTTCTGTTGTTTCTGGTGCTATTGAATTGTATTGTGTTATACTCCAAGTTGTATAACCTCTAAAACAAACATTATAACCTTCAGGAACTGTTGTATTTGACTGTATTAGTTTTAGCTAGTTCCTAACAAACTAGTAACTGAGTATATTTTTCACAGTGATTCTGAAATATGTTTGAGGCATTTTTCTATTTGATATTAATTAGTCAGCCGATCAGAAGCCACAGTTTTGCTACTTTTTCATTGTGACACATCACTAAACGTAGTCTCGGTCATAAGCCTTAGCCAACGTGTCCAGTCTGCTCTATGTGTACTCTTTACAATGCAATGTGATAAAGCCTGCTGAGGCTAACTCCAGCTGCTAGGAGACATTGTTGTGGTGACCGGGTGATTCTCGAGGATGTTCTGTCCACTATTGATGTTTTTCCAAAAGCTGTGTTGAAAAACGAGCTCCAAGAAAGGCAGAATTGTGTTTTATTGTAGTCTTATTTTAAATGAATTTGTTTATCATATCTCTGCTTTTGTAACCTGCCCCTGAAACACCGTCCTAAACACACTGCTTCATTGATCCCAATGATGTTTTGCCTTAGATTCTGCTAGGTTTCATGTATAAAATTATCATAAATACCTGTCTGTGAAGCTTGTGACATACAGCTTTTGTCAAGGCTTTATTACAGTTTTTTTTAAAAGTTATTTTGTGTTCAATTTTAATTCAACTACTACTATTTGATTCTACTTCAATGTAATAATGTTTTGCTAACTTGAGTGTGAAAGTCCATTGTTGACCTTAGACTTTAAAATATAATCTTAACACACAGTCAGTATATTAGATTTTTCCAGAGCTTTCAACGACATCTAATGGACTTCATCAGCATTCATTCCATTCACAATCAATGTTGAACACAAACAGCAATTACAATCTCTTGCTGGTGAAGTGAACTTGTATTCAAATATTTTTTCTTACTTTTGGTGTCTTTTGAAGCCACTTAGTTGCCAAAAAGTGTCTTGAAGTTATTGATGTAGTGACTGTTCCGCTGTAGTTTAAAGCTGGTACAAACTTTGCATTACTGTTATGTCTGTACAGTACACCAACATAGGGTTTTAGTCACAGTTGCAGCTCTGATGTAAAGAACAGATGTTTTGTAATTGAGCAGGAAAACTTAATCATGAGGAGATCTAGATTTTGCAGCATGTCGTCCACACAGCCGCTGTTTTAACTCTTGTCACCTGTTTGTATAGTATAGCTGACAGCTGGTCAGTTTCCGGTTTGTAACTGCGCCCTCAGAGCCTCAGGGGCAACCTATTTATGCAGGCAGTGTAGCCGCTGCTCACTTTTATTTGTTTCTATGGTAAGAACTGCTCCTGTAAGGGCTGGAAAGTGTGATTGATTGTGTTTGCTGCAGATTGTGCCATAATTCTTCTTAAGACTGACATGTTCAATCCCATACTGTCTTTAATTCCCTTTTATCTTTTAACAACAGCAGGCATTAAATCTCTTTTATTACATTCACTCTCAAAGTGTTAAAGATCAGAAAGAAACTGTACTTTATGCTACATAAAACATGACTAGAAAAGAATGTTTAATGACCTTGTGGATACATTTCTATTTTGGGTGGCACTATGCATTTCCATTTTTTTAATTTAATTTGTAGCTGATTTAATTTTCCTTTTGGTTATGTATACACATGTTTTATTTCCAGTGGAACATACTAATTAAAATGTAAATGAAGCCTTTGAATACCATATTATTTCCAGACTTCAAGATCAGTGCCATGTCTGAGCTTGGCAGCCAGCTCACAACCTTTTTAGATGGATGTGGGCTGGCATCTCAAAGTCTTTATTGCTTGCTGTTGTCAGGGTTAGCGACAGTATAGAGCGCTGAATGTTAGCTCAGAAACAAAATGTTCATCCATTTTTCATACCAATCTTTAGGGAGAGTTTTATGATTTTCCTGCTCACAGTTGTGAGATTGTCCACAATTACTTGCTGGATGTCGTTGAGACTTCTGTGAATCTCACCCTGAAAAAAACACAACCAAATCAGTGGTAAATTGGAGCCATTGGAGTAAATCATTAAAATGGCTATATATATATATATATATATAGGCATTGTGGAATTGTCCATTACTGTTACTATTATTCTCATGTCTCATTCAAACAAGTTAATAAACCACTGAAACAATTTTGGACACATTATGTTAAGGTGCAAAAGAGTCTTTGGTGTTGGATCGATCAGCATTGAAATCAATCAATATCAATAAATAAGGTCTTTGTTGTATAACTGCGTTGGAAAATGGGATGTATTCATGACAAAACTACGGTGGCCGACAAGGGCAAACGCCCTGCAATTTAAGAAAACACATGCAAATGGGCAAACCACAAGCAAATTAAGAAAACAACTTAATTAATTTGACAAAAGGAATGCGCAGCATTTAGCAAACGCGCTGCAAATACACACAACACAACCAAATACACAAACGCGCGGCAAATACACACAACACAACCAAATACACAAACGCGCTGCAAATACACACAACACAACCAAATACACAAACGTGCTGCAAATACACACAACACAACCAAATACACAAACGTGCTGCAAATACAGAAGCAATGCAAAAAGAAAAGCAGATGCGACAAAAAAACGCTGCATCCAGATTACACAACGGAAGTTCTCCAGGCCTCTAGAGGGAGCACTAACAGGAACAGCTTGATCTTTGACCCCACGGGGAGAGAGAGAGAGAGAGAGAGAGAGAGAGCCGGGACCTCTATGGCCAGGACCCGGGACACTTTCAATCTCAAAATGGTGTGAAACCGTTTTTTAACTGTCTATGTGTGAAATGGTGTGCCACTGCAAATATTAAGTCTATATTTGAGATATTTTTTCTCTCATTTGGTCGTTGTGTCTCGGCTCAGGTCACAGGTGATACTCAATCAGTACAGATGTGTCTGTAAACTTGTGGTAATAAAACATTTAAAACTACATCCACGTTTAATGTTGATGTTTGTTTAAGCCATTTTACACGAGAGGGAATAAGTTTGTCCAAAAGGCGCATCACTGAAGTGTAGGGCTCCACAAGTGTAATATTGTTTTTATACAACAACAGTTACCAACAAAATAAGTAATAAAGTAAGTAATCAATCCGTATTAATTTCTGGAGCAAGTCACTCTTGACATAATAAAAAAACAGACAGGCTTTCTAGTCCCTCCCTGTAAACCAGTCATTGAGATAGCTTTATAGAGACCGTGGGGTTTATCAAAGTGTGTGTATTTGCAGCGCGTTTGCTAAATGTTGCACATACATAATGTCAAATTAATAAAGTTGTTTTCTTAATTTGCTTGTGTTTTGTCCATTTGCGTGTGTTTTCTTAAATTGCAGGGCGTTTGCCCCTGTCGGCCATCGTCGAAAACAATGCCATGTTGCAGAAAGAAAGTTGTATTACCTTTACTGAGTATAACTGTAGTTTCATTCATATATACATGTTTCATTCTCTCACACACACACACACACATACATAGCTTGCATATCCGTTTTTATAGGTGATCATTTGTGTTTTTCTCATGACAACCCTAACAGCCACACTTTACAAGCACTTTTCAGCTTTGCAGTAGACCATGGGAGTACAAGCAGTGGAGTTTTGTCATTGTGTGTGGCTTTCTAATCTCATGAAACCAGAATTGGTTTTCATTCTTCTATTCAGAGCCAGGAGATGATAGATAATATAGCTCATGGAGGGAGGCAGGCGTCAGCTCTGATTTCTCAGGTGGGCTTTGCTTGAATGAGCTGTCAGTGGCACTGACCACCTTGCTTGGCTGTCTGTGACTCGCAGTGCAGTGTCTGGCTGCTTCCCCTCTTAGGTTTTATAATCTTTGAATCAACACCCATAGCAGATAAACAAAGCCAAAATACAGTGGCTTTGTTTTTATTTCTTGTCATCTTCAGCTCCAATGAATCCAAACATCACGGTGTGCGGTGTGCAGATCTTCTTTTGAAGAATGGACAATTGCAGCTACAGCTTCATTCCTACACTTAGCATTATTCACAGACCATGAATGCCATTTCTTTCAGTGAATGTTGAAAAGTTACTTACACTCACATTACGTAATTTAATTATAAAGCAGCAGGAAGTCCTCTTTACAGTGACACAAATCGCTAATTGTCTCACAATTTAAGAACTTTTTTCCCATGATACCTGCTACACTCCTTACAAAGTTCAGTGATGTGATCTGTTAGCTTATACTTTCTAGATGCTATTCTAATTAACGTTGCATAGTGTGCTGCATTTAAAAAATTGACTTTTGCTTGCCTGAAAATTAAGACGTATGATTGTGAGCACATTTTATTTATAAATTGCCTTAGGATCATAGAGAAATGAATGGAGTGACTAACACAATAATAACTACTAAAGTTCTGTTTCTTAAAATCTGGTGCACAAAAGCTACATATTATTAAATTAATCAAAAACAAAGGAAATTATTTCCAACATTATTTTATTGAACAAACTGAACTAAACTCAAAGGGCATCATTGGAAAAAAAATGATAGTTACATTTTAAAGGGCAGTTTTCTACTGATACTCTTTAAACAAGTGTCTTTTGTGATGTGTTTATTGTGCAAATTGATATTGCTATTAACAAAATTTGGTAGCATGATACTTATTTAACTGTTATTTAAAGCTATAGTTCGTAGTTTCTGTCAGTAATGACAACATCACTGTTGGCGCATCTACATGACCAAAGCCTTCGGTGATAACGAAACACCCCCACCCCTCCTCCACGCAGTGGCTAGTAGCATCTATCCCATGAAATCAAGGAGTACACAAGGTTTAAAAACACATGATAGACTCTTCAGAAGAAGTAATTATCTTGTAATTTGTATGTCCTCTTTGTCTCCAAAGCTGAACGCTGCTGTTGTCTTTTCTCAACGATGACGTATAACGCATCACTCGAGCAGCTGTGTGCCAAAGTCGCCGGACTACACCATATTTTAAAAAGTGTTTTGTGGAGCTGAATTAGCTTTGTATCAACACATTTGGCAATGGCTTGAATGTAATGGACACTCATAGAATAGTTGCTTACTATAGCATAAACTGCATGTTATGTGTTGTCATCCTTTACTTTCAAAAGCATATGCTGTCATATATCTGATCATTTTATGACTTTATACTAATCATGATTTTGATGGCAAAATGCAAATCCAAAATCCATAGGTTTAAGGCATGGCAGTAACTGCCTTAAAATGGAATTGCTGCAATGCCATGATATGTGTGTGTGAAGGATGCTGTGGTAGACTTAATATATTAGCATTCAGACTGGGAGGAGGCAGATCTGGCTGCGGCACAGTTCTCGAGAGGTGTAAACAGAATGCACAGCCATCTGCACAACACATAGTACCTTTCATCTAACAACTACAACTAAACACCTGCCACCGTTTAGATTGCTTGTAAAAGTAAATTAGAACTTAAAGTGGCCTTAACTCGGATTTTACAACGTGACTCCCCTCCGGGCATTCTATGATAATTTATTTAAGCTGCTCAATGAAGATATGTTTGCAATTGAAACAAGCTATTTGGCAATGGGCTTAAAAAATACTAGCCTCTCTCGTTCTGTCTGTTATCTTGACTTAACATAATGTTTGTATGCCACAGGATATGTCTGTCTGCTTTTTAATTGTACTTACCGGTATAAGGTTAAAGCATAACTCCTTGGAAACTAATTAATCTATTCAGCTTTATTTGCCAATAGCAGTATGGCACATTTTTCCATGTTTCAGTTGTATGTAATTTAAATCTTCCAAGCTTCATATTGTAGCCTCTTTTGACATAGGCACAGCTGACTAAACTATACAGAAACTTTATTTTCCTAACAGTGTATTTGAAATCAAGATCCATGTTCAGACACTCTATGCACAAGGCAGGTACACAAATGAAAGAGGTGAAGATCATGTGGAGGCTTATGCTTGCATGGACCCTAATTGTAATTTTGTTGTCTTATACTGTCTGTAACAGCAGCCATCGCAAGCCCTTATGCTTTTTTTATTGCTTCCTGATGTGGTCCTGTCAAATCTGAAGACCATGTTTAGGGATGGTTCAATTTACATAAAAGTAAGCAAAGCTTGTTTTAAAAACAACTGTGATAATCAGATTCAACTAAATCTTATCTTTCTGTAAGCTGTCCCTGAGCCTGAAACTGCTATAAATTCGCAACATCAGCATTTTGGCTTTTAAACAATAAAAAAAAGCTTTTCAAACATAAAACCAATGGCAACGGAAATGCATAAACGGGTGCAAGAATCTATCTACAGTGAAGTTTTGTTCACAGTTGCAGAAACAGTTCTTTGTTGTAGCATGTAACATATTACAGATGTTACAGATTCACATAATGATTTGTTTCATATATGCATACACAGCATAGGAGCAAGAGTTGGTCAGCACAAAATAGACTGTCCAGTTTAATCAGTTAGATGAAAAGCAACTGGATGTAAGTGAGGGTCAGTCCACATCTCTGGCTGGATGTCAGGGATGAGTTGTTTTCAGATTTGGCTTTATTAATGCTTACAATGTGCACCCTGTTGGCCCTGCAGGGATTATCTCCGGTGCTGTGGATGTGCATATTTATCCTGCTTAAATGCCACTGCCTTGAACACACACACACACACACACACACACACACACACACACACACACACACACACACACACACACACACACACACACATATTATAACTTGAATCAAACTTGGTTGTGCTTTTCTTTAACACAAAATTCTGGGCCCTGTAGAAAGGCATTTTCTATGGGCCCCTCCTTGCATCCACAGCTATTTATTCCAGCATCTTTTTTGGGCCCTCCTCACACGAGGGCCCTGGGTACTCACTCCCCCCCCCCCACCCCCACCCCAACATCCGGCGCCCCTGGACATACACACTGTCTGTCAGATTGTACTTATTTTATTGTGCATTATTTTATTGGCTGCAGCTAAGTCAAAAAGTCACATTCATCAGTAAGCAGGAATTTCACCAGTCAGAAAAAGATTCATTGCTTTTATTTGTTGTTTGTTTGTGTTCCCTTTGAAGAGGAAGTAGTAATTTGTTTATTTGCATAATGCCCAGTGAGTAACAGCTAAGGATTTGGGCTTTGAAAGCTGTATCTATGAGGTCTGCATACTGTTTGCTTGGCAACACAGATCACAAAACACAAGGCCAGGGACAGATGGCTGTGTAAGGAGATACACAAAAGTGTCAAACAGAGAGAGGGAGTGTTAGAAAGCAGGAAGGTTGCTTTCCTGTAGCAGCTGAGGTGTGTTGTGTTATACACAACCAGAGATGTGGTTACAGAGATGGAGAGCTCAGCTGCCTTAGGTTGCAGCAACAAACCCTGTTACAATAAAGCGTCTCTCTCCTCTTAATGAATTTTTAATATTGTACAACACTGCATCACTGCAATTGGAACCTGCTATGTGTTCCGGGGTGTGTAATTGAGGAGGATACTTGAAAAGGGTGTGGTAATAAATATAAATAACTCAGAATTATAATAAACAAAACAGATTACAAACAGTAAACAGTCATTGTAGCTAAAAGGGTTTAGCGCTTTCACAAGTTATGACTATACTAAAACTACATTATAGTGCATTGCAATAGTTTAGTTGCAGTATGTGACAAGTATGAATGTGAGCAAATGGTGACAAATCAACACAGGAAACTGAGATGTATGATAGAGTGGTAAGTGCTCTCTCTTACACTGTCTAAAAACAATCCTTCAGAGAATAGTCACTTTTTTCCACACCAAATGTTACCCAGTAAGCATCCCTTCAAATCACTGTCACATTACACTGCTGAGAGCAAGAAAACAGCTTTCGGTGACAGTGTTGAGCTCGGACACTACCTGCTACTTGCCTGTGTTAAGGTGATCTGATGTGGATGAATGAGCCTTAAGGAGAGCAAATTAGGGACTGTTCGTTTTTTATTTAAGTGGCTGCCGGAGGAGTTTTGGGATCTTTAGTCAAAATAGACTTGACCCTCACTTTGCCAGCAACACATTTTTCTATGACCCTCCAAAATGATTGCGAAAAGAGGCATGACCTTCCCCGACAATATATTGATGCCTTCTGTACAGGTTTGAGCTTGGCAAAGATGTACAATTTTTTTTATCACTGCTTTATTTGCAAATTCATTACAGTTAAAAAAAAAAAAAGGACAAGCGTAACATAAAAACTTATGCCAAGTGAAAAAAAGTATAGCTCCAACACCCACAAGGTTTTCATGCCTCCACTAGAAGGGGATCTGATATAATCTAAAATGTAGATAAGAGAAGGTTAACAAATTTTTTATTATGCATCTTTTTTATCTATAATTTCAAAAGCTGCATAATCATAATTTCTGAAATCATAAAACATTGAAATCTGCATCAGTGTTTAACGTTGATGTAGGTCCAGAAGCATCACTGAAGTGTAGCCTACACTTGAGTGTAATGTTGCCCTGTTTAGTAAGCCAGGCATTTTGAGCTATGCCTTTGTAGAGACCGTTGGATTTCCCAAACTGAATAAATCCCGCACATATCGCTGCTTTGCTAGCTCACTCATGTTGTAACTAAGACATCTGCTGAAAAAAATAGTTGTGTTCATTAGCATGATTTCTGTAATGTTTAGTTCAAAACCATCTAAAACACCAAAATACGAAGACATAGTGGACCAGACGCAAGCTTTTATTTTGAAAAGTAGAAGCTTGGGGACGGCACCAGCCAGGAGGGAATGAGACGGGAGGTCTCCAGGCTGAAACCATACCCGACTTGGCCGAGACTGAGAGCTATATGTAAAAATATGCACCAAACAAGCCAATTTGAAATTTTGTTGTTTTCATGAATAGAAGCGTCTCACAGTCTCAGTTCTGGAACCATACTCCTGGATAGGGTTTGGACTCTGCGTGACTCGGTGTGATTAGGAGGAACTGCCTCTCTGATCTAAACCAGAGTGGGAACGAGTCTTGACCCCAAGTAAAGGCGTTTAAATACCTTGGGGTCTTGTTTGCAAGTGAGGGAACAATGGAGCGGGAGATTGGTCAGAGATTTGGATCAGCGGATGTGGTATTACATTCAATTTATCACACCGTTGTGACGAAAAGTCAGAAGGCAAAGCTCTTGATCTACCAGTCAGTTTTTGTTCCTACCCTAACCTATGGTCATGAAAGCTGGGTCATGACCTAAAGAACGAGATCCAGGGTACAAGCGTCCGAAATGGGCTTCCTCAGGAGGGTGGCTGGCTTCTCCCTTAGAGATGGGGTGAGACGCACAGTCATCCGAGAGGGGCTCAGAGTAGAGCTGCTGCTCCTTTGCGTTGAAAGGAGCCAGTTGAAGTGGTTTGGGCATCTGGTAAGGATGCTTCCTGGCCGCCTCCCTAGGGAGGTGTTCCAGGCATGTCCAGTTGGGAGGAGACCTCGGGGAAGACCCAGGACTATGTGGAGAGATTATATCTCCAACCTGGCCTGGGAATGCCTCGGGATCCCCCAGTTGGAGCTGGTTAATGTGGCTCGGAAAAGGGAAGTTTGGGGTGTCCTGCTTGAGCTGCTGTCCCTGTGACCCGATACCGGATAAGCGGATGAAGATAGATGGATGGATGGATAAATGAATAAAAAAGTATTATAAAAGTAGGATAACAAATGTTGGGTGACCCTCCCCTCAGCAAAGAATAAAAAGACATGACCCTCCCCTATTTCTCTCCGGTGGTCCAATTCATGAATATCGAACGGTCCCTTAAGAAAAGAAAATAACATACAGAGTCACGTAACATTCATTAGGTCTGCCGATGTGCAGAATACCTTTGTGTCTCCAGAGTAAACAGTGTCCATTAGTGTTGGTCAGGAGTGTCCATGTACACATGTTGAGATTTGGCTCAAGGTGCTATGCTCTTTGTTATTCTGTTTAAATGTTTAACCCTCATTGTAGACTTGACATCAGTGCATCACTGTGCTGTGACATTGCTAATCACAGCTGGTGTCAAGAGACATGTAGGACTTAGTGTACCATGCATACTCACACACATCCCAACCCATCCTTGCAAGCACCCTGACTTTCAGTAAAATAACGCGGCACATATAATGATAAATTAATGAAGCAGCTCTAAAACCACGGAGCAGAGGGGGGAATCTTATTTCAATGAGACACATAAAGCTGTGACATGGAGATGAGTGACAGCAGCCATCACAAAGCCTACAACTGTGAAAAAAGACTCAAATCTCTGGGATTTGTATTTTAGCAGCTGTGTACAAAACTAATAAATCTGATGAAGAGAGAACAGTGATATATGATGGATTTTTGATGACGAGAAATGCTCATAAAACCAAATCTGTACTATGTATCTCAGAGGGTATTCCACAAACTAAATGGTAACTCTTGATGGCAATGACCAGATAATTTATTATTGTGGCAAATAATAAAAGTGGAAGGGGACAGAGATTTTTTAGTTTCATCGTCCCTAGGATCACCTTGTTTTTTTCTTTTACTCTTTGTTTGGATCATTTCTACACCATTTTTTTTTGGCTCATTACATCCCAATACAGTTGGCAGAAATGTTAGCATTGTGCCTGTTACCCCCATGGCGTGTGTGTGTGTGTGTGTGTGTGGTGGTGTGTGTGTGTGTTTGTGTGTGTGTGTGTGTGTGTGTGTGTGTGTGTGGTGTGTGTGTGTGTGTGTGTGTGTGTGTGTGTGTGGTGTGTGTGTGTGTGTGTGTTGTGTGTGTGTGTGTGTGTGTGTGTGTGTGTGTGTTGTGTGTGTGTGTGTTGTGTTGCGTGTGCGTGCGTGCGTGCTTCGTGCGGGCGTGCGTGCGTGCGTGCGTGCGTGCGTGGCGTGCGTGCGTGCGTGGTGCGTTCGTGCGCGCGGTACGTTTAGCAGAATAGCTTTGAGAGAAAGGGGATGTACAATATGTCAGTCTAATAAGTTGGGGACAGCCAACACAGTTTTCTTTGGTTCTCTTAATGTTTTGTGGTGCTTTCAGTTTATGCAGCTTTGGGGGATAGCAATAATGCTTTCACATTGTGCTGATATATAAAAGCAAAGCTTCTTTTCAGTTTGTGCCTGTCTTAACCCCTGACCCTTTTTATATGATTCTACAAGCAAGATCAAAACTTGTCTTTGTTTTTTTCTTTAAATGCATTGAACTCTTCACACATCCTTTTTAGTTTTAGTTTGGCCAAATAACCCAGTAAATACTGGAATGTATTTAATCATACCTTTTCCTAGAAGTTCTAAATTCCTCTTCCTATTTTTCCTTCCTTAGGATTCTAGTTTGTTACCGACAGCTGTACCATACAGTCTAACCTTATTTTACTGTTAGTAATATGTAGCAAGTAGCATCCAACATTAACGTCCCACATTGTTGATTTATCTTTGGTGAATCGTGGATATCTGCAGAAACACGTTGTCTCTGGTTGCCCTCCTGTTGGCTTCAGGCTTCAGTGATTGCCATCTGTGTTTGGCCCTGCTACAGCAACACCAGAGCACTTGAAAGCACAAACACCTGATATGTTATCACACATCAAAGATCATAAAACATAAGGAAAGGATATTGCCCCAACCTGACCAGCAGTCACCCTCTGTCTAACACGAATGCTGAATAGCAAAGATTGATCGACATAGACAGGGCTTTGTTCTCGAGAGAAATGGCCACAGTTTCCTTCTTTCTGAAAGGTTACGGGTTAACAGTTTCTTTATGCTCATTATGAGAGCAGATAGAAGGCTTAAATGAGAAGGCCTTTTATTATATCCTCCAGTCAGCTGTGTCCCCCACAATTGTTGTATGAGCAGCTGATCTCAGAAATACACAATCATGTTTGTGGCCCATAGGATGATTGGGCTCTGATTTGCACGCTTCGAAAGATACGGGATTCTAAACATGGAAATGATAGCATTGTACTATTTTAATTTTTTAGATATTTACTTACATTTTTATTTTTTATTTTATTTTTCAAATTGATAAGTTATGTGTCGGCAGCATAGCAAAGATATTGTGTCAGGTGCAATATGAGTACTTGTATTGTTACTTTCAAATAACTTGCTCAATGTTTATAAGTTTAAAATATGGATATAAATACATTTTTTTATCCTTTTTTGTCTGTATTAATAAGATGGATGTGGTTATAGGCAGATTATAAACTGGCAGGTTGTTCACTAATTGCAGGTATTCAGTTCGCATTAAATCCCCAAAATCATGACTACCTAGTCTCACGCAAAAGATGCACTCATGTCCAATGATGTAACTCTAATGAATAACAACTTACTAATTGGTTAGCAACTGCAGCCCAAAACACTGTTATGAAGCCACTGATTTACAGACTGTCTCTAACCTCCAGCACAACCACTGTTAACTATAATTATTTTGAACCGAAGATATTAGCAAGCATTATTAAATCAATTATTTCCTTTCATGAGGTTCTAAGTGTTCTTACTTGATCACAAGGTGTCAATTAATGTTTAAACTGATGCACACATTATTTAATTTTTCTACAATTGCACCAATTACAGCATAGAGGTTCTACCACTGTGGATATAAAAATACTTATGTTAAGAGCATGTGCATGATGTACTCTCTAAGCTCAGTCTATTTGCTGCTGTTGGCAGAATGAGTCCTAGTCTGACACACTAAACAGCTTGTGATAATAACCAGTGTGGAAAAACAGACAATATGAACTCCCGTACCCAACCTACTGTTTGCTGCCTACTGATAGTAATAATCAGCTTGAGATCACATTGATTACAAACTGTCTTCTAGGTGTCAAATGAGTATATTGCTGTGAGTTGAAAGGCAGGCACAGTTGAAGTGACACTCAAGCCATCAGTCATAGAACACTACTTTCTGACATTACTCTCTTTCACATTTGGAATGACAACTTAGAAATGTGGGATTTCAATCAGGGATTGAATGGATTTGTTGTGGCAACATATGTAAGCTCATAGACCAACCACTCTGGTCATCAAGAAATTGGTGTTAATGGGTCTCAGATCTTATTTGCACATTAGGTGTGACATTAAAAGCCAGAACCATACATTTGCATCACACTTCAAGCCAAATATGATATTCAAGAAAACAATATTATTTAGTTATTTTGTACATGAACACCCAGATATGCACTTGCATGGCAAGTATGCGCTGTTTTGAATGTCAGTCTCTAATAACTAGATGTGGCACCTTCGCCCTCTTGATTTACCGCGTAGTGTCAATGATTATAGGCTGACACTTACTGCTAAATCATAGTTGGGGACATCTCCTCTTTAGTAAAACTACTCGCTTGTCTGAATGCATTTTTCACATTCAATTCTCTCAAATCCATTTTAACAGTTTGCAAAATTAGTCAATCCTAATACCAGTTGCCCCGTAGAGACAAATATCGCACATTGCACACACCTCAGTTGTGTTTTGAATCAGCAAAATGAAAGATTAACGACTGCATGCAGAGGAAGTCAGAGGGAGGCTCAATATTGGTCTGCAATTTCTTGGTAATATGTGATATCAGCTTTGCAATCAGGCAGATTGATATATATATTATTTGAACGGCACCATGCAAGTGATCTAACTTACCCATAGTTACTCGTGGTGCAACCCCTATCTACTTTTCATAACCAGTCCCAGTGACCCATCTGTCAGTCTACCTTAGTGGCCAATTAATCTTCATCCACCAATTCTCACAAAGCATTTCTCAGCAGTCACCCTGACTGAAAGACAGCTTGACAGCAGGGGAGCCATCCCATCAGAGAACAGAAAAAAAATCAATATTTTCAAAGAGTGAGTCTCATTTCATAATCAAAGAGATTCTGTTTGCACACAAGGTCAAGGGACACAAATTCTGACACAATATTCGGCATTGAGATTGCTTCATAATAGTTATTTTTCTTGGGTGGCTTTGTTGTAAAGTACAAGAGAGACCGCAGAAAACAGAGTGCAGACAATGTTGTGAAAAACATAATTGAAATTGGCTATTAGAGTTTTTGTCTTAACTAACTGAGCCACCAGGATGCCCCATTGTGTTCCTCAACTCTTACTTATAGCCTTCACACAGTGGAACTGCAGATCTTGGTAGTGATCCAATGTGTGCCAAGTCCCCAGGAGACTGTTGAAGAGATTTCAACAGTCTCCTGGGGACTTGACATCGTGGGGTCATCACCATGGTTACTCCATGTCATTCATGACATTCAGGAACTCAATCTTATTTGGATTCTTATACAAGGAAATCAGGCCAGTTGGTGAACGACAGAAACTTCTCACCTCCCTCTCTCCCTGTCAAGCCAGCTGCCTCTTGGGGAATGCGTTCTGACTGTACTCTGTTGCCCATCAGTCATAGAGCAACAGGGCTACACAAGCTGCTACAGTATTGCATGAAGCAATGCAGTCAGTGTGTGTAAGTGTAGTCAGTGTGTAAGTTTAAGAGTAGAGACACTTAAGTGGGGCGTAGAAGGGGCGTAGCACAAAATTCTGGGCCTTCTAGAAAGGCATTTTCTATGGGTCCCTCCCCACATCTACAGCTATTTATCCTAGCATATTTTTTGGACCTCCTCACATGAGGGCCCTGGGTGCTCGGTCCCCTTTTCCCCCCAGTCTGATTCCCCAGTCTTCACACCAACAACTCGGAAAATCCACCCAAACTGGTTTTTAATCACATCTATGAATGTATCGCTGAATGTGTGTGAGTAAGTCAATTTTTAATTAAATGAATGTAGATGGTCTGCACTACAAATAAAAGAATAGCAGCAGTATTTTAGTGTGCTGCGTCTCCATGTTCATTAATAAGGCTGTGTTCATGTTTTTTTTCTTTTTCAAAAGAAAACAACAAAGGGAACAATCAAAGGATGTTTTGTGATTATCGGTGTTCTGTCTGCTTGCTCTTGCTTATCTCTAGTTTCTGTTATACACTGGCGGACTTTTTGTTATTGTAAACAATGACTCACTTTTCAGCACAGACTTGCTTTCTGCTTTGACTGACTGCCACCTTGGGAGCAGCTATATTAATGACCGGGTTTTGCTTTATGGATGTTTTTCTCTGTTGGGCACCATCCTCACACACTCGCCTTACTTTCCCATCAGGCCTCCCCTACCAGTGTTTGAGTAATTAGCTTTGTGTTTTACCGAGCCCTAAGCAGTCATACAATTCTGATTTCCAAGCAGAAATAGAGAAATACTTGATGGAAATGGAAAAACATTTGCCAGAAGTGGGTTCCGCATGAATACTTTTCTGGCTGCCAGTGGTAATGTATGGTGTACAGTCTTATCTCATTTCTTCTTGACATCTCTTGACCTATTGTTTTATCTTGAAACATTGCTAGTACATTTAGTATATATGTTGCATTTACAAGAATCCTCACATTCTAGTATTTGCTCTCAGTATGGTAATGTTGGTCTATCATTTAGTCCACTACTTTGTTCCAGACTGAAATACCTCAACAACTAATGGATGATCACCATTACACTTTTGACAGACATTTATGATCTCCAGAGAATTAATTGTGATGCTATTGCTCACCATTGGATGGATCTCCACAGATGGGAATGTCCCTCTTACAATGAATGTTGGGGATCTCTTGATGTACATTAATTGCAGGGTTTGATCCCCAGCTCCTCCTGTCCACAATGAGATCAATCAAGTGTCCTTTAGCAAGAAACTGAATACCAAATTCCTCCCATCAGACCAGCGTCAAGCATGGCAGCTTGCTGCCACTGGTGTGTGAGAATTTGCACAGTAAATGAGAGGCATAATTGAAAAGTGCTATATAAATACATTCAGCTAACAATTAACCATTTTACCATGGGATGTTTTGTTAGCACTGTGAATGTTTAGCCTGATGTTTGTCTTTAGCTCAAAGCATTACTGTGCATAGGTGCAGTCTCACAGAGTGGAAAGCATGGTTGTATACACTAGTAATGTGAATCTTGTTTTTAAAATAAAACATTTTATTACAATACATTTTCCTATTTTTATCAATATCGATATTTATCACTAGGGCTAAACGATATTGTGTTTTAGCATCAACATCGCAATGTGCGCATGCAACCCAGACCCGACCCTTCCCCTTTAACCCTTGTTATTTGAGTCAAATTGACCCATTTCCAATTTTCAGAAGGCAAAAAATACAAGTAAATTTTTTCTACCTGAAAATCAATGGCCTTACCTTATTTTCTGTGATAAACATGTATTCCTGACTCAATTATATACACTTATTTTTTTTCCATGGTGGATTTTTAACATGAATTATATAACCTTGTGATAAAAAAATCACACTTCCATTTTTAATTGTGTCCTAGTAGAGACTGATTGCATTCCTTAAACATATATGTTATCTCAATTGTTTGAAATTGAGATAAAGACAATATTTGTTAACAGATTATAAAGTAAAATTTTATTTCAGAATTGTTTTTAAAACCCCAAATAAGTCACGGGTCAATTTGACCCGAGGGATAACAGAGGGTCCCGAAAGGGAAGACAATACAAGGGTTAAGACAGGTAGCCATGTGGGCAGCGTGTGTATGTGACGTTAGTCCGACGGGGTTTGTTGTTCTAGAAAGTGAGGCTCTCCTTGTGTAGAAAAGTACCGTAGGCAGCAGCTGCCGCTGACACAGTGATGCACATCGTTTTTGATGGGTAGTCAGTGAAGCTACAGTGGTCAGTGTTTTATGTTTGCTGCAAATACGAACTAAATCACCTGATTAACGTCAGTGTGTCCATGTTCGGACACCACTTGCTGCTATTGGCCACATCCAGACGCTTTCAGCCTGATGCACTTTCTGGTCTTTTTGCAGTAGGCTACCTTACATTTCCAATCATCACCAAAATGTTAACAGAATTGATCTATGCCAATCTAACAATCTACGTATGAATTGTCCTATATGTACATTGATATTTAGATGTCTAATTAGTATATGAAATGAGGGAAAGACGTAAGAATGCTCGGGCGATGACTTTTCCTCCTAAAAAGTTTCTATTTTTACGGAACTGGACATTAAGGAGCTCTTATTGCATAATTCAGAGTTGTTGAAGCATGGTATTTTATTGGGAGGAACAGAAGTAAGATCCAGTAGTTTTGACAGCATTGGTGGGACTTTCTTTAACTAACTGTCTATAGCGGTGTCCGGTTATGGCCAAGGGT
Source organism: Etheostoma spectabile (assembly GCF_008692095.1). NCBI lineage: Eukaryota > Metazoa > Chordata > Actinopteri > Perciformes > Percidae > Etheostoma > Etheostoma spectabile. The sequence continues at coordinate 7,394,113 of NC_045751.1, read as the reverse complement.
AGCGCACGAATGATTTACCACCGATTAAAACATAGTTAAAACCATATACAATTAGAAAGGTAAGATGTCACACAACAATTTTACACCATTAAATTAATTTCAAACAAAAATAGATCATTTATATTTGTATTTTAACAGATACTTTGATTGAATGTTAGCCAATAAGTGTCCGAACGTTGACACAGTGACGTTAATGCAACATAATCACAACGTCTCCCGGCCATTTTCCTCCGCAGAAAGCTGCTACCAGCCAGGCTAAAGCTAACATAGTTAGCCTAAAGAAACAAGGGGTTTGTCCGTCCCAACTAACGTTACAGTTCGGAGCCGCAACACCAGAAACGCAACTCTAATCTACTACAGAAGTCTATGTCTGATCTAACGTAATTCACTCTGATTTAATTGTTCTTGGATACACACCACCTGGTCCCGCTAGTCGACCACAACCTGAAATTTAGATGAAGCAACATGCATGGATTGATAGTATTATATGAATACAATGGTGTCATGTTAGTCCACCAGTGTATTTCTACCTAATTTCCCTCTCCAAAATCACTTTAGAAGAGTAGTCACAGCGCTTATTTGCTTTGGTATTTGAAAAGCACTAAAGTTCAACAAAGAATGTTTCACATTAAAAAAAGATCCTTTTTCATTTTTATCTTCTATGTAGATGCACTGTCCTACAAAATCACCCCGTTAGTCAAGAATGATTTATTGTTTCCAAATAGAGCTATTTATGTCACTTTTAAAAATGACTTATTTTTTTCATATCACAATATCTATTGCAGGGAAAAAATATTGGAGTGTCATGTTTTTTTCCAATATTGTGCAGGCCTATTTATCACAATATCATTTTTTTGCTGATGCTGAGCCTGCAAAGTGCATACCGACTGAAGAAACCAGAAGTTTAATTACACTTTAGAATATAGATTATCTACATACAAAATAAAAAAAAACATGCCTTTACAATATTCTCTGTTTTTTTTGGCAAGCTCACATTACAAATTCACATTATGAGATGCCCCAATGGTCAACAGAGCAGTAGTGTCCTCTACTGGCAGAAGAAAACCAAGAAGTAGCCCTGTTTTCTACGTCCATTTTACAATTACGTTTTTCCTTCTTTGTGTCTGCAATTGTGCAAATTAAGTGATCAGTTAGTTTTGGCTACATTTTTTGGGATTTGTAAACCCCTTAAAACTACTTAAAAGAAACATATTAAATGTAAACTCCTGCCAAGAAAGCATCTTAAATGTTTGTAGAAGAGCACAGAACAAAACAAAGTAAACAAGTGTCTTTCGCTATTCATTACTACTATGACTTTGGACCAAACTTACCAGCTGTGTGTGTGGACTAGAACCAGCATTTTCATACTGTGTGGTCGCTGAATTGTACCTGTTCAAGTGATGGAAAATATTTGTTGTGTTTCCCTTCCATTAACCACCGACACATTTTGCAGACAGGCTCAATCTGCTCCTCTACGCTTTTGTTAAATCCGAACCACTTCTATGCAACTGATGTTGTGTAACCCTTTTTTATCAACAATGTCTTCAGCTTGAGAGGATAACGCAAGTTCACGTTTATGTCCACCATCAATTTTGTTGCCCTCGGCTAGACTTTTGCCGTCAAACTTTTCACCCGTCGATAACTTTTCACCCGCCGATATGTGTTTTCCCCTAACAGAACCTAAACCTGAACCAAACCTTATTTCTAACCGTAACAATGGATGTGGGTGCTACGCATTTTAACAGGAGGGAAACACTAAACACAGTGTCAAGTTCACAGAGAGATGGGCCCACAATGCACATCTCAAGTAGTGAAGTTCAGTGGTTTTATTAGCAAGCTAATAAACTCAAGCAGCAGTGTTCAATAATCGACAGGCAAAGGGAAATCCAGGAAAACAGACAAAGGTCAATATCCAATTCACAGGTAAAAGAATCCAAATGTCAGGCAGAAGGAAAGGCAATCCAGGCAATGGTCAAAATGAGACAGGAAACAGAAAACCCAAGAACACAAGGAATACAATGAAACTGACACACCGGAACAGACAATCTCGCACTGTGGTTAGGGTAAGACTGAACTTAAATACACATGACAGGGTAGACAATGAGACACAGGTGCAACACAGTAGGGCAGGGACAGGTAATCACACAGGTGGGAAAATCTGCAAAACTAAGTAAAACAAGACAACACAAGGGAGAACAGAGAAGTTTCAAAAGGAAATAGAAAACATGAAACGTTAAAGACATCCCCTCATGGGATAGAAACCACATGGTAGCTATCAGCCTAGGGATGGCAGAGGGGGTCCAGAGAAGGACGAACAAAAGTCAACCCTGGAAGGGTGAGGGTGAGGGAGGACAAAGAACAGGGATGACATAGGCGAAAGCGGGGTTCGGGAACTGAGGACAGTAGAGCTCGGGGAATCAAGGGCTGCAAGTCCGGCGGCGAGGATGGAACCCTTCTGGCCGCTGAGCAGGATGCCAAAGGCAGAACCCCTCTGGAGGCCAAGCAAGAGGACGGTGAAGACGTAGCCCCTTTGAAGGACGAGCAGGACAGCAAAGACCCCTTGGAGGCTGACACCGATGGCGAAGGTTGACTCCCTTGGGAGGCCAGGAAGGCCGTCGAAGACCCTTAGGATGCCGGCGGTGACGGCGAAGGCAGAACCCTTCTTAAGGCAGGGCTGGAGGCAGGCGACGGGTCAACAAGATAACAGGAACATTAAAGGGAACAAAACAGGATCAGGAGTCGGCCAAGCCGCCGACAGAATACGAGGGGCAGGAGTTGACTGGGTTGCCAACTCACCACTGGGAACAGGAGTCAATGGGGTGCTGGGCATGTGCAAAGGCTCTGGGAGGCCGGTCAGCTGAAACTCTGGAAGGCTGCATTCAGCTGGGGCTCCAATCAGCTGCACAGCACGGGCTCATGGCTAGCAGGCTGTAGCAGAGACTGGAAGCCATGTTTTAGCGGAGACTGCTAAAAGATGAAACGTGACATACATGAGGGGAACACACTTTCACAACACTAACAACAAACGCTCACAATAGGAAGTGGGTGTGTCGAGCATCAAAGCCGACATGGCAGACTCTTGCGGTTGAGTTATCGGGTAAATATGTCCAAAGCTCATCATCGTTATTGACCTGAATTTTTTTGCGACCCTGTTTGAATATTGTTTTATCGCCTAGTCCTACTGTCACATGTCAGAAGATATTATGATGTTACACAAAACCATAGTTTTTGCAACCTTTTAATATACAAATAGAAAATCAGTCAAGATCAAATGTAGGTGCAAGCTGCTGTTTTGTTCCATTTATTTTCTTTAATTCTTTTCATCCAACCACCGTGTTGTTAAATGGTCTGCAGGCGGATGGCAGGCTCAAATATGAGATTATTACAACCAGCAGAGGAGCATCCGAACAGACAAACACTTCCACAACCTTAATAAATCTTTGTTGAATCGTATTGCCCGGAGTAGAGTCAAAATGATCAGCAGAGAGGTGACACTGTATTGGCAAACAGCAGCTAAAGGAATATGGGAGGCAAATCTAATCAACCTGATGAATTCATCATATTTGACAGCCACAATGCAAAAAGTGCTACTTGAGGCACTGCTTCGAATGTGACAAATGTTGTGTACCTTTAATTTACTGAATTTGGAACTCTTTTCGCTGCATATTGCAGAAAAAATTGCCTTTAGAAAAGACCTTCTAGGTTGTTTTCTGGTATGAGCAGGTAAATGCCAAGATACATCCTGACTGACTTCCTCGGTTTGTCATCATTAGAGTCACAGCAGCTCCTCTACGTTTTACTTCCTCCAGCTCAGAGGCAGGTTCACAATGGTTGGTTGATCAGAAACTTCTCTTGTTTTTATCAATGTGTAGTTATACATTAATAGCAGACAATATTTTGTAAACCTCTATTTACTCTGAATTTATTTTCTGCTCTCTAGTTATGGATTGTACATCCTTTCAAACAGGTCAAAGTTGAACCAGGATGTTTCCTTGCAAAATGCAGAATTTTAGATTTAATTTTGGCCAATGGATTTCCATAGTACCCAGCCATTGATATCCTCCCTTTCTCATGGTGTAATGTTTGTTTGCCACCTTTCCTGATAATTACTTGCTGATGAAGCATGTAGGCTGGAGATGGATGAGATGAAGTGGAGCTGAGATTGTTTCCTGTGATGTACAGTGGCTTGCATAGGTTTACACACCAATGCTAAAATGGATTTAAAAGAGGACAAAAAAAACAACTTTTGGAAATTGATCTTAATGCCTTAATTAAAAAAAAATTGAAAAATACAACCTTTTAAGGTCACCAATTTTCTTTTTGAATGAATAATGTATTGCAAATAAATAAATGTTCTTCCTTTTAAAATACAGTGGGCATAATAATACACACCCTCATGTTAAATTCCTTTAGAGGCAGGCAGATTTTTAGTATTAAAGGTCAGTTATTTCATGGATCCAGGATACTATGCATCCTGATAAACTTCCCCTGGCCTTTGGAATTAAAACAGCCCCACATCATGACATACCCTTCACCATAGCTAGAGATAGGCATGGGGAACTTTCCAAGAGATCATCTCCGGGGAGTCATTCCCCGGAGTCCTTATGTTCTTTTTCCCCCAGCATGTTTCCTTGGATCAGGGAGGCGCCAAAAATCAGGGTAGCAGCTGTCGCTGTGGTCCTGCTACACGTCTTGCGATGCCAAGTTACATCCTGCTACGTTCTGCGATGCCCAGCTACGTCCTGCTGTGCCTTGTAACGCTGCACAGTGCCCTGCTATGCTACTACAAACTACTATTTATTTTATTTTTATTTATTTTTTGTGACTGTTACTGCCACCCTTCATCCGTCAGACACCGCCTACCAAGAGCTTGGGTCTGACCGAGGTTTCTGCCTAAAAGGAAGTTTTTCCTCGCCACTGTCGCACTGTTGCTTGCTCTGTAGGAAACTACTAGAACTGTTGGGTCCTTGTAAATTCTGGAGTGTGGTCTATCTGTAAAGTGTCTTGAGATAATGCTTGTTATGAATTGATACTATGAATTGAATTGAATCATCTCTCAATGCAAATTGAACCAATTATTAAGCTAACTGTAATAACACCATGCCAATTTCATTAGGCATTTTCTCAAATTTAAATATGCTGTAGTTAACTTCAAGTTGTTAAAAGCATTAAAAAGAGGGAAGAGGGTTCTCTGCTGAGCTGCAGTTAAATATTATCAGTGTGTCATGGGCAACATCTTCATTATGGCAGGGGGTTTGAGCGTTATAAAGACAAAGAACAGAAGGAAAGAACCCATTGTATAAACATTGTTTTGGGAATCATGATTATCACATTTAGTTTTACCGTGTGTTACTCAGCTATTATATAAGCAAATTAATGCCCTTCAGACACATTCCTGTGGGACTCACCCTGTATGCTCATACAGATAGTTTTTAATACATTGTGAGTATTATATTGTAATAGACAAAAGGAAAAACTGTGACTACCAGCTATTCTTATGACAGTGTGTGGTGTGTCTTTGAGTATATGACAGCTTTGTAATTACCTAGCTGACTATAAACTCAAATGCCAGTCCAGAAGTGAGGCTATATAAAGGCAGGTCATTAAAGCAAAACACAGCTTATTAGCCTCTGTTGAATACCACAGGTCTGACCTGTTGCTCTTTATTCTTCCTGCGGATGATAACAAGACTAAGATTCTACAGCCATGTGGTTCCGTGAGGCTGTATTGAGGCACTAGGGTGGTTTGAGCTAAATGCTAACATCAGAATGATACAAATGCCAGGATTTCCTGCAGTACTTTGCAGTTAGGACGGCTGCCTAAGCAAGATGTGCCTGGTGCCTGGTGCCTCGACTACATCGTTAAAAAAAAAAATCAAAAAAATTGAAATGCATATTGCTATCTCAGCTGTAACTCTGCATAATGACAGAGAGTGGAGCTCCGAGACACACACACACACACACACACACACACACACACACAACACACACACACACACACACACACACACACACACACACACACACACACACACAGACATGCAGGCAAGCTACCCCCCGGTCAGACAGCAAACCCCACCCTACCACCTTAAGTAACTAATTTCCGCTGAATCCTGAATGCTCACAGACAAGTGCAGTGCAGTAACTCGTGGATGTTTATCTTTACCATCTTCACAATCTTAGTTTAGCGTATCAGCAGAGGTGGGTAGAGTAGCCAAAAATTTTACTCAAGTAAAAGTACTGTTACTTCAGAATAATATGACTCAAGTAAAAGTAAAAGTAGTCATCCAAATAATTACTTGAGTAAGAGTAAAAAAGTACTTGATGAAAAAACGTAGTGAGTAACTGTTGAGTAACGTCTGATTTATTTCTTAACACAAGCATCAATCAGACAGACAAAAATACAAAATAATCATATTTAGGCGAACTATTGTTCATCCAATCAATAAAATAAATTAAAATTAATTTATTAATTACAAAATAGCTTAAGTGAGAGACTTTAAATTTGGATGGATACTGCATGTGCAAAACATACTGTATGTAACCTAAAAGACAAAGATCCACCTCTCCACAGCAAAAACTAAAACTACCGCTACGTCTCCTCAGGTTAGATGTTGAGTTGTTGAACGTTTGTTTTGGTCGACACAGAAGACGCCGCATAACGTAGCTGCTGTTTCGCACTTTTCCTAAGGTAACCATGCTTTCACTATGAGGCCGGGGGGTTCCTCCACGTCTGTGTTGCCTTGGCGACGGTTGATTCTTTGTTTTGCTACGACTGTAAGCTAACACGTCCCGCCCATAGATATATACAGTCTATGGTCCCGCCGCTGAGAACGAGTATGGTCACGTGACTGCACAACGCCGTTTGATTGGTAGAACACAGTCACGTGGTAGAGCCTTAAGCGGAAGACTCTCTCTCTCTGTCAAAATAAAACATTAAAATGAGACGTACGCTGGGGTAAAAACAATGACGCGTAGAATACCAAATAAGTAAAAAGAAAAGTAACGAGCTCCTTGTAGCCTAATGTAGCGGAGTAAGAGTACAGTTTCTTCTTCACTAATCTCCTCAAGTTCAAGTAAAAGTGTAGTGATTTAAAGCTACTCCTAGATGTACATTTTTTCCAAAAACTTACTCAAGTAAATGTAACGGAGTAAATGTAACTCGTTACTACCCACCTCTGCGTATCAGCATGCTGCAAATTAACATCTGTAAATTAGCACTGAAGACAAAGTATAGCTGAGCAGGTATTTAGTCTAAAAGAAAGACCGTTTGACCTGATGATGGCTCTATAGGAAAGACCAATGGATCACAAAAGTATTGAGGGTATATCAAAACCATAAATGTTTGTACAAAGAGCTGGAATCTGTTCCAGCATGCACTGGCTGAGAGGCTGGTTTCACCCTGGACAGCTAGAGGCTATCACAGTGCTAACGTACACAAACAAAAATGCCAACTCTATGTAGGAACATCCCCCGTGGCCAGAAGAGACTCTCTACCTCAGAATAGTTACATGTGTAGAAAAGAAAACATGGATAAATATTTGACATACAGAATACAGTACAGTCCACACACACACACACATGTTTTTTGGTGATTTATTATGTCTGCCTCTAGGTTTCAGATTTCTGTCTATCCAAAAGAAAGGGACTTGCTTCTCTTTTACCATGACTTTGGGAGAAAAGTGTTGAGGTGGAGTTGGGGGGGAGGGGGGTGAACACACTCTAGTCTTCCATTGAAGCCTGTGTTTGAAGGACTGAAAAATGAATACTGCAGAATGAACAAACAACTGTGAAGTAATTTGAAAGAATTGACTGCTAGAAATTCAGCATAGCTCACTCGGTTCCAGGCTTTATTGTTAAAATCAATGAAACAAACAAGTTATGAGGATTTAGGATTGGAAGGGGGAAGGCAGATGGAGGTTGCATGCCTGCAGGATAGTTACTTTGATCAACCCTCAGAGGACCACAAAGGCTGTAATGGCACAAGCCTGAATCAATAACAGCTTGTTGAAATGTGCTCCTTTTGAAATAGTTTCCTATTGAATTCAGCGTGGATCGTAAATGAGCATGAAGACTGTTGCTTAACAAACAGCTTTCTCTCGCATAGATTGCAGATGCGAAAGGTAATTTTGTAAATGTCACAATTTGCTGAGTTCCGTGGGTCATTCAGAAGCCATCAGACAGACGAGAACTCCTTGCAGCTTTACTTATATCTAAGAGGTGCTCATCATTTTTCTCTTTCAGAGATTTCACATTTGTGTCGGGGAGTGCGCTTTTGGTGATGTCTAATGTGGTTTGACCGCACATGCAAAGATGTGTGATTAGCGCCCACACAAAAACACTTCCATCAAGAATGCTGCCATCTGCATTTACTCTACCATCTACCACCCAGTGCTCAAATCGTGTCCAACGATAAACCAGCAAATATATGGTTATGACATTTTTTTTCCTGAGATATTGCCTCTATCAGCTGTAGTAACTCATGCTAAGCAGAGAAATAACCCCTTGTCATCTCTAGATATGGCAATATTGATTTCAGGAATGAAAGGATCTACAAGTAACACTTTTCAGTTCATTTCAGAAGTGGTATTTTTACTTCTAGCACCTCTAAGAGCCGAATAGATCCATCTAAGAGATTTGTTCAATCTAGGGGCATGGAGCTCACAATCCCAAAAGATTTATGAGATTATCAAACAAACTGGTTCCCCTCTTTCTTTACTGCATCTATGGAAAGTGGGATGTTTTGGCAATGCTAGATGGATGCATGTGATCTGGTGAAGCCCTAGCAACATAGGATGATCTCTCACACATCTACCTCAGTCTGCAGCCTGCAGGGGATCTCAGTCTAAAGCGCTTCTCGTGCAACCAAAAGTTGATTTTAGGTTGAATGATTTCCACATTTGTTCTAGGCCTGTACGATTAATTGTTTTTATAATTATTATAATTATTATAATTTTTTTTTATCTTGGTCTCAATTCACCCTTTCAAGATTTAATTTTTAAAATAAATTAGATTTAAAAATTTTTTTTTTTAAATTACCTTGATTTTCATTTTATTTTACAAGCCGACTGCATCACAAACGCTACTACTTTCTTCTGTGAGTTTTAAACATAAACTGTATAAAATAGGTGTTAAAGTGCTGCAATTTTCTCCCTTCTCTTTATTGAAGCGTCTATGTTTACAGGCTTGTGGTGATGCGCAATGTGTTATAGGTGCCAAAAAAATCTATGTTTGGTACTGCCAATTTGTTTTCTTTTGTCATGGTCCAAAACTTGTGGCAGAGATCGTGATATAAATTCTGAGCAAAAGAATCGTGATTCATACATTTTTCCCCGAGTTGTTTAGGCCTAATTTGTTCTGAAGTCACATTTTGTCTCTGAGCAAGGACTGGACAAATATGCAGTGAGACAGTTTGGTGGCCCCTTATGGTGGTGGTGGTGCAGTTTTTACCAGACAGTGCATTGGTGGAGTGTCAGTGCAGAACAGGGTGAGGTGAGGTTATGAGGGAATGAATAACTGATCATGGCTGTGAAATGGACATTGAAGGCTTTTCTTGATATATTTGATATGAATTAATGTATTTATTAATTATGGTTGATGTCAAATTGGTATTCATATACAGTACAATAATGAGAGTAAAAGTGACAAAAGTGAAAACAAGTGTGCACTGTTGTAGCAATAAATGCATTTTTAATATAATTTTACAGCAGAGGGCACTATAGTCAGTGCTGTATGTACACCATGTTGAGATCTGCTTTAGAAATGTAATAGTAATGTCCAAATATAATGTCTTTTTTTGGATTCCTCTCCTAGCTACAAATATAAGCCGTGTTGTTTCTCATAAACAGTTATTGTGTTGTTTAGGGTAACCAAGGCTGTGTTATGAGAACAATTCTAGACGCTCTAATTACTCACGAATGAAGCAGAATGCTGGCAGTAGTCTTACACAGTAGGTGATTTATCCAAATACATTGGCACAGTGACTCTGATGACACAGAACTGAAGAAATCATCAGAGCACCATTCAATGGAGAGATGGAAGTTGTATGATGGAAGAGGCATGGACACATGAAAGGTTCAGTGCAAACACAGTAATAGGCCACAGTGATATTTGTGATATTTGCTCTCCTATCTGGCAGCTGAAATATCTCATGGTGGACATAATAACCTTGCACAATGATATGAATTACCGGTAATGTACAGTATGGCCCTGATTTAGTTAATTCCTGCTCCATACAACAAATAAAGATGGTCAAGTCTTAATGAATTACCTAAATGGATTTTTTTAAATGTAACCACTGTTGAAGCTTTTCTATATGACCAATCATTTGAAAAATCCTTCTCTCACTGCGTGATTGTTTAAACAGGTGTAAGCCCCTCTCTGCTGTGTGGTGATGCCACCTACTGGTCAAACCTTGGTTGTTTACACAGAATATGAAACTCCATGTTGCACGTGTCTCTTATCAGTAAGACTATGACTCATGCACATCTTGGTTGTTAAGCCTCAGAGGGCCACAGTGTATTTGCTCAAGATGTGTTGTCTCTTATGCACTGAACAAAGCATTCTTTTACTGGAGTCATTTACAACACTTTCCCTTCTGTAGCTGCCTCTGCACTCAATAAAGTCACAATAACCTGCAGAAAACATGCCCTGTAAAATGTGATTCAGCCATATATCTTTGCCTTTGGTGTATGGATTATTGGTTTTATAATACTAGAATTCACTTGCACACAAACTGGATTTCGGTGAGATATTTTGACTAAACAGGTGCTAGGTATCAGTCTTGTAGCTGTACACCTGTCTTTGACTCAAATTCCTAATTCATCCGAGCCCATGAAGTGTACCAACGCCTGTGTGCGTTCTTGGCTATCCTGTGTTTTTAAGAAGGAAAACCAAACATGGGAAACAAAGAGCCCACTGTATCTGCTGGAGATACTCGTCACCTGTGGTAACACTATGATGTAGTGGAGTTGGGATTACACGGGTTTAGGAATGTGAAGGGTGACAGTTTGGACAAGATGGCTATTGTTAAGAGTACACCTGAACTGGTAGCAGAGGTGGAAACTGATCAGAAGTAGATGGGAAATGGCTCATCACTGGCCAAGGAACAATTCTGGCAAAACTCCATGAGCATGTCATCTTACTGTTTGGAATGGGCAGCGGAAGAAAAAATGTCCAGCGATAATGATGCCATGGTAACATTCTTAGACACATTAATACCAAAAAGCCACTAAAGAATCAATTATACAGGTTATATAACGTTTCAATAACAAAATCATATTGTTTGAAACTTCTTTTGTAATACTGAGGCAAACACTGTTACAGTTTCATCTTATGTTCTTGCTTTTTTAATTTTTCTAGTCGCAGTGTCTCCCTGGGAAAAACTTATGAAGACTCAAAGACTATTGCTTTCATGAGTATTCACAAACTGCCAGTAGAACAACGTTGTCATGGAGTTTCAACATGTTCAGATCTGAGAGCTCCTTTGAACAGAGCACTGCTTTCAAGATCACTGCATAGTCATATTTTTCAAATAAGAAACTGTAAACTTCTTAAAGCCTTAAGGCTCCCACAGCTGTTCCACTAGAATCAGCTGTAACAGATCACGTAGGAACTTTATGAGGTGTGTATAGCATTACTTTTTTTCCAGTCCAGATGGGATACGTTAGGGAGTAGGTATGGTCAAGTATAACCTGACTATTTCAGCCCCTTCCTCATAGCAGGTCTGTGCCGTGGGCATTAGGTAGCCAGTTTTAAATATTTTATGGCAAAACATTGAATAACATTTGGAGTGAATGAGAGGCATGGGACCCTGTGGAATGCAACGGAAACCTCTGTCCAGATGTGGAGTGGTAGGACAGGGTGGGGGATATGCAATAGTGGGGTGGGGTGGGTGTGGTACTGTTAGTGGTGAGGGGAATTTTGTGTACAATGTAGAAATTGTATGGTTACATGTGTACAACAAAAACATGGATGAAAATTTAACATTAACACACAGTGTTACTCAAAATGCCATTGTTGTCTTTGATTGAATAACATAATGTTGTCAAGTAGTCGGGTGGCTCCACTGTCAAGTGTATGAGAACGATCAAGTGCATTGTGTTTCATTATTGTTGGCTGTCAGGCCTGTTGTCCATCCATGATTCATTATGTCTGTCTCTAGGTCTCAGATTTCTGTCCATCCAAAAGAAAAGGACTTGCTTCTCATTTACCATGACCCTGGTAGAAAGGTGTAGAGGGGGTGGTGTGTGTGTGTGGGGCGACACACACACTCTAGTCTTCTATGAAAGAAAGCATCAATAGGTTACAGTTATTAGCTGTGATGACTTTTTCTGTTTTATGTAGATTGTTTCCCAAAAGTATTGTCTGCTTTCCACATAAATTTAGAAAAGGTACAAGGGTACTTTTATCGAACACAAATGGTGCGTTCCTTATGTGTGTGCATGGGTATATTGGCATGTCGATGTGTATCCGTATTTTCAATAACAAGTGGTTGCTTGTGTGTGGCTCTGCAGCGTATTGTAGTTATTAAAGTCAGTAAGAAAGGAGTCTTTGTCACGGCCATCATCTAAACCCAGTCACACGGGCCATCTTGTGCCAGAGAGCCAAACTCATTTTTACCACCACATTCCAAGGCTGTTTGGTAAGCCCATAGGGGTCCTTTCCATTCTCTCCTCCTCTCTCCCTCCCTTGCTTTACCTCCTCTTGACTGGATTCCTCATTCCATCTTCATTTGGGTCCTAATGGGAACATAGGACACACAACACACACACACACACACACACACACACACACACACACACACACACACACACACACACACACACACACACACACACTTTCACTCTCTCTCCTACAATAATGCTTAAATACTTGTACGATCCCTGTAATGTTATTTTTTTGACATTGTCATGGAGGTGGTAATTAAATCATGTTAGCATTGAGGTCATGGGTAGTAACGGTACCAACGGTATTGGACTGCATTATATTATCAAGACAAACGATTACAACAACTCTCAGTTGAAACTTAGGTTGGTCTGAGATGAATATACAGTATATAATAATACAAATCCCTTTTAAATATATCCCTGTCCTTACTCTCATGGTCCAAGACTAAATAAATTATAGACAGCTACTTTCCCGAGCAGTTAAGATTACATCACTGAGGCCTGGGCCCTGCTGCCAGCCCTGGTCAGTGGGTTTTGGAAATAGGAGGTGACACAGAGCTTCCTCTCATTTTCTGCATTCAGATTCTTCACTCTCCTACCTTTTTTCCTCTTGTAATTTCTCTCCCTTTTGTTTCATTAAAAGAGATACTTTACATGACACATTCATTATCAATATGACCACTTAGGTTGTCAGAAGTTGTATTACATAAGCCTAGAGGGAGCAGTTACACTGATACACTGTTTTGTAGTATTCAGTTGCTCTTTTGTCTTACATTAAGCTCTGGGATTTACTGTCTCTGTAATAGCCTTGTGCATTGCTCCCCACTATGTTTCAGTGGCTGACAAACAATCCATTCATTGGATAACCAGACTTCCCAAGAAACTCAACTGTATGTTTATACATTCTTTCAGTGAAAGAGCCTATTTGCGGTTGAGCTAGTCTAGTTTCCCAAATTTCACTCTCTCCTGTTGTCTCTCAAACATTTTCCAGACTTTCTTCTGTCTCTCGTTTTCTTCCCTTACTTGTGTTCGCCTTCTTTTCTCATTCCACAACTCATCTATTATCAGTGATATACAGTAAGATAGTATGGGTACATGTTCCTAAACATTTGTTCAATTAAAAACTTATAATAATTTGTCTTGGATTGGAATGTATGCAACCTATGTAGCACAGTTTATGTAGAGTTGACAAAATAAGGGTATTGACCCCTCAGGGCCCCAAGGTAATGGGTCCCTGAATTGTCTTACTTAAATACAATATACTTACATAAATAGCATACTTAAAAAATGAATAAAAGATACATACTTTAGAATTTGGGTTGGGACAAGCTCAAAGTAAAAAAAAAAAATCAACAATTCCAAAAAAGTATGAATAAACTATTCTAATTCCATGCAACTTTGTTGCTTAAATAATTATTGCTTTTGATTTATGTCTTTCTGAATGCAGCATCAGTCATTGTTGGTATAAAACTGGATGTGCACAACTGTTATTTAATTCTCATGTTTGTTGAGTCATATATACACAGTCAACTATGATACCATGGTTACCATGCTATCTTTGTTTGATGGGTTGGATGTTTTATTTTTGTGCAGGCAAATATATGGGATGTGTGTCGGGACCGAGTCGGACAGTGTCTGAAACCATGAAGCTTGATTTGTTAGATAATTCCAGTGATGAAAGTTGTTGATGATCACCTCTATATAATTCCACAGGTGGAAAATAACAACTTTATAGGCACATTTACTAAAGTTCTTTCAGGTCCCAGTTCTTTACTTGAGTATATCTCTATTTTTAAATAATCAACATTTTAGAGGAAGATATCATACATTTTCCTCCATTTTCTCAATGTATCCGACAGCCTTGTTAGATTGAGCTACCCAACAAAATATAATGTAGATATAACTGGCTCCACCTAAGAGTAGCTCAGACACTAAACATTTATGCAGAACTATGAAAGAAGCAATACTTATGACTACTTTTATTTTCTATACCTAATTGTATTGCTAACACCGCTATTTAAAAAAAACTTGAATAATGATCTGAACTCTTCTTCGACCTCTGTCTAATCCCCTGAAATTTGACCAGACAATGACTCAGCTAATAGGCTTATTTGAGTGTTATTCACACACATCCTGCAAAGAGTCTTTTATGAAGGTCCACGTCCTCTCTAAAGCAGGTCCACTCATAGAAAATATGAATGAACTCTGGAATTTGTAATACCCTGTTATCCACATATAACAGGATGGGATTGTGGAATGGTTACTAGGGGTTATATGACTATGTATCCTTAATAGAATATTATGTTTGTAATAATTTTTATCTGCGGAAAAAATTGAGTTTACTATTTACATCCCACTTTTTGGGGAATTCTGTCTCTTCAGTCTTAATCACCTTTGTCTCCTTTACAGCTATTCCTAATCAGTGGATTTAACTTAATCTGTGGGGTTTAACTCCTGCCTCAGCATGCCAATGTTTTGCTCAGGTTTGGGCATATATGGCAGGCAGCTTGCAACCTCCCAACTCTCCCCTGTGATTGTCTTGGCAGAGTATCCCTTTCTGTATGATCTGTTTTGCTACCCTGCCCTTCCCTATTACACCCCGTCAGCCAAGTTATATCCCACATTTGCCACAAAGGCTAAACAAAAAGTATTCATCAGATGTCTTAAGAGAGAGACCAGGGAAGGGGCTTGTGTTTCCATAGATGACCTTAAAAACAGAGCAGTCCTGCTTTTCGGTATGATGGCTATTTGCTTCTCTACATGACCTCTCTGTTGAGTGTGTAATTCTGCCATTACAACTATGTAGTCTGACTGCATACTTAATAATATTGCTTTAGAGCATAATGAATATATTTGACCTCAGCTATTACCTCCTTTAGTTGTTTTCTCTTTTCCCTCTTTAAAGCTGTTCTCAACTTGAGTGGTTGGAGTTTGTTGCACTGGAGGTCAGAAGGATTCAAACTCTGGTACTGGCTTTTGATTAATAATTGAATACAGTGATTCTGGGTGTTTTAGGATTATTGGCATTAAAACAATCCCAATGATGTAATATTGACTTCAAACCGCTGCAAATGAGACTTAAGAGTAACAATCATACTTTATACTTTATATTTGCATATATTAAAATCATATTGATATTCATCAAATTTGAGTAATAACAGCTCCTTCATTTGGACAGCCACTGCTGGAATATTTATACATAATGCTATGAATAATATATTGTCTTTCATTGTGTGTTACCGGACAATGTTTCCCTTTTTTTTTGTCACAGGTGTAACATTCCTTGGCAAGGACGGGTGACTCAAATTTGTGTACTTTAAAGTAGTTCCAGAAATATGACAGAGCTGGCCTATTTAGCTGAAAAAAGAGAAGTTCCTTCCTTCCTTTCCCTTCCAGCTGACAAAGCTTGTTCACAGAAACCACAGAGAAACCCTTTCCTCCCTGGATACCCTTGGTATATTACTTCCTTATTTTTTCTGTGGAAACATCTCCTGACTCCAAAACTGCCTAGGCACTTTCTGTAGTACAACAAGTAATGCCTTGTGCCCTGATTAGCTTCGGAGCCGTGGAAACACAGAGTGGCTCAGTTCCCTCCACTCTGCAGGTGCTGGGAGCACATTTCATAAACACCTGCTGGGAGTTTAGAGTGTGTGGAACTCTTGGTGAATACTGGCTGATTGACACTGGACTGTGATTGTCTGGGTTACAGTTAGTGATAGACAGTCTAGACTTTCATCTGTTGGTCAGTTGAGTCACCACAAGGTTAAGACCTTGATGTTGTATTTGAGAGGATTTGGCATGGAAATCATCACAGTTCTTGACTTTGACACAACATATTTGATATTTAGTCAAGGGGTGCTTGAAGTTTTCTGGGTGCTCACTTTATCTGCCAGAGCTCCTAGACTGAAAATTACAGACACAGCTCTGGTCCTAACTCAAGCAATAGTCTTCTCTAAGCCCCAACCCTAACCTCAGCATCAACCCTTCATCAGTTTAGAGAGCAGGAGGACTGAGTGAGCTGACCCAAACTTCCCAGGATGAGAAAACTTTAAATCTAAATGTTATTCTTCTGGGTCCTCAAAGGATACATTGTGTGGGGATCCAGAAGGACATACCAGGCTGTGAAAGAGGTTCTTTCTTGTTTTCTGCCCATTGGCCCCCTCCCAGTCTCTCCGAGGCAGCCTGTCTCTCTCTGACAACAGCTGCTTGCTGCCTGTGGAGGCCCGGGGTGAGCGGCGCAGATCCAGACATCTGTAGGCCCTGAGCCTGGGCCGCGTAGCTCTCTTTCTTTTTCACACACACACACACACACACACACACACACACACACACACCACACACACACACACACACACACACACACACACACACACACACACATTGGAGCCCACAGTCTGCCCTGCACAAAGGGCTACATTCATCCCCCTCATACAGTCTCTATTGGTGAAGAGGTCGTCTGAAGCTCCCAAGCTCTCACTCTTTCTGCCTTCTCTCTCTCCTTCTCCATCTCCTGTCATTCTCTGAGATATTCTCTCCATTCTTAAACTCTGTTTGTCTCCATCTCTCACTTTAATGTGAGTGAATGTTCTTCCATTCTGATCCATGCGACTTGCATATTCATTAAACAGTATGAGTTGTGGTTAACCAGAATGACGAGGGCTACATCTCAATTAGAGGAGACATATTATTCATTTTCGGAGGCACAGTAACCTGATTTTGCGCTTTCGGTTGTGTTTAAATGTATGTGTTTTTGAAAAATATGTGGGAAAGTGAATGTGTATGTGTTTGTGTGTCCCTCTGTGTGCATTTTACCTCCTAACCCTGAGAACAGGCATTCCAGTGCAGAGGACTTGCCGACTAAGTTCACAAAGGGATACTGAGAGAGGCCAGAGCAAACAGAGATCCTTTGTACAGAATGAATGTGGCCATGAGAAGTTTGGGAACGGCATGGTTTGAGAAACATCACAAAGTTGCTTTCAAAAAGCCCCATTGGTAGATAACCATCTAGTTTCAACATCGGCGCTTGAGGTTGGCCATGTGTCCATTACCTTGCCTTTGACAGACAGAGACAGTCACTCAAACCATAACTAGTTTGTGGGACCTTAACCAAAAAATGCACCTTGAATGATGAATGTTTTAAGTCTGCTTAGCTGTCACTTTTCTCATGCTAAATATGTGTGACAGATGCACTGTCCTCTAACTAGACTGCCTTTGTTCAAACCCTGTGTCTCAAAGCATCTGCCCTAATGAAGTGCCCTAGAGCAACACAGTTAATTTTCGCAAGCTCATTGTGCACTGTGGTGTAGCTGATTGACTTTTTGCTTAATACTGGAGCTTGCTGGTCAGTGTGTGTTGCAGCCACTCTAATGTGCATTTTTGTAAATGCATCCCACTGGACCTATTAAGGGACTTTTTCATTGGCCAATTTTTTGGACCTATTTCATTGCACTTCTGTTGGATTTTTTTTTACATTACTATTAGACAGGAATATAAACCCCTTGTGTTTTGAGATCATACAAGCTGTTTCTGTTTGTTTTATGTAATTGTAGTTTACACACCTAGTTCTCTTGAATTGCCTCTTCAAGAGATGTCTTCAATTTTATTGTATTTCCTTATGTGCTCATTTTTTTTTTAAATTCAATAGAACAACTACCTTGTAGGTGTTTCTTGTAATAACAATCTATCAAGAGATAAAATGTACACGTGTTACACTATATTGTTTATACAGTACACCACCCGGCTGATACTTAGTGCATTTCCATTGTTGTTCAATGAGAAAATGGTTGTTCCCAATCTGACCTATGGGTGGCACATGACTGTATCTCTTCAGTGCTGCAGCTCAGCTTGAGCTATTTGTACTGGATGACTCCAGAGAACATCCTTTGTGAGATACATGCTGTACACTTACTGCTCCTTACTTTTTTATTCAGACTCACCCACTAATTCACAATTCACACAAACTGTACTTGGATACGTTTTAAAACTTTAAAAATCGTTGTCATTCTTGAAAGAAATAATGAAGACTTGCAGAAATCACTTATGCCTGAATTTGTGAATAATTTGCTGACAGTTGTCATAAAATCAGATGCAGACCAGAATGTACGTATGTTTTACATCAGCCTGTTGTTATTTCTACATGAACCTTTTTTTTTTTAACCCCAATCATGTTCCATAGCTCAGCAGTAAAACCCATCTAAGCTTCACACAAACATGCACACATTTACGCGTGCACACATTTATTCCGACACACACACACACACACACACACACACACACACACACACCACACACACACACACACACAGTCAGCGCAGAGCGCAACTTGTCTGCTCATCTGCTTCTGATTAGTGACGACATGAGTGATGCCAAATGGGAGATATGGATCTCATTCCTCTGCAGACAAAGCCTCATTCATTGGCAGAAAGCTCAGATGTGGGAAGACGATTCCTGTGACTTGGACCTTAGCCGGCCCGCTCCTTCTGGGTCTTATGTTGTCCTGTGAACGAGGTGCTTGTACCACATTTATTTGGATGATAGAAATTTTGGATCAGACAGTGGGAAGGTGCACATTTACGCAATATACTGTATTCTTGTCTGATGAGTGTAGACAGTGGGTTGTTTCCATGAATTATATGAAGCCTAAGTTCATCTGACTTTTGTGAGAGAAAATCCAAATTTTCCATTTAAGTCCAGTTCAAAAAGAGACACATTTTCCATGTGAGAAAAAACTAAATAAATCCTTCACAATGAACAATACTGTATGTTACAGGGAACAATTAGTTGCCTACATTATCTGCTCTTGTACTTACAATGAATCTTTTCTATTAGCATGTCAAATAGACGTGTATGTTTTGGATCACTTACAGCATGCCAATAACCTTTTTATTCATCTTTTTGTTTGCTTATGTTGTGTTTGGCCAGCCAGAGGGTTGCCTTAAGACAGAAGTCAGTGGCCTGCAGAAATATACCTGACAGCTGTAAAGGTGATGGCACACCTACAAACTTTTGATGGCAGCCTACCCACAAGCCCCCTCAACTGCTCTCCATTCATGACTCACTAAAAAACAGAGAGGTGCCAATGTCAAGGTGAAGCTTTACCTTTGAGTTCTACCAAATATGACTAATACTCCAAACACTCACTTCCACTTACTCTGACATCTCTAGATTTAGTGCATGAATAGGTACTGAGCATGTGTGTGTGTGTAATTCAGGCCTTTGTGTGTAATAACAACAGACTGTAAATTGTAATTTCCCCTTGCGGGATTAATGAAGTATACATTATTATGAAACATTCAGAAAAAAAGTCAAACTCTGCCCTTGAAAAGCACACATGTAGCTACAAACGTACAGTCTTTGTTCTTCACAGAATGATGTCACACATTAAGTCCATAAGGCAAGACATGCAAACCAACACCCCAACACGTCCTAGTGTAATGAAGTCCAATAAAGGTCATATTCAGCCATTTGAACAATGCACACCTCACAAGAATAATGTCTGTAATGCTCTTTACTGCAATTGCCTGTGCTTTATTGTGTCCTATTTAACTTTTGATACAGTTGCCACATTTTAGTTAAACATGATTTTGCTCATGCAATTCAACACAATCCTTCCTTTTTATTCCACATATTGCATATTGTTCTAATTTCTCCACCCCTAATTACACAATATGGTTATGCTGTATGTTTGCAATTCAGTTTGTGTAGACTGGCAGTACATTTCTCAGGATCAGAGGTTGTTAACCTGATCATTCAACCATGTGCTGGCGAAATACGTCATGGATAATAATGGGGCAATTGTCTTTGTTCCTCACAGGTGTTCAGTGTCATCACTCTTACACAACTCCTAAACTGATCTTAATAGTTGCACTGTATCTGGACTCAATCTCTCCATCTCTTTCCCTCTGTTTCTCTTCTTCTCTCCTTTTCTCTCTCTTGCACTGAACCGGAGAGCAATCCACTCTCCAAAACGTTTGAGGGCAAACTCTTAAAGTAATTTCCTCTATCATATTAAGTGCACATTTTTTACAGGATAAAAGGTCATTGGCAGTTTTATTTCAGACCTGGGAGGCAGCTTTGGTGATTTTGGCTTGTGCTGCAAACCTCAACCACATTACACACTTGCCCAGAAACTAGCTCATGAGACTCTGGTGTGTGTAGATTTTTGTGCATCTGTCTGTTTGTGTAAGACATGGCTATTTGTTTTTACTATCTTGATAGGTCCTGATCAACAAAACCAACAAAAGTGGTCACAACCAGCTGTTTTTAATAGAAGGAAGGCTGCTTAGTATTTTCCAGTGTTGTAGCTCTTAACCTGCAATGGAAGACAGCGTGTCATGTCATCCTAAGGTGTTAATGTTATTATCTGAGGGTTGGGCGTAATGACAATATACACTGCAAGTCTACAGAAGTTTGTCAATAGTCAATTATTTTTTAAACATTTTTCTCAAGGATTCAAGGTTTTATTAGTGCCATTATACAATACAAAATGCAGAATTAAATGTAGTATGTAATGTATGTGTAGACCCACACTCAAATTAAATTAGAAATAGTATATAAGTATAATAATATAATAATAACTACAATATAATTATAAGGAGACATCTATAATTGTAATAACTATGTGTTACGTAATTTAGCAGGACTGCATAATGGCAATATTTTGCATCAATAATGTCCCAAAATTACCTGTACTGTAATAGGACACCCAAACCACCTACCCCTTGATATCATGTTTTGTAGTCCTGAGTTCCCTATTAATAATAGAAATTTCTATTTTCACAGGGCATTCTTAATTAGAAAGTGAAAAATAGCTTCTGTGATACAGAGCACCCAGGCAAACAAACAAAGTAAGGGCCAAGGTTATGGTACGGGTAAGACTCTTATAGTTAAGTGTATAGTTAAGATTAGAACTATGGTATCAATAAGATGTCCTCTTAATACAAACCAATATCTGTACTGTGTGTGAGTGTCTATATTTGTGCATGTGGACTTTTTCTTCCTTTTTACTTCAGTGTCAGCCATCAGAGTCGGAATAGGAACCTAGCGATGTAGCGAGTCACCTCGTCAAGATTTGAGTACAACACCAACAGGTTTTCTGTAATCTGCAAAAACAAGCAAATGTTTTTGGCTTTTTTCTCCTGGGCGCTCCCCTCCCTCTGCACCGCATGGAGCAGGGTTCATTTGAAAGGCGCTGTTTGTTAAGGCTTTAGCGGTTAGTAAGTGCTTCCTTTGTTTGGTGGGATCGTGGAGGGTGGGTTAATATCTCCCAGGGAGTGCACACAAAGAGGGCCTTCAGCTCCCCTGGCCGGAGAGGGGTGGTTAGATGAATGAGGCCGGGCCGTGGGGCAAAGGTGCCAGGGAGGGCACGGGAGGGTAGGGGAACTGCAGGGGGCAGGGGGCAGGAGACTGGGGCGAGTGTGCAAGGTTATGGGGCTATTGGAACAGTGGAGGGGGTCAAAAAGGCTGCAGGGAGCAAGAGACGAGTATTTAACTTTTGGCAGTGGTAAATAACTTTTCGATAGTGATCAGAAATAGAAAAGTGACTTGGTGGCTAGTTGTCACCATTAGTCTAAATTTTTGGGGTTGAGGGAAACAGACTGACAAAATGTGTTAATGATCCATTTTAAGTTGATTTTCCCACTTTTGTTTTTTTAGTTTGCTCCAAGTGTTTTTTTTCGTCCGCTGTCCATTGCCTTCTACCTCTCTGCATCTGCTCGGGACATCCCAAAGTGTGTGCATATGTGTATTTCGGTACTGTGTATAACAGAAGTTTTCCAATAGAGCTTGATTACGAAGGGTCAGCATTGCATGATGAAGAACAATGGGATTTCTGTTGTAGTTTTGGACACTTTTCCAGGTATCGATGGAGGATCAATAACACAAGTCTCATTACTTCCCTGGAGGCTTTATCCTTTTTTTGTGCCAACAGTACAAATAATGAAAAACATGCCATTACAAAGTGCTGTTTTCCAGTAGTAGAGTTCATTTTTGTTTCAAATTATAATGTGTTCATTACCTTGTATTTGATTAGTTCTAATCCCCCACTGGCAGCATTGTAATGGTTTGTATCTGATAGTAGATTGAAATAATGCCTGCACTAAATCATTTAGGGCTGTTTGTGAGGCTTTGATGTTTCCATCTCCTCTTCTCTGTCAAAAACTCATTTAGAAGAGGGAGAGAGAGTGAGAGAGATATGTCTCATTGAGCGCCACTCTTCCCACGGAACTCCAACTGAATTCCCGCTGCGTCTCAGGCCAAACCAATGGTCCCTTTGTGCCCGTCTATCAGAGTTCCTCTCTCCCCTAGACAGTACTCTCTCTGTGCCCTGCAACCCAGGACCAACTATTGCCTCTCTCCCTTGCTTTGGGACTCTATGGGACCCCATTACCACAGCCAAATCTCAAAAGGGTTCACTGCCCACCTCTGTCTAAAGTATGGCTAATTTCATTGGAAGATATGGGGATGTAGTGGTGTACAGTTACTGTGACAGCTACTGTCACTGATGTCAAACACAATCAAAGGGTCGTAATGACACTGATCAGTTCAATCATCAAGTACAGTACCATGTTCCTTCTATGTATGTGACTGCAGTATGTCTTTCGCTAAGAAAAGCTGACCATCTGGCTCTGGTTTCACAAAGGTCTTCACACATCAGTGACATGGTGTTAAGTCATACATGCTAGTCTCCAAAAATGACTTGCATTACAGGACTTGTGTCCCAATGTTTGTGTTCATAAGGGCCCACCCCCAACCCCCAAAGCTCTCTTTTTGTCATAAATTCTTGAACTCTGCCACTAAATGTAAAGTAAGCTACAACAAAAAGTCCCAGTACAGATTTACCTCTACAAATAACTTAGCCAAAAATGTCCTTGCTTCTTTTATTCAGTTGGTCACAAAGTATGGTGTGGCTAATTGATGCCAGAATCAACAGGATTCAAGACATCTCCACTCAGTATCTTTCCCGAAAATAATCAAGGTAATTGTCTCAATAACGTGTTGCCCTTTTAATTTCCCTCCACCAAGATACTTTTATTGAAGTAAGTTAATGTTTATTACTATTTAGCTTCTCTCCATTACTATTAACTTTTGTCTTTTTCAGTTACAGTTGAAAAGCAGCATTTCCCCCCTAATGATCTCATTAAATCTATACAGCTTTACATATGCTGTTCAATGATTAAAAGCAGTTCTGTGAAAAAATATGTATTCTCTGTAATCCCCTTCTCCACTTCTACACATTCCCCCGCCTACAGAACTGCAGGGGTTTGCCAACAATAGCACCCCTCCCTTCTTCCCTCTCTCCCTGCCGCCCACTCTGATCTCTCCCTTAGTCAGGTTGGAAGAATGGGGGGCAGTTGTACAGGTAACATGCCATGGAAAGGGTATAGGAAGAATGTATAGAAATTGGTTTAAAGGGTGGAAAGAAGTTTTAAATTGGATTCACTTGACTGGAAACATCTTTGTAGACATGCGCACTGTGAATTACAAATTGTTATTGTGGTTATACTACAGCTGTGGAGAGTATGTATTGAATAGTCAGCCAGATAAAACTATGCTGAAAGGTACCATTGGATTTTACTGTTTTCTTAGCTAAATTAATTTCCTCCAGGTGCACCAATGGAAATACTGAAGAGATTCAGTGAGTAATGTATCATAGATTTCTTTTTCAGTTTTGTTAACCACACTTATAATGTGGTGATGGCAGTAATAGATTAACTTCTTTCTGTAAAGTGTTTTGACATATTGCAAATTCGGTAACCCGCTCATCAAACGTTGGGCGAACAATTTTCACCTCAAGTTGCACAGTGACAAATGATTTAAAAAGGCCACAGTTATATTTTATATCATTTCTACAACGTCCTACAGTATAGTTATAGTATAAAGTATTATTATGGTATAAGCGGC
Source organism: Etheostoma spectabile (assembly GCF_008692095.1). Classification (NCBI taxonomy): domain Eukaryota; kingdom Metazoa; phylum Chordata; class Actinopteri; order Perciformes; family Percidae; genus Etheostoma; species Etheostoma spectabile. The sequence continues at coordinate 7,369,545 of NC_045751.1, read as the reverse complement.
TATAATTAATAATAATTTTTAAATAATGTATCAAATGGCTATGTGAAAACAATGTGATGATGTGAAAGGTAGTGATGAACCTACAGAGGATTATCACCTTAATATACAGCTGTCCTTGAGTTTACAGAGCTTTATAGTGAGTTTTAGCTCATTGTTTAAATGTCCAGCTCTAAAACCCCACTGTACACCTGCTCAGCACCAAACAGCAGACAGAGACTGTAAACAAGTAGATGGATACAAAGCTGAGCATTTAGCATCTAAAGATACAGATATTTCCCTCCGTAGTTTTAGTAAATATTGGACATACATTCATCAGGTGGCGAGAAACATGACTCCACATGAATTATTTATCAATATGAATTCATGAATTGTTCTGTTTCAACTGAATGTGTAAATAAGCTTCTGTTTGCTAACAATTTTGGCATGTTAAATTAAAGGGCGATGATATGTCAATTTAAGTTGTTTCCACTGCTCCCAAGTGGCCCCAAAATAAATGTGTGTATTATGCTAGTAGCGGCTGATGTAGCCTTGAGTGGCTAGTCACAAGCAAATGAGGAGTGAGTGACAGGTCAGGTATCTCACTTCTTTATAACTCAACAGTTTTACATCTTCAAACTTGTAAACTTCAGCCCCAACTAACACTGCCTCAAATGAGGCAATTTTACAGACTTCGTCCAACTCCATCTGGATACATGAAAGGCTTTATACAACTATTTTCACATATGCAGTAGTCCTCCCTAAGACCGTTAAATCAACAGTTTCACTTAAGGTTAGGTGACACTTGCTATTAAAGTTGGAAAAAGGTCTGTGTCATGAAATATAAATATTATATTGGCTTACTTAAATATATTGGCTTACTTAAATATATATTAAATATTTAAGTAAGCCAACAATGATTGCTGTTAAGTCCACCACATTCACCGCCACCTTAAAACTGCAGTTCATCCCTCCCTCCATTTCCGCTGAGTGTAGAATCAAATTGTGTGCTGCAGAATTGTACGTATACGAATGTTATTCCTAGAAAGTGTGAGCTGAATACAGCCCTTAGTTAGATACTTCAACACCTTGTCTTGTGAATTAATTTTCTCTGCTTAGAGGGATATTCTCCAGATGAAAATCGTTTAATAGAATAACTTTCCTTTCTTTCTTGTGATCAGAAATGCCTGACACTATATGAAATGGTACATGCATTATGATGTAGGTATCCAGCAAGTCTCCAGAATGAAGTAAACGGCTTCAGAAAGCAGACACACATGCTTTCATCCTCTTCTTCAATTTGAGCAATCTTTGCTCCCATCAGGAAAACTTTGCACAGGATCATTTTTCGTCTGTGATACAAAGGCTGAAGATTGTTAGAGACTCCAAAACGAGTGAGATCATCAGCTGTGTGGTCAGGGAATGAAAGAGGAGATAAGGAGAGTGAGTTCACCATGACCTAGGTCTGCCCTGGAGCCAGGGACCTTGGTTTGGGGTTTGGGCTGGGAGACAGGGAGAGAGGTCAGCCCTTGTTGCACCGCGCTCTCCTTAACTCTTGGCTCAGTCATTGTATGCTATCTGCGGTCCAGGTTACTTACCTGTAGGAGCAACTCTTGCTCAAGCTTTGCTTTTTTCTCTTTGCTGGATTTCTTCCTGCCTATTCTCCCGCTGAAGAAACATTGCTCCACATGATAAAACACTTGCAAAGCTTGAAAATTATCATAGCTTAAACCAAGTTTGACATTCTAAGAAATTGCCAAACTTGGTAGTGTACATCACACTTGGTGTGGGAAAACAACGTGCTAGATGAGGATTTACAGATCTGTCAGTTTAGGTGCCATTGCAAGACAGGGGATTGGTGTAATGTCTAGACCGTTACAAAACCTGTGTAATTAGCCATCGCTCACCCTCCCCAGGATTTGGCAGAGGTGTTGAGCATATAAAGCACAATCACAGGTGGAGGAGAAGGGTGAGTTTTTGTGAGTTAAGTGGCTGTCAGAGCTATTATGTGGACATTATCTGGATAAGTGTGATGAAATTGAAGGCAGAATGCATCCAGTCATTGTATTCACTCTTTTTACAACTATTATAAATGTTTATGAGGATTGAATTAATCTGTTTAATCTGTGTTTGGGCTCTTTTGGATGACACCAACACTGTCACACACCTTTTACTCACACCTACTCCCACTTCAACACAGCAGCTCCTCACCTTTGTTTTCTCCCCTCCCTCCCCGCTCTCTTTCTCCCACTCTATCCCTCTCTTTTGCTCTGTGCTGTTGCAAAGCCTTTCCGTGACTAGCTGTCATTAATCTTCCCTCTCTAGGGGCAGGATCTTGACTGCGTGCCAGCAAGCGCTCATACAAAGCCAAGACAGCCATCCAAAAACAGAGTTGCTTTTCTTGTTTCCAGAGCACCACGTAGCTAACGTGTAGAGCAGCCCTTGGGCCAACGTTGCTCCACACAACAATTGAATGACTCTGGATGCAGCTTCACGGATCACACCTCGGCCAATATCCATACATTTAGATGCACACGCAAGCATGCAGGTTGGCACGCGTGGAATCCCTTTTTTCACCTTCTCACATTGACTCTGTCTTTCCTCTTAAAAACACTCCCACATCAAGTAATTTTTGGATGCATGCAGCATAAACTCAAGGGGATTTTGGTGCGTGCATTTCCTTTTCTGAATTCTCTAAAATTAAAATTTTGAGTTCTGTATTTTAGCCTACTGATATAATCAGTGTCTTGTTTCATTTCACTCATGAGTACCTGAAGCCTTAACAGCACCTGCAGCAGCTTCTGGGTGGGAAAAAAGTGATTATAGTTACTACAAGTAAATGAGTCAGTCAACCGCTGTTGACATTTGAGGGTGATATTATCAAACCATACACACCTATGTATGTGGCATAATACTACTGTTTACAAGGAGGAACACCTACAACAAAAATACATGAAATTCTTTCCCAGGACATAACGTTCCATTATAATGTTTAAGCAATTGCTATAGACCTTTTTTATTTTTTGATGCCGTTTATAAAATTGTTTATTTAGTTATGTTATGTATTTGTCCACATTTATATTCAAGATCAATGTGCTTACTTGTTATTCTGCATTTGTCAGTGGATGACCCTTTGACCCAGAAAAATCATAGTTTCACCTGACTGTCGTGCTATCCCAGCAATCAACTCTGACTGGTGTTCAGTAGGTGAACCAATTCTCCGTGTCATCCTCAGTGTGTTGGCAGCAGACTCTGGACTTTGTGTTGCAGGCAGAAATCACTCATTGGTAGACGAATGGGTAGTCATTTCAACAGTTGCCCCTAATAAAAAAGCATATCCTTTGCAATCATAAAGAGCTACTGGGAGGTTAACAGTCTATTGTTGGTGCAATAAATGTCAGTCAATGCAAAGAGATGAGAAAGAGAATGGACATTCAGCTGTGTAGCAACACCTTTTTGGGTGTGCTCCATTATGAGTATGTTGTCTTTAGGGAACTTTTCTTTAATATCATATCACAAGCCTTTTTCTAAACAGAGTCCCCCTGATGTTTCCTTTCCTGTGAGAAGCGATACTGTCATCTGCTCGACAAAAAATAAAGGCCACCAGCAGTGATTTCAAAATATCCTTTTAGCAACAAGTGTCCCATTCAGCCCCCATCAACCACTCCAAAACACACAAAAACCTTGCCCATTTAGAACACCTCATCCCACCTCCACAAACCACCACCACATACTACTTAACTTCCCCACTTCCCTTTGCCCGCAGATCCTTTATAGCCCCTTTACATCAGTCTATCCGGACCACCATGCTTTCCTCAAGAGTTCCCCACCTACTCAGTGATCCAACCACAACAGCTATGCACAGTATACACATCTGACTAAATACACAAAGTGATTATAAAGCTGATATGGTTCTGAGAAGATTTCCGCTCTTTATGGGTATAGTTTTGCTCAAACCCGTTTTCTATACAGGTGCACAGTAACATACTGTGGTTGTATTGCAGAAGATGGTCATGTTGCAATGTCACTTGTAAGTATAATAATAAAGTATAATCTAATCTAAGGTTTACAGATGTGTTTAAGCTGTACATGTATCTTAAATAATTCATAGATAAAATACTGACTGAAAGGGCAACACCTTTGGCACTGCTGTGGGCTTGAGGCAATATTTCTCTTAAGGTGTGTTACTTTCCATAGCTTTGATAGCCATCTGAGAGACTTTAAAGTGAATGGTTTAGAGCTGTGTGCATACACAGATCCACGTCAGTGTTAGAGTTGATTTAGACAACTGCTGTTTGTCTTAAGAGTCAGACATGTCATACACTGTTCTGTTATTGTTTTTACAATCGATTATCAATAGCATTACTTGTGCCCCTCAGCTTAAATCTGTATGTTCTGTATTTGAAAGAACTTTGATTTTGTCCGTTGAGGAGCTGGATACTCATTAAGAGTAAATGGTGACATAAATGTCAAGACACTTGCAGGTATTTTAAACAAAGCTCACTCTATTTGCATAAGGGCAGGATGGATTTACATTCACTTGTGGATTCAAATGGGATTGTAATGTTCCCTTCCTAATGTGTGCATTGATGTGCCTACAATAAGTGTGGTATATCACAGTAATTGCTCTGACTTCTAAATACAAAGACGAGATAAGCCCCATGCAATTACAACTTTTTTTAAGCAAAGAACTCGCTAATAAAACCCCCTCTTTTCTCCGCGCTTCATGTCCTCAGCCTTAAGGCAACAAGTCAGTCAGTCATATTTCATTGTGTTTGTCTGGAGGGGGAAACACATTAACCTGCCTTGGCTGTCACGCTAGCTCCTAGTTGAGTGAGTCGGTGTCAGTGAAGTTGGACCTCAGCATACCATTCTCACACATCAAAGGGAGGCTAAAGTGACTTCATACGTTGAGCCTCCATGTCATGGCGTTCACATATTAAACACAGATTCCTGATCATTTGTTTTAAACTGTTCCCTGGTACAAACAACATTTTGTGAAGTGTGACCTGTTTCTGTTGCCAGGAAGCTAAAAGGGCAATAATGGCTGAAATTGTCAGAGTTAAGGCTAATAATACTGGATTTGCCAGTTAGAGAATGTCTTTTTTGTTAATTTGAAGTGGTTGGTGTATGTGTTGTATGCGTTCCTTTATAGCAGAAAAACAGAGATGGCATCCTGCATTCAGATGTCACACAGCCGTGCAGTAATAACTGCCATTAGCATTTGAGGCATAAAACAAGTGATGAATGACGGTAAGAAATGTCTTGCATACAAACAAACTTCAAACCAAATACCAACACGTAGGCCAGGTGGATGTGTAAAACAGCTTTTGGATTGGTGATAGTAGTAAATCAGCTCAGATGTGAGGCTAAACAATGGCTGCTGTGATTGCACGCTGTGTCTCATTGACATGTATTAGTATTGTTTATTGATAATCATGAGTTATCATGATTATCAATAAACAATAAACAATACTAATACATGTCAACGGATTCAATAAACAATACTTATAGCGGAGATTTAAATAACCAATGGTATTGAATGCATTAAACGATTTTTTGTTTTGTAAAGTAAATCAATATGACACTGCTCCACTGGCAGTGTTCTGACCTCTCGGAAGAACTGCCTGGCATGTGTGTTGGTCCACAATCTGTCACCAATATGCAAATATACGCAATACATTCATCATTGAAAAGACAGCTATCATTTTTACGCTTTTACTGCTGATGAACCTCTTGTATTCATTTCAAAGCTGCTTTGTTAGTGCTGTTCTTTTCTCTGCTAGAGTGTGCCAGCAAGCCACCATTGTATTCCAGCTCAACCCTGTCATTAACTGGCTGTGGTGTTGGTTGTACTGTTTACAAACAGCTGCCTGGCATGACTGGCAGAGAGAAAGTGACACACGCTGTGTACTACAACACACACGCTAGGCTACTACAACACATCCCAAACTTGTCTGTCTCTGCCTGCATGATTGGATGGCATTTTTGTGCTGATAACACTTTACAGTTAAAGTGTTGAAACCCTATTGGGGCAAACCTGCAAGGTCAACTTTGAAAAAAAATAAAACATGTAAAAATGTTACAAATAACACATAAGGTATGGTGATTTGCATGGCTCTATGGTAAAGCAACAAGACATTACCCAACATTATGTGACATTGTGTCAGGCTTCCAACTTCCAAAAAGTATTATCTGCATTACTGTATTTTATGCATACATTCTGAAGTACCTGAAGTGAACAATGGTTCCTTTAGCAGCCACGTGGTTCAAATTTACAGAGAGACTGCATTTGATCGTTATGTTGCCACGTTGTTGGTTTGTGTCCAAGCACTCCTTAAGCTGTGAGGAAGGACATTACAGATCTTTCACAGCCTTGACCCAACTGTCACACTTTACATCCAGGACATCCATTGGCTTCAAATTGACAAAAGCAATTGTTCCCAATGAGAGCATAGCGACAGAGATTAACTGCACAAAACGATAGACATAGACAGGACACAGCAGTTGAGTTGAAAGCTTACAAAAATATGGTAAAATCGAAATGACACTACGTAATTTGAATTATAAAATTATATAGTATAAAAAATGGGTGAAACAAAGTTACTGTATTTGGATCAGAGTGTTTGTGCCTGCATCAAGGGGTCCAATGACAAACAGTTGAGGCTGTAAGAAGTATACCTGTATACTCCCACACCAATTGCTTCATATTCCCAATCAAACATTCCCTTTGTCTCAGCGCTTCATCCGTGCTCGGTGGAAACAGTGTGCTGCAATTATCTTGTTTGAATGGCTTTTCCGGAGCAGCAGAAGGAGAGCACAATAGGTAACTTGTTGTAGGCACAATAAATCTAATATTCATTTAACATAGCCTTACCCATGGGGGCTGCCCATGGCGGTACAGTAACTGTTTGTATTTGCATAATACACTCCACCTCAGCAGGGCTGCTAATTGGGCTGGTTGGAGAGAGCTAAAAGCCCCTGATGAAAGAAAACATCGGCCGCAATTATCATAGGGGACACAACAATATAGGGATTGAAATAATTACTTTTAGGCCTGCATGGGACTTTTCTCTTCTCTGACAGTCTGACTTTCTCCAAAAAGAGAACAGGAAGGACTCGGCTAATCTTCTAAATCTATGCTTAAATGTGACTAAATCTTAATGAATTCTATACATCGCAATATGTTTTTGTCTGAAATCCCTTTGCACTAACTTAACCATCATCTATGGGTTTGTCATAGGCAGCATGTGCGTAGTTGTGCTGACGTGTGTGTGTGTGTGTGTGTGTGTGTGTGTGTGTGTGTGTGTGTGTGTGTGGTTGTGTGTGTGTGTGTGTGTGTGTGTGTGTGTGTGTTGTGTGTGTGTGTTTGTGTGTTTTGTGTGTGTGTGTGTGTTTGTGTGCTATTGCTAAAAGTTCAAAAGATCTTCCCTGCCCATACACTCATTAGAGGCTGATTGAAGTCATATGTGCTGCTGGTAACATTGGCAGAGAGGGTTATGTTTTTCTCTGCTTGGACATGATGATCGCCCAGATTGTCAGAACCATCAGACTTTCGCTCAGTCTCACAGTTAGTGCCGAAGTGCAGCTTGAGGGATGTGCGTGACTAAGATTGGCATTGGTAACAGAGCTACAGTTCTCAGACCAGATTTGGGCTTGTTTTATTACCTTTCCTCAGTTTTCAACATCTGTTAGATCACAATCATTCACACGCACCAAAAAATATGTTGGCTGTTATTCACACATATTGTCTTTGTGGAAGCTCTAACCAAAACCATGTAGAAACAACACCCGCATCTGAAGGTATCAGAAGTGATTTGAAGCATGCTCTTATTGTTGTATGATATGAATCAATAAATAAAGCCAAAATATCCCTGTGGCCATAAATTAGGATTCATACTTATACAAAGATTGTGTAACCTGTTTTGTTGAGGTTTCTTGGAGCAGATGAGGATGTTAGATGTAATCAAAAGCTTAGAAAAAGTGTGAAGTGGACTTTAAGTTCTTTGGTTACCAAGAACAAACATTAACTACAATGTTAACGTTTATGGAGCGTTACTGAGAGATTATAACCATTTGCATCTTGAAGAGATGCATCCTCGCTGCTTTGTTTACTCAAATTTCTTTCTTTTCCTTTCGGGCACCCGTAGAGGAGCACAATCTCCTAAGGAATCATTAAAAATCTTAGAAATGTCCCGCTGTATATACTGTATGTTGTGAACAGATTGACTATATCTATAATGTTTTATAAAGCCTCCATTTTCTCCATCATTACGGATGATTAGAGCAAGCCTAGGCAGAGGAAATAAAATATGACCTAACATAACGAATAAAAACTCTATATGTATAAATATACCATGTTCTACCTGTATACCTGTCAATCCTTTCAGTTCTTCAGCAGCTCTGATACTAACAGGTCAGTTCTTTTAGTTAGTTTAAATCACATTAACTTGGTCCTGGAAAGGTTGAGGTTTTGGTTACCTTGGTTTTGCAGATTTCATGAAAAAATAATGTCATTTATTTTCACACAGAGATCCAGGCTTTTGCAGGACAAACTATAGGTGCAACACAGACTCAGTGTTTTTAAGTTCACAAAGAAAGGAAAAAGCACAAAGTGGAAGGGGGTTGTAAAGCCTGATATTGGACAAGTGTTTCCAGTCAGTCAAAAAGTCTATCTGTCACTCAGTAAGCGAGAAAAACGTAGTAACCTCTAAAGGAAACAGGTGCTGAGTCAGTGAGAAGAGGAATGTCATAAAATTGGTGAGGGAAGGGTTGTGTGTGTGTGTGTGTGTGTGTGTGTGTGTGTGTGTGTGTGTGTGTGGTGTGTGTGTGTGTGTGTGTGCGTGCTTGAGTGCTTGAGAGAGAGAGGTGTGTGGTGAGTGTGAGTAACGCTGAGTGGAAGCCAGGGAGCCAAGGAGAGAACAAGGGGAGGAGACTCTCTGGGGATTGCGTGCGGACATCAATGTTTACCTGTAACAAAAAGAAAGAGGAAGGTGTAGAAGAAAAAAAAAGGCCGTGGTTTACAGGGGTGGGCGGGGACCCAAAGCCTTAAGCATGAGCTTCGCACGCAACTTAACAATACTACCTTTTATGAAGACTGTATTGTGTTAGTCAGCACACACAGACACTTATTCACGTATGATGCCACTGGTGTCACACACACACACACACACACACACACACACACACACACACTAAACTTTGGCACTCACACTGAAGCTATCCGTGTGAAACCCCATTAAAGAGGTTTAGAAAGCTTTCGTGACTTCCATATAATTGGATCAAAGAGGTTTGGACTCTTTTGTGGCCACACATCGTACACCGAACAGGACCAAATAACCAACCCCATCTGTAGAACAGCTGGAGTTTCTGTTTGTCAGAAGGGGGTACTTGTGTAAAGCTCAACCCAGAACCAAAACTTCTGGAAGCAGATGTTCAGCATTCCCTCTCATCTCTGCAGTTGCGCTGTTCATTTTACATCATAATTGGCCAACAAATCAAGACAAAATGAGAGACAGCCTTTGTAGTGGAAAGCACAGAGAGAGACCCAGTGATTTACAGACGGGCGGCCCCTCACTTTCTTTCTTTTGAGGTCTCTGTCTGTCTGTCGTCTGTCTGTCTCCTGCTGTCTCTACATCTACAGTATCTTGGCTCTCCATCTCATCGTTTCCTTATCTGTACTGAGAACGAAAAGCCTGGAAAAACCTGGGCTTGTCTAAGACTGATAAATAGATTACTTAACAAGAGTTACAACATGGGTTTATATTGAAAGCTCTCTATTATTATAGACCTTTACAGGAAAAAAACTCTTGGTTATCTCTGTGTGTATATAGCTGTAGAGTAATATTATTCATCATGATAAGACTATTTGTTCTTTATGAGAAAATATGTGGAAATATCACAGGTTGCATTGAGGTTGCAATAAAATAATGGAATTCAAAATGTTTCAAGATACTTACTTATGCATTTAACCACACACAACCTTTGTCCTGTGGCCAGTACTGTGTCTGCATTTGCTTATTCAAAGTCAAATATGTCAGTCACAGCTCTGATTGGCAGTTTGCGTGTAAAAGGCAGAGTTTTGGGGGTTTAGTCTGGGGCGCCTGCAGTCGGCACAATATGTGTACTATAAATAATTTGACTCTGTATGTTGTGTGAGCAGGGAGAGAGAGAGAGAGATACACACATAGCTCAGGGCTTCCTCCTGTGAGCGTCTGCAGTCAGAGCGTAGGTACAATAGGGAGCATTGTTCGGCTGGCAGGCCCCTGCGTGCCGGCTCCCCCTCCGTACCTGAGCACAGAGACAGGTGTATTTCTCCTAGTCACGCATAGCCCTGCCACACTCCCAGCTGCCTACACAGCCTGCCACTGAAATCACACACGCACACACACCCTAGAAAAGCATCTACAGACTAAAGCTAGCATATACCAACATGCTGAGTGCAGATACTATTTATTTACTTTGATACCCTTATTTTACACCTACGAGATTCACCATTTCCTAATTCAAATTTGAACCGTAAAACCCCCTTAATATGTGCCCTTTTGGTTACAAAGCCAAGATTTATGTACCTTAAAACACATGTATCTCACTTGTATTTTCCCACATAAAATTAAGGTATATTCTGTTGATAAGCTGTTATATACATTTGATGTTAACAATGTGTGCTCTTTGACACAGAAACCCAATAAATGGAGGCACCTGCGGGTTAAAAAAGTCTCATGGTCACACTATGGTAAGGCTCCAGGAAGGGTGTGTTTGTCCACAGAAATTCCTTCTTTGCCCAGTGTAAGAGTGTGTGTTGGTAAAGAAGGAGGAATGAGTCATGCACATGTCAGTGTCAAAGCACACAGCCAATCCAGGCCAAAAGTTCATTTAATTACTCCGTAAGTGGGATAACATGTTTGATTAAACATTAGAACCCCTGTTATAGTTTGACAGCTTAATGCAATTTGATTTATTTACCAAAATCTTTACATCACAATTGAATGTTAAGAATAACATACTAGGCCTAGGTCGGGGGGAGGGGGTTGTCATTGTTTACATGGTTTCCTTTTGAAAGAGCCTCCATCCACAGATCTGACTCCCTGAGGTGCTGGAATTATTCCAACCATATCAGTCTCATAGCACAAGAGGATTAGCTCTTTATCCTGGGTGGTTTTAGAGAAAAGGGGTGCACGCCACATTATGTCGAGCAGGCACAAGCCATTTTTTTAGCAATGTTTTCACATGAGTAATCTTCACCCACATCACTGTGAAACCTTGCCGTGACCGCTGTTTTGCTTCACTTTGCCCGGTCCCACACAGAGGTCAAAAAACTGAAGGAAGTCAGCATATTGGCCAAACATGGAATTACATGAGCTGCCAACATGGAATCCAACCTCAGGTTTCCTGGCTGATATTTACCGAATTAATTCCATGGCGGATGTAGAAATAATAGTACCTATGAAAAGTGGGAGAGTGGGAAAATAAGGAGGGGAAACCAACAGTGGCAGGCTAGTGAGCCTGTGGTGGGGGCCATGCCAGTGAAAGGGCATGTTGTTATTGGGAAATACTTGTAATTTCTCATCCATCCCTTGGTTTCCAGCACTCCTCCTGCTACCTAACACAGCTCACATCATACTCTAACATGGCCTGATTAGTGAAATAGTGATGGGTCAGCCTGTATTATTGTAACCTTCTCTGTCTTTTGGTCTCACAGGCTCTTGCTCTCTATCCTGTTGTTGGAGCTTGGGCACTTAGAGCTACATAAGGAAACATTTGTTCCCAGTCTGGTTGAATAGAGCCTTGTGTTGGAGGTAGTCAAAGAGATACAGGGGGATAGGACATCCAAACAGTTGAACACAAGAGTTCTGCTCTGAAGCCCCTCTCTGTCTGTACCGGGCCAGTAATAAATGTCCTCTAGTCTTAATCACTCTCAGAGCACACACTGGAGATATGACTGACTCCATTGTCCTCTCTATGTATTGTATGTTGAAAGCACAAGTCATAGAGGGCATTGCTTCCAGTAAATATTAGATTTGTTTCACCACCACCAGGTGATCGTTGTGCCGCTTGTATGGGCTTTTTGGATTGAGTCGATTTCCACATATGTATTTTATATCCCTGCATCACACACGTTAGAGTTGTGCATCTCGATGTGTACGTCAATAAGAAAATAGTTAATTCTGCTAAAAAAATCTAAATCTTCTCTTCACCCAGTCAGCCTGGTTTCCCCTGAATCGCCGATGCATTCCTCCGGTTCCTTCCATCTGTGTGAGCAGCGTTCAAAAGGGTTTTGTGCTCTCTGGATATGATTATCCTTGTCACACCAATCTGGAAAACATTTGTGTGCACATTAGCACATACCTGCAAACACACACTGGCGTGAGTAGAGACGTGGAAGAGAGTGGATACACAAGCACATGTACATACAGGCCTGCAGACACACATGCATTATGCAGGTACACACATCGATAAATAATGCATTTTAATTTCATTTGGTTGTGAGCCATAGTGAATGCAGAGCAGGGAAGCAGGAGGAACTGCCAGCTTTATTGTTGTTACATGTATCACATTGTTTTAGATAAGAGATCATTACCTCTTAATTACCTTTTCTAGATAATTGCCTCTACTAATACTTTAATTTAGCCTTGATTAATGATTAATAAGCTAAGGGTGCAGAGTGGCTTTTGTGCAAGAAGTGAGGTCAACACGGTGAACCAGATAAAAATGTGTAACCTTCCTTTCTTTCTTTTTTCTCAAAAGGAAAAAAAAGACCTTCACACAGCAGCGGTGGCTTAGGAATGTGAGACAGGAATGCCGTTGAGTTACTATAAAGGGGGTTTGATCACTGAAAACAATGTCTTTGTGTTTCCATCCCCAGCTCCAGTCACGCAATGCTGTATGCACAAACCTCCAGAAACTTTTCAACCCCAGCACACAAGAAAGCCATCAAGTACCTGCAATTGACAGAATCGCGTGCAATTCAGGTACTCAAGGTTTGTACTGGAGCAAGGCCAAATGGGGAGTAAAGCAAAAGGTGGAGTGGAGCTTCACCTGCTTTGTGTGTGTTGCACACAGTGTCTTGTGATTGGAGATAAGTATCAGTGGTGAGGGTAAAGCCACTTTCACTCTATGTATTCTTTAATTGAAGGATAATGACATGTAGTTTGTTGTAGGTTTTCTGGGGGGGGGGGGGGGGGGGGGGGATATTACAGATTTCCCATATGAGGATCATTTGTCAAAGATTACCCACTTTGTCCACATACATTTATATTATGTCCTATTTTGATCACTTTCAGTCATGCTATATCAAAGGGAGTGCCATAATTCCCAAAGTCATGTACAGTATGTTCACAATGGTTTTATCATAGTGTAATTTAAAATCTCATACAGTTCATAATCATATTCTTTTTGCGAACTAATTTATTTACAGGGATGTCAAATTCTCTCTTTACAGTCTAACACATGACAAATCCATAAATTATAGCGCATATCACATTGTGTTTTTTGCCCTTATGTCAATTTAATGAGTAACACTTTAATTTATATTGATTTCTTATAAATAAATTATACTGTAAGTTCTGTTCTAAGTTTAGTCTTTGAAGGCAGTACTCCGTTCCCAGGAATCCAGTCCTTGTTTTCAAGTTTAAGGGTAGCTAAGATCCCAGAAATACAAGCAAGCCTGGAGGTGGTTAAGACATGAAAGTGAGGTAAGAAGACAAGAGATTCATTCATGGGAAGGTGATTCAAGGTACCGACATCCCTGTATCTCTGCACAGCTACAGAAGATCATTATTACTCACTCACAGTGCTCACACAGGGCTCACACGCAAACCTGCGATCAAACTGACAGCTGATGAGTGATTGCAACCAAATTGTAACAGCCTATATTTGTGACATAACTTACTTGACTGTTATATATAATAATAATAATAATTTAAATCCTGATAAAAACTTAGATGATTGATAGACTAATGCCAGTAAAACAGGCAAACATGTTTCCCCCTCCAATGCAAGCAAAAATCAGTTAGTACTTTTAACTATACATTACTGCCACTGAATGTTAAATTATAATGTTATTCCACATAATGTTCAGTGTTATTATTTTCTATATTGTTATCTTCAATGGTTTTACTCTGGTATCATTCTCCTGTTCTCAAATATTTAGCAATGACAACAATTAACTCCACGTACCATCATGCCTTGCGTGGTTACGTAGGCTGAGGGCAGCATGTGCTGCGCTACTCTGCTCCAACTATGGCTCAGTCAGTGCGGCTCAGGCTCTTCACGGGAGCGCATCGTATCAACTACAAAGACGCTTGTTGGAGTTCCAGCAGAGATCATCACTTCAGTGGACCACAAGGAGGAACCCGCTTTTTCTATTAATTATTGGAAATAATCACACTGATCGATATGCGTGATTTACAAAAGCAGCTATCGCTTTACGCAAGGATTCTTTGGACACATAAAGAGGATTATTTTCTGTCATTGCACTACTGACACACGTGGAGGAGTTATTATTATTATTGGTAAAACTTTATGATGGCAACAGCTGATGGATTCAACACTCCAGCTGTGTATAGTTCTGTAGGATATGAGGAAATACTATCTTTTTTACACGGGATGAGTGGTGTCCATTTCTCTTGCTGCCAAAGTCCTTCTGCTGGACAAGCCGTTTATCGGACAGACGAGTCTCTTGGGATATTATACGCGTGTGACTAGTGCCATAGTTGGCCAACACCATGATACATTTTGGAAATCAATATATGTTGCGGTGGATTTTGACACTAGGAAAGGAATATCCTGGAATATAATTTAAAAACGATGCTCAGCAGATGTCCAGCAGTTTGGATAATGACAGAACGCATCTCCTCAGCAGGTATTTGAGAAATAAGAATTACTTATGAGTTCTACCTTTCTGTCAGTGAAATGACATGAGGTGACTCAATTTCTGTTGTCATTTCTTTTTTGAGTTGTAAAAACGTGCCGCATAGTTAGTGCATTCTGGGGTGTTCCAAAGGGGATATCAATTAGGAATAACTTAATGTCACTCGATATTATTTCACAAACGAAACAAAAACGTTCAACAACAATGGCTGTTTTGACCAAAGGTTTTGTCGTTATCTTCCTACACACCCATTTGTCCTACATATTCACTACCAAATTACAATTAACAATCCAACACCTCTCACCTCGGATTCCTTGGGACAACTCCGATCAAATTAGTATAGGTTTAATCTATTTTCTAAATTAGGTTATAATCTATGTGTGTGGAGGCGGACGTTTGATATGAAAAGCCTTGTCCAACCCCTGAACTACTCCACATATTTAGGTCCACCTGTTCATTGTGAGAACACTTCTCCGTTATTCTCTGGGTTCAGTACGCGTGCATCTCTAAGCCTCAAAACTGACTCTAATTGATTTAGTTGTATTTCAGATCTACTACGTGAATTCCCCCCCCCCCCCTCCCATTTTCAAATTAACACCGTTTATAACCTCTCCTCATCCGGAAGTCATCATACTGTACACCTGCAGTGCCAGGGGAACACTGACCATTCAAAGAGCCAACTGACCTGTCATAAGTTGTGAAAGACCAGGCACAGCAAAGTAAATGAACAGTTTGGATACAGGGACCATAGAAAGCAAGTGCAGTCCACCCACCGCTCCCACAGTGACTCTATTCAGGTGAGAGTAAATATGTCTCCAGAGCTTTGCCCACACTGACAGCATGCCATGGGAAGTGGCTGCCAGTAGTGCTAGCTGCTGCTATACTTGACACATGGCACGTCTATGGTTAATACACAGAAATATTTGGATGATGTGTAGATGCTTCTTCTGAGTAGAACCTGCAGGTGCATGTGATCACACTCAATGGTGAACCATATATCAGTCAGGATCATATGAGAGAAGTGTTTGTACCTGTTCTGCTTGTCGCCATTTCCATCTGTAATGAGCAAACAGTGACATAATGGCATTGCATTCGTAGTAGACGTGTGGTCATGCAAGTTATCTGATGAAGCATCCACCTTCTTCTTTCTTCACTCTTCAGCTCTCACTCCTTAATACCGTCCACTTCCTTAGCAATGAAGAATTCCATCTATTGTTGGGGCAGGGGACAGAGCCCCACTATATGTCTGTATACAGCGCAGTGCACAGGCCGAGCACCCCTCCCCTCTAACTCAGCACCCCCCACACACCCCCTCCATTAAAAATCTTCTCCAAACAAGACCCCCTTTCTCCACTGAAGAGGGACCCTCTGTCTAATGCCAAGTGACTCTCATGGCCAGCATTGACGGTGGGACACTTGCTTCACAAAAGGAGCTGAAGTGTCAAATAAACTCGGTCAGAGCCCCCGACGCACAAGAATTCCTTTATCTGGCACCCTGGGAGGCAGACAAAGGCAGACTTTGTGTCAGTGAGCAGGCCTTGACTAAACACTGGGACTTTTTTTTACTCCTCACAACTTCTGCCTCTTCTTCCTCCTCGTCCTTTTGTGGTTTGAACAGCGGAGCATGTCTGTTGACGTGACCTCGCTTGCCCAGCATCTGTCCTGCACACCGCCAACATCACCCCTGTGCTGTATTAGCACTGTACAAACATAGATATACCCCTGCACACCCACTCTCATAGACCCGCTTCTCTCTCTTAGACTGTTAGACATCAAAGCAGCCAGAATATTTCAATAGATGTACTTTCTTTGGCGATACTTCTGTTTATGTCTTGGTCTATAGCTGAGAATAGCAAAGCAGGAATTTGCTTTCTCACAGGGCTGAGTGTGCTGGCTGAGCTGTCATATGATATGCTTGTGGTGAACCACAGTAGAGAGCCATATACACACCAGGGTCAGAGTCACTTAACAACCCTGTATTTACACCACTCAACATTTCCAAGGAACTTCCTCATCACTTGCAATTCTTTACGTTCAAATTCAGCTGTTAGCCATCGGTTTTATACTTAAAACACAATGACCTAATATCAGACCTACTCACAGCTTCAGTTTGGCAGTTTATCCACACGTTGTTAGATGATTAGCACAATTTTCCATTACCTTGAAATATAGATTGAGGAATCAGTTAACACAGGTCTGCTCCTTGAAGTTAAATACCTAGTATGTATGAAAGCAAGCCCAAAGTGCTGGAGAGCATTGAGACAGCGCTGGACCTGGCCGACCCCATTGATGGACATGTGCATCAGGCCCCCAGGCATGCTAATACAGACCTGCCAGAGAGCGATAGTCCTCAGCACAGTGGTTAAGGTAAACATATCTGGTTGCTGTGGTTGAGTGTGTTAATGGTGTGTTTATGAGCTTAAGTTGACTGGTGATTTATCATGTCCAAACTCATGGCTCACCTCGGATCCTTGGCCTTGATCGAGCTCAGTATCTGGTGTGTGTTTGTGTGTGTGTGTACGTTTGTATGTGTCATTACACACAGGTGACAACACCGACTGAGCAGTGTGACCTCCTGGTGAACTGGGTCTCGATGTCATGTCCATTAACAACTGCTCAAGGGAAATGGAAAGCAATAGAAACATTTAATATGCATTACTTACAACCTGTTTTTATAGTAAACTGTGTTCTTAGCATTACCTCACCAGGTCTGTGGCGCACAAGGCTCAAATTTCAGGAAAATATCCTTCAATCATTAGTGTCAGTTAACCTTTAATGATCACCATGAGAAATATCATGCAGTAAAAAAGATGTTGTGTATCCTTTCATACAGCACACCATTTACAATCAGGTGTGTGTGTGTCTGTGTGTGTGTGTGTGTGTGTGTGTGTGTGTGTGTGTGTGTGTGTGTGTGTGTTTAGAATGGTCTCTAAAGTTTGTCTGAACAGTCATTTATTAGTAGTTGCGGAACAATGGGGAGCTTGTCTCCGGGGTGGTGGGGGCCAACAGGGGGCCGATGGAGCCAAGGGAGGGTGGCCTGAGATTGGGCAGCAGCCTCTGACCAAGAACAAGCCCATGTCTGATGGAGAGAACTGCTGACCCTTCCTGAGTAAAATGGCACCTTTGTTTCGAGGTGTGTGTGTGTGTGTGTGTGTGTGTGTGTGTGTGTGTGTGTGTGTGTGTGTGTGTGTGTGTGTGTGTGTGTGTGTGTGTGCTTTTGAAAAACTGGGAACACTGTAAAGTTTTTTTTTTTTTTTTCTCCGCGCTTTCCCTCCATTTGGGAATTGTTACATATTGTCAAGGAGCATGTTTTTAGAAATGTGGGAAAATTAATAAGTTATCTGACACAAAAGCTATATCAAAACATGTCATTTTGTGAGTAGCCAATCCATCTCCTCAGAATTTGACATTTTACAGATGAAATGCAGTGTTGTGAATGCTAGCTTTGAGGAGACGCACTTTATGACCTTGTTCTTTCAAAATGTCAAACAGCGGTGTCTCCCACTCCCATCATAGCACAAGTGCCTTCAGTAAAACACAATTGTTAGTTGCATGTCTGTTGTGCTACACAAAGCTATAGACAAGTAGTGTACATCACATGGCTGTGATACTATGACACCAGACCACCCCTTCAGACTAATTAGCTATTTTCTGTTTTCCTTTGACCTGTTGCCACAGTCTGTGTGGTGCTTTCTTCCAAGCTGGCCTATACCAACAATTGTTCTCTATTTCTAATGATGTTCATGGGAGATAGAAACATTTTGTATAAACATGGGAAGAAATAGAACGGAGGAGAGAAGAGGAGTTGATGCTGGTGGGTAATGGCAGCAGATTGCTGATTTCCTACAGGGAAATCACATCATACAAAAAGGGTGGCATGTATGTGTGCATTTGAAGGAGGGTGTTATCCTGCTTTAGGGGATATCAGGAAGTGGGAGGCTGAGAGAGACTGACAGTGTGTGCTTGAGTGAGAGCGTGGCAGGGTTCTTTAGAGGAAGTGGTGAGAGGAAATGATGCCTTTGGGTGTGCCACTTGTTTGTCTCTTTGCTTGTCCTCTTTGATAAACCTCCCTCTGCACCTGGTGTATAGACCTTTTAACTTAACTCTCTGCCATATGGCCCACCATTCTCTATTGGGTGATAAAATCTGGCACACTTCCTTTGACTTTTCGTTTATTTAAATGCTGATATCCCTTCTGTCCTTGACATCCTGTGTAAGCACAGCCACACTGAATGGAAAGCCATGGATATAGAAGAAAGAGAGCATTGGAGATGGAGAGCAAGAAAGCTGAAAGGAAGATGGGTGGAGGACAAGCTCTTTCCCCCAACATGCCCATCGACATGCACAGAGCAAACAGCAAAGACACACAGTGCAGCACAGGGGCATCTCTGTCGGCCCTGACGCAGACAGACAGCACTCCTTTCAAACTCCACGCAGCCACAGGAAGGCTGCATGCCCCGCCCACCTACCTACAAGGACACTATGCATCTGCAGAAAAGTAGTAAATAAGAGATGTTTAGAACAGGCTTAAACTCTTTTGCACTGCAGGCAAGTATGCCAGTGTGAGGTTTTGCACTGTAGAATCAAGCACAGGGTTGACTTCACATTGATTAGATTAGTGGAATTCTTCCCTATTTTATGTTTTTTTGTATGCGTGTAACTATGAAGCCTCCAGCTGTATGGTGGTGGACCTTCAGGTGTTTTCTTGACCCATCTTGCACGCAAAACAAATCAAAATGATCTTGGTTTTGTGATGCTGTAAATACCAGACATTCCTTGTCCTGTTTTCTCTAAAACTGACCTCACTTGTTCTCTATCCGTCCTCTCATTTTGGAGGGAAAATTCCTCCCTTTGTGTTCCTTTTTCACAAATGTCACATTCCAATGAACCGATGACCATATTCGTGCCTTTACTTTGCTGGGTGTGGGTCGCCACGGCAACACCACTGCATTTTAAGAAGTTACACCTACACAAGTAAGCCATCCTTATTCAGGACTTGGGTCCTTTTTTTATTCGATCCAGTCTTTCACTCCTCCCTTTTCTTTCGTTCATAGTGGGGGAGGATAAAGGAGACATTTTCAGTGTGAAGAGGAGCGTGAAATTTCCTGTGTGACCTCTCCGAGACACAGCAGACCACCAGGCTCCTCAGACGAGTGTGTATGCTCGCGTTAAATCCTGTGCTTGTGTGGGAGATCCATGTGATGCTGGCTGACAACGTTCAGTGCGTGTCTGTTTTTAATGCTTTATTTAAACAGTGCAATTATGTTGGATTAAGTGTCCTGACATTTAGAAGGTGCACACAAATGATCGTGTCACATTAAAGCTGTAGACTGGGTGACAGCGAGGCCGATGCTCCTGTGTTTAAGGCTCTCCCAGTCGGCCTGTATGCTATGTGGCCAAGCTACCACAGTGAGTCCTGAGCTTCTGAGAGACATGCTGTGGAAGTGGCTGTTGGCGTCTCTGACCAGAGGCACAGATAAGCATGCAGAGCTAAAGTGGTCTAATGACAGCTGAAGCGACTGGAGCCTGTCCAGACCTCAGGCTGTCATCACAGGGCATCACTCATTTAACAGGCTGTGGAAAAGGGACATTCATGTTCCTCGGTGGAAGGTATTTGTGTCACCTATGAGAGGATTTAGAGTTTAAATCCTGTTGAAAAGGAGTGAAAAGGAATATTTTGTCTCTGTAAAATTTTTTATTGAGAAACAGTAGCTATGTTGTTGTGCAGACTCTGGTTGAATTTTAGAGTTGACATTGTGCATTTTGTTAGACTCTGCCGCACCCTTGTGGACAATGTACGCAATAACAAACACACAGCACAAAGTGCTCCAAATAGAAAAACACAAAGAAATTATAACAAAAAAAATAACGACTAAAAATGACAGTACAGTTTTGCATTGGCATTTAATAATAGCTTGTACTGTAGTTAATACATAAATAAATAAATAAATACAGCTACAACCATGATTTTGGAGCCTCCCTGATCCAAGGAAACATGCTGGGGAAAAGAGGAGGATTTTAAGTTTACTCTTAAATGTGGTGACGGTGTCTGCTTCCCAAACCCAGACCAGAAGCTGATTCCACAGAGGAGCCTGATAGCTGAAGGCTCTGGCTCCCATTCTACTTTTAGAGATACTAGGAACCACAAGTAACTCTGAATTCTGGGAGTACAGTGCTCTAGTGGGACAATAAGGCACTAAGAGCTCTTCAAGATAAGATGGTGCTTGACCATTTAGAGCTTTGTAGGTCAGGAGAAAGTTTTTCAATTCCATCCTGGATTTTACAGGAAGCCAATGCAGATAAGCTAATCTTGAAATTCTTTTATTAGGAATAACCCCTTGAGATGTAGCATCTTGCTTTCGAGGGGGTCCTTAAAGGCAAGAAAATACAGTACATTCACAAATAAATATTAGACAAACAGTGTCATTAATATAGACAGTTGAGAAAATAATAATAATAATAAATAAATAAAAATAAAAATAAAGTATAAGTATCAAGTATGAGGAAAACAGTTGCAGCTTGTATGCGAATAATTATGAAGAGACATCAAACTGGTGAAAAAGAGGTGATACCTCTACAAGACAAGGTAAACCATTCCAATCGGAAGGGGCTTTAAATTTCAAGGCTCTCCTCCCAATTTCTTTAAATGTATGTTGTATGGAGAAGAAAAGATGGTGAGTGTCTCTTAATCTATAGGATGATCGATATAGAATCAAGTGTTTCAGACAAGATGGATAGTTTGAAAAAATGCATTTCTGAACAAACTGCAACCAGTGAAACTGACTTTGAGCATTTAGTGAAAGAAGATTCAATGACTGATACATTTGACAATAATGCGTTCTAAATGGACACCTCAGAACAAATCTGCAGAAACTATTATAAATCACATTCAGAGGTTTAAGATTGGTTTCGGCTGTGTTCTGATAAACAACATCCGCATAATAAATTACAGGCAATAATAATTGAGTAATAATTTTGTAAAACAATTAATTGAGCAATATAACATTCTTTAGCTACAGTTTATTTTTTTCACAATAGATTTAATACGTGGTCTGAAAGTAAGTTGGGAGTTGAGCCAAAGGCCCAGATATTTAAACTCCTCAAAATTCTCTAGAGGTTTACTATCTAGAAATCTAACTTCAAAAGAGCTATTTTGCTTATGGAGTGCAGAACCCTGAGGGACACCCATTTCAATTATTCAACACTGTGAGAGAGCAGCAAAGAGACACACACTTTGACGTCTGTTATTAAGATATGCATTAAACCTGAGAACAGCAGACATATAGCATATAGTTTATCAAGAAGAATATAATGATTGACTATGTCAATCGACTTAGTGAGGTCAAAAAAATTTGCACCAGTAGACCTGTTGTTATCTTTTGCAGAAAAATGTCATTGGTAAATATAGTTTGGGCTGTTGTTGAGTGTAGACTGATTAATTCTAAATCCAGATTGATTTGGAGTCAAGTTGGAGAAGTCATTAATATATTTAGACAGTTGCCTAAAAATCTTTGCTACATTACTGATTATGGAGATTGACCTATATTTGTTAACATCAAGTGAGTCACCACATTTGTGTAGAGGTGTTACTTTTGATAATTTTCACATAAATGGAATTACGCAAGTGGAAAGTGATAAATTAAATAAGTCACATAGTGGAAATGCTAGGATGTGAGAAGAAAGTTTGATAAACTTAATGTCCAGACCATCAGGACCAGCACCATCAGAAGATTTTATTTCTGAGATTGCCTGTTGAACATCAGAGGGATTAATAGTTGAAAATGAGAATGAGCTATTGTTCACAGTATTTGTTATGCTAGAATAGGAGAGCTCAGGTGATTGAGAACAACAGAGAGGAAAAATGTTGATTGAGGGCATTGACCATTGAGATAGGGTCAGTGATAATGTTGTTTAGTAGGAAGACTTTTATTGGTTTTGTTAATTAAAGAGTTGAGTTTCTTTCAGAATTGCTTAGGGTTTTTGCTGTCATCTGATAAAGAATGCTTATAGTAATTTGATTTTGCATTCCTTGTTTTGGTTGTACAGGCATTTCTTAATTTCTTATATTCAGACCAACCAACATCATCCTTTGTCATGTGTTGTCTGACCTAGGCTTTATCTTGTTTAAATACATGTATTAAATCACTGTCAATCCAAGGTCAATGACTACCCTTGACCTTCACTGATGTCCAAGTTGCATGTCTATCTATGACTTTAAGAACCTCTAAGAGACAGAAGTTCCATGCGTCCTCAACATAAGGGATCATTTGAAATCTAGCCCAGTTAATACTTATTAAATCTTGGATGAAAGCCTCTGTGTGTAGTTTTTTACACTGTGTTATCCTATTTACTGTGGGTAGCAGATGGGGTAGTCTTATTTTCCAAACACAAAAAACAATTGAGTGATCACTAAAACGATCCGGTAATATACCAGACTGAGAGATTCTAATTGGGTGAGTAACTAAGATCCAGTCCAGAAGAGATTTAGACTTATTAATCACCCTAGTCGAAACAGTAATTAGTTGGGTAAGGTTAAGACCATTAAAAAAGTTTTTCTCATAAAAAGATAAACGATCAAGCCAATTGCAATTGAAATCACCCAGTAATACCAACTCATTTGCATAGTCAAAGGAATTAATAGTAGCAAGAATACAATTTTTTGATTCAACAGGGGAATTTGGAGGTCTATAGATGTTATCTATAGTTATCTGCTTGTTTTCATGAAAAACAATATTAACAAATGAGCATTCAAAATGTACAGCTCTCTACTTTGGCGTAATGAATTCAGAAGATGAGAAGAAATATTAGTAGCTACTCCCCCACCACGAGTACCCGTCTTTTTTCATACAAAGTATAACCATCAAGTTTGACATTTGCATCCGATATATTTGCAGCTATGTTTCAGAGTGTGTGATAATGCTAGGCTTATTGTAAGAAAGCCAGGCTCTTATCAAGTCAGTTTTATGTGTCAAACTCCTAATATTCAAATGAATAACGAATAAACCTGTACCTATACTAATACTTCATAAATTAATACAGTAGATACGGGGGTCGGGAAGAAAAGGGTGAAGGGGAGAGCATAATGCACAAGTCTTTACAAACATTTACACACACACACACACACACAGAGACACAGACACATACACACACATACCACCATGCACACACAAGATCACACAAACTGGTCAAACCAAGGCATAGCCTAAAATTAATAAAACAAAAACAACCAAAAAAGAATGCAGGCTCAGACCGCAACATATTAACTGAGAATGCTTTATACATATCCTAAATGTTTCAGCATGTACACACCACCTTATGAAAGAGCCCATAGCAAACAGATATCATCAAGAACAACCAATTGATAGACTAACTTAAACACAGCAGGAGCAGTCCGTCATTCAGGTTGTAATTCCTAAAAAAACGTTTCAGCTTAGCCTGGGGTTTTGCACAGCACCAATTTATCATTAGAGGTGATGTTGAGCATGACAGGATAATGCAAGGAATATTTGTTGTCCTGTTCATGGAGTTTCTTTTTAATATCATCAAACTCTCTACGCTTTTGGAGAAAACGGGTACTAAAATCCGGGAAGATATGGACATGTTTGCCGTTGTACTTGAGATCTTCTTTTTCACGGGCAAGTTGTAGGATTTTAAATTTAACCTGAAGACTAAGGCGTTTCACCAGGATAGCCCTTGGAGCAAAATTCTTCTGGTTCTGTGATTGTTGCATAGGGGAGCAGTGAATCTGCTCTAAAGCTGGAGGTACCAGGAAATTTCCCTCACCCAGAAGCTGCTAGATTAGGCCGTCGATGAATCCGTGAATGTTTTTACCTTAATCTTTTTCAGGAACATAAATGAAGCGAAGATTGTAGGCCCTGCTTCGGATTTCAGCATCATCCAGTTTATCCCACAGATGTGAGTTTTCACCCTTGAGTAACTTAAAGTGTTTTTGTATGTCGGATAAATTGTCCTCATTGGAGCTGACCCTATTTTTAAGCTCTGCTACATGGTTGCCTAGAGTTGGTAGAGAGCCATGGATCGATGTTAAACTTGACTGAATGTTGTCAATTTGTTCGTTGAAGTGTGATAACATTTCAGCTTTCAGTTGTTGTATAGTGTCCACTATAAACTTGTTGGTAACTGATTGCTCCATAAGGGACATCAAGCTCTGTAAATCAGAGGCTTTGAGGACGTTATTGATATAAAGCATCAGTTCACAAGGAGTTATTGCGTTTGTAGCGAGACAGTTAAATGATTTACAAGTTATTTGAAGGCAAATCTTGTCATTCTTGCAGGCCTGGCTTCCTTAAACGCTCACACTGCTGCCATCTTATCTGCTAGTTGAGTATACAGTATAATCCAGGAGAAATATGATCTCTTTTCTTAGTTCTTGTCAGAACACACACTGCAGCATTCTGAATCAGCTGGAGAGCCTTAAGGGACTTATTTGAGCATCCTGATAATAAAGAATTGCAATAGTCCAGCCTGGAAGTAACAAATGCATGTACTAGTTTTTCAGCATCGTTTTGAGACAGGATGTTCCTAATTTTGGCAATGTTACAAAGATGAAAAAAGGCTGTAGTTGAGGTTTGTTTTAGATGGGCGTTAAAGGATATATCCTGATCAAAAATAACTCCTAAATTTCTGACAGTCGTGCTAGAGGCCAGGTCAATACCATCCGGAGTTTAGAAGTGTTTAGGGCCAAGCACAATAACTTCAGTTTTGTCTGAATTTAACATCAGAAAATCGTAGGTCATCCATGACTTTTATATATCATTTATGCATGTTTTTTTGACTAACTGTCTGGTTTTGTCTGGCTTGATTGATAGATATAATTGGGTTTCATCCGCATAACAATGAAAGTTAATTGAGTGCTTCCTAATATGTGCATAGAGGAAGCATAGAATGGGTCCAAGCACTGAGTCTGGTGGAACGCCATGGCTAACTTTAGCGTACTTGGAGGATTTATTGTTAACATTAACAAATTGAGATTGATTGGATAAATATGACTTTAACCAGCTTAGTGTTCCTTTAATGCCAACTAAATGTTCCAAGACCGAGGGTGGTTTTTTTCAGGATAGGTTTTATCACAGCTACTTTAAATGGCCGCGGTACATAACCTGTTAATAGAGACATATTGATCATATCTAGTAATGGAGTGTTAACCACGGGTAACGCTTAGTCTCGCTAGAATGGGGTCTAAGAGATAGGTAGATGGCTTAGCTGAAGAGACCTTTGACGTATATTGTTGAAGGTCTATAGGATAGAAGCAGCCTAAGTATATGTCAAGTCTTGTTGGTCTTTCTAGTGCTACTGCGTGTAAAGGTGAACCGGGCAAAAGGTGATGAATTTTATCTGTAATAATTTTTATCATTAAAGAAGCTCATAAAGTTGTCACTACTCAGAGCTATTGGAATAGATGGCTCAATAGAGATCTGTCAGCCTGGCTACAGTGCTGAAAAGAAACCATGGGTTGTTCTTATTTTCTTCTATTAGTGATGAGTAATAGTCTGATCTGGCCTTATGAGGGCCTTCCGGTACATTTTCAGACGGTCTTGCCAATCTAAACAAGAATCTTCCAGTTCGGTGGAACGCCATTTAATTTCAAGTTTTCGTGCAGATTGTGATGACTTCAGTAGGTTTTTATGTGAATGTTATGTTCACTTTTCAAAATACCTTTAGTGACGTTATCCACACACAAACAAAATGTAAAGAACAACACAGCCGAACTATTTCATCCCTTTTATATTTCACTTTCTTCAAACACCACTAGAGGTCAGAGTTTAATCGTGGTCTGGAAACACATTGGAAGACTTCACTGCTTTTATTACTTGCTTACTTACTTACTTACTTACTTTACTTTCTTTCTTACTTATTTACTTCCTAACCTACTTACTTACTGTAACATATTGTACAGTTCAATAGAATATTGGGGTCTGGATGTCATAATAATATGTAATAATAATATTATTAGTGGCATGAAATGCATGCATTTTCTATTTCACATCACAGTGGGCACAAAGTTAGAGCACTGTATTGTGTATCTTGAGTTCAAACCATTTTCATGTACTACGCTGACTTTATCTGCCTGCTTTTTTCTGCTCTTGGCATGACCTCATATAACAGAGCTTCATTCTTTTGTTGGCGTGTACAATATTAATGCACTACAGCTGACTACATTACCCACAAGATGTCGCTCTTGCATAAGGCATTGGATTTGTAGACAATGTCCTCTACACTACAGTACAATGAGCAGTTTTCTACTTGTGTTTTATTAGATATTCACAGTAATAATATTTACAAATTCTTTAATTGGCATTTGTCTATTTAACTTGTTACTGTTTAAAATCCATAAGTGACAGAAATTTGTAGAATCTAGTACAAGAAAAATATTGGTTGCATTGCTAAATGCTGCTCCACAGACAACTTTATGGACATATTTTTTTCTATGTTTTAATTTTAAATTAGTGAGTAAAATTGAGTAATCACAGATAAAATGTGATACACACAACACATGTCTATAGTCTCTGAAGCACATAGCTTTAAGTGGACTAAAGGTTTGTCCCAAGTTTAAGCACTAGATGGCAATGTGGTAACATGGAATATGGTTCGTCCTCTGAAAAGTAAAAGCTACTTTGAACGTCGGGTAACCCTGTGATCCATGGAGTAATGGATGTAGATTGGCATTATTATCTTCTTATTGCTCCTCATTCAAACTCATCTCTCTTTGAAGATCAAAGTGGCCGTGTGCCTCTTTGTGTACCGACACTTATAAACCCTGAATGAACTTCAATAAAGCCAACTATCCACTTTGTACATATGTGGATCCTAACATTTTTCTGGCCTTACCAGTTGAAATGCTGTTGAACCAGCAGAGTCAATTGTTGTGCAGCACTTCTTGTTCAAAGTAAGAGATTTTAGAAAAATTGCTTGGGGATAGAATTCTAAATGTATGGTAGTGTAAGTAGTAGTGTGTAAGTGGTAGTGTTCAGTAAGAAACAATTGAAAAACTGAAGGGCAATGTGGAAACAGCAAACACCCATCAGAAACCAGTCTGGCTGTTTGAATCATGATACAGAAACTTGGCAAGTCCTTTAGCTCTTTGTTGGCTTCACTCCTCTGTGAACTTCCGACATTACAGAATACAGAGAATGAATGAAAGAAAGAATGATACAGGTTAAGGAACAGGTGGGGCAGCTTATGATTGGGTGACAGTAATAGTGCGAGTATAATGCCACACCGTTTAGTTCCCACAGGTGTCTTGTATGTGTGTCATACTGTAGTACTGTTACAGGTATATGTTGGGCACATTGTGAACAGGCCTAAGTAGTAGTCATACTTTTTGTTTTATTGTTTCATGTACTGAACACTGCAAATTCAACTTCTCATATCTGCTGTCCGAATATGACACTTTGATTTAACCTGTTCTTGATAGAGCTCTTTTGAATGAATTTTCTTGTTGAATATTGAATGTCACAGTTTCTGTGTGCACTACATTGTTGACTGAATTTGCTTTTTAGCAAATCAGATTTCAGATTTTTGTAGTTAATCAGGTTCTTGTAATGGGGAAAGAGTGTCATGGTAAGAAGCTAGAATCATATGTGATTAGTTCATCTATGTGTTGTGCACCTGCAACGTGTTTGATATTAATAGTTTAATGTATCCATAAGCATTTCATGTGTGCACATGTGTGTTAAGGCATCTTAAGATGTAGGGTATCAGTACAGTATGTGTGCACTTTACACACACACACAGCCATTGCACTGTGTTTGTGAACTTGTCCATAATCTACAGCTAATCAGATTTCTCCTTTTGGGTTTGTCACTAAGGGGACTTTAGCCACCTTGAAGACTTGTGCTAAGAAGTTGCGCACGCACGCACACACACACACACACCCAAACACACACACACACACACACAGACACAAAACATGCACACACAAAAGCATGCACACACACAGCCTTCTGCATAACCTTTGTGAGATTTCATATGCTGTGTGCAGTTCCTCCGGATTCGCCTTATCTACCTTCCTTTCGTAGCAAAATCAAATTCCAACCTGTGAGCTTATCAGAGCTATTGGTCACTATTTGCTCCTGCTGCTGTTTTTTTCTCCTTTTCTTTTGTAATTATTCTCCGTGAAAGTGAAAGCTTGCCTTTGTGGAGAGCTTGTTGAGATTATTATCTGCGTCAAATCTCATTCAATTTCAGAGTGTCAATCACTTTTCAATCAATTGCTAACCCCCAACAGAAGTCAATGGTTGCAACACTGCTCCCAGCTGCTTATCTTCTCCATCTCTTCTAAGCTCTCTAACATTACTCATCTCTTCATAATATTCGATCATCTAAATCCTTCAGCAGCTTTTGATAACAACTGCCGCAGGCTAGACGAGCTGAGAACCTGACAAGACGTGCCCAAAGCAGGTACTGTGGAAGCTCACTACCTTTAGGGAAGAGGTCCATGTTTTTTTCCCAAGCTGTTGTTTATTGCAGACAATATGTGTATGCATTGCAGGGTGGGTAGAGCGAGGTGGAGCTTAGGTAGATATACAGAGGAGGAAGTCTGAGTGTTTATCTGTATAGTCGATGGCTCAGGTAACCCTCTATCTACTGTTTAAGTTAATCATCAACTCTGGACTCTGGCTTTCTGTACTTTGCAGGCAAGCAAGGCTTTAGGAAAACGTTTGTTCATTAGCGACATTTTTCACATTTTAAAACCTCAGAATGCACATGCTGGCTGTTGTATTAACCACATTTTTGCAGCAGTACAATAAAGCATTACGTTGTGAGCCTTTCTCTGTAACTATTTCTTACGGTTCTGTGTCGTTGCTCCCTGTGGTTGACGTTAATGGGGTGTAGTTAGTGGCAGCAGCTTCTATACAGGAACTTCCTAACGTACGTAGCACCTCCACCTCTCTTTGCTCAACACTGTTTCCCCTAATGGGTAACCTCAACTTTAACACTGGGCCTCAGTGGGTAACAATTGGCAATACCTCAATTAGAAACCAGGGGAAATCCTAGTGCAGTGAAAATGAATTACTTATGGGTCAACCTTGTGCTGCCCCACAGTTGGTGCTGCAGCTCTCGATCAGCAGCGGCTTAAATGGGGTGCACATGCTTTGGGGCATGCACAGCTGTAGAGAGGGAGTCTGCTCAACTTGCAGCGTTGCTGGAGTAGACAGATACAAAGATGTGCACACACAAGGAGGACATTAGCCGCGGTGCGCGGCTGTTGTGAGCTTGGGTTTCAGTGTGGTGTAAGGAGGGGAGTTTGTGTGGGGTGGGTACGTATGTTTGTGTGTGTTCCTTCGTTCGTTTACAAAGCCTGCACTCCTCCACTGTAAACGTTGCCAACCTAGCCTCTTTCAGACATCTGTCTCTCCATCTTACAAAATCTCTCACACACATATGCTTACGCCACCTTCTCACTTCACCCATACAATCCAAGTCCATACAAGTTGAAACTTTAAATCCAAACCCTGTGTCCCAAAGATCTGTGTACATTAAAATGGGTGATCCACCTCCATATATAATTACAACTGTGACATTTCTAAAAATCTGGATAAACTGCATTAATGGTGCATTATGTGGACTGTGTGGCCTGTAAAGGCAGGGAGGTATGTGGAAGTAGCTGGTCTCACATGTTTATTGTTACTCAGAGGCTTGATGGAGAGCCTGGTGGCCTTGAGGACAGGGCAAAGGTCCCTCAGGTGAGGTCGGACTTTTCCACCCCTTCCAGAAGTGAGGCGCCACTCATCAGACCAACTGGCCTGTGCTCTAAAGGGGCTGAGTCCAGTTGAACTGGGGAGAAGAGGCGGAGAGCAGATTGAGAAAAGGTTTTGGAAAATGTGAGTGAAGTGGTCAGGGACCTGGTGGTTACTGATGGCAGGTTTCCCCCCTGCCAGCTGCCAGCTTATCGACTTTAATGATGTGAGCGAGCGATGGCCAGTCCCTCTGCCCCCTGGGTCTCCGTGTCCTTCATGCCCGCCAAGGCAGCAAGAATTGCAGCAGCACACCAATAAAGCCCCACATGGTACTGATTGAAAGGTTTTAAAGTTTCTTTTCCCTAGCTCGCATTCACCCATTTGCTGAATCATGAAGTTTAAATAAATAGAAACTTTTGATAATCTTTGTACCTCAAATGTCTTGCTTACTCAAAAGTCCTTGGTGTAGATTTTTTAAATCTTCTAATGACCAGGTTTCCTAAAATAATATAAACATCATCCATTGGCTAAACTGCTTTTCTGATCAAGAATTCTTTATTTAACAATTCTTTCCTTGTTTTTGTGAAATCTTTACTGTTGGGCACTGCAAGGCAAAATGATTTGCCAGTACCCGTTCCTGCTGTAGTTTTTCATCCCACCTTCCCTATCACCTTTTTCCCTTGCCTCTGAATTACTGGTCGACTGAGCTGTTTTGGAAGGAGCTCCAGGGGCAGCATTCATTTAAGAGTCAGATATAAACAGGCATTAAAAAGCAGTGTGTTCCTAATTAGCTGAAGCTGCTCATATGTTTAGTGTGCTTGGGTAATGTTTATACTTTAGTGTGTGTGTGTGTGTGTGGGTGTGTGTGTGTGTGTGTGTGTGTGTGTGTGTGTGTGTGTGTGTGTGTGTGTGTGTGTGTGTGTGTGTGTGTGTGTGTGTGTGTGTGTGTGCGCGCGCGCATGTGTGCACGCTGAGTTTTATTGCCTATGCATAGTTGTATTGATGCTATTGATGCTGCAGTGACTCAGACGCCTGTCACAGTGACCTTGATAACGCAGCTTTTGTAGCACCTATAGCATATGTACCTTATCTTACTTTGTATAACATTATGTTTTCCTT
This sequence comes from Etheostoma spectabile, assembly GCF_008692095.1. Taxonomy (NCBI): domain Eukaryota; kingdom Metazoa; phylum Chordata; class Actinopteri; order Perciformes; family Percidae; genus Etheostoma; species Etheostoma spectabile. The sequence continues at coordinate 7,337,877 of NC_045751.1, read as the reverse complement.
AACATCACAGAAAGAGTTAGAACTGAGCAATAAGTCACACTGATTTGTCTTTCCTCACAAACAAACATCTTGCAGATTTGCAGAGGTTCCCATGAGGATTGGTTCAACTGTTTTCATATTGGATGGTTGTTTTGTGAAAGGCAACACATGAGTTTATAAGGCAGTGTAGTGTAGTTTCAGCTGCGGTCTTTGAGTGCAAACTGTGTGCGTATATGTGTGCCAGTGCCAATGGTCCACTAATCAAGGCTTCCTCACACCGACCACAGTCTCTCAGTCAGGGATCCAAAAGTGATTATGAAAATGACATACATTGGGGCTCGAAAGTTCGTGCACCCCAGGTAAAAATTTGTATTAATGTGCATAAAGAAGCCAAGAAAAGATGGAAAAATCTCCAAAAGGCATCAAATGACAGATTAGACATTTGTATAATATGTCACAAAAATTTAGATTTTATTTCCATCATTTACGCTTTCAAAATAATAGAAAACAAAAATAATTGCATCTGCAAAAGTTTGGACACCCTGCAGAGTTAATACCTTGGACTGCCCCCTTTGGCAAGTATCACAGCTTGTAAACTCTTGTAGCCAGCCAAGACTCTTTCAATTCTTGTTTGTTGTAACTTCGCCCATTCTTACTTACAAAAGTCTTCCAGTTCTTTAAGATTTCTGGAATGTCTGTCATGCACTGCTCTTTTAAGGTCTATCCATAGATTTTCAATTATGTTGAGGTCAGGAGATCGCGAAGGCCATGGCAAAACCTTCAGTTTACGCCTCTTGATTTAATCCACCGTGGATTTTGAGATGTGTTTAGGATCATTATCCATTTGTAGAAACCATCTTCTCTTTAACTTCAGCTTTTTCACAGATGGCATCAAGTTAGTGTCCAAAATTTGCTGAAATTTTATTAAATCCATTATTCCTTCTACTAGTGAAATGTTCCCTGTGCCACTGGCTACAATACAACCCCAAAGCATGATTGATCCACCCCCATGCTTAACAGTTGGACAGAGGTTCTTTTCATTAAAATCAGTGCCCTTTCTTCTCACAACTTACCTTTGCTCATTCCGGCCAAAAAGTTCTACTTTAACCTCATCGGTCCACAGAACTTGTTTCCACAATGCATCAGGCTTGTCTATATGTTCATTTGCAATCTTCAAACGCTGATTTTTGTGGTGAGAACGTAGAAGAGGTTTTCTACTGATGACTCTTCCATGAAGACCATATTTGTACAACTATCTCAGATGGTGTACCATAACTCCAGTGTCTGCCAGGTCTTTCTGGATGGATTGTGCAGTCAAACGTGGGTTTTGACTTGCTTTTATTACAATCCTGCAAGCTGTTTTGTCGGATATTTTTCTTGGTCTTCCAGATCTTGCTTTAACTTCCAATGTTTCTGATGATTTTCTTTATTACATTCCGAACAGAGGATATTGGCATCTGAAAACGCTTTGCTATCTTTGTATATCCTTCTCCAGCTTTGTGAGCGTCAACTATTTTCAGTTTCAGTTTTCTAGACAACTGCTTAGAAGAACCCATGGTGCTGATTTTTGGGGCAAAGTCAGATAAGTCTGGTTATTTAAAACCTTAAGATAGAAATCACCTGGTCTTTCCAGATGATAATTGAGAACAATCCATGACACTGTCAGGTCTCAGCTTTCCAAAGGGGGCGGTGCATGCTATAAACTCTGCAGGGTGGCCAAACTTTTGCAAGTGCCATTTTTTTGTTTCCTGTTTTTTTGAAAGTGTAAATTGTGGAAATAAAATCTAAGTTTTTGTGACATTTTATACAAATGTCTAATCTGTCATTTGATGCCTTTTTAAGATTTTTTCATCTTTTTTGGCTTCTTTATGCACATTAATAAAATGTTTTACCTGTGGTGCCCAAACATTTGAGCCCCACTGTAACTGTCTTGCTCCTCTTCCTTAGAGCTACCTGCCCCTGTCCTGCAAAGTGAAGCAATGAAATTTGGCCCAGTCATAAATGAACTACAGTTCAAGAGCCATAAAAACACCTTATGATGTCTGGGTTTCTGTAGCCAGGCTATTAAGCTGTAAAAATCTAGATTCAGCCGATATTGTTGGGGAGTGTGCAGCAAAGATCAAAAGGTCCTTGCTCAGCCATACTTTCATAAACCTACAGTGGGCTTGGTTTTTACCAGTAAGCACACAGGAAAATTCTTTGAATTCCCCGGCCTCACACCCTTACTCTACTTTTGCCGCCCTACAGCCAATACCTCTGGCTTCATGGGTTTGTTTGTGGCGCGTTTGACGTCACAGGAAGATCAATTAGTTCCTCAAATGAGTGAGTTGTTTCTTTTCCCCCTCCAGATTAAAAATATATTTGACTTTATAGTTTGTACATTGGACTGAATCTGTAGATAAGAAAAAGTATGTGGACATAGGGACATTTACCTGGCACACACTAACACACACTAACGTTCAGCTACTACTGTGAAGGTGGGCCAGAAAACTGACCATACTGGATGCCATCCACATGAGTAAGTCTGAACACACAACCCTACTACCCTTTTCCTTTGTCTCTCACCTCCTCTATCTATCTTTCTATAATTGTGTCTCAGACCCAGACATGTCCATAAATAAACGGGGTCTCCCACTCTTCAACCAGACCCAAGCCATGTTTATGTTGAGGCCTATGTTGGATTGGGGGGGGGGGGGGGGGGGATCATCTGGACGACTGGGCCTGCCACACCGCCTCTCTCCGGACTCAGGTGGAATCAAGATGTGCCACCAAACACCAGCATCTGCTTAATGGACTAACATAAGCTTAAAACCTAACTGGGTCATACTTTATATATAGAGATATATATATATATAGATATATATATCTATATATATAGATATATATAGATATATATAAAGAGAGAGAGCGATAGATTGATAGATTGATTGATTTATGCTTATAGTAAACAGCCCTTGACTTTTTTTTATATTTTTGTTTTAACACTTGGCAGTCTTAGTATAGCATTTAAAAACAAGAGTCTAGAGAAATTAAAAAAAAAGATACAGATCAAAGTGTGCTTTTAGAGTTGCTGTATTTTTATAGTTATTTATTTTGCATTAATTATTTTTGTAAATCCGCTATTATCTTTTCATTCATAATTGCTCCAGAATACAAACTGTACATTTTTGAAAGGACGGTATTATCCTCCAGTTTCGGCTTTAATTTAACGCTATCTGTAAAGAAAGTCAGAAGAAAATTTGTCATGACAGACAGTGGAGGAGCTTTTAGGTTTATTTACATTAGCTGGATGTGGTCTCCTGGTCTTCATTTCATCTGGTTCAGGAGCCAGGCTATTAAAACTAATGAACACTTATTACCCCGAGTTGGATCCTGAGCTCCTTGCTAAACATCCCTTCTGTAGCTGTTTGTTTTACTTTTACCTGATTATTCAAACAGAGCAGTAAAACATGTGGCTGAGCCTTTGCCTCTGGACTTTACAGGTTGTCTCGTAAACAGTCTGATCTATGATACGTGATTGGACATGAGAGCCACAGTTTTTTTATATGAGCAAACACGGGTGGTCTTTGCTTTTCTTCACTAATCATCTTGGACTGAATCCAGTATTTTATTTAATGTACAATCTGATGTCCTATGTGTTGAATTGTCGAGATACTATGGGATTATTAGAAAACAAAACAGTTTTAATGTTGAACACGTTGCTGTTTTTACGAACTGACAAACCGACGAAAGTGTCTGTGTGCATCTTCATGGCCCTCATCTTGTTGGTGGGAATGAATTTTTTTGGTATGCTTTAATCAAGACATCTGCTTTGCAAATGTGAGGGAACGCTCCTCGGACGAAACAGTTATATCTATTTTGACGTTTAATACTACTTACAAATATAATAGTATTTTTTCTGTTTCTAAGAATTTTTTGAGGATGTAAAGGACTCAATTTAATTGTGCTACATTTACTCTGTTAAAGAATAAAATGCATATGTGTTTTTAATAAGCTTACATTGTAATACATTTGTGTTTTAGAAGATATGCAATCCTTCTAGTTTACAATGTCACATATGCCACCAGTTTCAACTTATGGCCTTTTTATCATGGTTTCAACAGCACCAGGATTTGCTTGCTTGATGGTTTTATAATTGTTTGCTCATCGCCAGGTGTCAGATTGAAGATTGTAGCGACAACTGACAGATACTTAAAGTGTGTGTGTGTGTGTGTGTGTGTGTGTGTGTGTGCGCGTGTTTCTGTGTACATGACAGCTTTGGTGCGTTTCAGCAGATCATCAGTGGCATTAGAGAGTGTTAGTGAGTGACAGTTGAAATTGTGTGTTTCTCTCCCCTTGCTGAGACCTTTGTGCTGCATAAATCAGCCCAAACAGCTCAGGTATTGTTGAGGGAAGGAAAGAGCTCTTTCTTCTGACTCCTCTCCCGACACTTGTGGTTTTTAATATGATACGTGCATACGGAAAGCATGGTCACATAAACAGCGTGTAGAGTTTCTCTGTGTCTGTACCAATCTGTCAAAAAGCACTGCTTCACCCCCAACAAACCCCTCCCGTTACCCCACAGCCCCTGTCATCCACAGCTGGAATTTCCCTGAAGTCAGTGTTGGCCTTTTCTACTTGTTGAAACCTAATGAAGTATTGTAAGAAGGCATACCACTTCATGGCACCTTTGTTTGTCAAATACAAGATTAAAGTGCATGTTTCAGAGAAAGGGGAAGAGAAAGAGAGAACCGGGAGAATAGATGGATTTTAGACAAAAGAGTGAGGAGTGATAAGCCTGAAAATGAGAGGCAGATTGAGGGAAGAACAAAAAAAACGACCTCTGCTGTCTGCTTTTCTGGCAATGACATTACCTTTGCACCCGTGAGGAGAAAGCATATCAGCCCTTTTTGCTGAAATTCTATATGGGGAACTTAAAGGTATGGCTTCGTGAGTTGCCATGTCTAGGTCAAAGCAATGGTTCGAAAACTCTTGCATTTCACTTGACATGCTATCACTGTAAAAAAAATATCTGTAATTGGATATAGAACACAAGGCACCACACCTATAAATCTAGCACCATTATTAAGGGCTGTGTTGGTTTGATACTTGGACTCCACCTACGTCAGTGGCACAGCTGGCACTGGTGTGTGTGTGTGTGTGTGTGTGTGTGTGTGTGTGTGTGTGTACTCACAGGTTATAGACTATATCAGTCCCTTTTGTACTTATTCTACAGCTTTGTCCTAAAGAGTTCGGAGATCTCACAGCACAGAACCTTTTTTTACTACCCGACTCGTTGTTTATACTGAAAATCATAGAATATGCTGGCAACTTGGCAAACAATGGAAAGAACAGATTAGAACATTGCAGCATATCGTGCCGACAGAATATTTAGTACACGAGTGGGCCATGGGCAGCTGTGTGAAGTAACATAAAGAAACCGACAGCAGGAGAGATATGGGCCAAAACATAGTGAGAGAACATTGAAGCCATGCCTGTGGAAACTTTTAGGTCCTCAGAGTGTCTTAACTGTAGCTACTGGGGGAGGAAATACTGAATCCTCACTGCAGGGGCCTTCCTCTGTTCTCGGGTGCCTCCGAAGTGCTTGATAGTACACGTTTTTGTTGGATGCCTCACAAAGTCTTTCCTCCGTCTCCCCACACATCTGAAGATGTATTTTTTTTTTTTTTATCACAGAACAGATTAATCCCCCCCCCCCAACTGACCGTTTCCTTCCTCGTTTTGTATCTTTTTGTTTTGGTTTCCTTCTCTTTCTTTACCCCCTCTTATCAGCTAATCCCTCCCTGCATAGATCGGTCAATTAAGAAGCTTAGTTGATAGAAAACGAGACCGGTTTGGATGCATTGAATGTGTGAAAATGCTGTGAAAAGGGGGGTTGTGACTGGCCCTCCAAATGAAGAAAAGAGGGAAGTAGAGCCTTTTGGTAGGGTTCCTTTACCAAAGAAGAGCCTGTATCGCCTCTGAGAAGTTTGACACAGACCGTTGAAAAAATTGAGTCGAGAAATCTCACTTTGCCTTCTGGTTTTGTTTCACAAGTGGTTTGGATTAAGGATTCTGGGCGTCACAATCAGACACTTTTGTAATTGTAGCATTACTGACCTTTGTCTTGGATGGAAAAAAAACATGGCAAAGCATCTTACACACACACACACACACACACACACACACACACACACACACACACACACACACACTGACACATAGTTTCTGATCTCCTTACCAAGATTAGACACAAATGACCTGGCTTATAAAATGTTTGAATAATATCCATAGAATTATGGTCTTAAAGCTTTTAGCCATCTACTTTTCTCATTAAGTAAAACACATTTCACAAGACTAGTTTAACTAGTTTTCTAGTTAAACTGAGCAATGAGGTTTTTTTGCGGCACTTTAAGTTAAAGATATAAATAGACCTGTATACATGTTGTTTTAGATAGATATAATAGGTTCTTTGCTCTGAAGTCAAGAAATCAAACAAGGATTTAATATGTCACATTTTGAATTACATTTCAAATGCATTTCTGAGACCTGTAAAGCTAAAGTTAGTTCTGTGTGTTTTATCTAACATTTATAAGTGAAAACTAGGGATGATTTTGAAACTGTCATCCCCAAATCACGGCCACATAAGTTGTTTTACAAGCTGCAATTACAACTCATATTTGTGAAACGTGAAAAGCATGAGGCCGTGTAAGAAGTAATGTGGGTAAGTGGTTGCGGATGGGTCAAAAAACTTTCTTGGACTTGGACTTTCATCCAGGAGACTGGGGTTTGTGTACCATTTGAAAATTAATTAAACAGTCTGTTTTTGTGACTAAACGGAACAAACAGAGCTACGTCAGGTTCTACATCACGTGCATAACTGGAAGTGAAGTAACATCTGATTTTGACCCAACTAAATAGTTTTGGTGCATGAACACAACCATGCTGCAACCATATGACAATGTTAATGACGTGTTTAAAACTGCAACCGTTATGGTCTCTGGTTTAGATTTGAGGACGGAAAAGGCTTCTGTGGGTTATTTTTCCTGCCACCGCTAGTGGCGCTAATTTATGAAATGCTTCAATGGATCGTTTTAGAGGGTAGGAATATATCCTTGCGTGGCTTGAAAGACTTTTTGATGATTTCAGATCTTTTCTTATCCTTCTCAAACTGAGAAATGCTTTCTTAGTCAGTACAAACTTTTTCAGCCATACAGGTACACTAAATCCACCTTAAGTTAAATGAGGGGCAGGCCATTTCTGCTGTGAAGTTTGAGATTCGGCTGGGGTTGAAAGAAATGCTTTCTGTGTACAAAACCTAAACAAGATGTGCTTTGGAACAGACTCTGGGCTGTGCTGTTGGGAGAGGAGAGAAGGGTGTGTGTGTGGGGGGGGGGGGGGGGGGGGGGGGTGTAATTGCCACATTAAGGGGAAGGAATTCAAAATAAATTTAATCTCCCAATCCCTTTCACCCCCCAAGAGGTTTACAGTGAGCATGCTCCGTCTTGTTATGAGACACAAGGAGAGTACAGAGAGAGTGAAAGGTAGACCGGGAGGAAGAAGTCGATGTTCGGATCGAGGTAATTGACTAGCTCCTAACCAGGATGAACTTGTGTGGGACAATTCACACAGAAGAAGCAAAAGCTGTCCAGCCATCTCTTAAGTTGGTTGTGCTGTGTTTGTGTATGTGTTAGGTAGCATACTGATGACCTTAGCTGCCAAAGCCACATATGGATTTACTCTTCTCTGCCGGCTCTTTTCCCACAGTGCCTCACTCTGTAGCTGAATAGTGTCATCAAGACCAAGGAGCATGTTTTCACCCTAACCAAACACACCACACCAGCTAATTTCACTGACTGGCGCATCTTTAAAAAAACAGAAGGAGAAGTGGAGGGAGTGTAGACATTATTAAAATCTGCTGCAAATGTGTTTGTTTGGACTTTAAACTTGCCAACTCTGGGGTCACGACAGAGGATGATTTAAAACCAGACGTTAAGCCAACCGAAGGCTTTCTAAAGCACACATTCTCCCTTGTGATGTCTTTCGGCTCCATTTTTCCATCAACTTGGGACTTGCAGAATAAGCATTTGCTATCTTGGAAGTTACTACTTCCTGTTCTTTTTCTGAAAATAACTTCAGGTGAGCAGATCGCTCCAAAGCCGCGGTGAGGCTGTGTCAGCTTGTGAGGTGCAGAGGCAGGGTTAAAGGCCTGTAGGATTCTACTGTATGTCATCGTGTGGTTTGGGCTCTCACTAGGACATATGGTGTGGTGTATTTTTATAACGTAATCATTCCTCCTCCTGCAACAACACTGTTAAAACTTTCTGCATGCTGGGGCAAGAATTCAGTCAAGAGCCCTGCTGACCCAGTCACAACAGAGCATAAACAATGAAGCTAGGGCCTTGGTAACACACACAGCACACATGGACACACAACAGCACACACTTTGCCCAACGCAACTTTTGTTACTGCCCAAAAGCCATCGTACATACCATGTTTTTAGTCATTACTTAATGTGATTGCAGGTGATTGGTGCACACATGTGGTGTGTTTACCTGAGCAAATGTAACCTGTGGCATCCTGAGTTGAGTGAGTCATATGCCTTTAAGGAGGGACAGCGAGGTCAGCTGGAGTTCTTTCCTTAAGTGACATAGATATGGCTTTCAGGTAGTAAATTTAATTAAGACAGTTGCACAAGCCTATAATTATGGCATCTTCCCATGCTTCACCCATGTATATTGTCTCTTTCGTCTCTCATTATCAGCTGTAAATATCTGTCTACAGTAGGTTGTTGAAAACCAGTGCTGTACTCATGGCACTTAAGATATTGTTTCTGGTATTGCTGCTGACAAAGTAATACTCCAACTGCCTACAGGTATTCAACTTAGACAGATGTCATTTATTTATTAATCCCTTTTGTTTGGGAAAAAAATGCTTCCTGTAAAATTAAATGTCACAGAAGCTGCTGTTGTGGCACAGGAGGCTTGACAGGATGATTGAATGGGACTGTCTTTGTCCCCCAGCTCGCAGCTCATTAGGGAAACACCACCCTAGGTTTCAGGGTGCTGACAGGCTGATTCGGTGTGATGGGGTGCCGTGTGGATGAACATGCCATCCCCTTGGCGATCAGGTGAACACTGTGCTCTGTGTTGATGGGGACGATGGGCACACAGATCACGTTTCTAGCAGGAGCAGGAAGTGAGAATTGGAGGGTTCCTCTTACCAGGCCCCTTCTTTCCTCCCGGTCCTACACAGAGCCAAACTCAAACCATGTGTGTTCTCACCCTGTGGACCTCTGTATACAGCCGGCCTGGCTGGCTGGTTGGCAAGTGCTGTGGTCTTTTTGATAACATGTGATCTCAGGAAACATTCAGCCCCTCCCTCCTGTCATTGTGTTTTGAATCCCCCCTCTGTGTAACTCCATTGGTGTCTCTTGAGGAAAGTGGTAAGCGATTCCTCTCTGTGTCCGGTCTCCAAAGACACACCCCTCCCTCCCGCTTGGAGCTTTCATTCAAGGTTAGGCACACGATGGATGTGATTGGGGAAGTACAGTAGTCTGTCCCCAGGGCCAAAGGTCATTTCCTGATACTCAAGCTGCCATAAGTTAACTAAGAGCAGATTAAGAAAAATGGCTTTAACTCACAATGACAATGGAGGAATTAGGCCACTGAAAGTTACGTAGTTACACAGTAATTACATAAACTGATAATTATTGGTGACTAGTTTTGAGCCGGTGGGATTTTATAATTTATTGTTGTTTCTTTCATGAAAGAGGCTTTTATGATGCCACTACATTTCTCTTTCATGTTGAAAAAAGGGTCTTTAGCTCTTGCCTGCCCTTTAAAATATATCACTCCTCGCTCTTAATAAACACTTATGTGATACAGACTTGCTTGATTAACTTGTATCGTAAGGGATACAATATAAAAACGCCTCATAAACTTAGCGTCAGTCCCCTGTGTCAACACACACACTGCATCTAGGTTAGTTAGTGACCATTTGTGCACTGGAGCTCCCTCTGAGGATTTCGATATAAAGTTAATGTATATATGATTGTGTACAGTGTCATCAAAGTCAGGATATTGTAGTCATGGAATTTTCTGGCATGGGAATATCCCTAAGATGAAGTTCTTATGTTGTAAGAATGCCAGGGTGTATAAGTCTGATTTGGTGAAATACCTGTCTCTGCTCTCAATCCTTCCACTGCAAAACGGCTGTTTACAGAAAACACTGACTGATGAAGGGATAATCTGTTAAAATATATGTGCCTCTTCTTTCTGTATCTTACTGACTTTTCTTGGTTTGTACATTTTTAAGAAAGAAAACGCTTAGTTAACCCCTGCATGGGAGAGAGTGTACATTCATTATAGAAAAAAAAGAAAGAAGCTAAAACGTGCTGCTGTGTTGGCATACCTGCATCCAGCATTTTGTAAAGGATTGTTAATGCCCGGCTCCTGCCCTGTTTGTCTCCTCTGCCTTAATGTAAAAGTCACCCTCAACCCACCTTCCGCCACCCATTTTTTTCTAATGACACCCATTGTATGGACACCTGTGGCCTGCCATTTCCACTGGGGGAGTTAAGGGATGGGGGCGTGGCAGCATTGCCAGCTTTTAATCGAGACGCGTTGACTAATCGCACAAGGATTAGCTTCTTAGACAAGGCCTCTTTCATTCTGACACTCCACTCCATTTACCGCAAAGACTGAAATGGAGAGGGTGGGGGAGAGTACATTTCTTGGGGGCTGGGGGTAAGTACAGATGGCATACTGTACCTGGATGTGCTTTGTTTGATCATGCCTAAGCCCCACACACACACACACACACACACACACACACACACACACACACACACACACACACATCCTAAGGCTGGATCTTTCTCCAAGTTCTCAACTCTGCATATTTCTCACAGCAATCACATACTGTGCCTTGAAAAGCAGAAACATGAATGAATACATTTACACCGGTGTACCCCTTATGCTGTGCGTAACAGTTACAAAAAACTGGGGGGAAATATAGGAGTGAGAGAACTGATTTTGAGCAACACAACCATTGTACCATCCCATTATTTGAATCTTATACACTCTGAACACTATGTTCACTGCACTGAATGAAGATGACGTGTTTTTCAGGTACCTTGCCCTTTTTTTCAGCCCTGAGATTTAGTTAAGCATGCCGTGAATGGTTTGTGTATGTGTGTTGGGAGTGGGCTGTGGACCTGTATATTGTTGTACGTAAATGAAGTGGGGAGACACCGTCGGGGCTTGGTGGCAAAGCTCGAACCTGATGTTTCCCAGGCCCCTCTGCTGTATATTCAAGGGTTTGATGAGGTCATTCATAACACACAGCACATGAAGGCACATAGGCAACATACGCATACCCAATTGTAGGCACAGAAAAAAAGTAGACAAAAAGAAGTAATCCTAACATTGCACATGCATCCTTCAATGGCCAATATAACTGACTGTCCACACCTCCAGATAGTTTTAATTTTCAAATGTCTTCAACCCTAACTGGCATTGCCTCAATTGACATCAACAGAGGCAATTCATATAAAGGCATTATACAACGTTTTTCCCCATATATGCACTCCTCAATACCTTTAAACAGACTTTGATGTGTAAAATTGGTAAAAGTCCATTTTAAGACTTATCATTTAAGAGAGAGAGATCATGTCAGATCCATTAGAAAAGCAGTATTACATTTCTAGTGAAGAGGGTGTTGGTTCTATTTTTTCTTCTCTTCTCTACTACTGTCATTACAGCAATTGTAATATTTTAAGAAAACTCTTTTATGGTCAAGGTCTTTCTGGTATTTTAGATAATCTGCTTTTAGTTTGTGGGACTTGAAGCCTGTGGTGTGACATGCAGATTTTCAGGATTCTCCGTTTGCACAATTTGCCTCGAAAGCCTGTGGGTTTCAGGTTTCACACACCTAACAGAGTAACCTGCTACACACTAAGCCCTCTCTGAATAGAACATGATGCAGAGCAAGCAAAGGCAAGACAACCTTGTGACATGACAAAAGAAGGGCAAACACCACAGTGATTCTTGTCATTTTCAAAGGCTTCTGTTGGGATAGCACGTTCCAGTGGTCTCCCATTATTCCCTCAATTGACTCTAACTCAATTGCTGTTTATATTGAGGAGCCCTAAACCGGCAGGCTGGGATCATCCAAAGTTTTTCTTCTGTCAGATTTGTTACAGAGACAGCTTTTGTAAAGGTCAAGCATGTGTGGCAGGTGGACTGGGCTCAGGTGTGCAACGTCAGCCACATGTTTACTCAGTGGTCTTGTGTGTTCTTTCAACCATGTACTCTCAAGTTGCCTTGGCTCAAGCAAACATAGATGAAGAAACATGTAAGGAGGAAGGAGGACAAGGGGGAAGACATGGTGGTTAAATATCTGGCTCATAGAATCATAATCTGCTCAGCCTAAAACTGGATTAGAAAGTTAACTTTTCCATATTGTTGGATTGCACAATTCAACTTCTCAGAATCTATTTCTCCGTACTGTGTTTGCTCTCGAATACATACTGCGGCCTGTTGTTTGTCTAGTCACAGGAGCAGCCTGGAACCAGCTGCCAACCTAGCTCTGCAGTTTGTGTGCTGTTTCACTCAGCTGGGGTGGAAAATGATAACAAAGGAATTACATTAAATAGCGCTAAAGCATTTGCGGTAAGGCAGATAGAAAAGTTAGACATACTTTACAGCAAATGGGAGGGGCAAGATAGGCTGAGGCTGCAGGATATGAATAGGTGTGTGGGTGTGCGTTTTAAAAGGCTGTGTTCATGAAGCACAGGGCTGGGAACTAAGTGTTTGGCCCTCCAGGTGTGTGTGCCGATGGTTGTCGAGGCTTGTGAGGCCTGCTGCTGCGGAGGTTACGTGACAGCGGTAATGATAGGTTGTGGCGGGTGAAGACATAAGTGTGTGTGTTGCTGCAGGCAAGTGTTAGCTTGGCTCCTGATGACATACACACACACACACACACACACACACACACACACACACAAAAGCCCGCGCACACAGTCAACAATGTACTTTATATCAGACTTTGCATCCCACGCAGCGTGAGCAATTAGACGCATGACATCAGGACTAGGCCAAGTTCTACAAGTCTGGGGTCAAAGGATCCTTAACCAACCAGCTCCGTCTAAAATGCAGGCTCTTAAATCAGGTGACTGAGGGGTCAAGTTCAGGTTAGGCTGTATTCATGCAGAGCTGGTCAAGTGCCTCTGCCTGTCTGATTGCCTTTGACTTGTTGACTTAACAAGCAGATCTGTGTTTTTAGCTCTTTAGGCTGCATTTACACCCAGTATGGAGGATTCTATCAATCTCTGGAGCATTTAACCTTTGTTTTGTTTATGCAGATGAGAAGAATTCCATCATCAAAGTTCAATTCAATTTTATTTATAGTATCAATTCATAACTAGAGTTATCTCAAGACACTTTACAGATAGAGTAGGTCTAGACCACACTCCAGAATTTACAAGGACCCAACAGTTCTAGTAGTTTCCTCCAGAGCAAGCAAAGTGTGCCTATATCTTTATTGTGGTGTGTATAGACATATTGATACTTAAAATACACTGCAGGAAACAAACCACGACATTAAGTTGTTTTTGTTGTTGAACTTGGTTTGAAGACCACAAGGAACCCAGGCAAGTCGATAGTTAGTCTCTAAACTACAAGAAAGTCTACCAAAATTCTGTCCAATAAACAAGTAGCTTGCACATCCATATAACATTTGGTTTCAAGCCCTGCTTCACTTGTAATTGTGAACCCAGACAAAAAAAAATGCTGCAAAGTAAACATTTGGTTTGGGCCAAAGAAAAACAGTGTGATTCTGATCTGATGGCAGCCTAAGATAAACAGTTATACATTTAGATTAGTCTCCAAAGAATTCTGTTTCGTATCCCAAGGTGTTTTAGGAGATCATATTTCAGATAACTAATCAGATTTTGCGTAAGACTTAAAAAATGACTTTCTGTTGAAGCAATTTTCAGATCAGCTCTTAGACACCAAAGACGCATGAGCTCAACTTTGCGGATGTTTAAATTAGTTCCTTGTTTTGTGACTAGCACATACCTGGAGCTCATTAAATGGGATGTTCAACACATTACCCACTCCTGGCATTTACAGTAATGTGCAAAGATAATAGTGTTGCTTGACAAAGATGCTCATTGTTGTGGCTTGCAGCGATACCTTGCATCTCAGGGAAATAGAACTTGCTGCGGTGAGCCGTCCCACACAATAAAGCTCTCAGGAGGACTTTTCCAGTGTGTCCCACGATGGTCTCACCACTCCGGCCGCATCCGTTTGCCTGGTTCTGTGCTTCTCTCTTTGTGCTACCGCAACATTTAAAAATACAAACACATACATACACACACACACACACACACACACACACACACACGGGGGGGGGGACAACAGTCAAGCTATTGTCTTGTCTTACATAGGATGGACTCAGAGCTACTCATGTCTGCATGTCTGATCTTAAATTATAAGCTGTGGTTTTGTGTAAGACGGTTGAATTGGTGCTGCTTCGTGTCAAGATGACTCTTTAACATGTCAGAGACCATTTTAACCTCTCAAAAGTAAGAGGCATAAGAGTAATGACACAGGAGACACATTACTTTTACCCAGTCATTCTGAACATGGCAACATGAGACACACCATGCTCTGGAGAAAAGTAATACAAATTCACTCCATGACCGATGAACAGTAGGAATCCACTAGTTCTGTTTGGTGTCTTTTGACGCTATTGTGAGGTACGTTAAAACCTGTCAGATCTTTTACATTTCATGTTCTGAATTGAACTCTAATGGGGTTGAGTTCAAAGAAGTAAAGAGGATATTTCTTGCTGTCTCAGGGCTTAGTGCTAGTTCAAAGCCTTCCAACTGTTGACAGCAGCTGGTCTTCTTAGGAGCTCTAACTTTGTCTTACTTTTTGAAAAAAAGCTACTCCGCTTTAGTCAATCCCCAACAGTACAACACTATAGATCCCCCCCTTGCACTGTAGAAGAAAGCGTTTTGATTTAGGCAGTATTAGGCTGTCTGGAGAGTTATCAAAGCTTCCATCTTCCATCTCCGACTGTGGCTGTTTCTCTTCAGTTCATTTCTTTTCCAGTCCCAGAGACGGCAGTGCCTAGAGGCTGTGTCAGTGCTTATATTTGTGATTTCTTTCTGCAGAGGAACAATGGTTTAGTTTAGACAGTGCATTCCTGATTATTGACACACTTTGGTATGAAGGAGGATTAGTGAGCGCCTTGGCTTTCTGATTCTTCTGTGTTGGCTCATAAGCAACACCTGTGTATCCGTGACAACGGGCATCACAATTCACAAAGATTTTGCCACCAACCGGTTCGACCGAGAGTCTGTGGCAATGATTGTGCAAGGAGGTTAACTTAAGAGAGGAGAAGTGTTTGCTTGACACAAAGCACCAAGTGAGTCCTTGCAAAAACTTCCAGCTACTGTAAGAAATAAATTCTACTTGCTCTTATTAATCTCATAAAATGTGTTTTTGCACCAGTTTCTGTCTTGTTTCTTCAGTAGAAATAGTTTTATAGGGTGGAGATGGCAGGGTATGGTTTCAGCAAGAGGAGACGGGCCCATTCTGACAGCCCTGATTACCTGTGTCCGGCTGGCCCACATGTGGTCTGTGGTGAGATAGCCCGATAGCTGGAACTGAAGCAGCATTGTTAGCCAGCAAGCAGTTCACTGAGGGTCTCATAATGACCTGCTCCTCAATCTTATCAGCTGGAGCCCACAGGACTAATATCAAGCATCCTGGTAAAGACTTCCACTGACATCATGATGCCATAGACTTTTGGTTCTACCCCATTATATTGACACTTTTGAGACCCTGCTTCTTCATGGAAGCACTAAAGTTCCCCTATTTGATTTGGGGTGTTATTTTGTGTCTCTGGTGCTTCCACACGCTCTGGTGCTTCCATACAAACTTGGAACAAAAACCATCCATGCTGTTTTGAGTGAGACACAGGTTTCTGAATATCCTCTGCCTTCAGTCTCCGGTTAGCCCCTCGTTCTCAATTGCAAAACACTGCTACAACACACACAACATAATCTACAATAGAAAAACTTTACATGTCCCTGTTCAGCACGTGTTCCACACAAAGTTGGAAGTGCACCCCCATTTAGAAAAAATCTCCCAGCTAATCCTCCCTAGCTGGGTAATGTGATCCTTACCTAACTACTGTGCATGTGCAACTCCCAAAAAACAAAGATAGTAGAGAAATGAGATGTCTCACTCTGTAGCCAAAATAGAGAGCTCAACTCACAGGGTGAAAGAGGATCTGTAGCAATGTGCAGTGCAACAATGTTTTTTTTTTAACATTAAACCATGTAAACCTATTCTGGTACTCAAAATACAATTATAAACCTGAAAATGAACATAATATGGGCTCTTTAAGACGATGAAAATACATAATGGCTCTTATCATTTTATCATCCATGTAAATGTGTCCTCTTAAAGAATGTGTTACGTAACATTACCGTCACCTGCGTTCCTGAATTGAAACCCAGGATGTAAGACTTACTTGGTATAAAATAAGTAATGTTGAAATTAAAATAAACTTAAGTGTTTGTTTTTAATTTTAAAGAACATATCTGGTGTACAGTTTGTTCAGTCCTGGCTTTTTTCCAGGAATATTTTGGTTTGATTGGGCTACATTTACATTGCTACATTTTGGTTTAAAAATAAATATATTTTGCTACATTTACACCTCAAATTCACAATGCATGTTTCAGAGTCCCTTAACTGGAGAAATTTCAAAACACTTCTGACCCTGTTTTGGTTTGAAACCTGCGGGGTTGTGTTGCAGTTTCAAAGGCCGCAAATGGAGACCTTTGGCAAGACCAAGACTGAGACGGAGTGTACACGCTGTCTCCTGTTGTCCCCGGCATACGAATGCCAAGGATACAAGAATGTTAATGAGATGTGCAGTTTGGGCGTGTTAGTTTACACAAAGATTAGTTCTTCTACTGGAGCTAAAAACACTTGTGTGTGCACGGAGATTGCTTTTAGCATTAATTCCGCTTCAAAACCAAAATGTAGCAATGCAAATGTAGCCTGACTACTGCTATCTGTCAGGTGTGGTTGCATTCCAGAAGAATAAAATATAATTTTGTTCTCAGAAATGTGGATTTTAAGTTGTTAATTGTTTTTCATTTTATTGTTTTTACATACCAGTAAATGTGGGTAAACATAATGCTCTAAAGGATAAACTGTGTAGTGGTATCCTGTTCAATTTTCTCCTCACAGCATTTCTGCTCAATGTTTAAGCTTCCTGGCAGGGTGCAGCATTTGTTTGTTACTTGTATTGGAATTGAAAAGTTGGTTCATTCTGTATCCTTTCCTGAGTGGAACTCAAACCTTGAGAAAAAGCAGATACTGTAGATTTTAAGAAAACAGTGTGTCCACATAAAGTTACTTTCCATATGTCCCAGTTGACTGTAGTTTACAGCAGAAACTTTATCTGAAAGTTCTTGAACTAAGTTAATAATGAGCACTGATATGAGAGGTATTTTGTGCATTTGACTACCCTGTTGTGTGCAATCAAAGGTGATATGGTTTGGCAGACCAGACATCTGATAAATATGCCAAATGGGGGAAAAACCTATCGGTTGGGAGTTTGAGCAACTGAATTCCTTTCAACAACTCACTGTTAGCTCACCTGGTGTGTATGTTTTTACCGATTAGAAATTTTTAATTAATTTACTTAATTACTTACTTTTACTTAATTTACCCTTCACCCTAGTTTGATACTTTTTTCTGTAAGACTACCAAGCGTTGGTACAGGAAGCCCTTTTTAAGAAAATTTAATGAACATGTTTTTTTTTCAAACCCTGTGGAATGAGGACAACCTGCACAGGTAAATCCTCAAGTGATTATAAGACTAGAGAGCTTGAAAGCTGCATAAATAAGCCGGAGAGAGTTGTCCCTCATCTAGTGATCAAAACCCTGCTCTCCACATTCTTTTGGCTCAGAGCTCCACAGCCTAAGTCCACAGGTACAAATTACTTTTGCACCAAATGTATCGCAAAATTGTGGCAAAAGTCAAGGCAAGCAGATTCGCTACTTGGTGATGCAAGAGAGCACATGTGAAGTTGCAGTGACAGATCTGAGAGGTTGTAATCACTGAGTTGTGGTTGTGATGGAAAATTAACCAGAGTAAATAAAAAATAAAAAAGTAAAGAGAGTAAATGTTGCTTCACCATTTTGCAGCTGTCGTGTTCATGTAAATATCAATCAACACATTTGTGATTTTTTTTTCTTTTCTGTGACTTCACATTCAGACACAGGTCTGCGAATTTGTACGAGTGCAAATTTCAATTTACTAGTTCCGATTTTTTTTACAAGCTCCTGTGTTTTTTTTCTTTGTGTGACTTCAAATTCAGATCACATG
Source organism: Etheostoma spectabile (assembly GCF_008692095.1). Lineage (NCBI taxonomy): Eukaryota > Metazoa > Chordata > Actinopteri > Perciformes > Percidae > Etheostoma > Etheostoma spectabile. The sequence goes on along the minus strand of NC_045751.1, from coordinate 7,319,499 downwards.
TGAGTGAATATTTGCAGATGAGTGAGTGAAGTGCAAATTTTAACATACCAGTTCAGATTTTTTGTTCTGCAAGTTCTCACATTGTATTGTACAAGTTCTCACATTTTGCACCATATTTACATTCATACCAATAAATGAAATTCTAAACTCTATAGACACTTTAATAAACTAATACTTCCTCTAAAGAATTCAAACACTGAAAAGGTCATCTGAGAGTAGATGTGGAAGGCTGCCCAAAATAGCACTTTAATTTACAAAAGAAAAAACAAACAACAAATGCTCTTCTTGATAGCTGGGATGTCAAGGAGACATAATGTAACTGAAGGCTGTGTAGAGTGGAACCGGACCTAGCCTGTTTAAACCCTCTCACTTACAACAAGTGGTTTTGTTTGGCACTGTCCCTTTTGTTGACACTGCAAGGTTCTCATGCCTATTAGGTTGCTGTTGAAGACCAGGCACCATGATGACATGCCCTGCACAATGCTATTGGCTGGCACAGTGTCATTATCATCTGCTTGCTTGACTGGAATAGTTCTAAACTGCTCAAGTAGAAAGGTGCACAGGCTTTGTCTTTTTTGCATTATAGAGTTACAGTATCAGTCAATGACATACCTCCAGTGTTTAGTCATTGTATCTCTGTGACATCACTGACATACCTGACCCAATTATTTTTAAATTTTACGTATTTTTTGTGAGAATGTTTTCCTCAGTCATTCTTCCATCCTGGGTATGTAATCTGTGTTTCCGCCTTGACATGATGATGAGGAAGTCTTGAGTTTGTATTATTTCTTTTCTTTCCTAAGGGCTCATCCTTGTGTTGGTACTTGGACAAAATTTCCCTTGCCAAAATTAAAGAGTGTTTCAGGCTTCAACCATGATCTTATGGTGTAAGGCAGCGTGGGAAGTTTGGTGAACTTCCTGACCCCACTAACCACCGCAACACTTTGACCCTCATCACGTGACAAAGGAATTTTCCACATCTTTTGTTTTAACATCCACGGCACTCATGGAGTTGAGAGCAATTTTGCATACTATAGAATAATAACTTGCTTGGCATTTTGCCTCCCCATTCTCCTCCAGTGTTATTTCCAAACAGGATTTGCAGGCAGCTCTCTCCTGCATCTTTTAAATCACTTCAAGCGCTACTGAAGCCTTTTTCACCCAAAGCAGGCACCAATCTAATGGCATCATTTGTGCCTGCACACATCGAGAGAAGCAACCCCTTTTTTCTGTGCTTAAGGTTTTGTGAACAGGGGAAAACAAAAGACCGGCCCAATGAAGCGCATCTTTGCTGGCGAGCTGAATGGAGGGGCCCCTTTCATGGCTGTTTATGAGCACCCCTCTTCAAAAACACACATACAAATCACATTGAGTTCCCCCAATGGCTCCTCTGATACGAGGATGATGACAGGGAGGGGGTGGAATCTTGTGGTGCCTCTCTCCCTTTTCATATGTTCCAGTTGATGGATTTCCACACAACGTCTTTGCCCAGCTTTACCATTGGATCCATCAGTTTGTTTTCATGGGCTGTATCAAATGTTACATAAGAGCAAGTTGGGCATCTCTGCTGAAAACATCGTTAAAATGTTTCACATAACAGATAATGGACAGAAGGCTGCAAGAAAGTGTTTGGGGTTTTGGACTGTAGGCCTGTTAAAACAAAAAACATTTGAAGAAGTCCCTTTGGACTCTAGGAAAGTGTGACATTTTCACAGTTTTCTCATGTTTATAGACCAAATGATTTATCAATTAGTCAAAAGAAGAAGAAAATCAGTAGTTAAAACCAAAATGGGAAGAAACGCTAGTTACTGCCCTAATATGATTTATTGTTTCTATTTTGTGTTGATATATCAGTGCATAGTGGAAAATGCCAATCTCATCTGATTAACAGTCCAAAAAAGTTACTAATTGTACCAATTATATAAAACTAAAAAAATACAGTATTATAGAAGCTGTAATTAGTGAATTTTGTCCATTGCATTTGGAAAGTGTCAAACATTTATCAAAATAGATACTGTTTTTATTGTTTCATTATTTTAGTTTTAATGATTGCAAGGAGTTTGAGCTTTTCAGGTGGTCCTGACTTGTTTGCAGGCCTATTGATCTGGTTTGGACTGGATTTATTCAGCCTCTCTAGCAACAAAATATAGTTCACATGCAGCTTTTAACCAATAGCAGCACATGCAAAGTTTGATTTTGTCGTGAGTGTCGACTCTGCTGTCAATGCAGTTAAACTAATGACTTAACTAGAATATATTTCTTAACCGCTGTTTTCAAACTGTCATATTGTTTCGCTGACAAATTATCAAACGATGCTGTCAAGATGTAATTTACAATGTTGCAAGCTCATTATGAAAGTGCATAACTTTTTGACATTAATGAGCGTCCGTTACATTCAAGCCATTGCCAAATCAGTTGCTACAAAGCTAATTAAGACTATCAGCTCCACACAACTCTCTCTGTATTTCTCAGTATGGCTATGTTCAGAAGATTGTGTCATGACTTTCCCGCACAGACGCTTGAGTGAAGATAATTACCTCTTCTGAAGAGTACATGTTTGTTTTAATCCTCCATGTCCTCCTCGGCTACAAGCAACTGCATGGAGGGGGAAGGGGGCGGGGTGCACGGTCATAGAATGCTTGTATCATGTGGCCGCACCGACAGTTTTGATGTCATTACTTAGAATTCCACATGGGGGTGGTAGAAACTACGCACTATAACTTTACAGTAAATTCTATCAAGCAGTATATAATATTTGATACTTACATTATTTATCATCATTGCTTTTGTTGATTAATGAATGCTTAAAAAGACTCTGTGTTAGTGTGCACATATTCACACTCAGAAAAGATGGAAAAAGGAATTGTTCTCATGCAAAGATGTGGATGCATGCCTCCTCCCTTGGGTCAGATATGAAGGTCAGAAAGCTGACAACTTTTGAACAAATTGCAAGTCATCTCACCAAGAAGTAGATCTTCTTGTAACTACCCCTATATATATATCTTGTTCAACAGGTAGGGTTTGATGGACAGGAGGAATGCAGGCTGACAGATTTTTTTTCTAATGGCAGTCTATTCTTTGGGTATTCTTAAGCAAACAGAGCAGCACTATGTCCTGTTTTTACGGGTTTCACACGTCACTGTTCAAACTCTCAAACAGGCTGGTCCCCAAGAGTACATGGAAGAGAGCAAACACTGCTCTAATACTTCACCACTCTGACATTCTGCTAACTTGATACACAAATAGAGACACACACACACACACACACACACACACACACACACACACACCACACACACACACACACACACCACACACACACACACACACACACACACACACACCTACACCTTTTACTAATGCAGTCAAACATTGCTCTGCAAAAGGATGTGTGAAATGTTCATTTCAATCACAGGTTTTTGTGGTTTACTAGTTGTGCAACTGAATAAAATAAAGCAACAAATATGCATAGTGTTGACATGAACCAAATCCAAGCTTTGGAGGATAATTAATAATAGAATTGTGTGGATCCACCTGATGTTGCCAACACAGTTCAGCTCAGTTTTGACCTCAGTTTACATAAGTTTTAAAAAATATTCAGAAACTCGAATTTCTTCATTTTATCTAATAGATCACTTTCCATTGTCTACATGTCATGAAATAGTTTGGTTTTTAATGCAAGACGGGTCTCATAAACATGTACGTGGTTGCTGCATGTCATGTTTAAGTACCAAATTTTTTCTCTGTGTGCCGTCCTAATTGAGTGCTACTTTCATGTGTATGGGTCAAATGCACGGAAAGAATTCTGTGGGAAAATTTAAAAGCTCATAAAATGATGGATTTTCAAGTGCTCCCTAAATTCCAACAAAATGTATTGAAACTATGTCTATTTTTATTAAAGGCATGGAAAAATATATACAAAACATGTAGTGCTCCCTGGTTGGTGCACACAGCTGTGTGTCTCGAGCTGATTTAGTTTATGTAAGCATGTGTGAAGTAGTTGGGTGAGTATGTGTCCGGACTTGTGTCATTGCAGTGTGCCTAAACGGTACTGCCAAGCTCCCTGCCATGTTGTCTTTTTTATACAAACAGAAAGCAACCAAACAACACCCAATGCTTCTATAGATCAATCTGCAATCCTCTCTTTACTGTTCTTTTCCTTTCCGCTTGTTTTAAATCTGTCTCCGATATACGAGGCATTCCTTTGTGGTTGTGTAACATGATTTGAGGCAGAGAGAGAGAGAGAGAGAGAGAGAGAGAGAGAGAGTTTTGTCTTGCTGAGTTTCATGTCCTACTGTGCTCATATTTCTCAGCCTGCTTCACAGTTGTGGGTAGTTGGCTTATCGTTGGCCTTCTCAGCTTTTTCCGTCATGCGTGGCCTACGTTAATCTCTCTTGTGTACTGTAAACCGCCCCTAATAACCCTGCACACGATTAAAGCAAACATCTTAATAACAGCCTGCCTCATTATCAACTCACACTGGGAAAATGAGTGCTTTCACCTCAACTCTGTAATTGTACATTTGTGGCTCAGAAATAAGCTGGAGAACAAGACAACCTGCTTATTTGGTATCTTTTACAGAAAAATAACAATAAGCATGTGAGCTTATCTAATTGTATAATTTTTACAATTGACGGGATTTTTTGGGGGCATTTTAAATAAAGTAATTGTTACTGATGAATCTGTCAAATGAGCATAATTCCCTGCTGTTATAAAGAGACAGGCAATGAGAGTGAGGTGCAGCATTGAATGTACTGTTGGGTATTGCTCTAGAGGGTGCTGTTTACTGAGGAAATGTGCTTTCCTCCCATTTCATCTTTGCTGCTCCCACTAAAACTTATTCCTTTTAATCTCTAGGAAACAATGTTTAAAAGAAAAACACATCCGAGTACAGCACTTTGATTTCTTGCAAATAGCAAATAGGTTTTATAATTGATGTAGCATATCAGATTCAACTCTCAAAGGAAAGTGAGACAAATAATAAGAAATCTAATTAATAAAAATGTTTCTTAAACGAAAGATGTTACTATCTTTGAAAGATTGTGTGTGGTATTGTGCTGCAAGGCTTCTTTGACATGACATTAGGTCATTGTAATCCTTCTTTGTGTGTGCCTCACCTATGGCACACACACACACACACACACACACACACACACACACACACACACACACACCTACAGATGTTTATGCTAGTTTCACGCAGCCAACAAGGTTATATGATGAGCTGTCAGTCAGACCTCCACTGGCAGAACGGAGATGAGGAAAAATGTGTCCGTGGCGATGTTTACACCTGTGCTGTCTGTGGTTTCCTGCGGCGGTATTGCAGGGTGTAATCCCTAACATCGCCTGTGTTTATGCTTGTGTTTTAGTTACAGACCTGATACACGCATGCTTTAGAGCTTAGATGGGACTTCTGCTTCACTTATTCCTCAGCCTGGCCCTGGGGCATCCTCCCCAGTCTGCCACACACAGGCTCATCCCCAGCATGTTGGATACAATAAACAAACACTTTCTACATGTGTCATACATCCTTTTTCCCTACACACAGCCAAGTGGACATCTACAGAAGCTTAAGTAACTTATCGATTTCTGAATATCAAACTAGAGACTGTGTTCTGTTAAAAGTTGTTATGTAAAAGGTAATTCATGCACAAACTTTGCTCTAAACTTAGAATGTGCAAAACCCTATTTTTCTGTTAATCTTGACTTGGGTTGCCATATTAAGATCATTTACAGGGAACATTAAATTGTGGTTGTTTCCTTATGTACTCAGAGTATTTGAGGAGGTCTTTTTTTGTTGTTTTATATGGTTTGTATTTCGTCATGAGTGACGCCGGCTGCACCACTGAGGTCATAAAAAGGGAGGAGAAATTTCCAGTGCCAGCGACTGAACTCACTTTTTATTTTAGCAAATATGCTAAATTTAGAGCTCAGCCATGGCCAAAAGTTCGTCCCAAACTCCCTGAATGACACACCTTTCGAGAAATGACTCTCAACATCTGCTATTTTTATCATAATCTTACTTTTTTTCTCTTGTTTTTGTTCCTTTCTCTCCTCTCTTTCACCGACAGACGCACTATAAATGATGCAGTCCTGTTTTTCATTTATAAGATTTGTTAGGTGGATTATTATTGAGAGGATCTTAATTCCCACTAAATGAAGGACATGCTACATCAGTGTTTACGAAAACACTGCTCTGACGTGAGTAGAAGTGGAGAACCAGTAAAGTGTCCTCTCTGCTAACACACCCTCCTGACACCCCTGCCCAGTGAAAGCTCTGTTGTAATGGTGGCATTTCAACTCTTCAAAGATGGCCAATTGGATGATGGGTTTTGGTTTGACATTCTAGGGAGGAAACCAAGTCGTGACGCTGCATAAAGTTACATATGATGGCTTCTGCTGACTGAGACAAAAACTTACGCTACATAAACTCCAGCCTATCATGTATCAAGTACAGTATTGAAGCCTTGCAGATCTTTTACTGTATGATGTGACATTGATGAGATCCACCCGTCGCGCCCCTGTTATTTCTGTCTATGACCCATTATTGTCAAGCGGCGCTCTGCTCCATTGTAAAGTGGTCAGTGTTTTGGAACCTGGTCCTGTGGGTTGAGGCTTTGAACCATTTTCCATTCATACCTCATATTACATGCTCTAACACTGTTCTACCTAAATGAACTGAACCACATGGGAGTGAAACGTTAAACAACTATACCAGTGGAATACTACACTGTAGTTGGTGTGTGAAGTGACGTTTGTCTTCTTTTGATTTTTTTTTCTTCACAGTGAAGGAATTCAAATTCTTGGAATGAGATGTCAAACTTTAATTGCTTCCCAGGGATCTTCTGGTGAGTAAATATGTTTCTAAAGACCGCAAATAGACTGAGTGTGCTTGTGGTGTTTCAGTGTTTTCAGTTTTCTCTCCTGTAAATATCTGCTGTATAAGCTTCTTCTATATAAGCCTAGTTGTCATAAGGTGATGTTATATCCTTATCTACATGCTTTTTTGTACAGTAGTGTTTTGCTTTGCAGCTCTTGTGGCTCACCCAGATGGGCTGAACGTTTTCACTAACTGTAGCAGAGCGGACCTATGCAGAGACCTTTAGTGTAACTGTGGTTTAGGCTTATAAAACTGACGCAACTCCTACTTTAACTGTTGGCACAACTGGTAGCCAAATGTTAATTATTTAGCTTAACATGAAGCATTTAGACATAATTTACTGGGTATATTTGTTGTGGTTTACTTAAGACATTGTTCTCTTCAAAATGACCTTTTAACACAATTTATTTAATTACACTGCTTTTTAAAGCCGCAGCCATCACTACTGTTTTGTGACAGTGCTGTAGCCTGTGGTACTCAATGTACTTAGCCCCTCTCCCACATCCCATCAGCCCCCACTCCCTTTCCATTGGTGCCCCCTATCCCTTACTCCCCATTCAGCTGGTCCACCCTCTACCAACCAGTGTGTGCCTGTCATCTTGTCACCCCAGGGCGATGGCCCTCTCTCAGCCCCTTGGGGCCCTTTTGACTCCGCTGCACTCCGTGTTTGCCCAAACATTTGGGAGCCGGATACGGGGATGAACTGTTAACTACAGCAGGTCAGCCTGTGCCCCTCAACCACAGAACTCTCTGCCCCCCCTCCCGACCTGCTGTTGACTCATCTCCATGGCAATGGGGCAGGAATTTGTTTTCTCTCGTATCCGCTGCCAGCCAGCTCTGTTGCCACCACCGCCCCCCTCTTCTCTTCATCCTCTGAGAGTCCAATCAAAAGGCAACTGGGGGGAGTCACATGGTCAGGAAGTGTTCTGGGTGTATCCCACTGAGTGAAGTCTGCTGAAATGAAGTCTGGGGTGCTGTCACCGGAGCTTTGCTCTGCTCAACTGGGAGAGAAAGCTTTAGGGGGAAATGTGTGTGGTTTGTTTGGTAGGAAAATGAGTCCAGGTAGCCTGGGTAGCTCACCTGGTAGAGTGTGCGCCCATAAACAGAGGCTCAGTCCTCAATGCAGCGGCCACGGGTTAAGTTTCGACCTGCTGCCCTTTGCTGCATGTCATTCCCTCTTTCTCACCCCTTTCATGTCTAAGCTTACTTGTCACAAATAAAGCTCTAAAATGGCAAAAATAAATCTTGAAAAAAGGGAAATGAGTCCAGTCATAAATGATTTCCTGACACACAAGCATGCAGACATTTTAAAAACACAATCAGAAATGGACACATGCAAATGTTTTGAGAAAGGCTACGTACAGACATGTGGTTTATAATTTGTAACTTATTATACATCACATTATGTGTAAGCCCCTTAAATCCTCCTCCTGAAGCCATTGGGATGGCCTTAGTTAATATAATTCAATTTTTGTTTATTTTTGCAGTGCAATGATTAAAATAAACCCTAAACAGAGCGGGCCTAACATTTAAATATTAGTTGTACCAGTCTATTTCCATGCTTCACATAGCACAGTGTAACAGCACAAAGAGAACCACATCGCCTGCATTCCTCTGGTATGGTGCTTTTGTTATTAAAAATGCTACTTGTGGCTCTCTGAGATTAAATCAGTCATAACTTTATGCTAACACAGTTTTGAGCAGTTTAATTCCCATCATTGTCTCAACATATCGACAAGCTCAAGTGTGTACATGTGTGAGTGTATTTGTGTGTTTGCCTCCACACAAGTTATTAGCTTAGGGCAGGTGAGTGTTTGCCTACCCGTCTCCCTTTATGAGGTGAGTGTTTGCTCAAGGAATGCACCACGTCCGATTTGTCATTGACTCTTATTGTTCAGCTCATCAAACTGGTGCTTTGAGGTTGAGTTGTGCCGTGCCCTGGCAAGTGAGAAATATTTGTATTTTTTCCCTCTTTTGCTCAGTGTATTTGCACATGCTGGATGAAAATGTGACTTGGTGGAAAATGGTAAACGCATTCGGAAGGAAAATGAGAGAAGTCAAGACCTGCATCAAGCAAAAGAGGAAAGTGAAGTATTAAACATCATGATCAAGTTGAATGTCAGCAATTTCAGAGAATTTAAAAAGGTTTTAATGAAAGCCAGAGTTTTAGCCTGCCTTTTGCTTCACATATGTAACTAAATGGAACGTTGTTGTTTTGGACCTGGGTCAGTTGAGAAAGAAAATTACACAAGTCATCACTCTTCAATAATGCAGTATGCAAACTGAAGTGAGAATAAGAAAAAAAAATGGTATGACGTGATTGAGAAGACTTACTTCTAACTAGGCACATCCTGTAGATACAGTACATATGAACCCTGATGAGCAGAATTGGCTCCCTTGCTGGCTCCCTTGCTTTGTGGTAATGAGAAAGCCTCAGCAAATGAATTCCTCCCACTGCACTTGAGTGGTAAACAGAGTCATTACAAATGGCATGTGCAGCTTTTTACGCTTGTTTAATTTTAGAAAGTTTTAATAATTAACATCTTAAATGGCAATATTTTTGTTTCAATCACTATTTGTTTAAGTATGTGGATTTCTGGGGATATCTGTTTAAAAAGATGCATGTAAGTGCTTGTGTGACTAAGTATGTTTGAATTTGCGTGCATGTGTGCCTGTGTGTGTTTGTGCGGCTGTCGTCCTGTGCCACTATCTGGGTGGTCCTCACGGCTGGTTTGATAGTAATCCCCCTGTCCCATTAATCAGTGTCCGGGCTCAGGCCGGGAGCTGATGCTGTGTGACCACTGGAGCGAGGGGCTTGAGGCACAAAGCTGAGACCCAAGCTGCTGCCCTGGCCTGGCCTGGCCACACGTCAGCTCTCCACACCACCTTTAAAATAACTCGTCATGCATGGCTGACTTCTGGAAACAGCCTCGGCTCCAAGTACATACGAGCCACCAACAATATAAGCCACAGTAGAAATGGAGGGCACACTCATAAACCTGAGCACCAGAATATATAGTTTCATGACTTATATCCTGAACAGTGTGGGACTCCAAAGCCTTTTCCTTAATGTCCATGTTTTCATGGATATTTTTTTCTTTTTAGCAATTTTCAGATATTATTGAAATGTAGTTACTAATAATACAATGTGTTTGTTGTGACTGGTGGCTAACAACCCGGAGTGACTTCTGATAGCCTCGTAGAGAGCTGCTCTCAGTTAAAATGTTTCTGTCGGACTGAAAGTGCTAAGATTAAAGCCATATCTTAGTCTTTGTAGGGCCTATACCTCTTTCTGAGAATGAGGAGGGAGGATGAAGGCCTGCCCGAGCTGTCTGGCTTGCATACAGCTCTCCGCTGAGCTTTTATCTAGGGAGATTGGTTGCAGCTCTGTCCAGACCCGACTCCCAGGGAGTGCAGAGTCCTGAGACCTGTGGCATTAATAAAGATAATGCTGTTTGGAATAATAACAGTCAATTCCACCCAATAGAGGAGAGAGACAACAGAGTGTAGCAGAATACAAAAGAAGCCAAGATGAAAGGCTGAAAGGTAGGCCTGTGCACCTCTCTGGCTCTCTTGTGGGAACTGATGGAACCGTTATCAACATGCTCGCACACAAACCGTACTGAGAGGGACAGTATGCCAATTTTGACTCTCGGGTGCCATGACGCAGAAATGCAATTTGTTCTTTTGTCTACCAAGATCACAGAGGGAGAGCAGTGACTTGTCTTTCTTTTTATTCATACTTATTTTTTTCTCGTACTCCCCTCCTTTTCATTCTCTCTGTTCCCCATTGCCTTCCATGAGTGCAATTTAGTTTGATGAGCAGGTGGTCTTTTTTGAATCCCACAGTGCTTTTGGCTCCCACCTCTGGCGTGTGGGGCTTTCACTTGGAGTCAGTCATGTAGGCCAGGATTAGACGGGTGGAGCAGAAGGGGGAGGAGGTCCAGTGAGATTCTTGGTATTGACGACCTCAGCGCCCTGCAGTCAGAACCATGCAGAGTGCAGATTGAAAGAGTTATTTTGTTGCTAAAGCTCTCAGCCGCACCCCAGATGGCTTTTGTGTAGGCCAGGGACATGTTTGGGGACAAGGTTAAAGCAACAGAGTCCTTCAGGCTTGGTGAACCTCTGGACTCAGCAGGTAAAGCTTTGTGGGCTAGACTGACTGAGAAGGCAAAACGTTGCGGTCTCGGCACTTTTCCACCTTGAATCTGACCAGTGGACCGTAACAAAATAGGTGGATTAGAGCAAAGGGAAGACATACTTCAATTTCTCAACACACGCACACACACACACACACACACACTGAGATTAAAGCCTTAAAACTTCCACCCAAGACTTACTGGATCATCTCATCTGATGTCACCTAAGACAAAAGAGCTAGTAGAAGTGAGGGAGGGAAATGTGCTGTGTCTGCATTTTCAGTGGAAGCCCTTTCTCCTCTTGGGCACTATTTCCTGGTAGTAGAAAACTGCACCGACCAAATCACAACCTGCTTTCACTGCTTTACCTTTGATCTCAGTTTAATCACACACTGCTAATTAACCAACCCTGTTACTACTTAAAGGAATTCATGGCCCATTTCTTTATCTTTCCACCATTCCTCTTCAATAATCTCCATAGTGACGCCTAGACAAGCAATCCATATTTTGTCAATAATTGCAATAATGCTAAACAGTACTGCTCTACTTTCTTTCTCGTGTTGACCCCTTTTTCCCTTGAACACGAGGACTTTGTAACATGAGTCCAGGCACTCACATGCCAAATGATATCAAGTGATATAAAAAAGTTTGTTGTTAGTGGTCTGTTTCCTTGCTTTGTATCATAAATTGAAAATATGAGCAAGATTTGTCAAATTGAAACGCTTAATTGTTTAATCTACAGAAAATAGCGAATTCTTATTCTTACAGGCTTCAAAATTACTGTTTTGTTTGTTGACGGGTCCTCAACCCACGGGTGTTGAATTTAAAATGCTCATATCTAAGAAATTTATTCAATGGAGTAATAGTTTCAGCACTGGTTTGATTACTGTTTTAAATAATTGCTTGTGATATATTTAATTGTTATATACACAAAGTAAACATTTACTTTTAAAGAATGAGGTGGATTTTCCTAAAACAAGACACTTATTTAACCATCTGCATAACCAACATGTGATCTGTAACATAATGTCATCAATTGATTTATGCTAACAGTAAACTTGCTAACTCAACCTCAGTGTTGACTGGAAATTTTGCTTGGAGTACCTGTATATGTGTCAGTCACTTGAGATTGTATCTGGCAAAATTAAATAGTCACGCCATAGAATATGGCTAACAAGAAGGCAATGTCATAGTGACTAATGTAGTGGTAACAAAATGGCCATTTTGGTCTGAATATCCATCTGGGGACTCTGAGGTCTGAGCTGTAAATTAAAGTGGGAGGAGTGGTTGGTTGGACTCTTCTGTTCTCCATTCTGGGTTTGTCCACCGAGTGTTTGTCATGGAGGTTTCACAAGTGGCCGCTTCTACTCACACTGATGAACAGCATGGATTGGATCCAGACCCTGCTGGGTTCTAGCTGGAGCCCTGGGGCTTGTAACCACACAGACCGGGAATGTTAGTCATTTGTTTATCATTGGTGATATTTGCAGCTCCTAATCCCTGGCCGGATTAGCCTTGATGTGTTCCTCATCCCACCTTTTTCCACTGTTGCCGTCACTGGCATTTACATGAGGAGTTTTGCACATTTTGTCAATGTGTGCATGGACAACATGTACATACACATGCATGCAATGGTGTGCTTCTAGGCCTGTGCATAGATGCATGAATGTGTGTTTGAGTGTGTGTGCAATTTCACGTGTCGCTGAAAGATGTTTGTAATCAAGGGAGTTTGATAGATATCCCGCTTAACTCCATCCCATGTAAAGTTGCGGTCAGTTTCAATAAGAAAACTCTTACTGTGGCTGATATTTTATCCCATGCCAGGGCATCTTGCTCTGTGGCCGTACTTGTGGCTGAAGGCGTGTTCGGATCTACCAAATCAGGGCTCCAGAAAGTGTTTGACATTTTTTTTCTCAAGCGGAAACACACAAAGAGCCCTATAGGATCCAATTAATCAAAGATGCTGAATGTCAGCCTGCCGTTATTGGAAATCGGAAATTACTGATGTCATAAAGGAGGAGAAAGTGGTCAGATGCTTACATGCTTATGGTGCTTACGTGTTACGTGTGTTGTGAAACTATTGGCCAAGAGTTGCCTGGATCAGAGAGGGAACAAGGTTTACTGAGCAGACCTAACTTGTTCATTGTGACCTTTAAAGAGCTGATCCCTAACACTACACAAATCAGTTTTGAGTTTCAAAACCCACGTACATACATTTACATGCCGGACTCTTTCTCCCACAATGTTTTTGTGGGTGAAAAAGTCCTGCAAATTTGCACTGAAATTTAGGCCCTGCATAAAATCCCTGTTCCCCAATTTCTCCCACAAATATGGAAGACTATACACTAGGGGTGTGACGAGACGCTTACTCCACGAGACGAGACACATCACGAGAACGAGACGAGACGAGATTTTTAAAAAATTTTTAAAGAAATCCTCGATGAAATATATGAATGGAAAATAGTTTTTTATTCAACTGAAAAATCACAAAATGCAAAACAATTTAGGTGCATTTTGAAATCAACTATAAATGATGAATGTTATTTAACTTTTTTTGCAAAGGACGTGCAAACACTGCAACATGTTTAGTATAAACTCTACCAACTGGCTTCTGCCCTGTACAATTTCACACGAGAAATCTAACTCCTTTCCACAAACCGAACATAAAAAATAAACAGTATAAATAAAATGAATGTGTAAATAACAGAAAAATAACATTTTAAATGCAAACAGTAAGTGTATCAATAACCAAAGTACTGCTCTCTCAAAACTGTGCAAACAAACAACAAAAAACCAAAATGTTGCCACACAAAGGATTTAAAAGTGGCAGGGGGATCTTCAATAGTAATTTCACGCTCCATCACGCTGACATCACATCGCCTCACGAGACAACTTTTCACCTCGACGAGAAATCTCGTCATGTTTTAATCTCGTCACACCCTTACTATACACCAATGCAAGACTGACAGATTCACGACATAGACATCAAATTATCCATCTTTATGTGTTTGGCCTTTGAGGCTAAGAGGTTAAGAATTTTTTTAATACTTGACTTAAACTTGTTTGGGTGAGAATCCCATCCCACAGATGAAGCAAAGTGTACAAGATATGATATGGGGTAAAGTTCATTTAACTTTCAAGTCATGTATGACACATCCAGGGCAAGTCACAATAAGCAATTTGAAAGTCAAGATGTAACATTTTAACAGTTTTATTTCCAACCCATGGTGATAGTTGTACAATGTTGAGAACAAGTCATTTCTCAAGAGCAGATAGTTTTTAATCAAGTCAAAACTTGAGATTTAATGTTTTGGCTTTTAGGTCTCAAAGCAAGTCACAAAACAGTCAGGGTTTAGAGCAAACAGGGTGTGACCCTCCCTCTACATCTTTTGTTACCCTGCACAGAAGGTGTTTTTGCTCACTGCAGATGGAAGCTGTCCAGCTGAAGCGGTCACAGCTGAGCTTCATGGGGTGTTGGTTAATTGGTGGTTTTTGGTAAGTGCAGTTATGCTCCGCTATGCATATCTTCCTCAATGTCCCCTGCACTATTGGCCTTTTTAAAGTGTCCTTTAATTGGCTGCACAGTCACAGTCTCCTGCTTTAACTGTCCCCTGTGGTACCTAAATGTGGCCTATTTGACCCTGAGGCCCAGGGGTGAAAACCTCACATTTGGCAGCCAAACTCAATTAACCAGATTATTTTTCTGCTTTTGTTTTCAGTCTAAATCTCTTTTTTGTTTCTGTTTATATTATAAGTTTTGAGGGTGATATATTTTTCATAGGGACAGTATCGGGCCTCTGAAAAGCAAAATCTGCTCAGTTTCAACACCTCTTCATATTCCTTACCTAGCCTGTGTTTGTGTGTGTCTACCAGCCTCAGTAAGGCAGTTTTGTCAACATGGTAACGTGCCTTCCTCCTCAGCCCCAAAGAAAGGCCTCATATTTGGGCTCTAGAGGACCTAGATTAGTCCGTCTGATAGATCTGGCCATATCTTCTCCCTACACACCAGCCACTTTCAACTGGGCTGCATCAGCAGAACTGAAAGACCTGAGAGTACTGTGATCTCCCCATGGGGTGTATGGCTGTGGCTCCGGCTGCACTACACTTTAATCCCCTTCCCTTTTAACCACAATGGGAAACATGTGCTTACTCTGTGTAGGGTACAGGCCCACCATGGCAGAGGCTGTTTACTTTCACTCTAAAACTAACATTTCACAGCTCCTGTGACCACTTCTGGTTAGTACCTCCACGGGTTTAAAAAAGTGATAGAAGATAATTTGTAGACACTTTTGTTTGTTTTATCACCACTGTTGCTGCTGAAGAACTGTCTTCTTACTTCTTACTCTGTAAAGTTTGACACACATGTTTCAGCTGTCTAATTTGTCTTATTAAAGAGCTGCTTGGTGTAACTTAATTATTCTCTTAAAAGTGACTTTCATGTCAGTGTATAATACCGATGATTGCACCTCTGCTTCTTAGTGAGAGAATTGAGCCAAACTGGGAACTGTTCTCGTCAAATCGATACCCTAAACCAACATAATAACCCATGTAGGATTTTTCCAGATGTGGGGAGTGCTTCTCTTTGCTTTAAATTTTCAACACCCAGAACAGAAGTCTACTGTTGTGGTCCTTGTCCCTAAAGTTCTGTTTTGTTTCTAGTGGTAAAACAGTTGTTTCTGTGCAGAGAGGGAGCTACAAACAGCAACCATACCACATGTGCCAACCGAGAGGACAGGAAATGCACTCCAGATGAAGATACTACATTGTGGTTTATGTGTGTGTGTGTGTGTGTGTGTGTGTGTGTGTGTGTGTGTGTGTGTGTGTGTGTGTGTGTGTGTGTGTGTGTGTGTGTGTGTGTGTGTGTGTGTGTGTGTGTGTGTGTGTGTGTGTGTGTGTGTGTGTGTGTGTGTGTGTGTGTGTGTGCGTGCGTGCGTGCGTGCGTGCGTGCGTGCGTGCGTGCGTGCGTGCGTGCGTTTTTGTTAGGAATGTGTGCTGTAGGACTGACCATATGTCTCTTGAGTTACATCACAGCATTTCTATATCCTGTTACTCACTAGGCCAACAATTTTATTTTGTTTTTTTTTATGGTTGATTGCTTATTTAGCATGTCAAACATATTGACAAATATCAATATTACCACATTTTGTCTGACTAACCTAATATTTCTTTTACAATGATTTAAAACTACAAATCCTTATATTTTAAATGCTATAACCAGCAAATGCTACTGATTTACACTCATTTTAGTAAGGTTTAAAATCAACGTGCAAAGACTTGAAACCTGCTTGTCTTGTTATTGCTGTTGTCACATGGCACTGCAGCTGTACATAGAAACAGGATTTTACCTTGCAGGTGCCAGTGCTGCATTCAATTGCTATACTGTCACAAAATCTGACCCAGAACATACAAACATGGACATACAAAGAAGAATAATACACATCTGGTCAGTACAATATTTACTTGTACACGGTGGCTCTAAAAGTTACTGTATCAGTTTCCTGAGGCTCTGGTGACCAGTTCCCAACTCCTGGCTGGTGGCACTGCGTGATTGAATCAAATTCTGGCCTCCACAGGTGTGGCAGGTGATCTGAGGGATGAGTGAGATCTTCCTGAGGTAACAGTAGCCCCAGCCAGTTTCCCCTGTTGCCCTGTCCCATCTGCCCTTTCCTGTCGTCTTATCTGAGCATCCAGTGCAATCGAACCCAGGGCGCGGCCCCTCTGCTTCTCCATTCCTCTCGCTGCCGGTCTCCATCGCTGGTCTTCTCAGATGTCACTGTGAAGAGAGAATCAACCAACTTGAGTTGGACTGACTGACAGAGTCAGTCCTGTTTCAGCTTCCTGCCACCCACAATTTCCCACCCTCTGACCTCCATGGCACCAAGGGCAAAAGGAGCACAGACAATGAGCTACACAGCTGATCTATTTAGGATTTTGTTTATTATGATGAACATTGAAACAGCAGGGGTTGATTTTCCAGGCTCAATATAGAAGCAATTCTAGTTTTCTTAAAAAGTTGCAAAGTTACAAATGAGTTTTGCTTGTTGGTTGGGCCAGAGGGACATGCTGATGTAGTTGAAGGGCTTTCTGATTAGCAGAGCGGAGACTTAATGTAGATCCTGTAGGGACAGCGACTTGTACTTCCTCCAACTGTCTGGGTTTAATTAAGCCGACTAGTCCTGAAGCAGCTAGCAAACCAGCTTCTTTTATATTGTGATATAGAATGGAAGACTCTAAGCAAAAAACTCAATAGTTGCATATCTGATCACTAAAACTGAAATGTGCAGAGACGTCAGAAGTGCTCAGCACTGTAGAAGCAAACAGTATGAAAACATTTGCATGTTCATGTTGCATCTTTCTTAACTTATGCTTCTGCAATCACTGAATGGAATAATTACAACAACAAAAAATATATATACATATATATATATATATATATATATATATATATATATATATATATATATATATATACAATGTATATAAAGTAAAATTTGACCCTAATTTAAGCAGAAGAAACTAGTGTGAATTGCCGGCTTTAACATCAGTGCTTGGTAAGCTGAATAGAACTTGAATCATTTGCAAATCGTCTATCATTTGCATTCCTGCCAAACACACTATAAACATGTTTCCACATGTGCTCATTCCACTGCAGAGCTGCCCAACAGCAGTCGAGCGCTGTTGAAAGGAGGCTTATCACAGCTCTCTATGGTTTTCCTTGACGAAGAAATTGTTTTGTTCTGTTCTTATTTGAGGGAATCTGTGGCCTTAACTACACTGTTTTAGTCTACATTCCATACAAGCTGTACATTGACCCTATCCTCTAAATGAATATGTGCATTTTAAGCCAGTATTTCCGGTCCTGGCTGATACTCACAGTTTGTGCTCATTCACAAAGACGAGAAGGTTTGTGGGGCAAAATCTGATTAGTGTGTGTGTGTGTCTGTGTGTGTCTGTGTGTGTCTGTGTGTGTACTTGCACACCTCAGCTCAGAGTAATCTGATTTGCAAAAGTGAGTGGGTTGTTTCACATGACTGGTTTAAAGGACCACTGGCGCAAGGTTGTGCCAGTGTCCCTAACTGGTGTGTGTGGGTGGATGCATGCATGTGTGCTTGCAGGCGTGTGTGTATACACCTACGAGTATATATTTGCTTTCACAAAGTGCACTGCAGAAATATGAGCATTTATTAATGCAGACTCCTAAACAGTAGAAATAGTAAGGTGTTGAAGTTTGCTATGCGGTTGAACAAATCAGAATGCTGCATTATTTAGTTGTTCTTGTTTTCAGACAAGATTTATTTGGGAAAAGGTTGCATGAAAGTAAGACCACTGCTAATTAACAGTCGATTACACATCTGGAAAAAAGCACTCCTCTGCTTTAGACTCTGATGCAGGTTTTGTTTGTAACTTTCTGTTTACACATCCCTTATAATCAGAGCTTTATTTTGAACTAATGGACCATCAGAAATTATATCAAATAATTGAAATCATCCTATAGCCTCAGCTCTCTTTAGAGCACTGCTCGGATCAAATCCCCTGAAAGCTTTGCCTCAGAATCCTCTCTGTTTTTTAACATTGTTTGTTGATGTTTTTTTCGGGGTGGAGATTCTCTGCTGGATGTGGTCCATCATGTGATTTTCATTGGAGAGTGGCCGGAGGAGACTACCACAGTAAAAGCAAGTGAGCGCGTGTTTGTGTGTCATCTGGCCTCATTAATAAATGCAGGTTGTTTTCCATCTGGGGGTCATCAGTTGTGGTCAGCACATACACAAGTGAAAGAGAGGGGGCCCTAGGAGGTGACATTTGCAGCCATGTATCTGCTTGTTGGTGTGTCCGTGTGCATGTGTGTTGTACACATAAGCATGCATGGAACTTGCAATTTGTGTGTATGATCTCCCAGTGTTCATGCCATGTCGGAAAGGGTTATAATGTGTGTGTTTGGTTGTGTGTTTTCTCTCCAGTATGTGGAGAGCTCATAAGCAGTGTGATGCAGCAGGCAGGAAGCTCTGATCCCATCATGCGTGTCAGCAGGGGCATTATTTCATAAGGTAGTAATCTCACCACACAAAGAAGTGACCAATATTAGAGAGAGCCCCTACCCCCGAGCTAATCAAGACCTGACCAGCCCTTCTCCTGGCTCACCAACCCTCTGAACATTACCTCATCTGGAGGTTTAGCCTGGTCACATGCTGCTCCAGCCTGCTGGTCTACATGATAACTCACTCAGTATGATAGCTAGAAAAAAATCTGAAATATAAGAAGGGATATAAAAGAAATGGGACCAGCACACATCTACCTATGGTGCCTGGTGCCAGGGAAAGGTATTTTAGAAGGGAGAGGAAAGAAAGAATCATTTTACCCTGTCCTCCAGAAACTCTGGGAAGCAATTTGCCAGTATTCAGTTTCTCTCCCCGCCATCCTGTTATTGCTGTTTTCCCCTCAACTCTTGGAGCCTTCAACCTGAAAGGAGGTTCTTAAGTTCAGGCTTTGTGTCACTCGGAAACAGTGCATTTGTTCCCAAGGTAACAGGTCTGGGATGGTGAAACTCAGAAGAAGAGTGCACCCTTGTCCTGTGAATGGATGAAGAGGGACCAGAGCTCTCCTTGGTCCAGAGAGCACAACTTTGGTCGTTAACACGCCTGGATGAAGAAACATGTGATCAAGAGAAGTTTCTTGATCCAATATCTACCTGAACCTGTTAACCTTATGTAATAAAACCAGCATATCACGTAATTTAAAATGGTACAATGGAAAATCCACTTTGACTGCCCCACTTTTCCTGAACTGCCAGCTACTGCAGAGCTCCATTGAAACCTTATATTAACATAAAACATAGCGGGGGTGATCTATGTCACTACTCCAGGTTTGGCTTTTTAAATGTTCTCTGAAGATACTGGAGAAGGTCTTGAGTCCTATGGTCATTATAATACCACATTTGGTTGACCAAGAGTTAAAAAGATTATGCAACAATGAGATTGAGTGATAACCTGAGCCTTTTCTTTAATTTTAATTTACAAACATTTGTGTCACATTTTGTATTTGTGCATTATTGTACTCAGTATACTTTCACTACATGTCAACAGCTGGTCCTATACCAGTAGCCTTCTTGAATTATGTCCCAATAAACTGAAGCACTGTGTACATGTGGCATCATCATATCATATCACTGGTTGCATATGAGTGATTTTCGTGTTGTTTTATTTGACTGTTTGAATGTTTAGAGGCATGGAGAGGTAAAATTATCCGGTGCAATTAGAAGAAAAACAATGCAATTCTGTCTGTTTTGATTTTTTTCTTAATTTTCCTGTCCTGTTAATTATGTCATGATTCCTCAAATTTATTTTGCGACTGCAAGGTTGGAAATCACTGCACTGTAACCTCATTAAACCTGTGAAAACAGAGGAAGGAACTGATTGCTCCCTCATTGTACTGTAGAAAGAAAAAAAAATTGTATTTGGAACAATAATGCATGTCTGGGCAGAGCTGGACTAAATTACATCTGATTCCTCAGTTTTTGTGGACTTGTATGTTTACTCTTGAATGAGCTCCTCTCTGAATCATTTTATCCCCCCATCCTTTATCTTTTTCAGATGATCTCAGGTGAGCACCCAGAAGAGGCTGAGTAATGGAAACGTGATCTCATGAGATTCAACAGGTAGAGATGACTCTGTCTTTTTTGTTGATGTTTGTTTGATCTTTATTCACTGGAATATATGATCACACACAGTGCAGCCGTATTATGAACTGACAGTTGCTATAAACAAGTATAGTACATCCACTAATCAAACAGAGGTAGCAGTAGTTCACATATATATGAGACACAGCCAGGGTGGTGGCACTGGCTTTATGCCCATGTTCTTGCTTTTTTTATTGTGTAACTGAAGTCATGACAGCACAGTAAAGAATGCAGTGGCACAGAGATATCACTTCAAACACGGCGTCTCTTAGGAGCCTCAGATCCTTTCAGTGGAACTGAATGAAGATATGCTTTGATGGCCCACCACAGAGTCGGTGGCCTTCAAAGAAACCTGTTGATGGGCTTGTGCGGGGAAGCCAGCAGGCTGAATGAGTGGTACTGTATACGTGCGCCTCTCAGGGTAGCTGTGGGTGTTCTCAATGGAGGTCAAACATGCTTGACCCCAACATGAGTAGTCTTTTTCCATAGATTTAGGCTTGCATTATCTTTTGCTTTTCTCCCTCTACCAGGTTCTCTGGGTAAATGAAGGGGAACTGTGTGTGTGGATGGCAGGGTGCCAGCAGACAGGTACTGTAGATGTGCTGATGAGGGAGTGTGATAGGAGCCAGCCTCAGTCGCAGGCCCGAGGCATAGACAGGCGTACATGGACAGGCTGAGACTCAGAGGCAGGTTGGGACCTGGTTCTGTATGCTGATGCTGCTCTACTGGCTCTGCTCCAAGGTGAGGCATAGGAGAGAAACGTGGGAAGGGAATAACCAGAACAGAGGGCAAAAGGAGCAATAGAGAAAATCAGGTGAAAGGATGATTGTTGAGTGGTGAAGCTGCAAAAGCACGCAACCAAAAATGAGGGTATAGAGTGTTAACAATAAATCAATAGTAAGCAAGCTGGAGACGAGATGATGATTTGTGAGGCCAAGGGGAAGGAGAGAGAGGTGTGAAGATGAAGAAAGAGAGTACGCGAGTGAGGCTACATCCTGTACGCTGGTGAAACGTGACATCTTGCAGGTAAACCAGCTCAGAGGTGCAGACAGGCAGAAAGTAGATTAGAAACACTGATGGATGACTACTTATCCTCTGACACGTTGTTCCTTCCCCGGGCAAAGAACAGGCCGGGCCGGTCCCGCCACTTTGGCTGAGTGGATGTTGTGTGGGGGCAGATGACGTAATGTCATTTTGTGAGAGGTTGTATGCACAACCACAGGTAAAGCAGAGCACAGATTTTCAAAAGGCCACCTACCTGCATTACCTCACCTTGGAGGGCTCTGAAGTTGTTGAGGAACATATTCATGCAACTGTTGTTCTGGATATAAGACAATTTTCTCTTCTTCTTCAACGGTTCCCACACTTGTATTCTCAATTAAAGTGATATTTTTAATTTCTTTAATCATTGAAATCAGACATTTCTTTCAAATCAGGACTTTTTTTGGGCCTGAAGCAATACTAGGTTTGGCATTTTAATTCTGGTATTAGACTAAAAATTAGCTAGTTCCAGCTGCACCGGGAGAAGGCTCAGTGATTCGTATCCACACTGCTGGAAACAAAACACTCGGCCTAGATTTTGCCACCACTCATAATGTGATAATTTCAGCTGTGTGGATGAGGCTTCATCCACACAGCATCTTTATGCCAGTTTGAATCCTCAAGCTCTTTTTGTGTGGAAAGTTTATGAAAGCAGCCAAATCTGCTCAAGGCATCAGTGAAGAAGAACTTTGTGTTGATCAATTCTGGGTGTTTTATGAATCTCTGGTTGTTTTAAGTAATTTCACTAAACAGTTACTTGTAACATTTATAATAAAATGTTGCCATAAAAGATTAAAACATCTAATTTTCTTTAGTATGGGTATGAGAAACGTGTCAATGTTAAAGCTTCAAGTGGTTTTTGGCTTCAGTCAATAATTAGTTTCTGTATTATGTTTCTAGGATCATACTCAATCCTGGTTTAGACTGTGGACCAGCATCCCCTGCTACAGATGTTTGCTCCTGGCATGGCTGCGAACAGTTTGAGCTCCATCACTGACAATGTCACTCTCGGGATCCAGCGCCAGCAGCTTGGACTTGGAGAAGCCGTGACATAAACTCAGCGGGACAGTGGAGTGTATTCTGCAGCTCAGACATTATGGAACAGATCAGTCAACCCCGTCTGGAGAGGCGCTCGGTAGGAAAGTCCACTCCACGAATGCACATTCACCGTAGTTACCACAATGGATCTACACATTGTTTGACTTTTTCTAAATTGAACCTGGATTAATATTTTCCTGTACATACATCTGCTTTTGATATTCACTGTTTATTCACACTGTTGCTCATACATCGCAGTTGTGACATATACTATGTTATTCTGGATACAATATCAACAAGCGCTGGAACAGTAAATGGAAAATAATCAAATGTTATTTTTCAGTTTTAGTTCTATTTTTACAGACTGAAGGCGGTGCTTACACCAGTGCAGTCACATACAAAGTGTACTGTATCTTGTGAAAAGCACAAAAAAAGTTTCTATAGTGTAAAAAGAACACATACATGATGAAGATTCCATTGAAGGGTTACTCAGTCATTGGAAATGTAACTTTATCATTTGATATCTCCTAATTACAATCACAAAGAAGCCATTGTAATGTTGCTTTTGAATGCAACTCTTTATTGACACTAGGTTTTATTGTGACACATTGGCAGCCTTTGTAAGTATTGGTTAACAATACTGTCAAGGTGCTTATTCTGATGATTATTTATTGCTCCATAACAGTTGTTGTGGCGGTAAAACCCTACTAACAGAAATTAAATAAAGAAAGTTTTTTCCAAGCTACTGTCTGTTCGTTTTGTTATTGCAGCTGCAAGTCTATGAGATTGATAGATTTAAGATGCTTTCTTGATGTTCGTTATGCTGTTATTATTAGTCATGCTGACTTCATTACTAGTTGGGCCAGTATGTGCCAGTCTGCAACTAGGATGACTATCAGGAGTTGTAACAATCTTTTCTTTATTCTATTATGCTCAGGCAATGAGAGGCAGAGTGAAAGTGATGTTTAAAGTGAAAATGGAAAAATTTGACATTTAAATATTGACCAAGTGTTTGCTATTGGAAATCACAGGGTTTTACTTCACTAATACCAGTATTAATAATAGGTCAATTCTGAAGTGGTAACAAATTTACTGCTCAAAAAGATAATTTTCTTTATTTTATCACTGGGTATTTTTTTCCTGAAAAAGATGACATCATGGAAAATGTGTGTGCTGCTCAGTTTAATGTCTTTAAACCTTGTATGTACTGTATGATGTTGACAGAGAAGTGCTTACTGTCACAGTCTAGGTCAACATAAGTCAAACTGCAGGGACTTTTCACCATGTTATGGATGAAAATCCCCGCAGCTCCTCGTCTTCTGCAAAAAGACATTCCAGCTTACACTACAAATGCATTTATTAATTTCAATTAGTTTGTGAATTCAACAATTCAGCAGTGACTTCCTATTCAACTGTCTTCCCATGTCAATTTCAGCTATAATGTAATTAGGTTTGGCCCGGTGGGGGCTACGGGGTTGCAAGGGATGGGGACATGGGTGCGGGGAAGCGGAGTTGCTAAAGGGGTAATTATTCCTCAAGGGGTTGCTTATTGTTGTCTTTCTCTCTGCGGTAAAACAAAGCAAACTGGGTTAGGCTCCATTGCAGTGTGCTCATGCTTTTTATTCTGGCACTTGACAATGTTCTGACAAGTTGTTCAAAGCATCATATAATAGGAATCATATTAAGAATTACATTTTGTAGGGGACGAGGTGTTAAGGCCCCAGCGCTGATGTTTTGAAAGTTGAGCTTCATGACATCTTTATGGTCCTGCTTATGGTCAACAACATTAGCATGTCCACAATGGACTTCCCTACTTGCCTGCCTCCCCCTCTTTTATTTTTCTCCCTCGCTTTTTCTCACACACATCCACAGCTCAAGGGAAAAATGACCTCTCTGCAGCTTTCAATTCACTGCACTTCTATAGCCCTGAATGGACCGGCTCAACAAAAGGTGACATAATTTTCTCAGGGTTTGATTGGCCCCCTCCATGCCACAGGATGACATCATGCAACACCCCCCCCACCCCCCTTTTTCCCTCTCAACGCATGACAACCAGCACCAGCACACCGCCAACCCTCCCCTCCATGTTCTTGGATGCTGGGTTCCCAAGACAACAGAGCGAGGTCCAGGCTGCGGGGCAGGACTTGGCAGTATATTGTGGCTTGGCGGCGTTGCTCTTGTGTTTGCGGTAAACAGTCTTGGGAAATGATAGGAGACCGAAGAAGGGGAGGGATGAGGAACACTGTCTTTAATATGATGGCAGCTTCCCTCTTCATACCACCTCTCCTCTATAGGGAGTGTTGATTTTACTTTTTGCAATAAGTTATGTATTCCAGAAAGAAGTGTCGAGCCACAAACTTTTAATGTCAAGTACAAGCTTTTGTGTCGGCTGCCGCGCTCTCACTTGAAGCTCCGCCAAGTTTTGGTGCAAGTTTGATTGTGTCTCACTTTCTCTCTCAGAGGGAGTGTGTGGGATGGAAGAGGGGAGCATTTGAAGAGGGATGCGGGCCCATGCCCAGGTCACAAGCCATGATTATTTTTCTTTAATTAATGAAGACAGGGGATTCACGTCTGCTCAATATGCCCTAAATTGTGTTTTATTTCCTTAACCATCTTCCCTACATTAGTATAGCTTCTCAGATTTTTTTATTTTATTTTAACTTCTACAAGTTTGGAAATTAGAAATCCAATTAAAAAAGATGCATGACATGTTTTTGCTGATAAATCCATTTTTCCATCTTTTTCTAGGTACCCACAAAAAAAAGAGCAGTATTTGGGGTGTTGCTCCATTTGCTGGTCTCTGATGTCTATGATGTCAAGTTACACATCTTAGTTTCTCCCACATTATCAGAGCCAGAGGAGCTGCTATTGGCTGCCTAACTCAGCTTGGTACAACCTGTGACCCTGACTAATATGTGCCACTTTTAATGCTGGTGTGCATCCAGGACTATTATAGGCCCTGTGTCATACCAGAGTATCACACACATACAAATGGCCATTTCCCCTTGGAATTGTCGTTAATGAGGATAATTTGAAGTGAGGTTGACATGCAGCCCTGAGCCAAACCTTGTTGGTTCCAAACACTCCTGCAGCATAGACGCCTTTAAGCTCACTCCAAACCATTTCCTCAAATTGGAGCTGCGTCCGAAGAAAAAAATGACACAATTACTACTTGGTCTTGGAAAATGTCCACATTTCATGTGGAACGTTACATATTGCATTAAAGAGTCACTATGACGCATAGTAGTTCTGGTACATACTGGTTTTGTTGGAAAAATTAAGATAATTTTCTCTTTGCTCTTCCCATACAGCTTTCTGTCTTTATCTTATCCATCATGCCAAGTTGCCTACCCTCTTTGAAATGCACCTCTTGAAAGTGCATGCTTTTCCTTTCTTGCTGTTCCTTGTGGTGTGATGTGATTAACTGTGTTGTGCCGGGTTGGCCCCTCCTTGGACTTCATTGGAAGAAAGCATAGCTTTTTGAACTTGGATGAGCATTGACTGGGTATCGGTTACCTCTGGCATGCTGAGGGTGCGTGGGCTCCCAGCGACTATGACGTCGATCCACTCAGCTCTGCTTGCACAGAAGAAATGGTGGGAATCCACTACTTTCCCTTTTCTCCGTATTTTCCACAATTGGTCTTTATAGAGGTAACTGATTTTCCAACAGGTTTTTACTTTCTAATGTGTCATGGGATTTACCTTGAGTTTATTATGATAATAACAATCAACAGCAAATTGATAGTGATATTAAGGTTATGTACGTCCCCAAAAATCATAAAATGTGCAGCGGCATTTCTGGTTTGTTAATAGTGACAGCCTTGATTGGCAAGGTGACATAGATAAAGCAGTTGCATGGGTTACCATTCCTTGTTCTGGGCAAACACTCTCTCTCACCCTCTCCATCCTGCGCCTCTCTCCCTCTCTTTTAATCCCCATTGAGAAGGGGAAGGGGAGACTCGGGAAGCAGGAGACGATGAAGAGGAGGAGGGGAGCAACAGAACAGGCCAAAGGCTCCACTGACATCCATGGGAATCTGCAGATCCATTCACTTGTAATTATTAGCATCAATGCAGAGAGGCAGTGGCAAGGCGAGGGGCGGGAGCAGAGGGTGTGGGAGAGTTTTGGGGGTGGGGTCGGGCAGAATGGGGGGGGAGTGTCACTCTTAGATGGAAATCAATCACCACAAGAGCTTGTAATGAGAGTGAGAGAGGTAGGGAGCGAACCAGGGTTACTTTTAGTTATGGCAACGATGATGCAAGCTCGACCTTAAGAGCACATTTTCATTCAGTGCAGCATTTCCCTTATCTTCATGTCTGGTCTCTACAGAAGTGATTACAAGAAAATAAATATTTATAGACAGAGGAACTATACATAACATCGTCAAATGTGAAGCCTGTGTTCATGAACATTTTATCTGTGATTAAGTCATTTGCCATTTGCTTTTTTAGTTTTCTGTCACACATGACTAGGTGAGTATTTTTAAACTGAAATGGCAAAAGTACTTACTCCCCATACTCAAGTAGAAGTACTGATTTAACTTCTTTACTCTGGTAAAACTAACAAAGTACAGGCTTGGAAATTTACTTTAAGTATGAAATTAAAAGTAACCTTGCAAATGACAACCATTTTTCATGCAAAGCGACCTGGACCACACACGTTACTAGAGTGCAAGCTGAGAAACTCCACTGGACATGGAAAAAAGGCTTTTTATATGTCGTTGCCTACATTTTAAATGGTTGTCTACCAATAGGCCTAAAACATCACATATTTATTGTGACAGAGACTGGGACTCCAGGTTAAAAATATTCTGACTGAGTAGTATGAATTCAATTGTGATTCTCTGAGAATTCTGTGCATATTCCCATCCAATTAGATTGAATTCGGTATTGATGACACAAACAATAATAACGGTAACTCCAGTGAAATTATTTGAAACTTGTTAGTGAGGACTAGATTAGGACTGTATTTAAAGCAGATTCTGGTTTCAAACTTGGCCCCAGGTGTGTCTGTTAAAACACAGACGGAGACAACTTCTCTCTGTTGATGCTTTATTACAATCACGCAACAGGACAAACGTGGGCATGGGTAGCTCTGCGATGGCTGTGTGTGTGTGTGGTTGTGTGTGGTTGTGGTTCTGCAAAGAAATAAATAACATTTCAAAGGCTACCATACCCAATACATAGGAATATATATATATATATATATATATATATATATATATATATATATATATATATATATATATGTATATATATATAAATGCTAGTAAATAATAGCAATAAACCCACATTTATTACATTATCTTAATGCAGTGTAACTAATCATTGCTCGTGAAATACAAATGTGAACAAGGGCGTTCAACAATAGCATTATTCAATATTGAATCAACAGCCAGGTGCAACCTATCTAACAGAAGAACACAAACAACAAAATCACTAGCCGACTTACTTTTAAATTTGCAAGAACTATAGACCAATACAACAAGCTTAAATTAACTATCAACATAAGTTGTACAATTTAAAGTTGTGATGGACTCACACACACAAGCTCAACTGATTATTCTCCGGATAGCTAGTCTCTTTTTCTTTTTTCTCCATGTGGCGTGCGCACGCTCTCGCGGTGTGAGGCGCGTGTCCGCACTATTCTCCAACATGCACTTACAATCACAGCTGATAGACAACCTTTTGTACAAAACTAAAGTAATGAGCCAATTGTCAACAAAAATATTAGGGGTAGAAAAAGAGTACAGTAACTCTGTACATCTCTGCTTTTAAATGTATTGTTATTAGTGCTAATTTGCAGCAAGTCCTCATAATTGGATTTCAACTTAATTTATAGCATTATTGTTGAATTCTTATTGAAGTATATCATAAATCTTCAAGCGGATATGTGCGACAGTGAAATAATTTATGTGCATGTGTGCTTCCTCCTGCCTGTTCTGGCTTCCTGCGCATCTACGTGGAATGAAGGGGCATGGTGAACGTACTCAAGTCCAGGATGCCAGACCTCTGTCCCCTTTACATTATACATTACTCTGACAGTCCATTTCACTCCTGGATTCAGAATTCTGGCCGAGAGACCACCTCAAACACTTTTGATTGTCCCTGCTTGGCGAGAACATCACTCCCAGCCGGCTGAACACCACGTTTGAACTTTTGCCGACTGGCCGCTGAGCCGAGTCTGTCTGACAGGAAAAATTATGACACGATTGTTCATGTTCTCGCTTTTTTACTTGAAAATCTGAACATTTTCCAGCACAGGATGATTCAGCACAGCAGCTTTAACAGCTTGACCTTTTACGGATTGGCAAAGAGGAAGTCTTCAGATTTAAATGAAAAAGACTACAATTTCATTAAAGGTGCGTTTTCAGTGTTGCACATTTCTTCTCTATGTGAAAGAAAGGTCATGTCAAAGGTCAGGTCAGCACTTGTCCTTTTTGTTAGAAACTATAGTGATACTGGAGTTTACCTTGGGAAACACAGTCAGATAGAGATGTCTCATTATGCCTCTGGTGAATTTAGATAGATGGTGTCAACCTGTCAGCTGCAGGGATAAATGATGTCCTCATTTGAAGCTGTCAGAAAGAAATGTTACTCAATTTATTAGGTGTCCTGAGTGGGTAATTTGTGCTGTAGAAAGCATTAAGAACACACAATAAAACATACAATATAACATACTGTAGAAAGTTTGCAACGTTATTTGTGTGGTATGCATGCAGCATTACAGGCTCTGAAAAAAAGATATAAAAACATCTACCATACCACATCTTGAAACTTCAAATGATGCCTTATATGTTTAAAAATTAATAAAAATGATTTTAAGTTGGTCTTCAGAACAATTCCCCTAAAAAGCAGAGCCAAAGCCATAACAACATCCTGATATGTAAATGACATCTAAAATAAGGCCTGCTTTATAAGTTATACACTCCTGATGTGTTTCAAACTTTCTCCATATGCTCAGACATTGTACTTGCATTTCTGTACTTCTTTTTCTCCAGGTAGTTAGTTCAGCCCCTTTAAACTTTGCAGAAATAGAATCCTCCTCTTTTTAATCAATATTGCAAAACAGTTATTAGCTGCTGTTAAAAAAAAGCATTTAAAGCACCTTGTCTGTTTTTTGAACCACCCATGGCACAGACTCATTATGCATATCCAAAATATCCAAGTACTTTACAATGCCTTAAATTGCTCCAATGTACTAATGCTGCCTAAAGAACCAGAATACAACAACGCTAGGTATAATTCAACTATATTGATCTTTTAAGCTTGCATTCCCAACTGAATGAAAACTGGTGAAAACTGTGATTTTGAAAACCTTCCAATTGTGTTTGCAGTTTGTTTTGCAAAGATAGTTGTAAGGTGCGATTGCCTCCCACACTGAGGGAATCCTCTGGTCAGAGAAAGGACTGACCCCTCGACCCACAAACACAAAGTTCCTTTTTACATGCAGCACTTGAATTTCGTTTCCTGATGTGTAGAGCTGACAGAGGGGTGAGGAACAACGAGAACTAACACAGCCATCTATCACAATGATAGCACAAGACAAGATGGTGGTGGTGTGTCATTCATGCAATGGCATTGTGTAGCAATGTGGATGTTTCTCCTATGTCTTCCTGCACAAAGTCTGAACCTGTTTGAACTGAGAATACATATAACACACTGTGGGTATGCACCCACACTCGGACGTAGACACGTATCTATCAATCCCAGTTCCAGATAAGACCTGTCATTGCTGTGTCTGGGATGGTCGATAGCCATCAGCTCTCAGGGTAGTCAGGCCCTGTTTATACAGCCAGTGAGGCCCTCAGCTCCAACACACACTTCTTATTGAGCTGCTGCACCCCTGTCGCAAGTGTTCGTACACCAGGATATCTGTTGGACACCCATATTTGCACACAGTCAAGGACATACCAAACGGACAAAATCAACACCATCTATGCCTTTCCCACCTTCTGTTGGGGACCATGGCACACTTTCAATCTACCAGGGTTCATACAATTTGCTGCTATGACTCTAGATTTTAACAAGTTCATATTTGGGCTGCACATGGTTGATAAGGATACCAAAGAGGGTAAATGTTAGACCCAGCATGCATCCTGTAGGCAGAAATTAGGAATTTTAGAGAACATTAGGGCCCAATTCTTGTTTTAATCTTGAAACAGAGAATGATCTGAATACTGCAGACTCAGGGGTTTTCTTCACTGGTGTTTATATTTCAAAGGCAGCTTTGTCTTCCTGTTCATCCTGCTTCAAATGTAGCCCAGAAAGTTGACGTTGTGTGATCCTATCAGCAAAGCCTCAGAATGTTCTTGTCTATGCCAGAAATTTAAAACGCTTCCTATTTCAAAGAAAGCTCTGGGGTCAGCACCATTCAGAGGCATAACCCTTTAAAGTATATCATGTTTTATCCATTTTGGGTGCATTGCCTTGAGTAAGACGTTATTTAACCATCACACATTCTTTTGTGATAAACATTATTTTTAGGATTCTTAAAGTCTGGTCACATTGATGTGTTTTACTTACACATCAGAGAAAGTTTATATTACTGTTTTTAACATTTTATTTTTCTAATTTTACTCTTCTCAGTGTACTGTTGTTTGATATGATAATGTGTCAAATATAATGGCTGTTATTCACTAAAAACGTACAAAAAAATGATAAGTGTTAAGTACATGACTAGTAAATCATAATGACACAATGTACATGCCAAACAGAATCTTAGTTACATCTGTGATGTGTATTGTTTTTGTTCTTTCCAATTCGATACCACGGTCAAAAACAAAACAATTATTTCCATGTGCTTTGACAAACACTCCTTTATAAAATGTATTGCAGGACAAGG
Source organism: Etheostoma spectabile (assembly GCF_008692095.1). Taxonomy (NCBI): domain Eukaryota; kingdom Metazoa; phylum Chordata; class Actinopteri; order Perciformes; family Percidae; genus Etheostoma; species Etheostoma spectabile. The sequence continues at coordinate 7,287,884 of NC_045751.1, read as the reverse complement.
ATGACATCATGGATACATTTTGCGTGGAGTGGAGTGGTTTAAGGGGAGGGGACAAGGAGAGTGGGATTTACAATCTAGGGAAAGCTTCAGTCTCCACAACCTGCTGCTCTGAAGGTCTCAGTTAATGTGGAACTCTCAAAGAGCCGTTGCATTAGGTGCAGCTCCCCCCACAGACAAGTGCCTTCACTAATTACATTTGTGTACAGATGATGAAATAATATAAGCAGTACCTTATATAATGTGTTTTTAAACATTTAATGTAAGTAACTGGCAAACAATGCATACTATTTCTTAAGAACACATGTTGACACATTGACACATACTGCCTATTTATGCCGTTTGTATGCTGTTGTCATTCTCTACAGTATGTTGTTCTTTGTTGTCACAGTCAGTTTGTTTGATTGTCCGTGTTTCTCTCTGTTGACATTACATATTGTTTTTGTAGTCTCCTATTTAAGGGTTACTTAAGGGTTTTTCCTTGGTTAGACTTGGCCTTTGGGGGAACACAAAGCAGGGGGTTCTGGGGGATATCCTATAGGAAATTTTAAGGATAAAAGACTTCATCCTGACACACTTTTAGGCACCAATTTATGGTAAAAATGTTTATATCTATGACAAGGAAATCACAAAATTCTGGTGTCAGGTAACAAAATATTATGAAATATTATATTCAGTAGTCCAGTAATGGGGCTTTCACATCTGGGACATGGGCCGTACAAGACAACACTTGACCCCAAAGTCCAGTTGTTTAATTAGCAAGAACAGGGCTTAAGGTAACTTTTTTTCCCCAAGGAGCACGTTTTGCTTCCAAGTTGCAAAAATGTAGGATTGACTTACATAGGCTACTGTTTTTACTGCTATGTTGTACAATAATTTAATCATGTTATGGATACAAAACATTGTGAAGTGTAATGTTTTCTACATTCTGTTGATAAACGATTATCAGCCATGTTGAATATAGCCTACAGTGTAATGGACCACCACAGTTCACGCATACATGTGAACCGCAGATTAACTGCAGTTTAACCTACATAGTGTAAAACTAACCTATACGTGAATGAGGCACAGCAGAAACACAAAGCCGAATGACACTGCGTGTTCAGGGTTTTCATGTGTAACCTACTCCTATAGGGCTCCACTTTGCATCAGGCGTTTAAACCAACTGTACCAAAACACCAAATTAGACTACTATTTAACACAGCAAGGACAAGTTCTAACCGATAAAGAAACTGTCTCAATGTAACACTGATGCCATCAGACGGCTGCATGGACAGACAGCAGTTGGTGTGCCGGCGAATGTTTATTAGCCCATTATTATTAATATGATTATTATTGTTAAAACCATAGTGAAATATTGCAAGCAATAAAAATCTGTCCTATGCACTCTTGGCCTGTAAAAACAGTTTATTTGTATATTTTTTAAAAAATTCAGACCGGCCCACATTTAAAAAAATTGTCCTGCCCCTCTGGCATTTGCCAGAATTGCCAGATGGCCAATCGGCCCCTGGAGTTAACTTAATGGACATTATGCTGATCAGAGATCTGGTGGAACAAAGGATAAAGTTATCCAAGGTTAGCTAATAATAGGCTCTAAGAGAGAAACAGACTTACTTGCGGTTTGGGAGTTCCAAATGAGCTTGTGAAAGCCGTTGCAGTATCTATACGGTTAAGCCAGAGGTTACAGTGGTCAAGCCGTCGGCGTGCACAGAGATGAGGCACTTACAGGCATTTACTGTTCTTCCGTGCTGATAAAACTCAGCATTTAACATCAGACTAGAACACTTGTAGGCACATTTGCCGCCCCCATCAGGTCCGGAAGTGTTGACTCCCCAGTACCTGCAGAACTACAGAAAAACAAGTGCTGTCACATTTTTAAAATTGTGGCATTGACTTGGTCCCGAAGCGTTGGTTCTTGTGACATCCCTAATTTACATCCATGTTTGCTTAATAGCTGTCTCCTTCTTCTTTCTTGCTTGTTTCTTAGTGCATCCTCTCCACCTGTAGATCATTGTGAAGGCATTGGCAAGAATGTGTATTGTGTCACCCATATGCAGCGTTGGATGGGATGCAAACAAAATGGGGAACCACTTGTAAAAAAGACAATGTCTGTTTTTAAATCACTGTATAGAGGAAACGTTTACATAGTGCAGATGGTACCGAATGGCCACCTAAAAGGATCATTTTATATTGGTCATGACACTTTAATGTCCTCCAAATGATGATATATTTCAAAGCTAATCCAAGCATGAATTGCTTTATGAACACTTTTTAAAACATCTGTTGAGTATTTCTAGCATTTAAGCTCTGTGCATTTTAGCATTTAAAAGTGTCTGGACATGGCTCAGCAAGTCCATTTGCTAAAACAACACAGTAATTGAGGGGAGCTATTTCACAGAGTTTACTTTCACTGTGCTTAAAAAACAAACATGAATGCACTCATTTAAGGGGATTTTATTTGAAAGCTGAAAAGTATTGCACTGGCCTTTGTCCAGTTGGTGAGAACTGTAGAGTAAAGTACGGCAGTAGCATCTGCCACTTGCAACATATGACTCTTAATACAACATGATTAGGCAGAGGGGAGAACCAAAAACCCAATTTTTCAGTCCACAAGGCAAAAAAACATTAAATATGGATGTTTTGTGTGAAATGCTCATATGCTGAGGCACGTTTTGCTTTTATAAACACACATCAATTTCTGACAGTGGGTTTTTGGGGTGGGTGCCTTATGTGACTAAGTCAAGACTGTGCAAAATGTCCAGCAGTTGGCTCCATATGTCTTCTCTCTGGGGACATGTTTGTGTGGGAGAGCAGGATCAGGGGCTCCCAGACTGTTGATTCTGTATATTGTTCAGCTTGAGAAAATGCAGGAACTTCTAATTGGGAATTTGTTGCTTTGTTTGTGTGCTCCTGTCAGGAGTGTTTTAACGTAACTTCTTAACAAATTCCTGCTGCATGGTATAATTTAGCACTTTCCTTGAATCCAAATGTGAAACGTTTCGTTGTTCTCACTGGTAGATAGAAAGCACTCCCATGTTAAAGCTCCCTGAGAATGGCCTTTAGCAAATAGTCCCATTTACACCTGAGGCAGTTTTAATAAAGACATTGTCATCTTTGCAGGTGAGTGTAATTTGGCACCTGTTGGGATCAGGCAAGGTTTCTCATGGGATGTAATGCAAATGTCTTCTGGTCTAATTAGATCATAATCACACATTGTTCTCTAACTAACGTTTTTTCATTGGTTTGCTTTTCTGTACTGTGAGAAAGCAGTACACAACCTTTGTTCATCTCTTGAAGACTGTACCTAATTAACCTAACTAAATTGAATCTGATCATACTGTACGCATACTTGACATGTACTGAGAATCAGACCACTAAATACCCCTTACTCCATTCAAGCTTTCCTTCCTGTTTTGATACATCTCATATGTCATCCCCATCATTTAAAGCACATGGAAACTCCCCTGAGAGAGAAAAAGCAAGAGAAGGACTTTTTTAATATGATAGACAGAGAGAAATGACTTTGTGGTGTGGAAGGGGGAAACAATCAGCTCAGCGATCTAAAGAATCCCTCTAGCATAGCAATGTGCAAGGCTCTTGTTTATATGTTGACAACCGGGACATGTTGGTGTCACTCGGCGAGCCGGTGGACATGGGTGTGAAGCTGTGGCTTCACTGGAGCCAAGTTTCGCATATCACATGATTAAAGCTCTTATGATGGCCATAATGACAGCTGGTGGTGGTGGGGTTACTGAGAGGTTACAGCCGTCGGAGGAAGAGCCATAGTTTATTGCCACTGGGGGGACCAATTAACTTTTTTTTTTCGGGATTCACATCCAGAACTTACTCAGAAATTGGTGTGATTTAAAGCTATTTAAAGGCATTGTTTATAGCTGTTTTGTAAGACTACATAAAATAGGAAAAATGTTTTTAATGAACATAGACATTGTTTAGTGTGATTGATGACACACAGAGTGGGGGGTGAATGTATGGGAGTGAAAGAGTGTCTTGTGACTAGATCACATCCTGTCAGCTGAGCTCCCTTTCTACCTCTCCCTCCCTTCTTTCCTCCTTTGCTCGTCTTAACAGCTGGTGCTCCCAACTGCAATCCGGGTGGATGTATAGGTTGGAGGGGTTTTTCCTCAGAGTGTCCAGCTGAATCTGGGCTCGGCCTGGAGTAGTGCTCTGAGGTTACCTGGCATTGTGACCTACGGGTTAACCCCTAAACTTCATCTCTCCCCAGGGCCAAACACATACTGAGCGCATTAACCCCCCCAGACACTTCATTCTTACTCAGCAATATTAATATTAATATTAATCAATATACAGTATACTGAACAAATTACAAACCCAACACTTCTGTTTTTCCCCCATTTTTCATGAGCTGAATTTAAAGATCTAAGACTATTTCTATGTACACAAAAGGCTTATTTCTCTAATATTGTACACAAAACTGTCTAAATCTGTGTCAGTGAGCACTTCTCCTTTGCCAAGATAATCCATCCATCTCACAGGTGTGGCATATCAAGATGCTTTATTAACAGCTTGATTATTGCACAGGTGTGGCTTAGGCTTGCCACAAAAAAAAGTATGTGAAATTTGCAGTTTTACTGTATTGGGGGGGTCCGGGAGGGGTCCAAAAAAACCTCTCAGATCCCTGGACCATTACAAAGAATATGAAACTTGAAACGTAGGGTATGATAAAGTGTTCAAGGTGACCAGGAAAGGGAGGCATTGCAAGCTTAGAACATACTAATGCTGAGTGGACAGGGGCATTTTAGGACACAGTCACTCCAACAGCAGGCTCAAAGTCTGTTCAGCTAGAAGTAACTGTTGAGCAGCAGCCCCTCTGGGCCCGCAGGCTGCAGGGCTGCCAGGCTGGTCAGGTGGAAGGCTTGGGGCTGGGTGACTGCCACGGGGTAGCACCACTCCTCCCTCATTCCCTGATCTGCCCAGCGTGCACAGGACTTAGAGAAAAAGCTGGGGATTATCTCCACTGCACTTCCACCTCTACCACCCACTGCCTCCTCGCAACGCAACACCGTGTAGTACTTCAACTCCTCCCTCCCTACATTCTCCTGCACCTGCAAGACAGGACACACACACACACACACACACCACCACCACAGTCAAAAACTTTCTGTAAAATGAAAAGATGTTGCCAATGGTGCATGAACGCAAATTGTTTTATTGTTTTTTTGTATTGTATTTATTTTTTATGTGACAATACCGGTACTTGTTTTTCATGTTCTTCCTCCTTGGCTGTTCACCTACTCAGTCATTCAGCATTTGTAGTGAAACATACTATTTTAATGTACAATTGACATGCCAATATGCTTTTTAGTATACAATTATATAAATATAAACCGACAATGAACCTATGGCACATTCAAAATTTGATTCAAATTCTTTCTTCTAACAGGTTCTGTATTTACCTTCATGAACAAACATTTATTCAATCATTTTGAGATTAGAAGTGCAGCTTCTAATGTGGTTTGCACAATTAATCAGATCCTTGTATTTGGTAAAGGCTGAGGATGGTTCCTGGTTGTGAAAGAGATGACAGAGGGAACCAAAGGCCTCTCTACCTTGCTACACTGTAGGGCTCTTTTCCAAAGAACATGTCTTTAAAAGGGATATTGAGTGTCATTTCCCCCTAACTTATGGCCTACTGTGTGCTCTACCTCTGTACAGATTCTTTCACTCCGCTTTGTGTCTTGCACAAAAATAACAAACCTAACTTGCCCCCTAATGAGCTCCTCTTACTCCTGATGTCATGTTTGAGTGTTGACAAGAATCTTGTTTCCGTGTGGGTTGAAAAGCAAACAACAGCTGAATAAGATGACGACTGATAGAGACACTACAACAAGAAAAAAGTCAGCCTTCACAATTGGATGACATCAGCTAGCCTGTGCTTGACCCTGCGAAGCAGCAAAAAAAGGCACAGAGACATAAAAACATAGCAGATCTATTGAACATTTGCAAGACAAATTGATGTAACTTTGGTTAGGAGAGTAAAAAGATGAAGGGAATTACCTCATTGTGTAGAAATAGAGATGTGATTCTTGCAATGATTCAATTATATCCTTGTATTGGGGGTGTCTTTTGGTTTTGCACCGACAAGCTATAATATTGCAGCTGTGGGGTGGGATCTGCTTGGCACAGTGACATAATTTTAGCTGTGTATTGAAGTCATGGAGATGTTTACCATTCCCTGTGCATTTCATTGCACAGTGTTGCTGATGTCAAGGGATATCAAAATGTCATATTGGAAGACAAATGTATTAGAGCTGCGTAATGTCTCCTCCGCTGTGACTTAGACAAACTAAACAATCTAAAATGGCCTCCAAAAAAGTAGATATGTGGTGACATGTTCTCATGGCGTTGCCTGCTGCAGACTTTGGCACAGACTCCAGGGAAGAGGTGGCAATGTGTGGGTGTATAGATGTGTGGTTGAGGGAGGGGGTGGCAGGGAGCACAGACAACAAATCATGGGCCCGATGCCAGGTGAGATAATGAACAGGACTTTGGGTAATAGGGGCTGTGGATGAAATTATGTTATCAAGCCATTTTGGCTGCTATCTAAAACCACTGGTTACATGAAAGGTGGCAGCTTTTACATGACGAGAAGACAAGGAAGAAGAAGGAGAGATAAGGGCTTAGACGGGCCCAAGGATGATGTAGGTGAGGTGGAGGGGAGTTTATACGCGTGTCTGCACACAGGGAGGGCTGTGATGGATGTGATATGGAAGGGATTACGTGTTATTTAGCTTGTTCTTAGTATGCACTTGTGCATAACGTGCACGGTATATCTACATGCAGAGCGTGGTGGTAGAGCCTTGTGTACTGTATAGGAGATTTATCATAGTACAGTCTTCTCCTCCTACTGCTCCCTCCGCTGTTACCTTAGCCTGGCCTCTGTAAAACCATTTTGCAGGCACGTAGCCACTGCACCCCTCCCTTCACCTGCCTGTGTATGTAAGGCCATGGAGGCAATGTGCACACCACATTTGCCTGCATGGCCAAATACCCACACATGATTGTTGAGGTATAATGGCGGTAGGGAATTACGAGCATCAAAGTATCAGCCGCATTGCTTTAATTTTCAACAGCACACTGCATGTTTATCTGTTGACTGATGTTACATTTCTGAAATTTTAAAGAGCATACATATTTAGACTAGCAACTTCAATGGTCTGGTTAGTTCTGCCTCTTAATTTTTATCAAGCAGACACATACAGTGCACCACAAACAGAAAAAGGAAGTATTGTGGGTATTACAGGAAGTTTATATTAAGACTTTAACTCTTTGCTGGTTTATCAAGATCAGGGTTAACAAAGTACAAAAAAATGTATCTAGGTTTGAAAGAGCCCGGTTTGTTTTACGTTTGGCATCCCTTAATCTTTTTCATTTAGCCTACTGCCCTGCTGGTTGGCAGGGTATATTGAGCAATCCCTTTTATTCACTGCTTACAGAGGACTTAACCAGAGCAAACAACCTTAGTCCGTATAACTTAGGAATGTGATTTAGATTCATAGTGCATTGTGAAAATGTAGATAGATGTATAATGCATCATGGGACAAGGGCTAGCCTGATTTAGCCACAGCACTTTCATGGTATATTTTGGATCTTTGAGTGAGGATTGCCTGCGATTTGAGGTGAAACCGTACTGTGTTAGCCTAGCTCTGACAGCACCTGGGACTGGTTAGTATCCTGGCTAGAGCTAGATAGAGCTGCTTGACAAAGTTCCGCTCTGTGGGAGAGGAATAAAAGTTACAAAGAGAGAAAGAGCTTTCTAATGACGTGAATGCCGCCACACGTCCCATGCAAATTCACAAACCTACAAATCACTCACACATGCACAGCCTAATCTATACATTGCATGCAGTAGACACATCTGCAGCTGCATCACACATTTGATGTTGCAAATAATATAAAACAAATGGTTTAGAAAAAGAGATACAATATAGCTATTAATATAATTAACAGGCTAATTCAATAGGGCCAACTGTACTAATATATAGCTATGTCATTAGGAATATACAAATCAGATGTTATTGTATCTGCTTATCGCTTTAAAGCTTTCCAACAAATTCACATTAGCATTATCAACTGTCAAATCAGCAGATGTAACACAGAAAATGGGACAAAAACTATGTCTACTGAATAGATCTCTGTAGTATTTTGTCAAGATGGCCAAGTGTAAGTACATTCAGTTGTTTAGGGTTGCTAAAGCACCACCAACATGGCTACCAGAGGATGGCTTGAGACCTAAACACTCTGATGTGGGTAGAACAGAATTTAAAATTGAGGCAGTTTTTTCTGCCCAGCACATATCCCTCATCATTTTTTTTTAATTTTAGTATTCTCTTAAGCAAGATGTATTTTATTACGGCTTCAATTGATCCACTACGGGTACTGTGCCCTAAACCTGAAATGGTCTTTTCCTTTGCGCTCACATACATCCTTACTTTCACATTAGTGCAGGGTTAGAGCAGTGGTTCCACCTCCAATGCCAGTTGGCTGTGATCTTTGTTCCTGCTCCAGCATCTGCAGTCCAAGGGGTTGCACAGACTAAGGGCCTGGGTCAGAGAGAAGGGCTCCTCTCTTGTGACACAGTCATTACATGGGCCAGGGTAAGCCTTTTTTGCTGGATGGATGGGGCAATGTTCTGCCCTGGCCAGGGTTGACCTGAGTAGACGACCACAAGCACTTGGCTGGCTCCAGCTTATTTTTGGGCCGTTAGCCCACCTCCATGTTCTGTGCTCCATTTGGGCTTTCTTGATCCATCCCAAAAAAAAACACAAAAGTGGAGGGGCTAATGTAGTGAGGTTGTTGAGCAGCTCTACCCAGCCGCAAAGCAGTGAGGTCATAGACTGTTTGCCCCAGCCTAATGCTTGGCATGATTCATGGGAACTGTCTTTGAATCTCTCTCAGCACCCGTACCTCCTATCCTCTCTTCGTCTTTTTCCTCTCCTCTCCTCTATCAACCAGCTTTCTGAGTGTCAAGGATTTGACGTCCCAGCACCTCATCATCCTTCAACATGCGAGCATGTGGTATCTCTATCATGGCCATTTTTTACTCTTCTTTGAATATCTCAAGATCCCAGTGTCTTTGCATCTTGGCATTACAACATGGTTATATGACGTGATATGTTAGCATAACAGCAGTGCTGCCAAAACAGGACTATATGGTAAGGCAGACAGGATTTCATATACAGATACAGTTACATATCACAGCTATCAACTCTTGAGCCAAACCTATTGCTTTCTCAGAATGCAGCATATCCCTTATGTTAATTGCTGTCTTGCTAAACTGGAGGTAAAGTATTTTTTTTTTTTACATAAAGACACAGAGATTTACTGTGGATGGGTGAGGGTGTTGGTTTACATGTTCGGAGACACAAGGACTTCTCTCAGGGGACAAGAGGAAGCTGATAAGTGGCAACAGGGTACAGTAAAATAGCTGAATCCTGCAAATTAGATATCATACATGCTGGATCCTGCTTTCTTGTATTTGGGTCGGCAATGTTGGCCAATGCAACAACATAGACCAAGCAATTGTAAATAGGAAAGAGGAGAACTTTAGATTTCCTTCCATCTCTGCTCTGCAGTGACTTGCACACATAATACTGTAACACTTCCATAGCTCAATTACTGCCTGGGCAAGCTCCAAGGGCAATTTTGTTGTACCATACAGTGTTCAATGGTAACATCCCACTGTTGTACAAACTATGCTGCAATTTTATACACGATGAGACATGCACAGCTTGGGAACATATTGCTTGTCAGTCATACATGCCCTTGTTCTAACACCTTCACAGACACAAAGGTGCCAGTATTGTTTCTATTAGGCTCCCTCTTCCCAGGGTTTAATTCTTTATTTTACAGTGGTAGAAAAAAAACTCACTTCCTGCATCAGAACGTTTCATGTTTCTGTCTCACACAAACAGCCTCTTGTCTCGCAGTGCAATTTACCTGTCCCATAGCCATGAGGGCTGTTGTTCCCCTTCACTTCATCAGGGCACAGAGCACAGTTCACTGGGAGGACAGGCTTATATAGACGTTGTCTTGGTGATACACAACCACTTGAGAATGAGTCAAATTATGGAATGTCATGTATGGCCATGTAAGGAACAGGCACATTTCTTTGTGATAAAATGTGACTATTGTCATAGAGCATGAAGCAATTGAACCTTCACCTCAATGCACAAAATAATACAAAGCTGTTAAAATGATGGCAGTTACAAAATTGGCTTGGACAAAGTACATATATGTGTACTCGAAAGGACTCCACTGTTTACCACACAGCAGTGTGAGTATTGCGCTGCTTTGCAAGGTATGGTGCCACAGTAGAAGGTACTTGAGCCCCACCCTGCTATGACTGCCTACTGTGTCGAAGGCCTCAGGCCAAAGTTAATGAAAAGTATATGAATATACACTGCTCAGACTTGTTTGGCCTGTCACATTAGCTGGAGAGTATCAGTCCAAAGTTGTGTGTGTCTGTGTGTGTTTGCACATATGCATGTATTTGCATGCGTTTCTGTTAGTTGGGTGAGAGAGCAAAGGTGAATTGAGAGAATATGTGTGTGTGTGTATGTGTGTGTGTTGCCCCTGTTTATATATTGGCACAGCAGCACATACTGCTTCTTGTCCAGTATTTTGACAGTTGTGGCTCCTTAACAGAAATGCAACAATTTCGTTGGGCTTCACATGAAAAGCCTCCTCCTGAATTTACCATGAATCTGTCATCAGATTGCAGTCGTTCCAATTCATACTTGTTACATTATTAGTAAGCGCCTTAAAAATTAAGAGCAAAATTAAGGGGGGGGGGGGGAGAGAAGAAAATGAGATGAAAGAACTTGGGTGGGGTTGCCAACATTTTATGATATTATGCTTGTAAAAGCACATTTGTGATGATTTCACATGGGTGGAAAATTATTCATAAATCACGTAGCTGCACTATGACAAATCTCTCAGAGGCTCCCTTTTGCATGACCATGACTTGCAAATAAACCAGGATGTCAAAGCATATTAAAAAATAACTATTTAACGCGTGAAAAGTTATACTGAGAAGGAAGGGTGGATGTTTTAAGCTGAGTGCAAGTTTTTAACTTTAATTCCTGTAGATTTTTAATATCGATGGATCACTAAACGGTCATCATGTCAGCAATCATAAATATGACACTGGTAGTTCCTCTGGTGTTGTGATCAGTCAAAACAGATCAGAGATAAGCAGCTTATGGGCATGCATTGTTTGTACAGAATTTGTTAACAGTGAAGTGCAGCTCTGCTCCTCATCCTCACATATGCATCAGTCATAATGTTATCTGAATAAAAGGAAATATAGCCTTATATGTGTTAAGGAATACCAAATCTAGAGCCCACTGAGCCTGTCTTCCACTTTCACTTACATCAGAGCAATTTGACAAGCTTGCCCACTGAGAGGGGGTGGAGACTTGACATATTTCAGTAAAGTGACACATCAACACATTTGCAGGTGCAATATGTCAACAGTGTTTTTCGTTGTGAAACAACAAACTTTAGCTGGTATTCTGAACCTAGTGCTTCTCCACTTTTATGTTTTGGGCTCCCTGAACTCAATGTTATGAGAAAATAAACACAGCATTTTGTCTCGGTGCTGTTTTAAAATGGTCATGCAAGTGAAACACCAGGCAAACAATTTTATGGTATTTAAACATGTGCCACAACATATATACCTGCTTCATTTACCTATTATATTATACTGCTTACTACTGTACAGAGATCTGGCAATTGTAGCCTAACCACGCATGCAGGGAAAAACTCTCCATAGTTTGCCAACACATTACAGGGGTCACATGTAGACTGACATGCATTAGTCCAATCCTGCTGTGAGCTGACACTATTAATGACTGTTAAGTTACACAATATAATCAGGTGATGAATAATTGTTTGTAAGATGTACTGTAAGCACATTTGTGTATTACAGGAAATAAGGGGTGCAATCTTGTAGAGGTTGATGTTTTGGCGCTGAAATGAAAATAAAGCTAATGCGTGCAAAAGAATAAGAAAGACATGCAAAGGTGATGCACACATAAACGCCAATCAGTTTTGATTTCAGACGTGAAAGGTACTTGTCAGTGAACCTACTTTGAACCTGCAATTTCATATTAATCATTACTTTCAATTGAGCATGCCTTTAGTTTTTTCAGACCCATTTGTTTCTTGTTGCACTGTATCTATAAAAACAGGCCACTAATCAGAAAATCTGAGTCATGCAGAACACCTAAGCTGACAGCTTGTGCCCAGTAAACTGAGCTGGCCGGGTGAGACATATTAACTGGTATGTGCTACTTTTATGCCACACTCACACACATTTCTTCAACCACCATTATTTCCCTACGTAAAAAGACATTAGTTACTGACAGTGTTCATGCTTGTCCAGCTTAACTTGGTACTCAGAGAATATGCACTCCTTACTGTGTCATTTCTTGTTTGTTAAACTCTCTGAACCTTAATTCAGTCCTTTAGTTTCTCAGATTATTATGCATTTTGTGCAAGAACATTTAAATAGCTGCTCCAAATTTCCTCCACAATATCAGTTGTATTCGACTGAGTGCAGGGTTATCTCTGTGTTACTTTAATGAAAAAACTTTTCCCTTGTTTTGGATTTATGGAGAGTGATGGAGATGACAGCTCTGTTTAGTGTGAAATAATGGGATTTTATGGTAAATGTGAAGACATGGCAGTTGCCCAGGGTGGAGTATGAAAACTGAGGCCGCTTTACCTCTTTCTAGAACTAATTGAGGTGTGTATGTATGTTTATGTGTGTATGTGTGTTAAAGAATGCCAAGGAGCATGGACAGAGGGGAGTGAAGTAAAAAAATGACATTATATGTAGGGGTACAAAGGAGATGAGAGCAAAGAAAAGTAGTGTTAGTGGCTTGACAAAAGAAATGTCAAGAGGGGTGGGGAGATGGAGTGAGCCTTAATAGCAGGGTTGGAAATTTTGCACTGACACAGGCCTGTCAGCACTCCCAGCAGCCATCTCAGAGTGCTGCCATTGCTATGGTAACTGTTGAATGTTTTCTTTAATAAGAGGCAACTGTAAGCCCGTGAGCGTCCCTGTGCACAGATACACTTACTCATACTTTAACGACACCTGTCAGAGAAGCCGTCTAATCCAAAAACCTGATGAGCTCAACAGCTACTGCAAGGAAGTGTGCATGCTTATGTATGGCCACACACACTCAAACACACACACATATATCCCTTACAGATGAGTAGTGTCATCAGTGCAGTCAACAGATTGGAAGTCAAACTCTTCATGAAAGAGGCCTGAAGGAAAAGAGTTTTGACAAGGAATCTGTCTTGCTGTCTCCGCTTGACAAAACAAAAGCTTACGTACACTCAGTGGAACTCTGGGGAAGTGAGAGAGGAACAAATTAGCGATATTGTGTGCGGAGCGATGTTTGGGGGCCTGCAGCTGATGCTATCGTTACCGCCTGATGCTATCTCACCTTGAAGTGATCCTGTGATATGTGCACCAGGGAGGGATGCTTGGTCACGTCTCATTGCTGTAAGCCTGATAACATGCAGCTGTTTACTGCCCAAAATCCCAGGTTATGGTCCTCTGATACGTCTGCTCACCTTTTTTTTATTGCAATGAAGATTCTTCACTTCCGATGCACGTCACTTGACAATGATCTTTTGTTATGTGATGATACCTTATGATATGATACCTTAAAGTTGTGATTTACTCACTACCAATAAACTATGTCATCAGTATCAAAGTATAAATCTGCCAGCAGCCAACTTCGTCTTGGCCTAAGAATAACAACCCCAGTCATTTTTTTCATGCTCCTGTAAGGAAGACACTCAGATGATAGCTGCAGACTCTACTGTACTTATTAACCTTGAGTACAGAGGGTGCTCAATAAAACTGAAATTGATACAGCTCTTAATCTCCAGTTTCTTGGTGCTTTTGTTCAGTATGGGAATGGCACTATAACCCAGAGTGCTTGGCAGTGGAGCAGCGGGTCGTTTTGGCTCTGTGGCCTGTTGTGTCTTTGTCAATCACCTGGGCCTGGCAGGAAATGGCTGTCTGTAGCATGGGCCAGCAACTGGCAGGCACCTAGGACAGCTGAAACCATGGGAATGTCTATTGAGTAGAAACTCAGGGCACTTCTATTATTGCACTGTACAGTATTATTGTGTGTGCATTGTTGAAGAGGTTTTCTTATGGGGAAGGTGAACCTTTTGGAGCTTTCCTTGTTTAATAAATTGATCAAGATTGCTTGCATGATTTGTGGATTGTTGTAATCTTTCACAATTTGTTCCTCCTATTCAACTCTTCTTCATGTCTTGCACTGGCTGAATCATTTGATACTCACATGCCGGCAGATTTCTTGTTGGACAGTGCAGCTGATGATCAAAGTGTATGCCTGATTGTTCCTCGAATGACATGCATTGATAAAGCCAGGAACTTCATGCTGCATTTACTGCTGTGGCCTCAATAAGCATTCAGTTTTCTGAAGAAAGAAAGAAAGAAAGAAAGAAAGAAAGAAAGAAAGAAAGAAAGAAAGAAAGAAAGAAAGAAAGAAATATTAAGGATGTTGCTGTTGTATTTTTTTAAAGTAAATGTTAGAAAACATGTCTGAGGTGACATGCTGGCCGTGAAAAGTGGATGTGTCATGGTTGTCAAGTAACGTCTCCTCACAGGCTATTATCCCTTTGCAATTAAGATACTCACCTTCAAGCAGAGTGCATGTGTTTGTCTGTTTATGTGTGAACAACCCTGTCTCCTAAAAAGTATACTCCCATAACAGCGTCCTCGTAACAGCTCACTAAACAGTTTTTTAAAGAATGTTTTGGGGCATTTTTAGGCCTTTATTTGGAAAGACAGCTGAAGAACAGGAAAGGGGAGAGAGAGGGGGGAATGACATGAAGCAAATGCTGCTGGTCAGATTTGAATCTGGGCTTGCTGCGTCGAGGAGTAAACCTGTGTATATAGGCCCTCTTTACCAACTGAGCTATCTGGGCACCCAACAAAACGGTTGTATTTTTAAATGCATGGTTAACATTGTGAATTGAACAAAACTACTTGGTAAGGTTTAGGAAAAGATCATGGTTTGGTTAAAATAAGTAAGTTTGAGTGAATGCCCATGTTTGTCCCACTCATCAATCCACACTGACCTCCCCCATGCGCGGACTTTGATTAGATCAGGAATGTATTTGTGATACATCAAAAACAAATGTAATCCGGAAGAAATACAATTCCCTCGAGATGTAATTGAGGATGCAGTTAAGTTGTATGAGAATGTATTTTTTAGGAGACAGGGCTGGTGTGAGCGTGTTTGTTTTTATGTATCGGCACCTTAATGTGCGTAGCTCCAGAGTTCAGATAAAGTGTCATATGCGTTTGCCAAATAATCCACATGAAGGCTTTTTTCAGTAAATATATAGTAATCTGGTCAGTAGCAGCAAGTGACCAATTAATAACTTAGCAGCTTGGCTGAAAAATACTTTCTAAATAAGTTCATAATGAAAAGCATTTGTTCTCAATTTAAGTATAGCTTCTTGGAGCCAGTAACAGATAAATTGACTCTAAAAGTTTATTTAAACAATTGTCCTTATTGTGTTGGTCCTTTTTTTAATTAAGTTTTTGTCCAAAAAGACAAACTTCCTCATTTTCCTTCTATGACCTGAACTAGCTCTACATATAGCAGCAAGCCAGCAATATATAGCAACATCAGGCTGGCCAAGGGAGAACACATTACGAGGAGAATCCTTGTAGTTTGTCATCATTTGAAGCAAAGCTCAGTCATGATCCTGTAATCACTCTGAACCCATATAACAAAGAACAGACCGTGCAAGCAAATCTGATTCAAAGCAATTTGTTCAATTATAGGGAGCTGGAAAGTGGAAACTGATACCCCGTATGAGACTTTGGTTCCACTGCATTCAGGAAAGGATTCTGGAAAAATCCTTGTACTATGGGCACAACTGCTGAATTTCTCTCATAGCACGATACTGTCTTTGAGCACATATACTGTGGTATTTGCTGTATTGAGTTTTAAAGGTGTATAGAGTAAGTCTGGGACAGAAGCAGGCATAGGATGTGCCACAGTCACTGTTACTCTCAGTAGCCAAAACAGGTTCAGGGATGTATATCGTTCACACACACGTTAACTAAAAACAGCATCCAAGAATACCAACAACGGTTAATTTTCGAGAGTCTAGCTGAGAAAAGCACTTCTATCTGCTCTGTGTCTGTGTCTTTTACGTCCCTTCTGTGAAATTAAGTGACACACAGAAAAATTGCACTGTGTATTACAGAAATGGTCTATTTTAAATTTTACATACATACGTACATTATATTCCTTTCCCATTTGATTTCATTTAAATCTAATAATCATATAAATGAGAGTAATTATATAGTTAAAATTATATAATTGTTATTACTAAAGCAACACAACTAGACTAATACGGTTTTGGATGAAACAGAATTTACTCATTATATGTCAGAGAGAGAGAGAGAGAGAGAGAGATAGAGAGAAAAAGTCCAGGGTGCTCAGGAAGTTCAGTCAGATGTTTAAAGGTGCCCTTTGGGGTGGGGAATTCAATTAAGTGTAGAAAAAAAGAGAACTCCAAGGAACTCTTCTTCCAAATGATTTAAAAAGACTTTATTTTACTGGCTATTTGATAAAAGAAAATTTAACAGACATGCTTCTTCCTATGTCTTTTAAATGTTCTATTATCAAATTGCCAGTAAAAAAAAGGCTTTTTAAATAATTTTGAAAAAGAACGCCTTGGATTTCCCTTTATATTTATATGTATATTTGTATATATACAGTATACATAGCATTTTTTTTATTTACTCCTTGTTATAAAATCAAGGAAACCCTGACTCATTCGTTAGTCATTGAATCAAATGTTGGTAATGATCAGATCATTTAATTACCCGATCACATCCAAGCTCATGTCTTCTCCAAGTTATGTTTCACATGCTGCACATTCTCAGCATGATCAGATGTCTGATCCCCATGAGACCATTTGACATCATCACTGTGGGCTGAACACAGACATTATGCACTTTCACTTCTCTCTGTTTTGTCACGTCTGTCTGACACGGGTGATATCATGCAGACACATTTTGATTTTTCACCAACCTTTAAAGGGGAAATTCGTCTGTGTGTGTCTAAATAGGCCAGCGTGTCAGTCATTTCCACTGTGTAGTGACATGACAATTTCTGGAGTAGTATTCTGTTATAACTTCTGTGGCTTGTGCTTCTCTTTTCTTCAGAGATGGCTCGGAGTGTCCTGTGGCTTCCAGTGGTGCATTCCCTTTGCCATTGGGAGTACAACACATTACACATTCACAGCTGTAGCCTTCTGGAAGTGGGGATTCACAGCTTCCGTCTCAGCATGCTTACTCCCTTATTTCCATGTCCAACCTGCCGCAGTGGTTGTATGTTTTTAACTCCAGAGCATAGGTTAAAAATTCCCAACTGCCTTTCAAGGTTGCAGTGAATATATTACTCAAAGCTGCAGTAAGTTTGTGTCTTCATGCAAAAGGTCAGGGATTTGACAAGAACAGAACTGAAAGACAGTTCCAAAAGCTTTCCCGTAAACTACAGATGCAATTAAACATCAAAGGTCACAAGTTCTTATGGAAATTCCAGATTCCCTTCTTAGATTGAAGTTTTTGTGGGCAAAATGTAATAATTAAAAAAAATAAAATAAAGACATACAATGTCATGCGTGTGTTTCAAACATATGCGCATAGGCTCACATGCACACTTTCACATACACGCAATCACAAAAGAAGAAGTATTTAACCATTGTAAGTTGCTGTTCCGGGAGCCAAATTTATGGTGAGAACACAGCAGAGGGCAAACAAGCAGGGAAGTGTAGGATGCGTCGTGAATACTAATTTTGGTGCTATTAGCTGAAAGACTACCACATGAGACAGCTGGAAAATGCCTGATAGCAGAATCTGTTGAACAGGAACAAAATTGTTGTTTGAGCAACATCACAAACCTTTAGAACTTTTGTCTAAAATCACTTGCTTCTACCACCAATATCAGCATATTATGCACAATACAGCATTGTGAGACTGTTGTGTGAGATGGTGACCCCACTGGCAAAGCACTGCCGTTGTGAGTGGAAAGTGGGAAGGATGGAAGGAATAGGATGAAGGGGCAATAACAGCCTGAATCAGTGGAGCCAGGAGCCTGACATCTCAGGAACCCACACTAGTTTGCTGTGCCAAGCACTGACTTCACTCCTGCTCCTGACTGTGTATGTATGTGTTTGTTGTTACTGTGTATGTTCGTCACAAAAGCGTCAAGAGGTCATCTGTGACAAAAACATTCACTGATCTCCCCATTATAGTCCGGCCCTTATTTTCCGAGATTTCTTGGTAATCCGATGTCCCTGCGATGTTATGAGTCGGGATTAAACCGTACTTAATGGATATGTTGGATATGCCCATAGCTTCCATATTGCAAAACCAGCCTATAAGAACTGGGTCAACTGCCAAGAGGAGGTGATTAAGGTTTGTCTGTTTGACAGGCACCCAAAGCCTGACAAAGAGAGGTAAAGTTAACTGAGGCGCCTGAGATGAAAGATGAAACTACACCCTCCCTTCTGATTGTTTACACTCACATGACCTCCAAATTTGCAGTAGTCCAAAGCTATTACTTTCATCTTGGACATCCATCCTGCCTTAATAGTATCACGTCTTGACTATACAGCATTTTATTGTAAAAACCACGGGCAAACATTACTTGTATATTGATTCCAGCTCTAGAACCAGGGGTGCAAGGTGAGCTAGGCACTCTGTAGTGTTCTCCACGGGTTGCAGATACAGGGGTTTGCACTTGATGGGAAATCATGTGATTTACAGACGTCACTGGTTCTCCCCTCCACTGGTTGTGTTGGATCATTGGTGGCTTAGATGATCGCTGGGCCTCAGAATGTCTCCCAGACGCAAAAGCATGACTTAATCTGTCCAGTAAAAGCCAGAGGGCCCACTGCTTCTGCAGGCCTGGCTAGGCTTGGCTGCGACTGTGCTGGGACTGTGGTGCGCTGGGTTGGCTGCAGATAGCTGCAGCTGCCAGATAGCTACGTCAGCTGCAAGCAAAAGACTGAGTGATGAGGACAAATAGAATCAGCTCGACATGTTTGGAAGCAGAATCTAAAACTTGTTGATTTTATGAGAGTTTAATATCTGTGTTGATGAAAGTAAACAATATATTGTTATTTGGGATGTACAATTTCAGTGAATTATGTGCCCATGGCAATCCAGACAGTTGGCTTGCAATGACAGGAAGGAGGAGTGTAGGTTTAAAGTATCCTCCCTCGTGGTCTGTGCAGCTCAGCTTTTGTATGTTTCTGTTAAGCAATATGTGCGTGTCAAGTACGCGACTTCAGAGCAGATATGCCACAATTATATTGCAATGCCTAATGGTTCAACTTCATGGTTCACGGTTTACTGTTGCTTTTGCTCGGCCTGTAATGCAAAACAGGTGAGGGAGGCAGTGCCACAGAGGCACTGCCTGAGTGGCTCGCCAGTTTGTATTGGGCAGCTCCTGCCTATATATTCTTCCTTAATGTACTAACCCTCCCCTGTCTGCAATGTCCCTACCGTCACCCCTTTTTAACCAGACCTGGTCCATTAATGACATCCATTTTGGGAGGCGGTAAGAGAGGTCCTTTTATGTGGCAACGATTAAATTGCTTTTTTGCCTATGCTTAGCAATGGTGCTGCTCTGGGCAGTAGACCATTACGTGAAAATAAACCTAATTATTTTCTGTGCCGCTGCAACTGTGGCCCCCAGACTCCAGCTGCAAACTCAGACTATTGCTCTGGCCTCAGCTCCTGGGCCTCATGAAGCTCAGCCTACCTTATATCTGAAAAACTAAAACTCAAAGAGTAAGATTGATTTACTTAAACAATAACTGTAACAATGGTCTTAACTCTAAAAACATAACTATCATCAGATTCTGTCTACTATTATAATCTGTGAAGTGTCCTCTTTCAGTCCATTAACTCCAACCTGATGTAAGTGAGTTTGAAAAAACATACCCAGAGAACATATCTGGTAAATCATAATCTAATAATTCCCATTTGGGCATGAATACATATGTAAATGAGGCTGGAGGGGTTGTGTAAAAGGGACAAATGGTGTAAGTCTGACATGCTGCAAACATAAAACATGTGTGTTTCCCTCTTTGTCTTTAAATGCAGTCAGATGGCTTTGTTCTTGCAGTACCCCCTAGGAGAAGGTTCTGTTCAATCCAGATCCCCACTGTTTCCCCCCGTCCCCTACCCAGTTCATCCTAGGTCCCTTCAGGCAGCCGCAGACCTCTCCAGCACCTCGTTTCCTGGAAGATCCTCCTCTGAGTGTCCCTAAGCCAGATAAGGATGGTGTGTGTGCGTGTGTGTGTGTGTGTGTGTGTGTGTGTGTGTGTGTGTGTGTGTGTGTGAGTGTGTGTGTGTGTAGTGGCAGTGTGGCTAGAATAACTCTAAATATCTGTGACCAAGCCCAGAACAACTGCATTATGAGGGGGAGGTGGACCGGAGGAGCCAGAAGGCAGAAGTAACCACAGTTACTGGAGAAAATGGATAGGAAATAGATGTAAATCCACTGCAAGACATATAGTGTCTAGTCTCAGAAGCTATACTGTAAGCTTGGCCAGTTGGAGCGCTGCACAGGCCCGACCAACGAGGAAGTGCACTTCACAGTGGGAAATGGGGCTCATTGCTTGGCAGTTCATGTCTACCACTGGGAATTAGACAATAAAAAAGAGAACTGCTTTTAAGTCTCAATAATGCCAATAATAATCGCTTTGCACTCTGTCTAGACAAGGAACGGTTAAATTGGGTGTGTGAGGGTGTTTGGGTGTGGGGGGAGGGGGGGTGGGCACTGCTGGAATGGGTGAGTAAAGTGAGCATTCTATTGAGGTCTTAGTTTGGCTAATCTCCCCCATGTGACAGCATAGCCAGATTTGCTGCCATGGAATGCCACAGGCTGTTGTGCTGGGGACAAAAAGAGACAGAGGCTTAAACTGCAGGGGGGGCAACACTCCGTGGTCCTGGAGAGCAGTTCAGCTACGCCAAGGAAAAAAAAAGTTCTCAGGGTTTCCACACACACCCCTTCCTCTCCCACCTTCCACTCCCCCCAACATCCCTCCACCTCCAACAGTCATCACCAACAGCACGCACTCACCACCAACCATGACACACGTGTGCACATAAACACACACAAATAAACTCTCTCACACACACACACACACACACACACGAAAACACACACACACACACACACACACACGCACACACATAGTTTTCACACGCTACTAGAGGGTGATCAGAGGTGTTTTGGGAGGTGTCTCGCACACATTTGACCACACTTTCTCCTTCCTTCTCTCCATCTCCCTTTCCCTCTTCCCCTCTGTCTCCAGTGCCACCAGCAGTCCCTGTCCACAGTCAGTTTAGGACCACATCTGGTCCACAGCCGTACAGGGTACACAGAGTCTTCCCATGAATACCACAACCGTGGCGAGGACAAACAATATAGATCCTGAGGGTGGATCGCTCATCTACCCCAACATTCATTGTTTTTCTGCCTTCCTCATTTGTGGCGCAGAACATCTCAGGGGAACAACACGGAAACCAGCAGCAACTACCTCAATGTTCACCCTGCAGTAACAGACGGTCATCGCAGCTATCAATCGTTTGCTAGTTTGTTGTGAATGGTTCCAGTTCAGCTCACTGAATCCATCTTCTGTGGGGTTCTGGGTTTTTCGGGAATTAGCATTGCATTGATAAACATAATTAGATTTGAACAGTGGTCAGGAACATTTTGTCCTTGTGAGTTAATGTAACCTCAACCTTAAAATCCTTTGCAGCGGCCCAGGTTTGAGTCCGACCTGCGGCCCTTTGCTGCTTGTCATCCCCCCATCTTTCTCCCACCTTTCCTGTCTATCCACTGACACTATCTAATAAAGGGAAAAAATGCCCCAAAAATGAAAAAGACCAAAAATGTGTGAACCTCAGATGGGCACTGATGATTGCAGAGTGTGACTTTAATCTATATGTGCACTTTAAATGAAGATGCTGTCAGACAGATTTCTTTGCAGTAACTGCAAGCAAGATCTTACATGGGGCTTAGATAAAATTATAGTCACTCAGGCAATATAGGCGACCTGTTTCACAGATTCAAAGGCTCAACCTCAATCCCCTAACCCAACCAGCCTTTCACAAACCAGCCAAATCCCCCGGAGCCCCAGATCTCCAGTCTGGACGGACGTGAGAATCCTTGTCTAGTAGGGGTAAGGACATGCAATTCTGTCAGTGTCAACTCCACCCTTTCTCCCTGCTTGCCCCCCTCTGATGCTTTAATTAAAGAAATAATCAGGATTTGCATCACAATGGCACCCAGGGCTCTTACCATTAGTGGCCTGTTTGCCATCAGAAGTCTAATGAAAATGTAACATCACCTAAGCCCTCCTTCACAGATTCTCAGATTATCCATAGCAGACTAGAAGAGAAAGCTCAGACCCTGAGTTGGTTTAATTCTTTTGTATGATAAGCATCGACCCCCTAAATCTGGCCTTGCAAAATCCTCTTGAGAGGGGCTAAGTGGCAGAGCTGAGTGAAGAGAGAAGACGAAAGAAGAGAAGAGGAGAGGACTGAGGAGCAGAGAGGAAAGAGGACAGGAGAAGAGAGGAGAGGTAAGGAGAGGTGAGGAAAAGAGGGGAGGTAGCAGCCATACCAGGCTCAGGCTAGGCCAGACCCCTCCTCCCTTGCCTGCCTCCGCCCTATTGCCCTCCCCCCTCAGCTGTCCCGGGCCACAATAGGCTGAGCATCTTTTGTGGCATTAACGGTTTGTAGGAGCAGGCGAACAATGTATGAGAAGTGAGGAGCACGGGGTTCCCACACACAGGGCCGGCATGTCCTCAAACCCCCACCCAGCCACCCCTCAAAGACGGCAACCTGCACACAGCTGATTGCGGCGCCCCTCTGCACCCCCCTTTTTCACACAAAACACACTTTTCTCCACATACATGTACAAACACACACACACACACACGTACAAAGCAAACACTCACACGCACATAAATATGCTAGCTGGTTTTGACACAGATATTTGCTCATGTTTAATGCATGAGTAAGAATTTATGCAATGGGAAGCAGTTTTTGATAGGGTTACATATAAGCATGCACACATGCACATACATTTACACATGTAGTTTAATTGCCGGGTGAGGCCTTAGAGGGCAGGGGAAAATCCTTTTGTTGCATGAAGGGTGAAAGTTTGTCTGGGATCTTGATTAATTTGTTCTGTCATATGTGGGAGGGATCTTTCACAGGGGGGTTCAGGATGGGAATGTCTCTTACTCTAGGTTCCTTCATGTCAAATAGTGAACTGGTGTCTCGGGGAGTGGGTTCCAACTTTCTGATGAAGAAACTTTTGGCTTACACCTCAGTTAATCAGCATTGATTCAAATTGTGCACAAATGACTTCTCCACAGCCAGAAAGTACAGTCTGTAGATTTGTGTAAAATTGGATGTTTAGTCATGGTGAACAAACATCAGAGTTTGAGCACAGGCCAGATACCACTCATTACTAATGGCGATTATTTCCCATAAAAGTTTGATTAAACCCCTTTCCTTGTGTCACTTGTGTCACTTTTCCCTGCACTAAATTGTGATATCACTGACATTGATGATGTAGTAGGTACATCTGTCTTCTGGAAAATCTGAAATATTCCACACACTAGTGTGTTGAGGAATTATGATTGTGTAGGTGAACAATGTAAAATGCCCAAAAACGTTTTATGCTTTATGGTGTTGAAACAACATTGTCAATTGTTTTTGTGTGCACTTGCCATTGACTGTCTTCCAAGACATGATAGAGGGGATGACAACCTTGTAAGACCTGTGATTATCATATTTTAAAAAGAGATTTGTCTTGGTCTTCATGTATGCATGTATTTGTTTTATTTCCTTTTTTCATTTAGTTGCACTTATCTCGGCAAATGGCTGGTCACATGTTGAGAACAAGCGGTAGCCACAGTGCCACACTTTAACGTGTACTCAGCCCTGGGTGAATTTGTATGACTGCAAGCTCAGCAAATGTGTGTTTGTGCATGACAAAAAGAAAGCTTGCAAATGTGTGTGTATACTGTATGCATATATGAGTTGTTGCTATTTGCACTAAACCAATTATTTAGTCTCCCAATAGCTCAACATGCCACTGTCAGCAACTGCAATTGTTAACCCTGAACAGTGTAATTCTCTCGGGACTGTTTAATTAACAATCTACAGAAACATGCAAATATGAGTGTTCAGATGCCATCTGTGTCTTCCTCATTTATCCTGTATTATGTGTGCATGCGTTGCAAGCGTGTCCTTGTCACCCTGTCAAAATGTCACTGTGATAATGTGGAATAACGTATCTTTGCCCCTCCCTCTTCCCTTGGCTCTTCCTCTGCTCTCTTGCCCTCGATCATCCAATTTGGCTGTGTGTGGCACTCAGTGGATTCCCACACTCCACTGCTCTTGTGCTGTCAGGCCCAATCAGAGGCCGGATCTGTATTGATTTTCAGCCACCTGTGCCAGGCGCCTTGACTCCCCGCTTCCTCCCTTCTCTGCTCTCCTTCCCTGCCCCTGTGTCCGCCACTGTCTCCCAGGGCAACTGACGCACAGTGTGCGGTGCAGTCCATTTGTCACCAATTGTCAGCGTTTAGCAGGGCAATGATGTGTGGCAAGATCGGGGAGAGAGGAAGGGAGGGGAGGAAGGGGATTTGGGGGCAGGTGGAGGGGGTGGAAGAGCTCCCGTCAATGGGATGAAGCTGCATCCCACCACAAAACCCCTTGCAATGAGGTAACATCACTCTAGACTCTGCAAATGCATTTACTCCTTTGCTCCTCCCTGTGTAGTAGGTGGGAAACTTGAGTCTCCAAGTCAGGTAGGCTCCCTCCCTTCCTGCACACACTCTGCGTGTTATCATATCTACGGCTGTCTCCTTCATTCATTTCACAGGATAAATGCTGGGCTACACTCGCTGTACATTCCAAAATCACCGTAACCTGATTTGATTTTCAACAGGGGACTATTGAGTTGCACCAGCAATCTACCAGATTGCCTGGGGATGGTATTTGTTAGCACAAAGAGTGAGTGAGTCTGATGTCCTTGTTTGTTTTCCTTAATAACCAGAGACTTTTTAAGAATGTCAAGGGCTGGATGTCATTAGCGGGGTGCGGCTGGTCCCCAGTGAGACAAGGCCTCAGTTCAGCTTACTTACTTCAGCTCTGAGTCAACAGAGAAGGGGCAGTTTTCAGCCATCACAGCGTCCATCGCTAAGCACAGACCCCAAACTTAGTCAGGACTGAGTGAGGTTCCCCAGTAGGAGAGAAGATACCAGTGTCCTATAATGGATCTGTTTTCATTCCAGGGAAAGTGGTTATTTAAGTAGACTATGGGAAGAGCCTCCTTCTCCAAACATCCACAGAGGGGTTTATACTCTGAGGGTAAATTGGTGTTTTGAAAAGAGGAGAGGCTATACCAGAGTTGTAGTGTTGCAGACACTCATCGTGAGATTGTCTCATGTCACTAAGATGAATAGTAGTAGTAGTTTATTTTGAACATGTAAAAAATTAAAATTAAAATTAAAAAACGTATATATCTATACATACATTCATGCATACATATATAAGTAAAATGACAGATGAATAAGGTCATGTACTTTTCAGTACAATCTTCCAAAATGATAGAAAGTAATTCGAACAAAAAATTAATTTCATGTTCAAAAAGGAGTAGGAAGAAGTTCATAAACAACTCATCAGGTCCTACCCCTTTTCTCTACTTTTATCCTTTAGTAAATACAAAATCTTATGCTTCACTTATTTACACATCATAGACACAGATGCACACATACATACCTACACACAGTTACACAGTTTTGTTTCTTTTCTTCCCTTTCTTCTTTCTTTACCATCTATCTATAGATTAAATATTAACACATCCATACTAGACTTGGTATATAGTATATTTGCAGTCATTGTGCAATACTATCACTTCAAATCCTTTTTGTATTGATTTAATATATTCATTTTAAATAATCGCTTGAAGTTGCTCATTGTTGTACATGATTTCATCTCTTCACTGCAGCTGTTCCATAAAGTAACTCCTTTGGTTGTGATGTAGTGGTATTTAACATTTGTTCTTATAAGTTTCTGTTTTTAAATATGTTTAAATGTTTTCTCTCTCTTTTTTGAAACATCTCCTGGATACTGTTTGAAAGCTGATGTTTATATATTTTGTACATCATTTGTGCAGTTTTAATGTCAACAATATAGTATCTATGGCTTGCTGAGTATACTGGCTGCAAAAGACCAAACAGACCAAACTGTTGCACATTTCACATTTTCTTTCAGAACATGAGGCTGTAAATACCAATGCAATGGCCGTACCGTTGCAATGGCCGGTACCAGGATTTAGTTTGGCAGCGAAACCTAAAAGACTTTAGATATTTGACACCCTCTTCGGTCCAAGGTTGATAAAGAAGCTCAGATTATTTAAGGATGCCATATGAATCTGACACCCTGATATTTTCTTCAATTTTCTGAAGCAAACACAGATGAAATGCTTTTGATATGCATTCCACGTAAATGGCTCTTTTCATTCGCTGCCAGGCAAAATGTGTTGACTTGGCCTTGACTTTAGGTGCCTCCAACAATTATGAAAATATGATGAGTGTAATCTTTAACAGTGCATGGTGTGTGTCTAAGTGCATGTGGAACTGGGGGTGTTTTTGGCAGGTTGCTGCTGTGCTTGGTGCCACTGTGCAGTCTGCGTTAATGGACCTTCAGTAGAGGGTGTCCAGATTGCCCAAGCGTCTTTCGTCTACTCTCCTCCCAGGCTGCAGTGCCAGAGAACGAGTCTTGGGACACGTTTTGGGGATCAGCTCATATAAACACAGTTTGACCATTCCTCGGTCCATATGGAAGAGATCATTACGTGGAGGGTGGCGTGACGCCTGTCATAGTGGGGCCATGGGATCACATACATCCCCACCCATTCCCCCAAATATCTCCGCGGCCTTCTTCTCCCAAATAGCCCTTTCTAGAAAATACATTCAAATCTGTCAACAGGGCTCGCAACCTGGCAAGAACTCCAAATCACTGACTGAACTCCTGGCCTCCCTGGGTTGGCTGGTGGATGCTATAATGACTGTTGCCTGATTCTAAGACCCCCACTAACAAATGATACCTGTTATCAAACCTACTTCAAGATATAAAAGATCATTGAAAACGAACACATCGCACTCCCTTGTGTCCTGAAGCTTAGAGGTTAATGAGCAGCAGTGTAATTACTGCGCTGGGGACTTGTTTCTTCTCATCATGGATGACTGGCTGGGGATTAACTCATTACCCCCTGTCCTGACTATGCAATTATGCCTTGCTCCACAATTAAGTGTCCATGTTACGCCTCACTGGGCACTAGACACAGTGATCGCTGCCAGCACACCATCCATGCAATCTCTTATCTCCACTCTGTGGATGATTGCTGAGCTATGACAAGTGATTGTAATTACAGCTATTGTTATTGCAAATCCTATCTGGTGTATGGTATCGATTAGGTTGTGTGTGTCAGTGTGTGCTATGTCTCCAGAAGCGTGTAGAGAGACAATCGCATATGCAGAGTTCGGGGTTTTCTTTGGCTGCTGTCAGTAATATTTTGGGTCTTGAAGAGTCTTCTAGAGTCCTCCAGACATCAGCCAGGGTGGCCCAGGGACACTGTTGCCCATCTGGAAGCAGCTCCTCCTGGGTCTGGACAATCTGATGGATGGGAATACTTTCTAGGATGTCCAGCTGAGCCTGCTGACAGGGACCCAATCAATCAACCCCCCCCTCCTGTCCCCACTGACAGGCACCCACCCCAACTAAAACCCATAGGTCAAGGGTTCTGTCAAGGCATTTTCAGCTCTCTAGACTCGTTGCTTGACCACAGACAAACTAATTTGATCATTTCAAGTGTGCCTTTATGATAGGAGTGTTCATTGTGTATCTACTTTACATTCACATTATCATTTTATCTTTGCCACAATTGTACTGTTTGCGCTCACTGCTCCTTTGTTTTCCTTGTGGGTTGCTGTCCAAACCTTGAGTTTCTGCATTCATTTATTTTGATAGCTCCTGAGAAAACAGAAGCAACTGATTCAATGTAGTATAAGTGTAAACCGGGGATCTCAACAAAGACCAGATAAAATACCCCATGCTTGAGCCTGACTAATTATTTACTTCCACAGCTCTGATGGAAGCCGTAAAAAGCAGTGTTCCTCTAATAGCAACAGTAGTTATACCAATATCACTTACAAGGGCTGCACTGTCTGTAAAGTTTTTGATTCACGATCAATACATCTCCTCAATCAAGCTATTTTGACAGATTCACAATTTATTATCTTGTCAGGATCTCAGAAGAGACTGTCAAAGAAATGTAGGTCTTTCAACTCATCTCCTACGCTGTGATTGATAGAGTTTCAGACTGATTTTTCATTGCTCCGGAGACTCCACTTGTCAAGAAACTTCTCGGGTTTCTGGCAATAGTCCCGAGTTGCTGTTTAAGACATATGCAGACCCACTTATGATATGGAAATATAAAGTGAATGATGATAACAAAATGTTTTATGTATTTGTATTTGATAGCATTCTATTTTAAAGTGGCCTTTTTTTATCATTTTCAAGTCTATGTTTCTTTACCTACTGAGGCACTGTTAAAAAAAGCAAGAAAAATGTGGGACAAAAGATAAACTAGTTACAGGGCCAATGGGAGCATTTCTTCATGTCATTCAGTTTGCCTACCTCGGCACTAGTCAGTCATAATGACAAACGGCAGCGCTTGATGTAACAGAGGGGTTACATTATCACTTCCCTAATAAGGAGCTCCCAGCAGGTGGGGGAAAAAGAGGGAGTATGATGGGCAATATGGATGGAGAGATTGATAAAAAGGAACAGTGGGAAGACCACTTTTACGGCTGCCAAATACCCATTGCTGCCCAGAAATTGTCTACCGGTATGTTTATCTATGAACAGATTTTCGGATTGTTGTGGAATACTGAAACCGTTGTCATTTATATAACAAACGTATCTTGATTATTTTTGTTCTTGATTCCAACACAATGTCACATTAAAGTGTCCCTTTTGTACTGATCATAAAAGCCTACTTAGATTTTTGAGCTAAGCCTTCTGTAATGTTATTTAGAAACCACTTATGGAATGCAATGTGGTAAAAAAAGCTGCAGTGAGGCAATGCACATTTAAACAGTAGCATTTAACAACTTTTAGTCATGAAGCCAGCAGGGACAGAGATAAGAAGGTTTGTTTAAATATAATTCCTTTACATTCACAATAAAGTATATGAGATTTGTCGGAGTGTTTTTTGTCAATGTAGCGTGGTAGCATCAGCAGCAGCAAGACCAGAGGACGTTTTGTGGGCCTGTGTCTCTCAATGTCTTTATGGATGGCTCTGGACTTGGCGCTGGAGTCCGAGGGCGAGATTATCTGGCCTGTCTGCCTTCAGGAGCTCTCAGGGTTTGTGTCTTTGTGCAGCATTAGAACTGGCTGGGAGTGCGCCCACCGAGAGAGGGGAAATGTGTTTGACATACGCTCAGCGCACACGGTCGGGGAGGCTGGAACAGCAGGATACGATTAATGACCACAGAATAAGATTGTTGCAATATGGCTTCCCCTCACCCCCACCTTCTTCACTGTGGGGCTGTCATATTTCACAGACTTGCCTGCCTCTGTATTGTAGTGTGTTTGTGTGTGTAACTGTGTTAGGAAGGGGCCCTTTTATCCTCTCTTTTTGTTTTCTCACTCTCTCTCTCTCTCTCTCTCTCTCTCTGTCTCTTTTTCTCTCTGTGTCGTTCTCTGTTGATGTGGGTCATTGATATGCAACTGTGCATTCCTGGATCTTACAGGAGAGCCTGTTCTCATGGTTATTATGGAGTACTTGCAGATTAGACACGGGGGTCACAGATCCTTGGACTTGGTCATGGTCAAGTTAGGACATAAAACCTGTAATGCAGAGATTGCCCCTGAATTGTCTGACATAAAACTGAATGGAGATTAAAAAAAGATTAGCAATTGTCGAGAATTGATCCTATGAATTTGTGATTCTGTGGTGATGAGGTGGGGTTTGATACCTTTCATTAGTAGAGCCCATACCTAATAGCAGCAAAACAGGATGCAGTTAAAACACTAGCACATCAATTTGCTGTGCAACAATACAGAGAAGCTATAAAAGGAGTTGAATGGGGAAACCTCAGGCAAAAAATATGGAGGCCAAATGTTGCCAGATTAGTTGTGGTAGTTAGGAGGCACCTTTGAGTGATCTTCAGAGTTTTGGGGTCAGCGCCCCAATGACCACAGGGGCATGGATGTGCAAGGGCAGAAAGGGCAGGAAGGAGAAGAAAACCTTAACAAGGTGTCAAACAGGCCTGTTGGATCTTTGCACATGAGCGCACGCATAGCTGAACCTGCGCTGTGATGTTTGTTGACACGTCTGGGAGAGAATTTTGAAGTTTTCACAGCTACCATAAATCAGGAGAGAGCAGGATTTTTCCCAGGGTTAGGAACTTCATCTCACTCGCCATTAGCCAATGCCTATTGGCCATTGAGGCCCATGAACGCCAGCAGGCTTTATTACCATGGCAACCAGTGTGTGCTCTTCTGCAGTTTGATACCAAAGCCTCTCACTCTCATCTGCTTAGGGTTCATTTTAACAATGATGACATTTGCCAGGTAAGGATAAAACATAAGTGTTAATGTAAAATACAACAAGAACAATTAATAAATATCATAAATATAATCGTTAAAAATGCAGTCTTACATTGAAAAAGTTGGCTAAATTGAAAATCAAAAGTCAGCCTCCTGATTCTTCTCTTCCTGACGTCTCCATGGAATTTCACAGCAAGTTACAGAAAATTACTGGAGAAAAAGGTTAAGAGAGAGAGGCAGGGAGAGGGATACGGAGAGAGGAAGGGAGGGAGGGAAGGAGAGAGAGAGAGGGGTGGGGAGGGGGGGGGGGGTAAATGTACCTTCTGGAAGCTTTGGCTCTGTACTTGGGCACAGCACTCACTCATTTATTGAAATCCCACTGTGTGATCCTGCCCGTAAGTTAGTGATTCCCTTTTCTCCTTCATCCGTGTCAAAAAGACACTGACATTTTAACCTTTTTATTACTCTCCTTCAGATCTATTACAAGTTTTTTTTGCTATGCTTATCTAACAGAGACAGATCCAATAGAGGTTAGCATCTCTTTCTGTCTCTTTCTGCAAAGCTGTGTTTTATGCATATAACATGTGGCAGACCTCATCACCTTCACCATGGACTCACCACACACACCTGTTGCCCACAGCTGCTGCTGCAAGGCACTCTGGGACATGAAACTAATTCCATGTTTTCTAAGCCCCTGACATAAAAATGGTATTGGAAAAGATTTAAATGTGTGTTAGAAATGCAGACCCTGAATTAGGAAGAGTTTTAGATCTTTGTAAGTTTGGGCTGTACTAAACTATAGTCTTCCAGAGAAGATGTCACCATTAAATAACTAAAACTGTCTGAGAGAAATCTGTAAAAACAGCTGTTCTCTAAAATTAGAGTTTCATAGAAGCTTCCTACAGAGAGTCCCCCTGCACCTCATTTCAAAGTATTCCCTTCTGCAAACGATGAGGCAAAAACTGCTGATGCTTCAGAGGTAGTTGGAAAGCACTAAACTGCCTGTGGAGAAAATAATCGGGGCACACAGCAGAGCAAACCCAAATCCTGCCCAACCCCCATCCCAGAACTGCTCCCAATTAATGTTCTAAAGAGCACACATAACTTTGTGAAAGTTGCAGGATGGAACTATGTGCACATGATGCTGCTCCCTTTTTGACAAATCTGTTAAAATGTTTCAAATCATTATGATTATTGTCCAGATTTGAGCTTTTGTTTCAAAGCAGATTTAGCTCGCAGCTTTGTAACCCAGTTATGTGAGCAGTCAGCTGTCTTTCAGCAGTAATCTCCACAGCAAACCTTATGTGGCAAATCACAAGACACTTCTCTAATTAACCTCTTTACTCAATTTACTGTAAGTTACTGCTTCTGTTTATTACAGTGGATTGATATTGGCTTTAATTTTAAGGGAACTTAATACTGTCTGTTTTCTCCTGTGCTGTCAGCAACAGGCCTGGGGGGTCTGCTTAGTACTCTCTGACAGAACTCTGCATGAAGGAAATGAGGCCGGTGAAGACCCCATTGACCGTAAGGCATTCTGCCCATATTTCACAAAGCTCCTCTCCCAAAGGAAAAGGCCACAGAGACGAACCATATCACAACACATGCTGGGGCAGGGGGGGTCAGGAAAAGAAAAAGACTGAGAAGCAGGGAGGAGAAGAACCCCACATACTAAACACACACATTAACACAAAGAAGGATGCAGAGTTGAGGATGGCAGATTTTTTTTGTAAAATGTTAAATAGAGGCACTAAACAAAAACAGTTTATTTCCTCCTTTAGTGTGTGTGTGATTGAGTGAGAGAGAGCCTTCAGATGTATGTCTGTGTGTGTGTGTGTGTGTGTGTGTGTGTGTGTGTGTGTGTGTGTGTGTGTGTGTGTGTGTGCGCGTGTTTGTGTGTGTGTGTGTGCGCGTGTGAGACTGAATGTCTCCATGACAAACTGAGTCACTCTGTGTGTAATTAATTGGTTTACTGCCATGTTAGGCACCGTCTGTCTCACAGGAATCTGCATCTGGCCCTGAACTTTACTTTTACATGTTAGTTGAGGTATTAACTTATTTGGACAAGGGATTAAGGCTCACTGGTTGTCCGGTAGATGGAATGGACAAACATAGGAGAGGTATGTTTGAGATACTGGGCCCTGTAAGTAAAGAAATGGCTGCCAGCAATACTCATTGTAGTCACCGCAAAAAACTAGCAAGCAACACCTCCGCTTCCTCGAAAAAACACAAACATACTGTACATACACTCCCATGCCATGTGCAACTCCTCCCACTTTTCTCTAATCTAAGACAAGTCTTCATTTGATTTTATTTTTCAAGCTGTTATCCAGAACAGGACAAGGACAAAAGTTATAACCCTGGAATGCAAGCAGAAACTTCCAAGCAGTCCTCATCTTTGCAATTCAGTAGCTGAACAAATCTATAACTAGTTAAATGCATGGCAGAAAAAGATATTGTTGCAATCATTTGTTGGTTATTTTATACATAGCTGTGGTCAAAATTTAAAACAATTAAACAACACAGAAACTAGGTTGCATTCCGATTACTCGTCAGATAATCTCGCCAGCCACGGTTTTGCTTCAAGGATCATCCACCGGAGCATGGCATGTATTCAGCTCTCATGCTCTTATATGTTCTGTGGAGATTTACCAGGTACAGCTAGGGAATTAGCAAAGATAAACTACTGTATCCGTGGTTAGTTGGACAGCCCAGACTTTTCTCTCTGTGTCTTTATTGGAAACAAATGTAGAAATGGATGGAAAATCTCATTATAATTGGGGAGAATCCTTTTCAAAAGGACAAGGGATGATAAAGATAGGGATGAGAAAGCTTGATTATGTAAAGCTTAAAGAAAAACACACTTGATCCATCATCTTGTTTGGTTCTGGCTTTAATTATTGAGTGTTGTCTTCCTTTTTGGCACGTTTATGTGTTCTTTTTTTATTATTTCTTTCTGGTCATGCAGTACATTTTTGTCATGGAAAAGAGGTTTCACATACTGTGATGAAACACAGGATTCAACTGAGACTCACACTAATACAGGAGTATGATATATCTTTCTCTTTATATATATACAATATATAATATTAATATACAATATAAAGTGCAGGTGAGCTACCATCTCACAATAACCACTGACTGAGTTCATCAGCCACAAACCCACCCACTGGCAGCCCCCCCTAACCTACCTTCCTTCCAGACTGAGCTGGAGCTCATGATGCCTCAGACACACTTAATGGGATTATGGTAATATAATTTTGTGACGCTGACCTCGGGCCGGTGCCAGGTTTCTTCCACATCCTCAGACAAAGGCAGGGAGCTCACCAAGGGCTCCAGCAGGCTGGCCCAGCTCGGCTTCTTGGCACAGGCCGATGTCCTCATGGGCCCAGCGCAAGATGGATGGCCACGGGGCAAAGTCTCACTTCCTAAATCTATTCAAACAGTGAGCAATATCAAACGGTGGCAAGAAGGGATTGTAAACTTAAATGTGTATATAATTCCCCTAAGAGGGAGTTGACTCAGATCATTGTTGTTCAGGTAAATCATCTGATTTAATATTTAGAATAATCAATATGCTTCAGGATCTAGGAAATGTGTCCTCCCTTTGCTCCCAACTTCAATCAGCAAAGAGTAGTTTTTCAGCTGAGGGTGTAGCTTCCATGGAAACGGCCTTGTGGTCTAGCTTGTCTTTCTCAGTGATTTAGCAGGGGTTTCCTCCACTGGATGTTTCTTATTGGTTTAAGAAAGGATTTCATGAACTGGATAATTTAAAAGCAACTATGTGGATGTCCATTCACACTGTCCCTGTGGGTAATCTAAACAGAGGAATGGTATAGCACAAATAAACACAGAACAATGAACTGATCATAAGATCTAGAACGTTAGATCTGAAAAAAGAACATACTGTATGTATGAAGACAATTTAATATTCCTTTTTGTCTTGATTCAAACTTTTTAAATCACTTTTTCTTGAAATACTGTTACAAGAATGAAACACGTACATACCAGACAGTCGGTGTAGAGTAAGCTTGCAAGAAGTCACAGTGCTGTTTGACTTTTCATTTTATTTTGTCTCATTTTACTTTGTTGTGTATTTTATTGTTGTCCAGTCTCCGCAGGATTCACCAGATTTTTTTTTCTCCCCTTTTTCTTTTCTTTTCCTCATCCTTTTGCCTTTAGAAAGACCACCCATAGGGTTCGGAGGGGGCAGACGTCTCTGTGGAATAATAATGGGGTCGTCCTGGGAAAATTGCCCATGGAAAAGGCCTGTCTGAAAAAAAGAAAAGAAAAATGTGGTCTTGTTTCCGATGCTTCTCGGAAACATTCATCAGGGCACTCCTGCTGTTCGGAGGGCCACAGTCCCTTTCGTTGCACCAATCCACTTAGTGGCTGGGACACTCTGCCACTGCCTAGACTTTCTGAGTCAAGGTCAGAAGGCGGGGGCAGACCGTTCAGAAAACATGATCTTTATTTTATTGTCAGCACAGATGTACAGAAATGGCTAATAGTGATAGCTAATATGATGTTTTAAGGTTGCTTTAAAATCTCTGGTTCATTTCAAAGTAAAATTTCTAGTCGTTGCTGTAATCAATATAATTCGCTCTATGGTCGCTCTATGGGACATATTACATTTACATTATGTTTGGGCTGCTACATGGGCAACGCTGTTTGTGTCTGCCGAAAAAGCCAAGCATATGAGTCACCATGATCCTGATGTCATTTTACCAATTGGGTGTCACACATAACACACTATTCTGATGAAACAGGATGAAAATGGCTTTCACTGCTTCTTTTTTTGCTTACTTTTTTACAGCTACTCTAACTATAATTCACACACAACAAAATTGTCTTCTCTGACTAAAAAAAACAACTAAAAACTTTTATTCTATCCACACATGTTATGAAATTCCTTTAAAAAAAAGTAAATGTATAAACACATTCATCTTCTGTTTAAAAATTACAAGTAAAACAGAGATACTAGTTTGGTTCTTCATGGAAGGGACCATGAAAGAGTTATTTTTCAAGAAAAAAAGGTTTTTTGAAAAGCTGGACTCGCAGATGTAAACTTTTCACATTTTCCCATACAAACACGCCAACAACCTGAGAATGAAACAATTGAGCACAATATTCTGGTTATTCTCTGAAGCTGGAGGAACATGGACCCTTGTTTATCTCTCAAGCAACATCTTCCATCAGGAGCCAATCATGTTCTGAATACTGTGTTACTCAGACAGCATCAGGACATTGTGATGACTGTTGCCAATTGTTTGAGTCAGGCAAGATTTATTTTACATTAAGAACTCCTTCTAAGAACTGTAATATCAATGTGTGTGCTGAATGTGCTCCGTGGCCCTTTCAAATCATTTTTCTGACAGTCTACTGCGTTTTCGTTTTGGATGAATATTTTGAAAAATAAAGAGAGAAGAATGAGAGACTCAGCATCCTAATGTCATTTCAGTCATTTCAGTCTCAGTCATTTCAGTCATTAAGACAATTCCTTGGTTTGGAAGACAAAGAAAGTGGCTTAGTGAAGTTCCTTTCCTTGTGATCCTCCTGCTCTACTTCTCTGCTCTCCCTGAGCCAGCACTAACTGGCCTCCCTTTGCCCTGTTGGGCCCTGAGGCCCTGCTGCCCTGCTGCCTCGCTCCAGGTCTGAGCCACTGTGAGCCGGTGATGGATGTGACCCAGGGGGGCTCTCTGTGGGAGGTGGGCTCAGGGCTTCACACACTCTTTCTGCTGATCATTGTCAGAGGGGAGTCAGCCCTCATATTTAACCAGAGACAGCAGAGTCATGCCTGCAGTAGGATCACTGTCTTGCATGTTGATATATATATAATAATATTTTTTGCAAGTTTATATAACACAATACTGTTTCAATCAGCGGCATCCGTTTGAAGTAAAGTCACAAGAGAAGAAGAAGAAAAAGCCAGAGCAGATATAACAAAAGACAAAGAGTAGCATAATAAACAACTTCAGGCATGTTATTGTTCTAACTGCAAATTATTGATAGTGCCAGGATTTAAAATCCGCTGTCATCACCAGTCAGTGAATTCCATAAAGTACTGTGTGTTAAAATAATGTAATTTCCCTTACAGCTGAACCCGCATTACCACAGCTGAGTTACAGATTCCCACGTTCAATAAAGCCCACAGCACGTGAGTAAACTACAAGATGGCATAATAGTATTTTGCAACCTTAGAAATACACTAAAAATAGGTTTTAAACTCACACCTACAAAAGAGTAATGTTTAACAGTTATTTGAAAAGTATATTTGCACTCTTTGTTGCTCATAACATATGCATACTGGACAATTAACATCAGCTATTAAATAAATTCGAATGATAAACAACTTACTAACAATTATTTCTTTGTAACTCTTCACAGGTTGGTGCCACACATGCTGTAAAAACTTAAAGTCTGCTTTCCTTTTTCAGTGCAACTCATCAAGAAATTTTAAGAGGAAGTCACACTGAGTGGTGCCGGTGAATACTAAAATATTATAAGGCCATGACATGGTTTATGATTCTATTTGGTTCATCAAAACAGTGTTAAATTGCAAGTTATCTCATATTTTTGCTAAGGAGCTGAACTGTGACAACGTTTTGGACATACCATAATTATCTCTCCATTTTAATTGTGTTGCAAGAATGGTCTGAGTGTAATCTATTGTACAATAAGTTAGAGGTACTTTGAAAAAAATGTCCAGTCATCACGGTGAGATGAGGCACAGCGGTGGGTGGCAGAGAAAAGTTCAGCCGAGTTGATGTGAGGAAAGAGACGTCATCTGTGAATGTGCCTCAAATTTCAACACAAAGCTGTAGTACCTGATTGTGTTTACACTGTCACTGATTTATTAAGGTCAGCTCTATTTCTATATTACTTGGCAAGTAATGAATAAACAATATTCAATGTCTAGTTTGTTTCTTTAAGCTGTGGTGTATACAGGCAGGGGGGGTGTGGACATACGTCTTCTCAATAGGCCGTGGTAATAATGGACCTGTGACCTCATGGTCTGAGAAGCCAGAAGCAAACCCAGTGTTCCCAGTACCACAGCTTGTTTTTTTCACTTCACATTGGTCTAGTGATAACTTTATCAAACTGCTGGAGTGTGTACCACCACAAGCTGCCTCTAATTAATGTGACTTACATGTGTCACATTAAAACAATTTTCTTGAGTTCCACCATTTTCTGAGCATTACTTGGATGACGACTCTTCCAAAGTGATTCATAACACCTTATTTAACTGGGATTCTGCCAGTAGAGGGTACCTTGTTTTAACTAGTACAGATAGACCTCATTGATCTTTGTTTGACAAATACTACCACACAGATAATACTGTATGTAACATGCTTATAATTAATGGCACAAGACAATCACATATTTCTCAGTGTTTTGTTTTATTGCAAACAATATAATACAAAAAGATAAGCTTTTAAGACAATGCCATGTTTACCTACGGAAACTGCATTAAGAAGATGACGAGATGAGAACTAATGATATAAAATATAAAATAAGGAACACAACCTTTTTTCAAACAAAAAAAGTATCCTGTTGATTCCAACAAATTCTTTACAAAAACAGCCTTTGCTTTCCATATTCATTAAATCATTTGTTAGAAACCTTCCAGTTGTTCTTTTTTTTTAAGAGAAAGACTCATTGTGTACAGTAGGTAATCTGTACTTAACTAAATTTTTATACGGAAACATTTACAAATGATAAATAAACAAATTTGTACCACATATGACAGCAAACTATTCCACCATCTCAGTTAGCTGCTGCTGAATTAAAAAGGTAATTTCAAATAGTTATTTTCAAATAAAATTAATGCTAAAGAATAAATTAAGAAAAAAGGTTAGGAAAATGGACGGGGCTGTAGGAATGATAGAAGCACGGCCAGACTCAGACCTGCTGGCTGCTGAGGAGAATCAGGTCAGAGGTCACTTCCTGCATCTCCTCCAGCAGGAAGTCAGAACCATGCTGTGGTTTCGACACTGCAATGCCAGTGGAAGGAGTCTCTCCACTGTGGCTTCAGAGGCACCAATGGTATCAAGGCAGTACCCAGATAAAAGCAAGCATTGCTCAGTTACATCTAGCAACACGGTAAGGCCCCTAGGAGAATTAAATGACACCTGCTATTGCGTTTCCAGCACAATCATTTAAGCTAAAGCAAAATACAAGAAGTAGAATATCTGACTAATTCACTGATGACACGGTCATATCATGGCCAAAAATTCAAATCTATTTTGAACCTGCATTGCTCCATTCTTGCATCTCATGAGAATTACAATAAAATATGTACAGTACAAAAGTTCAAAGCAGAACGTAGGCTGTAAGTATTATAAGACGGCAGTGTCAGACATTTCTTACTTCTGTACAAAAATACATTAGCGAGAAGTAAGGCCACTGAGGGTGTTTTTACCCGGCATTCCAGCTCCTTTAAACGTGTTAAACCTTCAAATTGTGATGATGAGGATGCTGATGACACTGATTATGATGATGACAACTATGATGATGATGAGGATGATGAGGATGATGACAAGAGCACAACACATACACAGTACATACTAAAATATTTATAACCAGTATGTCCTCACAGAGGATTAAACTTTTTTTAAACATTATATCTAAAAAAATATAATCACAATTCCAACCAATACAAAAGGCACTGTTGTGAGCCAATCCAAAGATACATTTTCAGTACTATAAAAAAGTCCTTGTCATGTTTTTCTATTGGCAATGAAAGGTGTGTAGCATGGTGGCACAAAGGGCACCAGGCAGAAAAAAGTCTATGCATGGGATGGGTGTTGTAGAGTCAGTGCTGACGGCCGTCTTCTCATGGCCTGGAGAGCTGTGTGTAAATGGGCTGCTGCTCCCAATGCTGCGGACTGTGGGTCTGGGGAACAGAGGGCACCCCAGTGGTGTCAGCGATCGGGGTGTACATTGGCCTCTGACTGGGGCTCATGTAGCTGAAGGTGGAGTACAGACCGGAGCTTTGGCCAGCCGCGTGGCTGTAGTAGGAGTTGGCACCACCTTGATGGTCTGAATAGTCATACTGTGCTCTTGTGATGGATGGGTAAGAGGAGGTGCTGTAGTGCTGCAGGTTGAAGGACCCATAGGTGACGTGCTGTGGGGAGCCTTGTTGCTCACTGTAGTGGCTGGGGCTCAGCTGCTCTGTCTTGATTTGGGTGGTTCTCTGCTGACCCTGCTGGCCTTGCTCTCCTCCTCCACCCAGGGTTGTCAGAGAGTGCTGCTGCTGCTGCTGCTGCTTGGACATCCAGGCGTGGGCACTGACATTGGCCACCTGGTTGACTGAAGAGCTGCTGATGCCGTAGCCGCTGGTGTAGCCAGCCTGGGCCGCTCCGTTCACCCCAGCATGGCTGTGAGGTGGCAGGTACTGATCAAACTCATCGACATCAAAGCTCCCCATGTTGGAGATGACCTCGCTGCTCAGCTCGCCAATGTCCACAGCTCCAAAGTCGATGTTGAGCTGGCGACTGGTGCCCTCCTGCATGGGGCGCCCCTCCCGCTTCAGATCAGCTTTGCTAGAGTGGAGGTCTGTCTTGGGGGTGGTTGGGGGTGTTGGTGGGCCTTGGGACTGACCTGGTTAGAGAAAAGGCAAAGTTAAAATCTACTTTATCTGCATGAAGGACTGGTCATTAAATGAAATAACAGGGTAAATGGAAATGCTTTAGCTAGAGGAGATTGTCGGTACTATAGTGACAGGTGTATCTGCGGGATGGCTTGTAAAACCCTCTAATCATTAACAGGTCTGTTCCAGGCCCTAAAGGCTACTAATTGATTTCTACAGTCAGTGCCACAATGAGAGACGTTGTAAAAAAATTCTGCTTTTAATTTTCTATATATATATTTTTTTTTATTTCATGTCTGTATTTTTTTTCTTACCTGAGTGCTCTCCTGGAGAATGCACCTCGCCCAAACTAGACGCTGGAGAATCGGCCTGCTGCAGCGCCTTGAAGATCGCATTTGGAGAGATGTGGGTTTGCTCGCCGTCCTCGGGGTCGTTTTGGCCATTCTTGACAGACTTTCTCCGCCTTGGCTGATATTTGTAGTCGGGGTGGTCCTTCTTATGCTGCACTCTCAGACGCTCAGCTTCTTCCACAAACGGGCGCTTCTCTGCTTCGTTGAGCAATCTGAAAATACCACAGAGAATT
Organism: Etheostoma spectabile; assembly: GCF_008692095.1. Classification (NCBI taxonomy): domain Eukaryota; kingdom Metazoa; phylum Chordata; class Actinopteri; order Perciformes; family Percidae; genus Etheostoma; species Etheostoma spectabile. The sequence continues at coordinate 7,246,934 of NC_045751.1, read as the reverse complement.
GTACATTCACATTAAAACGCATTCAATTAACAACAAGCACATGGCACGGTTGATTATTTATTCATTGAATTATTGCATTCATTATCATTTTATAACTAACAATTAACTAGAAGCAGCTAAACAAAGTCTGCTCACACCACTTCTTCTGTGCATGCACTCGACATAATCAAAAATCACAATGAAAAAAAAAATCAGTAGGCTAATAGAGAAATGCAATTAATATTTACAAATGAAATGCATTAGTCAAATAAATTCCAACACTGTATAGCCCTACGTGAAACAGCAGGCAGGTGGCGCATGTGAAGAAATAGTGCGCTGCGCACAACGGCTAGTAAAAAAGCACTGCAATAGTGATTGAGATTGCAAAGCGAACCTACCTCCAAAGTTTGCCCAGGGTTTTGCTGAGTTCCGCGTTGTGCAGATGCGGGTATTGATCGGCCAGCTTCCTCCGTGCAGCTTGAGCCCAGACCATGAATGCGTTCATGGGTCTTTTGACGTGAGGTTTACTTTTACTTGAGCCGTTAACGCGCACCGGCATGGGCACCAGCGTCCAGTCGTAACCCTTCAACACCTGGGACACCGCATCTCTGATACACACGGGGAACTTTTCTTCTTCGCCTTCCTTCTTGTAGTCTGGACCCAAGAGGAGGTGGTTGTCGGACGGCCGGGTGTTCTCAGTGTCCGAACCGGACCCGGACGGACACGGCGAGCCTGCGGAGTCCTCAGACATGCTGGGACTGGGAGCGTCAGAGTGACACTTCTCCTGTTCTTCTGTCATCTTTAGGTAAGGATCGAGGAGATTCATGCGAAAAAATTAAAGAACAGCTTCTCGCAGTAAAAAAAGAGAAAATCCTTCTTTCTAAATCCAAGCGCTGTGCCCAAAGACTGAGGGCGCACAACTTGACCGGCAAACTTGAATCCTTTTAAGTAAAAAATGTGAAAAATAAAAGTGTGTGAAGCTCCTTCAACTTCTCACAGTTTCGCTGATAAGAAGGCAAATTGCAAGTGCTCGCCTTCGGATGCCCAACTTTGCAACTGTGACTTTAAAGAGAAATGCCACTGAGCTATATACTCTTGGAGGATTGCTGAAGAGTCTAGAGACGCAGGAGGCGATGCCTGGATTTATGTTTGACTGCAAGGAAATGATTGGGTGAAACTTTTGGTAGGCGGAGACGTGGCTAATATGACTGCTCTGAAGAACTCTTGCAGTCAACAACAGCGAAAACCCAGCGCAAGTATAAAAGGTGTTTTCCCCCTTATACTCTTTGGCTTAATTTCAAATTAAGATATAACTTAAGGTTGAATAAGTTAATACTTAAAAGATAAATAGTATACCCTCTGAGATAGAAAATGGAAGAAGAGCTATAAAAACTACAAAATGTTTAAATAATGTGACGCACTTTAACATTCTATCAAGGGGGAAAAAAACTATTTACCATCGTATACTTTTTATTTGATTATAGACACAAAATCCATATCATCAACATTACAATATTTAGGTCTAATCCTCATAAGTGCAGAATAAATAACATTCAAATTGTAGTTCATTGTTATAGCCTAATTTTTATTTAGCCTACTTTATTTCTTTTATTTAATTTCACATTAATTACAGGCTTGTCCCCAGATTGACAGACCCCTTGCTTTGCGAACTAAAAGTCTAAAAATCTTTGTGTTCAAGTTTCTTCTCCGAGGGCAATAGTGACCTGTTTGGATGAGATATAGATGACATACACTGGATGATTAATTTATAAATAAGAGCAGTCCTCACTACTGCTGACGTTTTTAACCGCGTATTTTATAACTGTTTTTGTCTGAATAAATGCGAGCAGTTGTGTTGTTGCACAGACCGTTTGCTGAGCCGCATCCCTTAGTCTCGTCTCTGCTCTTTACAGTGACCACATGGACCAATAGGGGGAGACAGAGGTCCAGAAACTTGAGAGGAAGCCTCACAACTGTGTGCAGAGGCTGCAATGATTAAGACAAATTAAGAGGGTTATCCTAAACAGATTTCCAAATGTACTGTAGGTTCCCTACATTTATATTTTAGGCCTTCTTCTTTCTGGCAGACAATGTACTGGCAATAGACCCGATTACAAAACAAAACATGTCTCATTAAAAATGTTTCTTATCCGAAAGAATCAACAAGGGACATGTATCTCTATTTCACCCATGATGTCATTACATAAACAGTGTGTTTCGTGTGTGTGTGTGTGTGTGTGTGTGTGTGTGTGTGTTTTATAGAAAGGCTGAAGTTTACTCTTTTGATTCTTGATTTAATTTAGTAGTGATGTTATGATTTTTGTTTTCAAATTTGCAACTGGTTATGCAATTTTAATATTGTTTGCTATTATCAATGGATCCATGCAAATAATAACAATAACAATGATAATAATAGTAATGCTTATAATTATAACAATGATGATCTTGAAGATAGTAATTTAACTACAACATACAAGTGCATGAACATAGTCATTATGAAAATTATATTTAATACATATAAAGTTTTCTTCAGTGAACACAATGTTAAATATTTAAAAAAATATAAATTCAGTGGAAAAAGTGAATCAAGACAAACGTGTCTCAACACTAAAATGTACTTTGCCGGATTTTCCAACACTTGTTTTTTTCGGTGAACAAAGAACACTTTGTTGAGAGAGTTCAGCCTCTATAATCCACGTATCCAATTTTAGAAACAAAATCCGGCTATGAGCCGACATATATTCAAGACAAGATTGAAAGTATTCTATTTTTAGCACAAATTATGATTTAATAATAAATTAGTCAAAGTACAACAATTTTAATTAGCTACGTAAATCTGTGATCATTACGAAAACCAAGACGCTCACACATTGAATGTTGCTTTGAAATTCAACCTATTTGTCACACTTATTTCAAAAAGTACGCTGCTAATATGGTAAAATATGGTCAAATCCACTCCCTTATTAAGTATATACCAATCATAGAAGATGTAATAAAAACGCTGATGTGGAAGGATCTGCAAAATGTAAAGAAGATATTCCTAATATCACAATAAAGGAACGTTTTTTTCACATTTCCCAAATGTATACATTTTTTGTTAACGTGAGTAACATTTTATCATTTATTTATTTCTGTTGTGAAATGTTTGTTCAGTAATTGCCTTTGTCAGTAGACAGTGCCTTTCATTGCTAAAAATCAATATTTTGCCATGAATATCATCTTTCTCTATAAAGAGGGCAGTGGTTTAAGGTTTCCTGTTAAAGCCTTTCAGTCTGTCTTGACCCTGGCATTTTCATTAAAAACAGCCTAATATAACCCTTGTCTTAAGGGTTGACTAGAGGCAGACTGCCCTGTCAGCTTCTCTGCATTCAACTACATAACATACGATTTGGAAGTGTTCTTTCAAAGTTCATGAGAAACAGAGTGGATTGGAAAAACTAAAGAGGTGTATGTTGTTTTTGTTTCATGGGCAGCTAATAGGTATAATTATGTTGACTTTGTAACACTTCAAAGTAGCCTGATTCTCTGTGCTTGGACCGAAATCCTTGATCCATTTCCCTCAATAAAGTGTAACTTTCTGAGATGCCTCTCAGGGTTGCAGATCACGTCACGCAGCAATACTGACAGTCAAATGGTACTTGTGGTTTGTAAGTACAGTACAAAACAACATACTACGTCTCATTAGAGGGTACATATTCAATGTCATTTTCAGTTTTTGAGCTGAGCTTCTGCCATTTGAGATTGAGCTTGAGAGGTGACTGATCGCAACATGCAGAGGAGGAAACTTAGTGATGGCTTACACAGACGCATCAGAGGTGTGGTCGGGCATGTTCGCGCCCCCACAGTGCTGTCTGCAGAGGGTTTGAGGTGCCCTGCAGACTGGCTTACGGTTGATCAAGGGGTGGGTGCACACATCTTTAGGGCCAAGCTCACAACTTACATGGAATACCCGCCTGCAGGTCTTGGGAAACTTCTCAGCTTGACTTCGAGCCATGGCGTCAAAATTTTGAGGCAAACACTGTGGGTAAACTGCCAAATCATGTCTTCCACCTCTCCTAGCTCTCTCAGATTCCACTGAAAACGTTTGAGCAGACTGCCCCTCTTTTTTTTTTTAAACCTTTTGTGTCGCAAATGTGTGGGTGGATTAGTACAGTATGAGTCTTTGTGTTGTTGCCTTTGAAGAGTGTTTGTGAAAAACAATTAACTTAAAACAGGAATCCAACATGTGCTATACTTTTTTTCTCTTGTATTTATTTTTTATTACAGAAGAAGTTTGATTAAGTGCACAGTGCAAATAATTTATAGAATTTCAACCAAATAGTTAGCTAAAATGTTCATATCATCACTATGGGAACCATTCCCTTGGTTGTGTGGAGACCTTTTAAAATGCTGAGATCCAGTAGAACACCATTTGCCTTTATTATCTAGCATAATAATTAAAAGATATCGCTGAGTGACACTGTGGAAGACGTAATGGAGGCAGAGGTGGCTTCAACCACTCACAACCGACATAACACCTGTCTGAGACTTTCCGCAACTAGTGCCAACTGCCCCAGACATGACAAAAAACTGCAAGATGGAGAATTGAGAAAATCCTGTCAGCGAACCATCTATACTTCTCCGGCTGCTTCCACAGTTGGTTCCCAATCAAAATGTCAGTTTGTTTTAGTTAATTCTTGAAAAGTCGGTTGCAGAACTTTACCCTTGCCCACTGTCAGCCAAGGTCTTGTGGCGATGGATGTGCTGCCCCAGGTGTTTGCCTAGCCAGATCAGAGCGCTTTGGCCACGGGCAACTGTTGACACATGGCGTTTTGCAAATGGTAAAGTTTAAACAGGAATTATCAAGGCCCTGACACCCTCAGAAGGATGGGCTTAAATTCTCTGCTCTAACTTTCTCACACCTCCCTGATATTCCACGCAGAACCACTACAGCCCCCAGTGGCTTTACCAGGAAAACTGAGAGGCAAAACCATGCAATACATGTTTACTAACATAGATGTATACTGAGAAGAATGCAACACAGAAATAAAGTATTAATTTGGAATGATACTCTGCATACAAGCTGCGTTTCAAATTGATAACTAATTAATTGACCTGGCAGTTGCCACCTCCACCATCATGTCAGATAACACATTAGATAGCTCAGCTAAGGACTTCCAACTGGGAAACAAATATGTTATGGCCTTCAGCCCTGTGCCCTGCAGTGTGTGGTAACTGCACGCTTTCTTGTATATCTTCTCCTTTCTCCGGCCTCCTCTGTAGATACTTCCACTGTAATCTCAGCCTTATCTGCTCCAGGCTTTTAGTAAACTGAAACACCTTAGGCATTCATTGATAGCCTATCTGCAGGAAAGGAAATGGACGCTGATCTGGGAAAGCAGTGGAACCAATAGTTCTTGATACACATCTTTGGTGTTGGATAGGTGCCACCATTGAGCCATATCTAATCACTAGTTAAAACCCATAATAAAACAGGATGTGATTAATTCACCACCACACAACATTATTTAATTTGTGAAAATAATTCAATTTCTTCTATTAGCATTTTTTTGCTTGCATGAAATCCATATATTCACCTTCCAACCTTTCTGACAGCATACCTGAAAAGCACAACCAATATTGACCTTTGCTGAGTGACTACTTGGTACCCTCCATGCCTTCAGGTCTAGTGACCTCTGAGTTGGTTCAAATGACAATGAAATAATATAAAAGTGTGATCTCTCAGGTCACTCTCCTGCATCTCTAATAATAGAGCTTAACCTGTAATTATATCCAAATGACAATGGCTCATTCTCAAAGCGCTGACATGATGTTATGACATTACCTGGGTCTTTGCAGAGGCTAATAATGGGCTTGTATCCTCAACAGGGGTCCTCTAAACAGAGAACTGGTGACAGGTTAAAAGGATGAATTAAAATAACAATTGTATTGTGCTGTCACTGTTATTTGGAATGCTACAAGATTAAAGAGAGCCCATGTAACTTTTAGAATCTTCCTGTTGCAGATGAAACGTTGAATTCACAAGCCATTAAACACTTTTTGAGAGGAAGCCTCGCAACTATTTACAAGGGCTGCAATGATTAGGACAAATTAAGAGGGTTATCCTAAACATATTTCTTTTGGACATGGTGATTGAAAACTTTAGAAAAAGCTAGTAAGTAACTCAGTAAGAAAGTACACCAACTCACTTCAGGAAATGTTGGAAGTATTTGCCACTTGTGGCCATAGTGGCTGTTGTTCTGCCTTCATCTAAATTGGTATCCAATTGTTTACACAAACAACCTACTTACTACTTCCATCCCAAGGGAATTAGTGGAATATTTCAAACTCACGCTTAATTAAATAATTATTTACCATTTATAATTATTTTTTTAATATTTCATTCATGGCCCATAAAAATTATCATGGTAGGGTTTTCTGGCACAACTTCACCTGATTCCAGTGAGCAAGGAGGTACATTATAACCAACCAATCTTTTTTTGCTTTATATATGGCACCATTCTTCTTTCAGGTAACCTTATAATGAATATTTTTAATTGCTATGAGTCTTCCGACTACAATGGAATTCCAATGTTATTGAAATAATAGTACTAATCACTTAGTGCCCAGATGTCATATTTGGATAGTTTTGAGCAGAGATGTGGTGCAAGTTGTGAAACTCTCTTCCGTCATAGATTCTTGCACAGTTGTGTCTGGAGCGTAGCGCTGACTCAGGCTGGCTGACAGTACTATAGCAGCTCCCTGGCACCGCTAGACATGAAAAGTCCCATCCGCAGCTCTGTATGATGTCAGTGTGGCACCTCTGCCTGCACACAGAGACACCTTTCACAAAGAACCTGTATGTGCTTGGGTCTGGTCTAAGTAATGGAACATTCAGCCCGCCTCTCCTCCTACCTGTTTCTATGATCAGGTGAAAATGAGACTGTTGTTGTCGCCTGTAGTGTCATAGCCTAAAAATAAACTCTGTGTTTTCATACTTTCCCTTCTCATTCCTGTCACCTGCTCTTGTTTAAATCCTTATTTTCATTTTGTCACTACAAAGTGTTTTCTTTAAGCTCAGTTTGCATATATTGAATTAACCGATTGAAACTGTAAAAGATCATTACATACATTTAAATGCTTACATTTAGAAAACACATATTTAAACTATTTTTCAAATCCTTGGTGTCATGTTTTTTTCCTCCTCCCTTTCTTTTGTTTCATTATCCTCCCACCTTAACCTGGTCCTTTCAGCAGGGCTCATTAGTTGGGACGACCGATGAAAAGGGTCATTCTTTCCACACAGTCACATTGATACTAGAAATGCTGAGTTAATGAAAGAGTGATGATATCTAATCACCTTCCCGAGGATAGCACCTGCATCAGAGTCAGTACCCAAACCTTTGCTGAATGCTCACAAATGGATGGCCTACAGATGTACTTCCTCTTAGCTGCTCAGCAGGGACTAGGTTATGCCTTTGATATCACTTGTAGGGGAAAATGGATCTTGTGTGGTCAAGCAGATCCAGGCCTCTTAGGTGTTTCTACTGGGGATTTCAGCATTAGACCGTTGCAATGAGATTAATATGTTTAGAAAGGGCAGGGGTGAAATGAACAATGGCATACTTCAAGGGCTTTAAACAGTGTCTTATTACAATGGGGAAAGCCAAGTCTATATAAATCCTATTTCAGAGCAAAGGAAAATGAGAAGGTCAACAAGCTGCATTTAATAACCGTACACTGTATACACAAATTTAAAATGAACATCTCATCTTCTTATGAATGTTTACACTCTCAGTCAAGTTTGATCTTATTTAAGGACTAGTAGAGGAAAATGTTGATTTATACTATAATTTATGTTCAGGAACAAAAATGTAATTGACGTCCAACGTGACTTGCTTAATGCTTAACCACAATAGAATCACAGCAAACCAAATAACTATATTATTATTAACAACACACTGTGCTACTTATATTAAAGAAGACTTCCGGTCAATTCCAACACGTAGCTCTGTTGTTGGTAACTTTGGAGTAATGTCAGTAGAGAGAAAAACGAAAACAACATGTGCTAATTCAGCTGTGTGTAGACAGCACCAATTGTTTTTGTTTTTTCTCTCTACTGACAGCACTCCAAATATACAAAAAACAGAGCTATGTGTTGTTGTGGAAGCGACCGGAATTCTCCTTTAAGCACCTACTCAACTATCATCCAGCTGCAGAGTTACAGCGCCAGAAGTATTGGCAGAAATATGTGTCACTAGAAACTGAATTTGAATAACATAATTTGAATTTATGAGGTTTGTATTGCATTGCAACTAATTCTGAAAAGCAGAATTTGGAATTACATTTTTTTTGTGAAACTGAGTTTCAATAAACTTGAATGGATTCAATATTATTAAATTGAATTCATTTGCTCTGAAACTCTATTTGATCCTCACTAAAAATTCCTCTCTCTATACACTTCCACATTCAGTTCTCACAATTCAGAGAACTGAATGTCACTGAGACATTCAGCAGGTCGTGGAGCAGAAAGGACGCTCTGTCTCCGCAAAATATGGAAGCTACAGCTTGGAAAATAGCAATGTGGAGTATTGAAATGAATGATTTACTGTTTATCAGACCACAAATGAGACAATAGTAGCGAGCTACCACACACCGCAGTCTCTCTGCTTTATTCCCCACCGCTGCTATTCACTGACTTCTACTCCATCCAGGATCACTTCTTAAGACTGGAGTCAACTGTAAGTCAACACAATTTTCCAGTTGAGTTAATTAAGTGTAATCTGTTACTTTATATAATTCGTTTTTTTCTTCCTTTTTGTAAATGAGCAAAATGAAAAAGCTTAATTGTAATTTAGGAAAATGTAGGAATACCTTAAAACAGGAGTACCTTAAAACATTAATATCATTTGTTTACATATGTATATACATATATATGTATATATGTGTATATATATATATATATATATATATATATATATATATATATATATATATATATATATATATATATATATATATATATATATATATATATAGTATATACAGCACATGAGATAACAGTTAACCACAGCAGGTTAGCTTTGTCTTTACTTTCCCCATCTTTACATGTTTTCATCTATTCATTTCCTCTTTTTTCTTGGTACTGTCTAATGATTACTTTTCAGCATATTTAGGGGCCAGAAGTGTAGACAGGGAGAGACGTTAGGCGATATATGTGCCAAGTATAACACAGCGTTCAGGGCTGTGTGTGTCTCTCCCCTCACTCATTCCTCCAGTTCTTCCTCCAGCTCCTTTCGGGTGCTCCTGTGTTCAGGCTGGCCCGGCCACAGCAGGGAAGCTCCATCTAATTGGAGCGACCCAGCGGTGGTGGCCCCAAACCTCCGGGAGCCAGGCTCATGCATTCTAATGTTACGCTCGAAGGAAATTGTCCTCCACTCTTTCCTGAGATCCAATATTTCAGCAGCTTGGTTACCATTCTTGGTGGGAGAAAGAAAACTGTAACTTCTTTATTAGATCTGCTGCAGAGCTCAGTGTTGTTCCTGTCTCTGATAGCTTTCTGTGTCCTAGCACTAGAGTTGTGAGCTCACCACTGGTTAGCTGGCTGGCATACCACCTGCCAACCAGCCAATCGAAAAGGAGCACTTTCCATATCAAAGCTATAAGGCCCTGTTCAGACCAACTTTATATGAGCCTATCTTCTCATTCACTCAAATAATGAACCCAACACAGAGGTCTCTGGAAAATAAATCCAGGGTTTTGCTGTAAAACAAGTTTAACCAGACTCAGTGTGTTCCACAACACAAGCAATTACATCTGGCAAGATACTGCGCTGGCCAAACAAATACGTGCAAACACATATTCTTGGTAGATTATTTCATAACATGAATGGGGAATTCCACCGTTACCTCACAATAATTGGCACAAAGGATAAACTGATGACTCTCCAGAGCTGTGCTATTCTATAAACTGCTGTTGGTTTTGTCATCTATTAAACTTAAATATTTAAAAACTAATGTTTTGTTGCTCAAACTGGTATTCTTGGACTGAATTTCATATTCTCGGTGATAACAACACACCCAAGCAAATACACTGCTATTTTTGGCCGGTATGGCCTCATGTAATGTGTCTAAATAATCTCAGTACTACAGTAATACTGACAACAGACAAAATGGTCTTAACCACTTAGACTTTCAACTTTGGCACTGTCGATCTCTTGAAAATCGACCATGTCCTCATTGTTTCCTCTAGATTTGTCACTGTATTCAGCTGATGTGGACTTTGAATAGTGACTCAGGTGGGCTGCTGTCAAAGTTAAAAGCAGATGGCAGTTCTAACTTTGAGTCTATAGGAAGTTCAGAGAGTATTTACACAAAGATCAGGTTTTGTCCCGTTCTCACAGCTTACGCTCAGTCTGGGCGACAAACAGCCTCTGACTCACTAAACAGGTTATCAGGAAGCCGTGACCCTTTTATCGCACCACTCTGTAATTAAAAATCTAGAGTTACCCAGCACCTACACCTCAGCGCACTCCTGTGGCATGAAACTGTGGCTTCAGCGCACTTTAGTTTAGTTGAAGTTGCTCACTGAGGCCTAACTCTTTAATCATGGGTGTCCATATGGAAGGACGTGCAGATGGCAAACCCCGAGAAGGCGCAGTTGAAGTCCTGTGGATAAACCTGGGGTGATGGGCGTGTGGGGGAGTTATTTCAGGAAGACCAATCCAAGTCTCTAGGGTCACAACTTAAAGTTGTGCATGGAACAAGAATAAAAAAGGAACACTTCTGCATGTTTCTCACCAGCCTGAAGATCACAAGCCCAAAGGGTGCGACCCAAGGCACATGCAGTCCCATCAGGGGCTAGAAGTTACTGTTGAAGGTGAAGGCTAATGATGAGGGAAACTTACAACATGGAAAAATGATAGAGAATATGTAACAGGAGGGGTGGGAGAGCAGCATTTCACTTCAGCTGAGGGAAGACAACAGATCAAACTCATGTTTGTAAGCACTGCCATTTGGCCTTGACTTGGCATTTGGAATAATCTATTCTAAATGTTGTACATTACGGAAAACATCTTATTATTTTAATACAGTCAGGAGCCAACTTTTAGGTAAACCTTAAAAATGGAAATCAGTGTGTTAGGCGTGACTAGGGAGAGTCTTTGTCCTTGGCGGTGACAGGACATAAACAGGCACCTCCTCAACAGGCGCCAGCTGATTTTTATCGTTTTTGAAATCTGACTCCACTTCCCCAACCTCTCTGGGGTTCTGCATAGGTTTCTTATTGACACGAATGAGACAGGTAATTATATATTGGCTCAGTCTGAATCTACCATCAACAGTCACAGCTATGAAGTTAATATCTCTACTTTAATAGTACCATGTCGCTTTTATGAAAATAAATATTGGTAAGCTTTTAACAGTTTCAGTCTTTTTCCCTTTATGACCTGGCACTTCTTGGCCCCTCCAGCATACAGTAACTTGTTTGGATAGAATTGCCAACCAAATGGACTGACAATTAAATAAATAAAGTATAGTGAATTTAATTTGGAATTTACTCAATACTAGCCTCTGATCTAACCTGCAGACACTGATCTAATTTTAATTTTTTTTATCTGGATTTCATCATTGCATTAGCACAGAAAATCCACCCTCCCTCCACCAGTGCGTTAAATAATGACTTTTATGTAGTCTGACTTTTTTGACATAATATACTTTGACTTTTTAAGATGTGATTGGCATTTTAGACATACTGCTGTATATAGACTTTTTAATGTGACTTTACTGACTATTTTATTACTTTTTTGACCTACTATACTGTGACTTTATAACACTTTTTTTCAACGTCCCATGCTATGACTTTTTATCAGTCTTTTTTTTACAAACTGTACTATGACTTTTTTTCCAGACTTTTTTGACATACCACACTATGACTTTTATATGTTTTAACTTTTCCAACATGTTAAGTTTTTTGACATGCTGTACTAGGACTTTTATCGACATGCTATCCTGAGACTTTTTCCCCGGGTTTTTGACATACTATACAATAACTTTTTTATGAATTTTTCGACAAACTATACTATAACATGTTTATCACTTTTTAGATGTACTTTACTTTTTTTTTACTTTTTTTGACATGCTATACTATGACTTTTATCGACATTTTTTTTTTTGACGTACTTCACTTTTTTTTGTTTGTTTTGGACTTGACTTTCTCCTGATTTTTTTCAACGTACTAAACTATGACTTTGATTTTTTCTGACTTTTTTGACATACCATACTATGGTTTGCTTACAGACATGAATGGCAGATCAGATAGCTTAGGGGGATGGTCAATTTTTTAGAAGACAGAAGGTTGAGGTCCAAAATACAAAGTTAAAAAGATAAATATGCCCAAAAAATTAACCTTTATGTCAAGTCAGATAGCTCAGGGTGCTTAGAAGACATAAGGTTTGTGTTCAAACCTTATGTGCTGCAGTAAGTTTTGAGGTCCAATAGACAAGTTGAAAAAGATAAGAAAAAGATATACTGTAGCTGACCTGTGTGTCAGGTCAGATAGCTCAGGGTTATAAGAAAACATTTGGAAAACAGCAGCTTGTTCTTTAATATTCATGGTGTTTTTTGACATATTACACATAGTGTATACTGTTTTTGATGTACTGTACTATCACTTTTTTGACATAAAATACTATGATTTTTCATGATGATTTTGGCATTTTCTACATACTACTCTAAACAAACGGTTTTCAAATAAAATAACTATTGTGTCAATATTTTTGACATACTATAGTTTGACTATGTCTTGACTTTTTTTAAAATACTATACTATGATTTTTTCACATTTGTTTTCTACATACTATACTATGACTTTATATAAGACTTTTTCAACATGCTATATTATTACTTTTTTCATGACTTTTTTTGATGTACCAAACTGTGTCACTTCTTCTAAAGTGTGTATACTTTTTTTTTTTTTTACTTTTTTCGACCTAAGACTTTTTTTCAGACTTTTTTGACATGCTATACTATGACATTTTTGACATACTATACAATGACTTTTATCGACATGCTATACTAAGACTTTTTCCAGACTTTTTTGACATACTATACTATGGCTTTTTTGACGTACTATACTAATACTTTTTCTACACACTAAAGTATGACTGTCTTTCAGACTTTTTTGACATTCCATACTATGACTTTTCATGACTTTTTCCTACATACCATACTATGACATTTATTACTTTTTTTAAAAATCCAATACTATGACTATTTATGATTTTTTCCAACATAATGTTATTTCTTTATGTTTTTGACATACTATTCATTCCAGACTTTTCAACATAATATACTATGCCTTTTTCATTACTTTTTTTCATTGAAATTCATGTTATTTAAGACTATTTCCACTTTTCCATCTATTTTCACTACTTCACATTCTTACGCAGTTAAGCTAGCCATCCAGTTTAGCTTTAGCTTTTTACCATTCAAACACATTTTCTGCAGGAAATGCATTTTCTAGTTATTATTAGACCACCAAAGTTCTTGTTTTGCTAAGGTTTTATGATATAACTGATGTTGATGTTTGGGGCATGCTAAATAGTGTTTGAAATAGATAAAATAAGGATTGCAACTCATAGCATACATAAACAATACATTTGAAAAATCCCAAAAGATTTCTGTAAATGTATTACTGAAGCGGTCATGTATACATAAAAAGATTTTGGTTGATATACTATATGGTTTGACTAACCCAAACCCTAACAAAATGGCATGCTATCCTCGGCCTATAAATAGTCCGTGAAATTATGAAACTATTTTTTTCTGTTCTGTTGACTTTCACAGAAGGGGCTTGATCTACATATGTCTTTGATGAAGAGAAATACAGACACAGACTATTATCTCAGTCCCTGTCTCTGCCAGCTTCTGCCAAGAACAGTGGAAATAAAGCAGGGCACAGAACAGCAATGAGGTGCACGACAGCAGCCAGATGAAGTTTACTTAACTGATCCAACCATAAAATTCAGAGTTTGATTAGCAAAGCAGCCTGAAGCGGTCACATTAGCCAAAGGAAGCTATCATCATCATCGTCATCATTGCTGGACTCTTCATTTCACCTCCCTGTTGCGCTGGAGTCAGTGGACCGTCCCCATTCTTAGCTGTGTTTTTTTTTTCATTCTGCCTGCATCACTACACAAGTGATGTAGTGTCCTTCTCAAATCAAAGTCATAAAAATGGCCTTGCCTCCAATGCTCTGCACCACCTCTTTCCTGTTCTCCCCCCACCCCCAAGCTGTCAGCCTCGGCTGCTGTTCCCTGAGGGAAAATCCAGACTATGAAAGCTCACAGCCAGTCACTCAGCCAGACAACTGCAGGCTGGTCAGACCTCACGTTCTATCATGCTGTCATAGGGTTTCTATAACACTGAACAACTGATCCCCATTTTACAGTTCATTTTACAGTCTGTCCAATTATTGTTTATCCTTTGCAAAACATGAGTGATTGTGTATAAAAGAGAACACACCAGCAATAGATGTGTGTGCACAGGCTGCGACAGGTCTGGCTGAGACAAGTTGCAACTGCACTTGTAGTGTGATACCTAGGGCCGTGGCACACCGACCCGATAATCAACCGTCGGACAGTCTGGTGAAGTCGGTGACTCAAATCTGTTGGGTTGGTTCCGTGTCCCACGTCCGTCCGAAGTGGTCAAAGGGGCCATCGTCCTTCATTTTGGCCGACCTGACATGCTCGGTCAGAAGGTGGGCACTGCCGGCAGTCTGACCCAAATGACCAATCTGATTGGTGGAGTGAAAACCCGGAAACGAGGAGTTGGAGGACTAGCGTCTCTCAAAATCTGACGAAAATCTTTTGAGCTGAACTTTGTCAGTCTGAAATGAAGACAGATTCAGCAACTGCATGGCCTATTTTCTACTTAAAATGTTTTCAGAAACACGTTCCGGGGAGTAAAATATAGTAAAATATGAGATAGTATTCTGAACAAGCCACCGTGACAGTCTGGCTTTGAATTTCTGGTGAAACCAGACCCACATGACGAGTTTGTCCAATCAGCACCCGATATTCATTTTTGGGCGACAATACTGATTAGCGCTGCCTGATGTAATGGAGATGCATTAGGTCTCGTTGCTTTGGTGTCTTCCTAGGCGCTTTTTTCACCAAGTCGGGGAGACCATCTGAATAAGCTATTAGTTGTGGATAAAAAGGGGCTTGATCGTATACTCTCAGTCACACTATGTTGGCCAGGGCAGTGTCCATGTTTGTGAAAAATAACATTTATTACAGTTCTGTAAAGGGATACTAATTCCTGTCTTACACATTTAAAGATAGCCCCCACACCCTTTCCATCTGCCCTGTTACCAAAGGGCTTGCTCCTTTCTACATTAGCAATGAACATTGGTGTTCGATGCACATCGGGAGGTGCAGAATCGTCAAATCTCAACATAATTCTTCTTAGGCAAAGCCTTACAGCTCCAATCATCACTACAGCACAAAGATACACAAAATGTCATACTTTAAAACATAAATTGTATTTCTATTATTTGTTAAATAAAGATAACAATTTAATAAACAATTTATTTTACAGGCCTAAAGGAAATGGAAATGCAATGTTTTTGGCTTAGTTCAACTCCCCTACAGCCAATCAGGTTCACTTAAAGTCAACAGAGAACAGGCCCCAGTAGCTAATTTCTTCGTCTAACCCCCTCCACCAACCTCCCGTCCCTTGTCACAGTAGGCACTTATGCTCAATTTGTCAGCCGCTCTCATCAAACATGCAGAATAGAGAGGCCCTAAACTCTACATTTTAGTGGCACAGCTAACCAGGTCAGGGTTCATCTGAGGACGGATTTTAGAATTCCTCCTTGTTTACAGACGGTATGTTGCAGACTGGAAAAAATAAGGAATATTCTGCTTTCCCAGATGTGTGTCAAAGCTGAACCGACTTGTGTGAATTTTGATCTGACAGAGAAAAGATGCTACACATATTTTCCAAGCCCTTATATCTGATTCAAAATAGAATTTAATGATGCTTTATTTCTCTACTCGCTAAGGATTTCAGGCTCTAATTAGGTTTAACATCATCAGCCTTGGATTTAAGTACACGCCTAGACAGTCTACTTTCGTAACGTTGTTAAGTTTGACATTTCAACAAATACCCTTGAAACAATTTCACTTGTAGCAAATTTGTCTGACGTTTCACAGTTATTAGAATGCTCACTTTTATTAATTTCATCTCTGTTTTTGCAGTGATGCCTTCCTCTTTTATTTGAACCTTTCCACAATTGCTAATTACATTTTATTATTACCACAATTTCCAAGTACTGACCTCAACTTGCATGCTTGAATCCTTAAAAGCACAAAGAAGGGCCACTGCATACACAGAGTTGTGTATGGATGTGGTCATAGCAGCCACTTGTGAAGTTAATGTGTCCTGTAAAAACAGTGAAAGGGATATTTATTACTTCTTTATGCATTAGAGGACTTTATTTTATGAGGATTTTATGCTTCCTTGGGGTGACTATAACCTTTAGCTTTATTTTTAGAGTAGTTTTTATTTGTATTTGCTTAGCTTTTACCACCAACTATCCCTCCTCTCCCCCCAAACATCATGTACAATTATTTGTGTAGTTGCTTTCTTAATTTGTATTATTGAGCTGTATTATGTGACAACAGTGTGGAGTGGCAGACAAAGAGACACTCATGCTTTGTAGATTTTACACAACTTTCTCAGCTAATTTTCAGCCTTGCAGGCATCCTCATGCAGAGAGGTTTGAGCTGTAATGCATGTGCTTGGCAGTCATTTCTCCATTTGCTTCCAGATGTTGTTTGGCTGATGCACAGCACACTTGTCAAATGAAACCTGGTGACGTTTCAGTGGCAATTATTCTCTTTGTGCTTTAAGTGGAACTACTACACATATGCTGATGCACACACACACACACACACACACACACACACACACACACACACACACACACACACACACACACACACACACACACACACACACACACACACACACACACACTCAGGAAGAGATCTGCCAACAAATCTGCATTTGCCAGGAAGTAATTGTTTCCATGTAGCTCTATAAGATGCAAAACTAAACAGATTTTTCTTCACTGAACAGTTTGACAATCAACTGACAATCAGAATGAATGCATAAGTCACTCTCTAAGACTTTTTCACATAATTACTTGAATATTCTCTATCGTTATAAAATGTTTTACTTGACAGCCCTCCTGCACCTGGATCATGGTACCATGGTTTGCCCTAAAATATTGTCATGTTCACGTCTTCAAGGTCAAGTAGTGAAGTTTGATCTTAAAAGATGTCAGCAGCTGCCAGGATTTTACTTTTACTTTTCTTGGTACACCCGGTGGAGGGGAGTCGGAGTTGGCGGCAGAGGAAAAGGGTGGAGTGAGAACACAGAATAGAAAGGGTGGTGTGACGATTGGGAGGGGCGGTTTGGTCTGACATCCAACTCCTCAGCACACTTACTCAGGCTGATGATGTTTTCCTTGTGAAGGCCTGGAAGCCAGTAATAAAAATTTCCAGTCACTCTCTTTTTACTTCATCATTGTGACAATCTGCACAGTGCACACTCAGCTCAGTGACTACGAGACTGGAACATTATTTTATATTTTGTCTCTGACTGTAAACAATTAACACTTGTGCTGTTTGCATTGAGAATCCCAGCTTATGTGCTCTGAATTCTGATCTTCATCAAATAAATTGCCTAATATCCCCAATTGAAGCAATAACATTTAAAATATTATCAAGACATCTTATTGTATAAATTGTCTATTTGTCTTCACACAGAAGACATAGAGATTAAAAATGAGCTTAGTGGTGGTTTTATGGCTCTGGGTTTTATAAGACAAGAGTGGGATGGTGGAGGTGAAGGGGAGTCAGTGAGTTTTAACAGGCACTTGGGGTTTGATGGCTGCTGAGGAGCTACTTGAGGAGTTGTGCCATTTTACAGCTGGGGTTATAGAGGCGAGAGGCTAAGTTACATCCAGGACCTCAGCTGTGTTTCAGGCTGACTGGGCTGCCAGATAGAAATGTGAGTCACACAGATGATGCCGTCCTCCTGTTGTATAGGACAGAGCAGGAGTTGGGTGGTGGATGTAGTCTGTGTGTGAAAACCTAAATAAACTTACTGTGGGTTTCAGGAAGGGAAATACAAACACCTGTCGCCTGGGTGTCAAACACCAGCAATCAACTAGACACCAGAAAATATTTTACAACTCCTGGAAAAAGCTTTTTTACTGTGTTGGAATTTTGGTTGTTCTTAATGCAAAATTCTAATTTTATTGCATATTTTATAATGTTATTTTTCCAGACCTTTATGATTTAAATGACTACATTTTAAGTAAAATAAATTGGAACTAAAATGTCACTATATTTCACTAATTACATCAAAGGTTAGGGCTAAACAAACACTTGACACTTCATATCAAAGTAGCTCAGGCCTGATGATGGTCACCCTGAAAACCTAAACAGACGCAACTCTTTCACTTAGCACTTGCATTTCTGTATCGTAAATATGTTTGTTTGTTCTGTGTACACACCCTAAGCCTAAAACACTTTTCTCTCTAGATGATGGTAGAGTAGGCACTGAAGCACACACATCCACCTTCTGAAAATAGGCAATAGGTACACATCACTTCTGTCTTTGCAATAAAGATCCTTTGATTGCCACAGTTTCAACATTAATATTATCATCTGTGTTTAAAGTATCTCTTTCTTGAGCCGTGGATAATGTGCATAGGACTGTCCAACCGATAAATTATCACCAGCCTCAGAGCACAGAGTAGTTGTCCCAGCTGTAAACCACCAGGAGCTTAGCGCCTAGTTAGAGGTCAGAGGTTAATGTGGTGCTAGAGGCAATACAAGAGACTGTCCTAAATATAGGCCTTTATATGTAGTCAGGACTGTCATTTAACCCCAGGGACTTTGGAATAGACGTTTAAAGGTGATTTGTCTCAGTTTGTTGACAGAGGACACTGGTTATTTTCTTCAATTCAATCTCACTGTAGTGAGATCTCATACTTACAGTATTGACAGCTCAATACATAAATACTGTACATTAAATATTTTCTGGTGAATGTTTTTTCAGCAATAGTGTTCTTTCAGTTATTAAGGCTAACAATGGTCTAATGTTCACAATTAGAACATATAAATAGCGACAAAAGAAGCATCTGTTGGTGATTATTGACCTTGTAGCACACAGCCCGGCAGTGGCTTTGAGAGAAGCAGCAATTTTCTCACTTGTTTTCTGTTTCTCACTGGCTTTCAAGAAAAGCTGGCCTACAGCAGAGTAAATGATCAGAGGCCATGTCCCGTGAGTTCAGCAGCTCTACATGCAGACCACCTTAACTGCTGTGAAATGCTGGCCTGATCAGGCCTTCCTGTTTCCCTCTGTGTGAGCATGCATGGCTCAATGCAAAGCAAGCATTGAGATGCTACGTGTTGAGATTGCTTTAGGTCCTGCAGTCAGCCAACTGTATTGAGACAGATTACGCTTTTGCTCGGCCCTGACAACTTGGGGCGTCTGCGTCTTGCCAAGGAGCCTTTAGGGATGAGGAGAGAAAGGAACTGCTCGGTGAGCCTGTCTCGTCACAGCGTCAACCAGCTCAGGCCTGCTTTCCGGCCAAGGCTCTTAATTGTGTCTCTGGGTGAAGTGGTAGTGGCCCAGCGGTGGGGACGGGGCTTGTACGTGTGATGTGAATAAGACCACACACACAATCACTTGCATTCACACATATGCACATTCACATGAATGTCGTAATCCCATGGCCTGAATAAATGACCATCACAGTTGTAATTAGACAGGACTATTTTTGGATACCTGTGGTCCACAGTACTGCAAGTCCCAGATACACATCAGGGCCTAGCAGCAGGAAGACCATAGGATTAGTCCTGGTTTTACTAATGCTTGGGTGGTTCAACTAAATGCCAGGGGCCGATACCGTTATGACATGACTCAACTCAATTTAAAAGTGATGCCCAGCATTATGTCAAAGCCAATTTTCATTGGGTTTGGTTTCTAACTTCATTTTAACCCATCATGAGATCAAACTTTACTAAGTTCACAAAACCCAGATAAATAGGGATATATAGGGTATATTTCCAGTATAGAATACCTATAGATTTCTTTACATACATTATATAGATAGATAGATAGATTTTGAGAATACTTCAATTGAATAGCAGAGTTTCCTGTTTAGGATGGTGTGTATATAAGCAGAGCCAGAAATAGATTAACAGCAAAACTCCTCCTGCTTGCCTTTGTCAGATGACTAAACCATAACAGTGATGTCACCAAGTCTTCCTCACACCTAGCTGAAAGCATTCAGTACTGGCTCAGGCAAACCGCAGTCTGGCCAGCTTCCTGTCTGACCATTGTGGACAAACACAGAGAGACGGGCAGCAAACACGGGTGCATTTACCTGTTAACACAGCCAGGTCACAGTGGCCACACACAGCAGGGGAGAGGACTCAACTCTGGAGGGAGAGGTATGTATCATATAGGGCCACAGTTGAATTGTGTTTCACAGCATGTAGAAAAGTAACAAAGTTGACTGAAAATGGCCTCCTGTTGTCCTTTGTTCCAGTTTTTGCTCTGACTTTTTTAAGTGTCTTACACCTTTTAACCCTGAAATATAGTTGCAGACCCTTCGCTGCTCAGGGGTTTTATAGTATTTGGGTCAAACTGGACATTTTTCAGTCTGTCTCCAGTTGTCAGATTCTTTAATTGGGGAAGTCCGACCACCTACGTAAATTTATCTTATGCGTGTGCATGCAGCCGACCGACCATCATGTTTATGTAGTGGTAATTGGTGGACAGGTGGGATAGAGGCCTGTTGTTTTGCTTAACTTTCTTTGTGGTAATTCAGAACCTGGCTAACTAGACCTTGTTTAACCCCCTGACTTTAGCCCCAATCAACACATGGATATTAGGCTCCATGTAACCTCTGCCTTTGTGTATCTGAGAACTGGTTTGTGGTAAAAACCTGTCAAAATATCCCACTCTCATTTCTGTTGGGCGACAGCAACAAGACCTCTACAGTAATTTCCAGAAATCTGTCCAAATTGCTTAAGTCTTAAATTATCTATAATTGGCCCCTGCGTTGGGTTACTGGGGGTAGCCTCCAATCATGTGGTGGGAAGCAGAAAGGGCTCTAGTCACTTCCAGCTGGTTAATGATGGCCAAACGGGTGCTTACCAACATCACGCCAGTTGCCAAAGGTTACCATGTATGAATATTAGCTCAATGTGATGTTTATTTTACTAAATGGCACTGGCACTTATGTGTGGCAAGCCACTCTCAATGACTATGAGTGATTTCACCTCTGGTACAATGCCGACTTGTCTAACCTGTCAATTTCTCTTGTATAACAGCTTTCCGCTTCATCTTACCTTTGTGAATAAAACCATTTCTATTTAGTATCCAGCTTGATTTCTGCTTTGCAACTGAAGAGTCAGTGAAGTAGATCATCTCAATAATTCTTCATACGTAACCTTCAGCTATGATTCGGCCTATGCTATGTCAGTATTGTCTTTTTAGTACCTGACTCACCTGTAACCTGAACTCTCTAAATAGCAATGATAACAGGCTTCTCTGCATGGGGTCACACTGCATTAGGGGTCAGGGTGAAACAGACTGTGTCTTTGTGCTTTGCCAATGAAGTTTAGGACCAGGGCTAATCAGGGGGGCGAAAGCGTACACCGTACACCAAATCAGCTCCAGCCAGGGTAGCTGAATTTATCTCAACCTTATTAACTTTGCTCAGGACTCAAATTGAAACCAGCTCGGGTGCTCACGCTCTAGAGGTGCTGAGTGTGAGAAGTGACAGTATGATTTACAGGGGGAAACATGCCGCAGAGTCTGTAGAGCAAAGAACTGGTCAGGGTGGAGGAAGGTAGGGAGGGAAGGGGTAAAGTGAAGTTTTTTCATTGGACAGAAAACCATGTAACTCTGGAGAGTGACTGTTCTGTTAGTTTCAAAGTGACAGAAAAACATACAGCACTGCACGTCAGCTCACGATGAGAACATCAATATCAGCATCATGAGTGTTGGTACCAAACTCAGTACATATAAAATGTCAGTTGGACTAGTGGAAAGCAGAGTGCCCTGTAATATACAAACCCGTTTATGAGAATGTGTTGGCCTCTGCGTTCATTGTACTTTATTAACTACTTGTTTAGCTTTATTATATTTTGCAAATGCAGTTTGGGTAGCCACAAAAGTGACTTTCTTTCTGAAATGTCCTACTGATTTATTTGCTCATAGTTCAATAGCTGCTACCCATTGAACTGGCCCTTGGACACTTACTGTTTTTTGACTGATCTCTGTGGGCTTCTCACAAATGCTGACTTATGATAATGCAAACCAGGCTTCACATTTAAAAATATCTTCACAAGTACCTCACAAACCTTTTCTCAACTCTCAAATCAATTTCATGGACACCTTTTCTGTCCTATGTTTAGTGAGCAACGGAGATATTATTGTTTATTTTTACATGTAGCCTAATAAAGAAAAAGCGTAAAAACCAAAGTGTGTTTGTCTCTTACTTTCTGAAGTTGCAGATGGCACATTCTCTCAACTGGCACATAAAGTTTCTCTGGCTGTTAATACTTTTGTTTTATTGTTCCTGACCCAGGCTTCACAAGAGCGTCTTTCAATGGCTTCTTATTTTTTTGCATCTGCCAATGCTTAGGATGAGCCCACAGATGGCTTTGAAAGAAAACGCTTATAAATCCTCTCTTGTTGATCTTATACCAGTAGTATTCAGATAGTGTATGTGTGTGTGTGTGTGTGTGTGTGTGTGTGTGTGTGTGTGTGTGTGTGTGTGTGTGTGTGTGTGTGTGTGTGTGTGTGCAAGCATGTCTGTGTGCATGCTCATCCCTCCCCTCTTCCTGGGCTTTGTTAGGCCAGGTGTGCCTAGTCTCAGTGCAGTGCCCAAGGAGCCGTGAGAACGCAATGGCCGGCCCTTCTCTCCCTCCTCTATCTGATTTATTTCAGCCTGTATGGCATTTTAACAAACAAAAGTACCGCTCAATATTGATCTGGATCTCTCTCATTTCCCCACTCCGCTCCCTTTCTTTTGCTCAGGTCTAGGGTGGCTGCTTTAAATCAGGCCCTCTTGACGTTTGCTTAATGTCTAATTAGCCATGGGTGGGCATGGCCTTTGATTATAGGAAGTGCCTGGAGGTGGGGCTGCAATGACGACTGGATTTTGACAAAACACCCCAGACTGATCAATCACTGCCTGACACATTGTTTTGTCCTTAATTTTAGAGTGCTTGGTTTAGAGATATGTCCCCTTGGTCACCTTATTCTGAGTTCAAATGATGTGATTTCCTCTCATGTGCCACTTTTCCTGGGCCATGATGCATGTCTCTAGATCCACTTACATCGACTCCAGGGTGTTCTGCATTCGACTCATCAATCTGAAGTGCACTGAGTTGGTACAGATAGCTAAACCTCATTGTCAGTGTTGCAATTATTGTTGCAATTATTTGAGCCCATTTTAACAAATAAAACCTTCAATAATGAGTCTAGCTGCCTGATAAGCTCTGTGTCTTAAAATAGTTTGGAGAAAAAAATTGAGTAAGGGATATTTTAGAAGTTTGGTCAATTTTTTTTACAGATATATACCTTACACATTTTTTGGGTTTTATGACCTGAAAAAGGACATTCATGGGGTTTGTATTGCTAACAGGTTTTGGATACAGAGCCTCAAAAATAAAGCTTTCTTACTCTGGTTCTTCCAGCTTTCAAGGCTTCCCCCTCTATCCCAAACACTGGCCAGATGGCCGGAAAGTTGACTTTATTTAAATCTGGTAATTCCGGCTCTTTTCCTACCCCCCCCCCCCTCCCCACAAGGCCCTTCTCCCACCCCACCTCACTCCTTCGCTTCGCTATCTTCTCTCTAAAGATCACGGCAGTGGTGTGCCAGCGGGTAACAGCCTCAGCTTAGAGTGGACATGTGAGAATGACACAGTGATGACATGCTCCTGCAGAAGAGATTAGAGGGTCACAGAGAGAGAGAGAGATGTGAAAGAAGTGAAAAATTGAAAACAACAATTGATTCACATAGTTAGAGTTATTTGTTAAATGATGAACATTTGTTGTTTTCTGCATAGGAATTCCAATGTACATGTTTTGGCCATGTTAGAGGAGGATGATTATATTTTCCCAGTGTGAAGAAGTAAACTGCATCTTGAAACTGCAAAAAGATCTGAAACAGAAACAAAAATATGTATTTATCATAGTGTAAACAACTTGTTTAAGGCTTCTTTGCCTACTGTGCTACTGTGTCTGTTACATATCATCACTGCACCTGCCTCATTGTCTATTTAAACTGTCATCCCACCTGCAACTTACACTTGAATAGGTACCTTTAATCTTGCCATCCTCCTTTGAGCGAGACCCCACACTGACAGAGTAATGTCCCCTATTAAAGCCCTCATTAAAATAAAGGTCATGGGTCAGCCAGCAGGCCACAGGACATCAGGCTATCATTAGGGCTAATTGTTGGCTTGTGATCATCCTCCTTCCTCTGACAAAAAATACTTTTCAGTATTTTATACCCTGTAGTAATTTTTGTTTTTTATTTTACTTCACATATTCAACACCTGTAACCTGTAGCAAATTGTTGTTAAAAGGCTTGAGGTCTGCTAAATGAAATGGAAAATCCAAATTTACAACAACACCTCTGACATCACTGCTGTGTGCCGTAAGAACCCCTTGTGCTAATCATATATCCCAGTTCTTCCTCTTCTATCCTCTCACAACACTCCCACCTTAGAAGATCTGTCTTTTAAGCGACCCCTTTATTGAAACGAGAGTAGTCCACTTCAGTAGTCTTCCACTGTGTGGCCATCTGAGAAGGAAACTGAATATAAATCCCTAACAATAGGCAGGGTGCTAGGGGAATAGGCCGAAACGGCCATTTAGCAGGTGCACCTTCATGGCCTCCACACAGTTCCCACACATATCACCGAGACTGGT
Source organism: Etheostoma spectabile (assembly GCF_008692095.1). Taxonomy (NCBI): domain Eukaryota; kingdom Metazoa; phylum Chordata; class Actinopteri; order Perciformes; family Percidae; genus Etheostoma; species Etheostoma spectabile. The sequence continues at coordinate 7,221,939 of NC_045751.1, read as the reverse complement.
GGCCTGCCCTAGAGAGTACCCCTGAATCACCATCCAAGATCAAGTAGCGATCAATTAATGGGAGAACAACGCGTCCGCTGGGGGGATGTCCAGTGTCCCACCCTCCCCTGCTTTGACTCATAGAAGTGCCCATTTGCAACTCTATCTGTGTGGCTGCTCCATGTCAATGAGTGTGGGGCTGGGAGGACGAAGATATTATCGGGGTGACTGTGAGAACCGGCACTGGCATTTTCACTGGGCCGACCTTTTGTTTTGCGTGAGTGAGGGCCGATCCACGATGCTGTGATGAGGTCACCTGGCAAAGCAGCAGGGGGTCCCATGTCTATTGTTAACCTGAGACACAAGGATGAGAACTGGGGTGGGTGACAAATAGACTCTGCGGCTTGGTAAACCCATATCAGACAGGTAACTTCATGAAGGTTTTTTGGTCAGACTACATGGGAAATAATTAATATTCTCCTCTTACGTAACAGCACTCCAACATATGCAGCCAACTATTTGGACATCAGGTAGTATTTGACATTCCTTTCCTATCTGTTCAAAAGAAAAACCTGTTTGCTCATGGTTGACTGCTAGTGATATGCCAGCATTGATCAGTGTGACTCTGCTAATTGCATTCTTGTCGAGAGGCAAATAGACTTCATCCTGAACACTGATAAGGTCATGAAGCTAAATTATACCAGGAAACACTGTCTGCTAGGTTACGTTACTGCTGCCCTGATACCAACTGATAAATCATGATGGTTAAGACTTGATTATCTGAAACAGTTACTACAGATACAGTGTGCCTGCTAACATGTTTTCTTCCTGTGTAAAAGTAATGCTTGGTTCCTATTGGTTTTGCCGTTAACTCTCCAGAACACATGCTGATAAGTTTGTGTCTATATTGTGAGTTTTCTTTATAAGGCTGTGATTGTGGTAAAAGGGTATTCATAGGTTTTCCAACTCAGGCAGCTCCCCATTGGCAATATAGCCACCTCTGAGAGCCCCAGCAGTGAAGAAAGCCATTAGTTATAAACAGCCTTATATAACTTCACACCCTCAAATATCATTGGAACATTTTCTTTACCTTTAGGTAACCAGTGAGCCTCGTTAATGCAATGATTGATGGCCAAAATGTTCTCTTAAGGATACTTTTTTTAGACTGGGAGTAAAATCACAGTGATTCTGCCCGTATAGAAAAAAATATAAGGATACACATATTGATTGTTCTGTAAGGATTGGTGGTTCATTTTACTATCTAAAAGCAACACATAATCCTTCACAGCAAGGTGAGGAGCCCGTTCATGGAATTTGACCCAGTTGATTCAATGGATCCTTTTTAGTTCTTTGTGCTCTCCTTTCCCTTCACCACCGGCAGACCACGGAGTGATGGGCAACTAACCAGCAATTATTGTGACCAGACAACCCCAACAAACTAGCCTATAATCACTATCAACCAAAGCGGGAAGGGGGAAAAAGGTCCTGAGTGGAAGAACCCCACCCCCTTTGCCCATCACTACTAAGACCAAAAGGTATCCTGCATCAGTAAACACAGGAGGTCTTTAGGGGGCTTCCCTCTCTTTTCCGTAGAATCACATTGTTAGGAGCTCGTGTAAGCTCTACCCATGGCTGACAGCAAGGTAGATACTCAAACCACCTGTGACACCTAGCCCAAACACAACCTTTTAACCTAAGGTCATATCCACTGTACCGTGCTGAGACCATGACATCAGCCTCTTTATATTAATAAATCATAGAAATCATGACATGCAATCTAATAATAGTCCTGATGAATAATTTCAAGTGCAATGAACTTCCCTTAAAATGTAACTTGGTATGCAAATCAGATTTGAGATATATTAGATACATTTTGTGCCTTTACATAACACCACAAATCCCAATACTTTGGGTGTGGGAAACACACCCAAAGTATTAATCCATGGATAGATCTTTACAGTCACATGCCTAATGTATTAAGCTTTCTGTTTTTCTTTGGAGAGCAAACTTGATTCCTTGGTTCATTTAAATTTACAAGAGTCAAGCAAATGGAATATACATATATGTACTTTTTTGGAAAGGGTAGTTTTATGGCAACAAAAACAGAATCTGTGGTCTCAACAGTCCAGGTTTGATGCAAAAGCCTGTGGAACCTTTTATGCAACCCGGCGTCCAGGAGATTTATACAAATATTTTGCTTTCCACCCTTTTTGAGCCTTTTAGCCCTTGCTAAAGGAAAAGCTAGCTCCAAAAAAACCACACAGAAGAACAAAAAGTCCACAGGTTCGAATGTCCTGAGTGGGCCATTTGCCAGGTCTGTTCCACGTGCAGGATGCTCACACACACAGACTGGCTCCAGCCTCCCAATCCTGCTGAAACATATGAAAACAGAAACAAATCCCACCACGAGAGCCAGCACCAGTGGTCAATGAGAGTATAAGAGGCTGTTTTAGTGCAGTAACACCGTAGATCACCCAAGAAGATTAGCCTCAGTGCTACAGGGCCTTGTGTAAATCTCCTTCTAATTGGCAAGGGAATTTGATTTGACTCATGCACTGTTAGAGGCCAGTGCTCATTATTGCTGCCCAGTTAATGCATAAACAGAGGTCTCAGCAGGTCCCCACTAAGTGGTACCAATGATCAGATAGCAGCCTCTTGGTCTGAGAGGCGGCCTTGAAGGAACTTAATTGTTCTTATTGCAATAAGCTCAATCTTTTAGAACTAATTTTTTGTTAAATAAGGTCAAAGTTAATCCCCTCAGAAAGCACTACATTTTAATGTGGGTCAATTACAGTGATGATAAACAAAATATACAATTTAAATAACATCAAATATTTAAATTTGTTGGATAAGGTATATAAAAAGCTATGATAGAGTATTTAAGGTATAATTTAATCTGCTACACATGTCTGTATATATAGGTACTACAGCTATAAAAGTGAATGTGTCATAATCAAACTGTAATTTCTTTTTTCTTTACCTCTTCATGTGCACATCAATACTCATTAACTGATAATAATTATATTTTGCACGACATTATCTTGCCTTTTCTTTCTACATGAAATGATTGAGAATTTTAGACAATATGATTACAACAGCTTCCTTCCAGTCTTAGGCTGAAAGAGTGTTATATGTGGGACGAGTGTGAGTGCTTTTGTTCCTCTCCATCCCCCTTTATTGGGAAAAACAGGTCCGTCATTGCTCTCAGTGGGATTATGGGTGCTTCCAAAGAACAAGAATTAAGATTGGTTACTAATTTGACTCAATTGAGGCCAGTAAGTAGCATGACACAGCAGGGTCTGACTCTCTAGTTATTAGCTATCATGCTGAGACTGCCTGCAGGCAACAGTAAGGGTCACAAGGAAAGACGTAGGCAGCTCCTGGAGACTGTAACGGAGCCAACCACCCACCTGTGCGCTCTGCGGGGTGGAGGAACAAGGGCAGAATAATCCAGGATCCATTAAAGTGTGACTGATGCCATTCCTTTTGGGTCTTATGACTGGACATCTTGCTTATGGCAGCCTGGGGATAGCTGTCTTATAATGTGGGATAGACAGACCCACAGCAGGCTGCTAGCGATCCAGATCCTGGTCCTCAGACACTGACCTCACAGTGGAATCTATTTTAATGCCGAATTAATTTTTCCATTTCACTAATGGGTGATCTCAGTGTGTAGCAATAACATATTTAATGTGACAGCTTGTCAGGATAGAAAATGAAAGTCAAACTTGGAAGCTCAATCAATGTGTGTGTGTGTGTGTGTGTGTGTGTGTGTGTGTGTGTGTGTGTGTGTGTGTGTGTGTGTGTGTGTTATGTTCATTTGTACATTCCTTGAATACATTATCTGGAATTAACTGTTCCTAAATACCATTACAACATGCAATTTATTTTAATAGTGTAAACAAACTTTGCTGGAAGTGCTGCTTGTGGTATGAACAGCTCATGATTAAATCTGTAACTAACAGTGGGTGGTATATCCAACCTTTCATCACTGGCCAATATTCTATGCCTGTCCCCAGATTTGCCCCAAGATGAGGGGTGACAGGAATTAGGATAAGACTTGCTGACCACTAGACTGAGAACAACGTCCCGCAGAGCCAAATGACCTTTTTGGAAACCAAACCCTGGCTCCTCTTTTCTCCTTGTAAAAAAAGCCATTTGAATAATAAGTGGTTGGAAACTATTAAATTATCTAAAGTACTTGGAAGAGATGCAGGACTTTGACACTATTTGTATGTGCATTATGGTATTCTTTGTCATTAAAAGTGTGAAAGCATTATTTATTCATGTCTCAGTGTGACTTATTGGAGCAAAACTAGTGTGCACTAATACCGTACATCTTTCTCAATAGACATTATAACAGTTTATAATACAATGAAATTTGTTGCATAATGCAACATTAAATTGATGTCTTTACTTTTATGAGAATTCCTCCCAGCAGGATCACAACTCAGAGGTCTGCTTAAGCAGCTATGTGGTCTTATCCTTGTAAGCCCTGATAAAGGGGTTTCTCTCCACAAATCCTGTTAAAACAAAGCTGTGCTGAGTTGCCCCAGATGATCATTTCAAGCCCAGAGGAAGCTGACAGGTCTGCTCAGCAGAAGTGTCTCTTTAATAGTTAATGTGATCACCTGTGGTGCCCCTGCATGAGTCAATTGTTTAGGTCCTGGTCATATTGAGTGGTTATCTGGTGGGAAGAGCTGCTCTAGGCTATGGCTGCTGCACAGGCTTGTGATCCTTTTTACTAGAGGTGTGACACCCCACTGATCCAAGGCTAACTGGCTTTAACCTATAAAGCACAGACATTGATAGATTGAATTATGCATCACATGGAAGTCAGTCAAACTAGTGATTTATGCAACTCTCCTGTGCTGGTACTAGAAAATGAGGATAACATGGTATGATATGGACTGTGAAAGAGAGACTTCTGTTGAGATAGTTCTGATACTTGCAGGGGTAACTCTAGTAGTCTGATCACATCATTAGGTCTTGACCCTCCTGACCCCAGACTTTGGGAGACTGAGCTGTAACCAAGGGAACTGATGCAATGATGAGAACCTGAGGGGACCCAGTCTGAGAGCTGAAGCTACTGGTGTAGATAATGCTAATGAACAGGCATGCAGTGAAACAAAATGGCTTAATTGTACTGGACTCATCTCGTGCTGAGCCACAAAGGCTAGGGGGAGGTTACGCTTCCAAACATAGATTATTGTAATCCTCCAATAATTACTGAGCCACATCTTCTCATGGGAGCAGTGGGGCACATGAGAGGAGTGGACTCTGCATTCTTATTCATTATGGCACCCACTGATGACAAACCAAAAAGCTGCACAAATCACATTTCGTGTCACTCAGACAATGCATATGTATGTGGTCCAAAGAGAGCCGGCTGAGGAGAAACGCAACTGTGAAAGTCCATGTCAATGGAGCTGAAAGCACTGACTTGTTGTATTACGGAAATTTAGAGCTATAATGTGTTTTTATAATGCTTGCCTGTGTCACAATGGCCTTCGTTTTAGGCCTTTTCAATGCCTTGAAAATGTTACGCTTCTATTCTCCCTATGAAGCCACAGAAAGCACACTTGGCCGGGCCTGCCCTTTCTGGCTTTTGACGGGAAGCTCATGATTTTAAATGTACGGCTCATGCATAATGAATGAGACTGCACAGGATGTGAGGGCAGTGCATCCAGAGAGCACCTGGGCCAAACAAAGATGCCCTTTCTGCCATGGGATTTGTGCCCTGGTACCCGCTGTCACCATCGCCCGGCTCGCACCCAGCTGCGAAGCATTCAAGCTCACCACGCACATTCATCTCATCAAAGTTGACTCAAAAAAGTGACACTGTCCACTCAGACATAAAGACCTCTTTATGGGGTTATTAATGATAGGCTGAAAGCTGTGGACAAATGTTTTGGGAACAAGTTTGTTACTGTGGCGGAGCATCGCTTTGTTTTAACCCTTGGCAGTTCATTCGGGTGCATTCCACTGCTATGGTGGCGCGGTCTTCTGGGTGTTGAATATGTCAGAGGTTAGGAAGCAAATCTGATTGTCACAGAGTTGCAGTATGTGTAGTATCTTTTTTGTCTCTTTTTCAAAAGTCATCGTCCGAACAACCTTATCTCAACAACTGCAGAGTTGCAAGAACAAGGAATAACTTGTAATTATTCAGGCTGCTGACCTTTAGTGACAGATGATCATCAAAATGAGTCTTGGAGTTGACCCCTGCACATGACACAATCTTGTCTGGTCCTTTTCTGTAGACAATGACAATGAGACTGAAAGGAATAATTAGCATCGTCTGTGCTTTCATTTAGCCTCAGACTGAACAGATGATAAATGATTAATATATGCATCCCACAAGACAAAAAAACAAAAACGCCTTGGTAGCTACAAACAACCCCACACAACAACAATTTATTTGTGAGCATGTGCGTGCATGTCTGTGTATGTGCAGACCCAGCCGACTTGGCATAGAATGACCCATTGGCATTGTTGCAGTGTTTGCAGCCTCAAGCATGGCAGGATTTATGCCGATGGGGGTGTGTTGGAATCCAGTCTCTCTCCTCCAGCCCAGCTGCATAGAGAACAAAACCAAAGGCCCAGCTGCAGATATTAGCATGGGCAGTCTCTCTCTCTCTCTCTCTCCCTCTCTCTCTCTCTCTCTCCCTCCCAGTCCATGTACCCCCATGCCACAACTCTGTCACATGCCGTAGGGCTTTTGTGCCTGACTCTGTTGTTATGGTAATGACTCAGCCCACAAGAGAGAAGAAAAAAGAGAGATGTTAAAAGTTGATTGCAGACAAAATTGAAAGAAAGAAAACCAATAGGAAACAAAGAGGGGACAAAATATAAAAGAATTCTTAATTAATTATTGAGTTCCGCTTAGAAAGTCAAGTCAGTGTTGCCGAACAAAAGCACTAGCATACTAGCATTAACACACAAACACACACGTACACACGCAAACACACACGCACACACACACACACACATGCACAGATAAAGCCCCACATGAAATACAAACAACCCTTTGTTGCTGGCTGGACCTGTTTTAAATGTAAATAGTATGAAATGTGAATATGTTATTGCGCAGGTATGCTCATTTTCTTTTATTTCTCTACAAAGCTCTTGTCCGCCTACCTGGCCGTGTTCTTTAGATCTATAGTACAAATTATATGTGACACTGACCATATGGCATCAGTTACCTGAGAAAAAGCAAAAAGAACCAAAACAAAAATGTATTCAATTTTCTTTGTTTTTTTCCAGAGCTTTGTCAGCTGTGACAAAGTGAAGTGTGTAGCAATAAAACACATGATCTGTAACAGGAGCAAAAAAGTTTAGTATCAATTTAGCAAAACTGCCAAAGTAGTGCAAAGTAAATGAAATACACTCCCGCTATTATTATCATTCCCACCTTTTCACAGTGTTTTTGTCTAGCCTCAAAGACCATGATTCCAATGGTGCTTTACATGGTGAGACCTGCCACAGACTTGGCATGTGTGTGTGCATGTTTGAGGGTAACAGGCAAGGTCTCCGTTAGGTCTGGAAGCTATCACTGCAGATCTCCACACTCTGTGGTCTAACACATAATGTTCTGCTTTGCTGGAGAGCAGGTAACTAAGATCTCTCTGACCTAGCTCCTTTATATAACACACTCTAGGCCCTAGGTAATGCTTTCTTTTGGCAGCATAAGCAATATAGTGCTACCAACCTAACCAATCATGGGTTTAAGCTTGACTCTGTCTATCCACACACACTCAAACACAGAGAGTAACTGCTTTTTCCACTGCCCTATCAGCCGCTGATAGTTGGCAGGTTGGACAACTCACTTGTGCCACTGCAGCCCTGCTGTATTACAACGATCAGACAGATGGCTGTATAAAAGGGGTCTCCCTCTGTGTGGCCTACCAAAATCCTGGCCAACTTCTAGATGCCATGATGATGAAGGGATTGTTTTCAGTCTCCTGACCTCACTTATAGTAAATGTATGCAAAGTTTCACATGAATGTGATGTATATGCACTTTTGCCCAGACATGAGGAAAGATTTCCCATTTGTTCAGTCTGACCTTTTCACCAGAATGAGTGTATTTGAATGTGTGTTCGTACTCCTGAGGACATTTTTTTTATATGAGCATGCTATGTTGCATGCTATGTATGTATGTGGCACAGGCACATAAACACACTCATGCACCAATGCTTGCTTGCATGCACTCATACTGTACGTATTTCCCCTATATAATGTGTCAATGATTAAGTGTTTTGACAGCAGTGTGGACCTTTATTTTTTGTTCTCTTCCTCCTGTTTCTATCTGTTTTCTTTCTTTCTCTGATTTGGGAATTCCCAGCCATTTTCTTTTGTAAATAAACACTGACACGTTTTTAGCTAACCTCTTAGCCTTAATGTACAGTAGTCAGACATTTAAAGCAACACAATTAAATTAAGCAATTACATGTGTCACTCATTGACTGTTTATTGACCTTAGATAGGCCACAGGGATAAGGAGAAATCCATGTTTTAAAAGCATACCTTGGCTAAATTCAATCCATTTCCTAATTCAGAGGTATTTATCTGTTGGCGTCAGCCAGGGACACTTAAGTCTTGTAGGGCAACGTTTGTCAAAATAAATTTCCCCATACATGGCTAGTGGAGAGTGACAAGTGTGTATTTAATAAACCCTGATTTGTTTACCGGCTGAGCACTTAAGACCATAGGCTCCCTGAGCAATGACAGCTCGGACAACAGTCAAATCCATGTTGGGATGCAATGTTACTCCCCGTGTGTACATTGGAGTAATGAGACAGTCTTGAACATTCATTTTATTCTGTGCAATGTTTAGATGTGGGGGTGAATGCAGCTCCAGTGGTACCTCATCAATAAATTATAAAAGCTGATGCAAGAGACCTAGCATATTTGGTTAAGTGCTAGAAGTTACAATGTTGGTTTCGTATTTACAGTCACTTCCCCTCTTCCTTTGTTTTTCAGTGATACATTTTTGACTTTGGACTTTTTTCTCACACTGTTGTTGTTCTTTAGACTCTCAGGCCATAGCACATATATCTTTCAATACTACAATCACTGATAAGAGAACATACCATAGAAGTGTCCCATCATTTATTTCCCTGTAAAAAATCATCTGGTGGGTGAATATTACATGTCTGAATACACAATCTTAGTGGTAGGTCTATTTCTTTAAGACCTTTACTTGGTCTGTTTAATTAACTGAAGCATGTTTTTGGTTTTCCCCCCAAGCATTTTCATGACACTACCTGCTGTGATTCAACAGTTCTCCTCTCTCTTGGAAACTAAATCAATGCCTCTTATTATTACCAGATTGAGCCCATCGGATGAAAGAGAATAGGATGTCTGCCGACTGCTTCTCTGCTGCATCAATAGGATACATGCAGGACTATGTAGTTTAAAAAAAAGTTGTATCATGTTCTAAAGCTATGTTAACAGGCTCGTTGTGACTTCCTAAAGGGCAGCATTTGGTTGTCAGTCCTACAGCCTGCTGAGGCATTAGGAAATAGATGCTAGAATAGTTTTTATTGACATTTTAAACTTTTTACCTAAATAGCACAGCTAAGTGAAAAAAAATGTTTTTTACCAATTATTAACCTGCACATTTAAATAGTTCTAGTCATCCACTTAAAAAAAGTAAATTACAGTTCCAGCACTTGAAATGTTCTATGTATGTATGTATATATATACATATATATATATATATATACACACACACTAGTGTTGGCCTAGTTAAAGACAGATACTATTCAGCAACATATGGAGGGCTGACCATTAAGCTGTCCTTTCACTCAGGAGGACAGACAAACAGGAGGAAATTTACTGCTCTAATCAAAGCCCTGCCGGCTGCTGGAAATTGAGCGTGAATGACGTCATCAACCTGTCCTCACAATGATGATTTGATTGGTAAAGTATGCAGGATGCTTGAGCAATGAAAAAAGAAGCACTCCCCCTTCCAAGTCCTACAAAGAATGGGCAGTGTGAGAATTTTGATCTTGTGTTTGGTTTTTGTGCTGTCGTACATTAGGTATGGGGATTCTTAGCTGAATTTCTCTTATTTTAGTAAGACAAAGGAAGAAGGGTTTTAGCAGAGAGGTATACAAACTTAGCAGCACCTTATTTATTTGCTCTTATTTTATGCAAGACAAAGACAATTACAAGTTCATCCTGGAATAATGGAATTAGACATTTGTGGTAACAGACTGAATACACAGCTCATTAGCTTGTACAAGACATGCTCTTATTGATGGAGATTTCATACACTTTTGGTCAAAATGCCAAGAGGTGTTGTAATATTTTTGTAGCATGGTTTTTCTACGTTTGAGGTTAAGCAAGTAGGGTTGTATGTGCCCTGTATGTGATGATGATGGTGTTTACATGGTGTCTGTGCAAAATCAAACACAGGCTCTCCGAACACCTTTATCCCCTCTGAGCATAAAGTAAGTCAACTGTCTTCAAGTCCCTGGGTGGAAGAAGACTAATTTGGTTACTTGCTTCAGGATGATGGATGGATTGTGTTTAGTTTGCAAAAACAGTCATGCTTTGGATTTTAATAAACAACTTGGACCCTGGAGGATATTCCAGAGAAAAAACTTGAGAAGTGTAAGATGTGATGAGGCCCCCTTTTGCCTGATGCAAGCACGTTCTTGGATTCTAAGAATTTCAAATTGACCTTAAAACTATTACTGTAAAATTAATGGTATATTGCATCCTAAATTATGCACCATGAAGTAAACTCGCACTAATTATAAAATGCTCTCAGATTGAAAATGTGCATTTCCAAACATTTGGAGCAATAGTCAAAGATGTCCTGAGGTGGTAATGAATGGAATGTAAATGGATTTTATGGGACTGTAGTGGTGTTGGACTTAGAGCAAACTAAATACTGGCCAAGTTTTCCTGGCAGGAACCTTTTATTGGTATTCAATGATAATTAAAAACTCAGACTTATGCAGAGGCTTACTTTGTTTTTTAGAGAGAAACATATTCCAAGTGTAAACAAAGAGAAATTAATTAAATGTTAGACAGTTTAGTGTGGCGCCATGGAAAGAGTACACAATTTCAAAACATGCCAAATTCTCGATGAATCAAGTCAGGTGATTTGTCAAATATTGCCTCGTTTTGACAGAACATATACAGTTTCAGTGACGGGGCTGAGCAATTGAGAGAAATTGGACATAGTTCACTAAGTAAACACAGGACAGTCCCAGGACAGTTTTTGTTTTTGTTTTTAAATTGCTGCATTGCAAAGTAGGTTGACTTGTATTTTCTGTAAACAAATGGTTTCATGTTAGAGTACTGCTTTTAAAAGAGGAAGTCTTAGCAATGAAGCAAACCATCACGGTGCCTTACTACACATCAGGTCAGTTCAGCACTGAAGAAACATTAGATAACAAATTATAGAGAATACACTATTTAGAATGAGCTTTTTACTGTTTTTTTAGCTCCTCTTATTGTTTACTTTAAATTGTTTTTTAGCCTCATACACTGTTGAGTAGCATTGGTATGTCCCACGAGACAGGTACAATAACTGCTACCAGAGTTTTTTCAATTATAAATTGTTGTATATTGTAAAGAAGATTTTTAAATTTGTTACATAGGACATGCAATTAAACATACACAATCAGGTATAGACAATTAATGATGAGCTCAAATAAATGGCAATTTCTGGCAATGTTATAACAAAGTCTGTGAAAATGAATGAAATGGATCATATTTAAAATTGTCCCATTACCCTCAGAAGTGTAAAAGAGAGAGGTAAAAGGGCTTGTGGCTAGAAGTGTCTGATTGGGCCCTCAACAATGATTGTGGTCTAAATGGCTTCACAAAGCCCAGAGCCAGTTTGTTTAAACCAAACTAATCCAAGCGTGGAGGCAGGACACTGAAATTGCAGGCCTCCTGAAAGGTGATCTGGCAGCAGAGCTATGGTCCAAGGGCTAAAGTTTACATAGGATAATAAAAATAATGAAAAACAAAACTGGTTGCCCAGTAACCATAGATTTATCTATGTTTTATCTATGCTATTTTGTTATTGTGCATTTATCTGCTGTTGCTAGTACACCTACAGTGTACATACTTGTGAATAATAATTTTAAATCTAAAAAAAAATTTTTTTAAATATTTTATTGATAAAAAATAGAAAATAACCATTCAAGTTTTGAGAGACCAAATATAACCATAGTAGGCATTCTTTAAAAAAAAAAGATGTCGACTGCATACCAATAGTGGCAAATTAATGAAAGGCTGAAAGAAATAAAACTCTCTAGGAATTTTTCATTATCGGGGTGAATTCACTCTCTGTCCATTAGGCGATTAGACCTGACAACCTTGTCCTGCACGTCTGCACCAGCAGTGTGGTAATCAGCAGTGTCTGTGCAAACCACAGTATGGATTTCAACCATGGACTGCTGAGGACTTCCATTGCGCACATGTGGCGCAGAACACCTCTGCCAGGCCTGTCAGTTCATGTTCCAGGCCACTGCTGCCTAAATGGATCCTGATTGGCTATTTGGACAAGGAATTGTGCAAAAGGTTGACATATGAATCAATGTCGCTCCCCTATTTTACACTGTAAAGAGAAACATTAGGGGAAATAAATGATATCCATGTAAGCTACATGAAATCCAATATGCTGTTTTCTTCATGTGTAATCAGTACTCATAAATTAGACTATAAATCATTATTTCTATCATGGATTATTATGAGATTTTGACACAATCAATGCTACTGAGAGCCTGGAAATTGGGTTGTTTTGTCTGAATGTTTTGTACTGTTAAGTCTGGTACATGATGGATGAGTTTTGGCATAATGCCTTCAACCTTCCCAAAGTTTTGTCTTCCTGGCATGCAAACTCCTGACATACAACAGTCATCAAACCACACATGTTCAGGAGCAATTTCTGTATGAGCAATCTGCAAATGATGACTATAGCTGTAACAACAACGAGGGGATATGTGACTCTGACGCAACCCAATAGACTTGTTGTAAGTTGTCTGCACTGCATGATCGCAAATTCACAAACTAATCTCAATCCCAGGTTACAGTGAAAGGCCCAAACAACCTAGTTACCCAATGTCTGTTGGTGCAATGTTTTGTTAGAGTCATTTTCAGCCCTAACCACCCTACCCTAACCTATTGTTGAAAGAAGTTTGACCCACAACCTCATACACCTTCCAAATAGCATCGCCTATGCAATGAGCTGCCAGTGAGCTACGGCAATGACTGACAACCCAGCAATGAACAAGGAGAACCAAACACATAGATGGCAATTACAGTATTAGCCTGCAGAAGCAATGCAATGGAAAAAACAGCCTTGTTGCATCTCCTCCCAGAGTCCAGTTTTTGTGCAGGTGGAGCATCATTTGGATAGGCGTGTTGGTCATTGTACAGACTCATTGTGTGTCTGGTCATGTTTGTAGGAGCCAGAGGAGAGATGATAGTACTGGAACATTGTCACCTTAAATGCTGGTATCCTGTTGCAAGGGAAGGAATGTAGAAATACATGTTTGGTGTCTACGAATTTCATTCATTTGCCAACAGACATATTCCTATAGTTGTTACGTGATCAGAATGTAGAACTGCCACTCTGAGGTGTGACAGTGTGGAACATAAACTGTCAGGTACATGCTTTGTGATTTCTTTTCTTTTTTAAAGATTATTTTTTGGGGATTTTACCTTTATCATAGTGACAGTGGATAGACATGAAAGGGTGAGAGAGATGGGGGTGGACATGCAACAAAGGGCCGCAGGTCGGATTCAAACCCCGGCCGCTGGAGGAGTCAGCCAGTATGGAGCGAACGCTCTTACTGGGTGGTTAGAGGCCACCCCATTCTCTGTGATTTCTAGATAAAAGGAAGTAAGGAAAATGATGTGTGTCCCAAGTCCCTCTGATGGCGCCAATCCTCAGAAAACAAGTTATTGCCTTGTATAAGCGGTCAACAACAGCTGCACTGATGGTGGGGTTGAGGAAAAAAGAAAAGAAAAAAATCTAAAGCCAAATCACTTACCCCAAGGGAGAGTGACAGACTGTTTTAATTGTATTGGCACAGGAAGTGGGTGGCCAGTGATGGCAAGCTGAGGCAGACAAAAAAAAAACCTTGCCTGTCATGTCTACCACTACATGTCAGCAGAGCATGGTGAGTCATACTTGTGAGAGAGAAAATGCATGGTTGGCATATGCAAGGCAAAATTCTCTCCCACCACTGCAAAGACCCTGTACTGGGTTGGTTGACTCGACTGGCAGCGTTGGGTGGAAAGCTGGTGAGTCAGTATGTTAAAAGCACCCCTCATTGGTGTTAAAATTCATGTGAGGTAAATGATTGACAAAATGTTCTCTCAAGTAGATTTTTTTAGTAGATCTTTCTCAGGAGTTTTCTCCAGTATAACCAGCCTCCCCTACCTGTGTACAGTCACCAACATGGTTCCTGACAAGCTTGCCTTGCAGACATGCAAAGGTCAGGTCCCCATTTAGGGCAAATAAGCTGCTTTACTGTAATGGCATTGTTCATTCTTCCCAAAGGCTTGTTTCTGAAAAAAATCAACATCATTGTTCTCTCGAATTCACATTTCACGAGGAACTGACTGGCAGGGTGAGAGTACACATCGTGAGAGTTCTGTTTTTAAATGTCAAAAACAGTTTATCATTGTTTAGAGGCTTATTGGCCAGCAGCTGGAGATATTACAATGTTGCATTTTCTACTCTGAACATAGCCAAGGTCAAGGGAGTGAAACAGGAGCAGAAAATGAAACTATGTTATAAAAAGTGATAAAGAGGGAATCCTCGGTTTTTCAAAATGTTTAGAGCATTTTGTATTCATTAAACCAAATATTTTACTACATATTGCATTTTTTGACGATTACTTACACACTGAAATCAAAAGTATTACACAATTAGCAAAGCCTCACTTTCAAGGAGCAAAACATTGGCTCCAGATGTGCACTACTACAAGCCCAATGTCAGCCTCACGCTTTTTGCAAAACAATACACACCTCTAAGTCTCCAAAAGTCCAAACACATATTCTGCTTTACACACATTTTGCAATTCAAAATGGCACTTTTTAAATGCACTGAACACAGTTCTATGCAACAGATAACAATCTGACATAAAGTTACATTTGCCAGCAATTCAAAATAACACTACATGAGCTAATTTGGGCAATACATGGCCGTACACTTTGTTACCACTTCAATCCGGAAGTAAGCACTACAAAAAGACCACAGGTGAGCACTTTTTTTTCAACAACAATGGAATATGTTGCAAAGAGAGGAAGAGAAAGAGGGAAGGTGAGAATGAGAGGGGGAGGAAGAGTGAGAAGTTGGGGTAGGAGTAGAGCTAATAGAAAAGTTTATGGCCATAGAAGACAACAACTTTCTTATGAAATCAGAGAAACCATAGTTAATCATGTCATCAACTGACAATGCGAGAGGCTGGACAGAGAATGCAGCCCAACTTGAGCCGTTTTACTGTCGCCTGTGTCATCTGGACATTTAGACTGGAGTACAGGTGTGTAACCAAAATTTCTTTCACACTATGTAGTGCACCTCATGTCACAGTGTATCAATTAGGACACCTGTTTAGTTTATGAATGGCTGATGTCACACACTAACTGTACAAGTTTCCTGTACTATTTACTCTACTGTGGGAGAAATTTCTGTGGGGTGCATTGTCCATTTGTCCATATATCTTAGCAAAGACCAGAAGAAGGGGGAGAAGCATCATTGGCAACAGAGCCATTAAAGATGTTCCTGGTCAATGTGGTGGGAACATCACAATGTGTACTGTCATCTCCAATATGCATGGTGTCCTCCACGTTCATGCCAACCTTGGACCATACAACACAGTCCATAATCTCACATTTCTGGACAGACTCCACAACATTCTCATACCACCAGAGTGTGTGAATGATGCA
Organism: Etheostoma spectabile; assembly: GCF_008692095.1. Classification (NCBI taxonomy): domain Eukaryota; kingdom Metazoa; phylum Chordata; class Actinopteri; order Perciformes; family Percidae; genus Etheostoma; species Etheostoma spectabile. The sequence goes on along the minus strand of NC_045751.1, from coordinate 7,206,034 downwards.
GACCATCAAAGAAACCTGTACGTTGTAGTATGGGACAACATGTGCTTTCATCATGCAGCCCCAGTCCAAAACTGGTTTGCTGACCACCCACCATTTCTTGTGCAACACCTCCCACCATACTCAGCCTTTCTGAACCCCATAGAAGAGTTCTTTCGGCAAGGCGGTGGAAGGTATACGGTTGGCAGCCCTTTGTGCATATGCCTCTCGTGCAGGCTATGGAAGAGGCATGTGATGAGATTGATGTGGCAAGGGAAGATATTGCCTGGGATGTGGACAAGGCGTTGTGGCCACACTCAGTTGTGCGGCAAGATGCTTTCTAATTATTTTTCTTGTTTCTTTTTTTCTATATATTTTACTGTATCTGCAATTTTGTTTTGAGTTTATTGTTTTTTTGTGAGCATTTTGTTGTTCAGTCTAGTGTAAATATATCTGCTGTGCATATGTTGCACTGACTTGTTTGGTGAAAAAAAAAAAAAAAATGTTTTAACAGCATGTGTGTATCTCCAAATGTTTCTGTGCATGTGAACAATCTAAAGAATTTTCTACAATTTGAACTATTTTAGTTTTACGGCAAGTATTATAATTAGTATTATGCTTTTCATTATGCCCAACAGTGTGTAGTTGGTTAGACAAAAATCTGGTAATATGAATGAAGTGGGTTCCATTTGGTGCAAAAGTTTGATTTTGATAATGCTAGTTGTAGTGCTTCATTTTGTATGTGGTATTTTGCATAAACCCAGCCTAGTTTGCAAAATTGTGTTTTAGCAATTGGAAAAAAAAACTGTATGCACTATACAAATGCAGCAGGTAATTTCAGTTTTTTGTTGTTGTTTTTTACGGCAATTGTAACCTGTAGTTGATACAGTATTGTTTGTCTGTTGTTTGCTGAGTACTACTACTGTAGTACTGTAGCATGAAAACTGGGACATGTTTTGTTGTAATTCTACATGTTGACTGATGTTGGTATATGGAAAGAAATAAATTATACTTTCCTGTCTGCAGCACTGGTCTTGTGTACTGTTTGGTGAACTTATTGTATATTTTTCTCTATGTACTTCATATTCTGCACAATACTCTAGTCACTGAGAAGTAGAATTGCCTAAAATGTTTTCGGTTAGCAACAGCAGTGTGTAATTGGTTCAAACTGAATTAAGTCATGTGAAATGTTTCATATGGTAACAATATATCTTTTTTTTAATTATAAATGGTATAGTTGTTGAAAGAGTGTTTCATTTTGCAAAGGATCTGATAGGTTCTGCTAATTCGATGTGTGGTTGTGCTAATGGTTTGCAGTGTTTTAAAAAAAACGGTCCCTGTTTTTAAAAAAACTGTATGGGCAATTTTTTGTCAGTTTAATGTCACATGATACAAGTATGACTTGCAGTAATGTTGCTTGTTTTTTTCAGTGCAATGCCTTACTACCGCATGTGTACAGAGTGATTTGTGGGTCCACTCTCACACCAATCAGGGAGCATATTCATTAATTTGTATATTTACGGTAGGCAAACCGAAAGGGTGCCCCATGTTAATTAGTCACTTACAACAACATTGCTTTTTAATGAAGCATGCATCCACCAGTGTTCTTCAGGCTACTGTTTATTTAATTTCTTCATTGTAATGAAACTCAGATGCCCCGTGTTTACACCAGCAGAAGTCAGTGAATGCTTTTCTAATTTGCTTCAGCTAGAGGTCAGGTGAACCATATATTTTCGTACTGTTGTTCTACTGGAATAAGTAAGACTTATTACTATAATTAGGCTGAACAATTAAGTTTGCAATTATGTCATGTCCACTTAATGTACAGTAAAGGCCACATTGCTTCTAGGGGTGATGGCAGTGACATCTAATTGTAAATAGAAGTAGTCAGTGAGTTGCTGACATTTTAATCAGTGTGGCCTTGTGAACAAATGTAAAGCAGCATTGCAGATTTCTATTCTTTGCAAGTTAAATACATTGAATATACAGTGGGAGTGTGGAAGGGAAATACATTTGATGTTATGCTACAATATAGATGTTAGAGGTTGGGATTTATTTGCTCTATTCTTTGTAAGTAGATTCCAGGGACCTTTCAGACTTCCTGCCACCAACGCTGGTCGGGTTACGCCAAGGGGCGTATGAAGATTGTTATCATCCGGTAATCCATCAGAGTAAATAGGACATCTTCTATACACAGGAAATGCATGCATTCCACACAACTGAATGGTCAAAACGTCCAGGACAGCTGAAGATAAGTGGTTCATTCTATGAATGGAGAAATGAGGGAAAGTGAATAAGTATTGTTTGGTCTGCAATCTGTCTTCGAGAGAGACAATGCCCCTTTGATTGTAGTCTCCGTGGCCCCAAGATTCAAGTTCAATGCCAAGGAATCAATAGGCTATGGCGCAGGGGCCCCAGTTGTCAGAGGTCAAATGAGTGGGATGGTGCATTGTGCGTGAGGGGGAAAATGGGAAGTAGATGTGTTTTAAGGTCAGACGGAGAGATTTCCCATTGATAAAAGAACACCACAAAGCAACTGAACGGTGTCTTTTCTGACCTTTGACCCCAATCATGAAACATGCTTGTGACCATATCAGTTTTGACCGCTGTTTAAATTAGCTTCAATAATTATCACATTCAGGTGCCGTTCTGCCCAATGGATTAACTGTGTAGTAGCTTGACACATTGACTTTTTGCTTCATTATCAAAGCACACCCTTAATTATTTCAAATGACATTGTGGCACCCCTTTATGTTACCTTGAATTCTCACTGGCATTGTTTCTGCCTTTTTTGTTGTCTTTTCTTCCTTTCTGCTCCTTGTTTAGTATTTTATTAATGTGCACACATATTCACATGGCCCTTTGCACAGATTACATTATGCAGCAACGGTTTCATTGGATATTGTGTGCTGACGTCTGTCTTGCCAGGTGTTCTCTATCAGTCTCACTCACTGTAACAGTAGGCTACTCGTCTAATCTAGAAGTCAGGAAGATTACTTTGTGTAATTTATTGTGCTCCACATGACAAATGTTTCAGAAAGCATAACAAAAAAAACAATGTTAAGTTTTCATGGCCTGTTTAATTGTAATTATGTGCATTATTTATGTAAAAAGATGCTCCATACACCATAGCTTCTGTGGGATGAATCACTTGTGGTCTGCAGGATGTATCGTCTGAGTATTAGCTGAGACAGCAGCCTGATACTGTCTGTGTCTGAGATTGTTGGCCTCCTGCCCACTGTCCTACTGTCTGGAGGACAAATATCAGAAAGAAAAAATTTAACATTTGAAAACTGTGTGTAGGTGTGCATCTGTCTGTGTCTGTAATCCTGAATATGTCTTATTTTACGCTGCATAATTTTTCTTTACCTTTTATGTTATATACTGTATAAATATACAGTATGATTTCATATGTAATCGTGCTTAATAAAAGACGAAATGAAGATAACCACAAATTCAAAATAATGTAATCAGATTTTTCACAGTTAATTGTACAAAAAGAGAAAAAGACAGCACATACATTTTGAAAGGCTTTAAATTGTTAATTGTTTATAAAACCCTTTAATCAAAAAATTCTGATTGGATTAAAAAATAATGAATCTCTTCCATGAACGGTGTTTTCCCTGATAATCAAAGTTGACAGGTGAGAGATCTAATTGCACTTACTTACTGTACAGACAAAGGTATGTGAAAGGGTGGGTACATTCATAACACAGGTTTAATTATAGTGTATGTGTAATAGTATGTCTATTGAGTCACATGCAGTGTAAATGCAAGGATTGGCCTACGGGGAAATTAGTTATTTTTTCAACATGATGTGTGATGTGTGACAGGAAGGATTTGCGGCAGGAAGCTGCCAGTGGATTAAATTTGTGCTGGGTAAAAATACAGGGTGCATTTTATATTTTCCCCTAAACATGGTGTTGCCACAAAGGAAGCCACAGTATAGCCTCAGCACACCCACCTTGTAACTTAACGCCGGGTCAGACTGTAAGTCTCCACAGAGGCAATGTCTGGTTCAAAGGCTGAATCTGTTGATGTTACAGCACAAAGACATAAACCTGCATACATGTCCAATTGAGTCATGACACTCACAGTGGATCAGCAGCCTATCAGCTGAGAATGGCAAATATTTGACTACCATTGGCTGTGTTTATTTTCCTACATTAACAATGAAATGAATGTTACAGCAAATACATGTGTTTGTCATACTTTTGCTTTGGTTTACAGTTGTTTAGAGTCATTCTTGTCACCTTTCTATATGGCAAGCACTCTTAGCTTTTCTGTTCTCTGATCAGCAGATACTCAGATAATAGGTTAAGCCTCCAAACCACACTTGGATAAACTTTGTGGGACTTGCGGAGGAATGCTTCATTGCACTGTCATCCAAAAGAGGAAATGTTAAACACATGAAACATGAAAAGGCTGTAATTATTGTCTGAGAGCTGTGGTGAGGTTGAGGGAGGTACACTTTGCAGTAGTGGTGAAGAATAGTGTATTTACTGAGCTCTCTGTAGATTCACTGGTTCAATTACGGAATTAACATTGTAATTTGTTTTTCTAAATGAACTGAAACATATGTCTTATTGTAAAACAAATTTTGATCTTTGTGACTAATAGTTTTTGCATTGCATAACATGTTATTAACTTTTCCATAAAATAACATTGTAACATTAACATTACATTGTATTTTCTCTTACTTTCTCTCTCTAACAAAGTAGATTAATGGCCTAGCCCATGTGCTGACATGTTAATTATACCAAAAGGAAAACACAACTTGTGCTGGCACCAAATGTGGAGAAAGTTGTGAGTTGCTAAGCAGGAAAGTCAATTCATGGACTTCCTAGATCAACATGTATTCCTACTGAGTGATAGATGATAGACGGGATAGCAGTATAATTACTATTTTGTAAACTTTTAAAATGGTGCAACATTTCCTTTTTATGTGTAATTTAATTTTATAGTGCATTCTGGGCGAAGTGAAAGCTCTATCAATGAGAGCTTGAACTTACCCTAACTATGAAGAATATGTTTGTCAAACAGCCATTTGAGGCTTCAAATGAATGAAAAGAGCAGTACCAAAAGTCATAATAATAAAGGACAATTATTATTAAGCACTGACATGGCACTATGTCTTACAGCAATCTGCATCCCTTGACTGAGTGACTGAAGAGAAAACCGGCATGTGCCTCATAATTTTTCTTTATCTGACTCACCCTCGCCCAGGAATGCAAGAGCCATTTCGTCAGAGGCGGTGGAGACCAAAAGCTTTCTGAGGTTCATGAGAAGGAGCTCTGTTAGTGAGAATCTGTGCACCAAAGGTTATTTGATGGAGCCCATACTGTGGTGTCAGACAGGAAATGGGTTGTATCTTTTATCATGTATAGTATGTAAAGTGCAGTCACTTCAATGGGAACCTGTTATTACAGAATGTGGATCATCAAATTATAAACCACACTCTGTTCAGACACCACTCTCATAATGATATGTCCATTTTTTTTTCAGCTTTTATTGATCTAGAGTTATTACAGCTCAGTTCCACCATGCATTATCAGCTGTTGATCAACAGGGTCACAACTACTGCAGCAAATGAAGTAAAGAGAACAGTTATGACAGCATGGTCTCACAGGAGGGGCCAGTAAAGTAAAGCCAATAGATGGAGGGAATTCAAGACCTAATGGGTTACTTCAGTGCATAGTTCAGTGCACAGCCAGCACAGCGCTTTGTTTTGAGGTCACTTAGATGGCATTACTTTTACAAAGGAATGTGCCTCATAAAAAAACATTACTGATTGCTCAGTTTTGTCACAGGACATTTACTTTACTGTAGAAGTAATCTTGTAAAATGGTACTTGTAAGTTGTAAGTAGTTGTAATCCTTTGATTCTGGCGATTATGTGTATAGTTATTGTGTTTGATCAGGTTTGTACTAGTTTGTAGTTCCATTATTAATATTACTGTTGTTCTACTGTCTACTACCTTTTTTGATAAATTTAGGTAGAGAACATAGACTTTGCTATCGCTATAATATATAAGGGTAATAATTATTTTTAATTTTTTTTTTAGGATTTTAACATGTGCAAAACAACTTTAAACTCTACTGCAACTTTAGGGATTATTTTGTTTGGGTGTATTTATTTTTTGTTTTTGATGTGAGTCAAAAGTCATCCTGTTATGGGGTGAAGGGTCTAGCACCAAATAAAACACTATCATTAATATTATAATTGTTCATTGCACCTAAGTATTAAGCTTGTTATTATAGTTTTCAATTATGAAAACCAACTTTTGCAATTAAGGTCTAGAAAGAAATATTATCTCTACAGGGATAGGCTACTTTTACTTATGCATAGCTGGTATAGTATTTCAAATTGTTTAATCCTTGCTAAGGATCCATGCAGGTGATACGATCTGCATATCATGACAGATAGGGAATATATCAATAGGATCTGAGGGGCCCCTTGGCTCAAAGAAGAGCAGATGAGCCATAATCCAGGGATCAAAGAGGCACATTCCAGGACAGCCAGACATGTCTACAGACACACTCTCTGACCAAGTAGCCTATCCACCTGCCAGCCCTGTGTGTCACCACTTTGTGTGAGCTCTAGTATAAATATGCATGACATGAAGGGTAAACAGTGATATCTGTGGTACTGTATCTACATCGCTGTGCAAAGTCTTATGTGTTGATATTTTCTTTTGTGATTAGCACAGAAAGCCTTTAAGGCCTGGTGGCTGCCATGGTTTAATCATATACTGGTTTTTGGAGATTGAAATGTGACATGAATCATTTGCTGCATTGCTCTCTGTCTCCCAGTGTGCAGTGTTTTTATCTCTACCCATTAAAGGTTTTTATTTATTTATTTTATTTTTTAAAAAGGGGGCTATAAACTAATAGAAATCTAAAACAGAAAGATAAAAAACTCATGTTAAAATCATAATGACGACGACTAACTTTGATGAGCCATGTTTTGGTATTCATTGGAAAGCTATACAAAATTACAAAGAATACACCTTTACTTGAATACTTACTTTCCCTTGAAACATAGCCAGTAATTCCTTTGTTCCATTTGTAAAAATAAATATTAAAAACTCATCACAGCTGATGCTGAAGAGTACACAAATTGTAAAAACACAGTTATAAAAACACAGGTGCAGAGAAATGCCTGTTGACTGTTGTTCGCCTCTGCTGGTTTAAATAAGCAAATCAGTATATTCATATCCTGAGCTAGAGCTCAAAGTTAACCATAGTAATATATTTGCTTAGCTATAAATCAAATAAGGATGTTATCTGTGTTTGCACTGTCCTGGGTCTTTTCACACCTTGTGTTTCCTTGTTTCAGAGAAACCACTGAGTCTTTTCCTAAAAACCATTCAAATCCAATGTTATTCAGTTCATCATGTATGTAAATCAGGTATGATAACTTTTAGGAAGTTAACCATACAAAACATAAATTGTGTTTGCAACTTTAAAATAAAAATCATTAATACATCACTGTTTAAAGATTAGAATAAGTGATTACATGTGAAAGCTGAAATATTAACAAAGCTTTAACACTTTTCCATAGCTGAGAAAAACAGGCATGCCAAACGAACATAAGTATATTTACATAGACAAATGCGGGGGACAAACAAATCATGCACCTGTTTCTACATTCTCTTACTGACTCTCCAAAACGATCAGGAAAAGTAATAGCCTTTCATACTCTGACTGGTTTCTAGTTTAATTTAATATCTACACAGTCAAAGAATTATGAGCTCTTGAAGCTGATGATCAGTCCTGCAGGTCATCAGTCATTCTTGTTGTACAAGATAAGTAGACCCTGGAGAGCGAGAAGCAGGCTGCAAGGTGAAAGTCAACACTAAAAACATTTTGGAGGGAGGGAACCTGAAAGTCACCTGACACAAAAGTGGAGCAAAACTCCTCATTTATCCTTCTGACCCGGCTGCCCTCGCTGAAGATGATAAAAGCCTTTAGGCTGTAATGCTTTGCAACCTCTAATCTATAAGCCAGTTATGGAACTCTGTTTTTTGTTTTCTTCTTAATATCTCATCCCTTTCGACCAATGAAAAATCATCAGTGACATGGTGGTGTTATTCTAGCACATTTCTCTTTTCCCTAATGTGGCATAAAAGGCTCTCCTGCCTGAGCACTCACTGCTGGTGAAAGATGAGCTTCTTTTAACTTGAGATTTACCTGACAATAAATATGTTTACAGGAAGTTTTTTATTATCATTCCCATTATGACTGTCTAACTAGTCTTCTAGAGTAAATAGATAGCACAGTCTCACAAAGTCAGTTTGTAATATGTCATCACATTATTTTATGGGACCCTTTTAAAAATATTTGAAAAAGAGGCTTTTCTGGTTAAATGGAGGTTAAATAATACAAAAAGTAAATGCAAAAAAGAAAAAGGATTTTGCAAAAATAGATGATGTGTTTTTTTTATTAAATTAAGATTTTAATTAATTTGTATAAACCATTTACTCTTACAGTGATCTGATTTGGTATTATAATCCAACCAGACCACAGAAACAAATCTGCATACATATAGTGTACACACAGCTTTTCATTTAAACTCATGTACTCTGTGTTCATACAGGTGGGGGAAGAACATGCAGAAAGCATGTAGCATGGTAGTCTATCAAGGTGACTTTATGTATGATGAACTCAACACAGATCCATTCATGTAGTTAAACACATATAAATATACTACAAATTACTGTCCAGGCTGATATTGATATTTAGATGTATAAAAACAAGTACATTTTTTAAAATTGTATTTTAAATGAAGTATTGTGATGAAGAGTGGGACAATTTACAGTTGACAAATTTGTAAGTACTCTCTAGATAACAAACAAGGTGTTTCTAAATCACCACACATTTGTTTTGTCATTTCTTTCTGCAATTTCTTTTCAATATCTGCTAATTTCAGCTGATCTATCGACCTAACAGATTTATTGGCCTAGATCTAAAACAAACACATACACACTATACGCACAGAGGGCCTTTGTTTTACACTAACATACAGTTTTACAGCAGCTCCCATCTGGGTCCGAGACAAAGGTTTTAAGGATTCAGGGATTTGCTGCTGTTGCTCACCCAGTGTGACTTGTATTTCAACTCTTACACAAAGATCCTTTCTCAGCTCATCCTAAAAACATGCTGTGTTCACAGCTGTTCTGAACTGTTTACACTCTAACAGTTCCATTCTTATGCTTTAGTCATTTTAACATCTACTCATCTCATTTGCTCACAAAGTCAACAGATCTTGAAGATAGCAGTTTTCATCTGTGTTTGGTGGTTGTGTATTAATGTTGACCTGTCATTCTGTGACCATTATGCAAATGTTTCTATGACAGACAAGGGGGATTCACCTTATTTCACACCGAACAAACAGAGTTCTTTCACACCGTTGGGCAATAACCTCCTGTGTTACTTTAGCTTCCATGAACCAGCTGGGCTATACAGTAGTATCATCAAAATCATTTTATCAAATTACATTTACACTGTCAAATTCACTGGCTATTATAAATGTGTTACTATGTATTTCTTGGCAACCGTGCAGTCATTTGCACTTCCAAAAATGCATCCTAAGTAACATCTGGCATCAGTCCAGACATAAATTGATTTCTCTCATCAGCCTGCTTTTCCTGTTCATTAAATCTGAAGTTGGGTTTGTTTGTTTAAAACTGGTGAGAAAACACACGCAGCTTGGCAACTCCCTCCAAGCTATGAGAGCAAGATGCAGTATGCCCCGACCCATTTAAAAGGTCTTTTGAATCATGACTGTCGTTTTTGATCTCTCTCATTCCTTCTCCTAATATTTAGATGGATTTGCAGAGATGCTGCATAATGCACATTTGACGTAAGCTTTAGTGCAAAGGGCACGTCTGAAGGCACACCAGTAAAGCCAGTCTGACCACACGTTCAATATACAGTAAGTCAATAGTCATCTGGAGGGCATGATGGCAGCCCAATTAATGTCAGCTGACAGGGATATTATTTTGTGCTCCGTAACATAGAGCTCTTTCTGATCCTCGACCATGGACTCAAGTGCAGGGGATATTCTTATTCCCATTTTTATTTTGGCACAACTGCTGATAATGAAAAAAGCAGGAAACATACCACAACACCCTGCCTACATGTGTAGGTCCCTATCCCCCAGCTCTGACCGGGGTTGTAAATCTCGGCAAGTGAGACTGCTTGCTGTAGGAAAAAACAGACAGGATGACTCTGTGCTCCGAGTCTGTTTGCAAAGATGTTTTAAGTCTGCAAAGCTCCTGTCAGGATGAACTCGAAAAACTCTGCTTCAGTGACTAAATGGTGCCGTGGGCTTTAAACCAATAAAGTGTTTAAAACACTCCAAGCAGAAAAGTTTGTTCCTGTCAAAAGTTGCTATGATGATCGAAAAAGAAAAAGTACAGCAAACAGTTTCACAGGAACCAAAAGATACCTGTTTGCACTATAATAAATATTTTCAGTGGCAGTTTAAATTGAGTTGAGATATTTGCATCCTACAGGAATTGTTAGCTTTGTAGCTGCAGTACCTAACAGGCATGAGAAATGAGGCTGTGGCCCCTGGGCGTTAAGATTTAGAAGAGGTGTTGTGGTCCCGCCTGTCAGCTGGCATCTGTCACCGAGTGGTCAGCTACTGTACAGCTTGGCCATTATATACACGCGGCTCTAACCCGCAGAGGCCTGCAAAGTACACATTGTCGTACAGTACAAACAGCCCACTTCCTACAGCACGTCACCTACTGCATTACTGTGCCATCCACTATGATTTACAGCAGTGCTGTTTAGGATATTATGTAACGGTTACTGTATACCAGTTACTTTGTCTCTAATATTTTTTAATTCAGCCTTCATCTCTAAAGGCCCAGATTATTATGTTGATTTCGTCCTGATGGACAACAGCAGTTTTCACCTTGGAGGGCATAAAGTAGTTTAATTTAATTTAGAGAATCTTTGAGAAAATAATGTATAAACTGCTGCATTTCAGACATATTAATTAAATAACCTATGTATTCACACATGAGGTACTATTACTTGAGGATCTCACAGTAAATCCAATTAGTTATAAATTAAAATTATGTCAGATTTAAAAGATATATTATATATATTATTATATATTATATTAAACTGGAACCTAAAAAAAATGTAAAAAATGGTAAAGCTTTAATATTATTATTACCAATCTAGCTCGGGTGTCAGAGGTCTCTGAAAAGAATATTTTTATTTGGTGCATTTTTAATATTTATCTGTATTATCATATTTGCTGTAAGATAGTTGTTTACAGTACATAAGTAATAGCAGTAAAGACAAGGGTGAAACTGACCTGAATTTTGAAATATGATCATATGATTAACAACATTCTTGTTTCTTTTATAACTCAAACCTTTCAATTATGTAAATGTGTCTTTTATTGGTGAGCTCAAAAAATTACAGAACTAATGATGAGGCCTTTAAGCCCAATCACGTGTGTGTGTTCCTTCACACATGCTCCTGCACTGAGCTGTTCACTCAAACATTGGGAGTGTGTGTGTGTGGTCCATTCCATTGGTGTTTACAGTCTTTGGTCAGAGTGGAGGATGTCAGTGGTGAAGAGTGTGCAGCATGGCACTGGGTGTGGGCTCAAAGGAGGCCAGTGCCACGGGCCAGAATTGGTGCCACGAGACATGACTTTGTGCCAACCACAGTCACACAAGAATCCACAGTGCACCCTGGGAAGGAAAACTTATTCAGCTAATCTAAGCAGAAAGAAAGAAAGCCCAGAAAGCCGGTGACATATTTCTGCGCCTGATGCTACAGCAATATTTATGTACTTCCTTGTCATGTCTGCACGTATTCAGGAAGCAGAAAATTTGTTTATCATCAGACACAGCTTTGTGAGACAAACACCACTTGGGAGAAGTACATGACATTAGAGAAGAGGACAGAAAGGGTGCTTGGCCCTTCTTGTTGGTGTCCAGAGCCCAGGCAGTGCCTGTCTCCATGTATTGTGTGGCAGGACAGAGTGTTTCCTGGCAGCAGAGCCAGTACATGCTTTCAGGCAGCTGACCTGTTCATGCTGCAAACTATTATGATCCTCTGCTGCACTTGTTGTTTGAGTTTAGAGGGTGGACAAACAAGAAAGGGAGTGTATGATGGGGTGGGGTGCAAGGGGTTGTCAAATAATCTCTGATAATTGCCGGAGTGTCCACAGGTCCTGCCTAAGTGTACTCAGCTAAGGAACCATTTGACCGGTTTTATATTTAAAAGAGCAAATATGGGGAGGGGGTTAGTGAAGCAGCAGTTGTCTTCATCAGAATAAACACCTGTGTTTAAACAGTTCCATCAAAAGGACATTTGTCTTCAGGTGAGACTTGGTGCAAACCTCTGGAAAAACACTGTTGGTACTGTTCATTCAAAGACAGATCAGTACAATGATAAAGATTTTGTAATAAATATACAGAGAACTATGCACTCTGTTAAGCATATATTCAAATGATATATGATGGTAAACTAATGTGGCAGACCTCGTAAACAGAAGCATTTAGTTGTGAATGACTACTTTGCCATATTAAATATCTCTCTGCTTCACTGGTGATGGTTACTTAAACACATTACAGATCAATTCACCATATTATGACAAAATTATTTAGAATTAAGATCATGAACGACAGGAGCATTTTTTAATTGTGAGCAGATGTTTAAGCTGAGGTCCATTTTGTTATCTAACTGACTGAGCTATAACGTGCCATTTTGAGTTTGGTCTACTATTTCATAACTTACAGTCTCCAGTGGGTTTAATAAGTCAAGTCACCTGAGGAAAGATGCTTGTTTTGCCACCTCCATAAAATTGGTAGGGGATTTTGCTGTTTTTCCAAGCCTCTCTCAGGCCAGTTCAATACTTTGGGGAGACCTAAGCTACTATTACTACCACTTTTACACATTTGCTTTGCAAGTGATGTGGCTTGAATTAAATTGCAACATTATAGCTTCAACTCAGGGCATAGCTTATATAATGGGGAGCCCGTTACTGGCATTTTCAGGCTCCTCAATCAGAGTAATAAATTGAGTCTGATGGCTAATTTTAGCTGAAATCCAATCCTCGACAATAAGTTACGAGCCTTGCGGGACCTTTTAGTCAGAATGTGTCTGGCACAGCCACAGTTGAAAAGAGCCTTTTAAATAAATGTCTTTCCCAAAAGTTGCATGTTTTCAAAGCAGTGCTCACTCCAGATACAGGGGTCACACAAATAAAGTGAAGTTTACCATGTCTAACACCTATGTTGATTTGTGCATTTTGGGTCACGTCATTCTAAAACTCATTCACTACACTTCTGTTTAATTTCACATTTAATGAATTTTTATTCGTTATCACAGCGTAGTTCTTGAGTCAACCTGTCTGTGCCGACCCCCTCCTCACGAGGAGACAAGCGTCTAGCTCAGTGTGATTTCACTGTATGGGCCTCAGTCAGTGCACTAGCAGTGACGTGATCATGATTAATGTTAATCATGCTGGATTTACTGTGTGTTTATTTTATGGTGCAGTTGGCAGAGTGGAGCTCAACCCATCTACGAGAACTCCTGCTGGCAGCCCAAGGAGGTGGACTGGGGGATTTGGACGATGTTTGCCACGATACTTGGCTGTGACGTTGGCTTGTCTGAGGACCTTGCGGCTGAACAGAGGTTGTGTTGTCAGTCATGAGTGAATGCAAACATTTCCTGCCTCCTAAAAAACTCAGTGATTTCTCTACAGAGGCTATCTGCTTTGACAGGAGAAGTGATTACATCTCATATGATTAAGCACACTTGCCAGTTTCTGAAATCAAACAATTGTGTATTGTCTGTGCTTCTATAATCTGCAGCACAATTAAGCTGACATGTGCAGAACACTGTGCATCATGATTTGGTCAAATCAGCCTGTTGATCCACATGGCTGCTTCATAATGAGCAGCACTGTCTCCAGCTGCTTGGTACTGGGTGGCACCGAGGGCTTGAGTTGTCCGTAAGACAGTGCAATACTGCCACCATGTTGAACGTGTGTACTACATTGTCACAACAACTCCACCTTTCCTAAGCATCACAGCCTTTTTGCACCACATTTTAAGAAGCAAATGATTTATATTTTGCTGTGAAGAGACAACAGTTTGACTGAAGAAGATGAAATTGAGAAATTAAGTATAAACTCTTCACCCTAATGCATGTCAATCCAATATCTCTAAAGATCCAATTCTAGCCCTGAGTGGGTCTTATGTTTAGTGAAGCCGTAATTGAGAAAAACACAGGTATGTATGGGCAGTTGAAGACTCTGCGTCAAACGGCCTGTAATTCATCTCACCAACATCTTTAACACACGTACACTCCAATATTTGCTCCAGCCCTGCCCTTAAAAAACATAGAATAACAGAAAAGGCTCAGATAAAATCCCAGTGTGCATTGTATCTGCCTTGTTTACATTGACGGATTCCCTTACCACTTGTGTTAAATGTAGCCCTCCGTGTTATTCTACCAAGCAAGAAAGAAAACAATTACTGAAAATGAGGCTGAGTTGAGAAGAGGCCTGTGTGTAAAATAACAAAGACGTGCGACTGTTTGGATCTGATAAGCCCTGTCGAGTGTTTCCTCTAATGCCTCTGAAAATAAACAGCTGGGTTAATGAGATGAATGGAGGCTTGGTTTGGCTCCTAACCGCTGCCGCGGCCAGGGAGCTTGTTTTAGGGGCTGGACCAGCCAGGAGTAGTAAAGGGCCCCCATCAGTGGCCAAGGCGCCGAGTGAGTTAAACAGGTTAGTGTGTTGGCCATCTGAACCTGCTGTGACACACACTCTTTTGCAGAAATGGTATATTGGCAGGACACCCAGACACACATAGAAACACATGTACATGCAGATTTCAATTTCCTTGCAGGAGTCATCCCAAAAGGATTAATAAAGAGAAGTCTAAGTCTATATAACAAAAACACAGAGCAGCATCCACAGAGCTCCCAGCTGTTGACTGTGCAGTCTACAGTGTCATCAACAAGGGGCTTTAGATGCCCGGCCATGCTCATCATGTTCACATCATTCCTGTAGACATATCTGAAATGTTCTGTCTGTCAAACCTGACTGACATATCTGTTCATTAAGATCACTGACAAACCTATTGGAATAAATCCAAAAATTAAAGACCAACTCAAATTAAATCATATATTTATATATGTTCTGTAATCGCTTGTCCTTTGCGCTCAACACATTTTGTATTATAAAAATAATGTCTAAATCTGATTTCAGTTGGACTTTAAAGCCTCAACAAAAGTGTATTTACCCATTATAATACCTTAAAACCTAAGGAAGTTTTCATAGTTGCATGGTTTTGTTTAGATTCCATTTTCCTCCCTAAACATTTTTATATTCTCATGGCTTGACAAACACATCAAGTGCATTTATCTTTAAACCCTTTGTATTATGTGTGTGATAAAAAAGTGATATCCTGGAAAAGCCAGTAAGTGGACCTTGAGTTTAAACTGTTTCACCTATGAACAAGGTTGCCTATGAACAATAAACTTGTAAAAAACAACACAGCTTTTAGCATTTAAAGTAAAAAATCATGCAATGGTGTTTGTCTGGTCTTTCCTCAACATGTGAGCTGACCCGCCATAGCTTCACAAGGTAGTGCCACTGAATAAGCCTGAGGTGTGTGTTGAGTTTAACGCAGCAAATTCTGAACCTCATCCTCACTTTAAATGGTTCTAAAATTTGTGTTTTAACATGTCTGCACACCCATGCCTTCTTTGATTGCCACACAGAGCTGATGTCATACCTGTTTTGTCACACACATGATGACAAAAAAATCATATCCCTTTAAACCCACTTGAGCTACGTTTGTTAAAAACTGTGTCAAATAATTTATACAGTTGAATTGTAGCATTTAGGTTTTTTCTGACACAACAAATGACAGCAGACAATTTTGAGGAACCAGTGTTGTCAATTTTTTAATTACATTGCCCACTATAGGATCTTGTTGTGAAGACTAAATAAAAAGACATCCTTGATCCAACTTCCTCGACATTATCTGCTCATCAGAGCGAGTGATGCATGCAAGGCAGATAGAATGTGGGAATTTCACCGTCAAACAGGTAGTGACAAGCCAGGCTGCCAGCATACAGGAACATGAATTAATTCATAAAAACCACAGAAAGCAAAAACATGCTTTATCTTCCAGACATGTTGTATCTCTCAACCTCTTCTGATGACTCTGCCTTTATTCCCAATGCACCGGCTTCTGAAGTCTTAATAACAATAATCAGGATGAATTAAAAGAGTTATGTTATTTTGTATACATGCATAAACTATTGTGTATATACACAGATCTACAGCCAGGATAGCAAATCAGAACAATGAAATGAGGCCACTGTAGACGTCTGGATTGAGGCCAAGAGATAGAATGTCCCAGATCTGTCTGTTTAGAGGAAAAAACTACTAGGACAAGACATTGCCATAATTGTGCCTAATTCATTTGTGAGTATGTGCTACAGTAATAATATAAGAGTATTTAGTACACTGGGGTATATTTTAGGTTTTGGCAAAAACTATGGAAGTATTGCCTTGCTCACAAACAAATTATGGCAATAAGTATTACTGTATATCAATGAAATACACCAATGTCTGTAACTTACGTGGATCATCAAGTAAAGTATGATGTGCAGCAAAGGCGGAGTTTGACATTCAAGCCATTGGGGGCAACAAAAAAAAGACAATTTTTTGCAGCGGAGACCTGGCATTCTACTTGGGGAACACAGCATGAGCACATTTGGACAAAACAAACATGTTAATCCATAAAAGAAAAAAACAGTAGGTTTACAACAATACAGTCATATTACATTTGTAAACAGGTAGAAGCCCCTTGACTTGCAGCATCTTTCAACATGATGAAAGCAGTGACATGTGGACGACTTTTAGTTTTGCACTTTAAAAGTATTCTCTTCAACCAAAACAAAAAGATTTAAGTTTTTCTTTCCTTTTCTCAAAACGTTTTTGAGAGAGATTAAAAAAAGGTTTAATTTCGCATTTTGTTATTGTTTATTCATTAATAAACATTTAAAACATTTTGTGAGACACAAGGAAAAGCGAAAAAAGAGGCCATGTGACAGGCTACAGTATGCATTGCATAGATAGAGATTTGCCTTTCTCTTGCTTTAAAGTCTGACAAGACAGAACCTTTTCAACTGACACACACTCATGCAAAAGATTATTTCATCAGTGGACCCCCCGTCCCTCAAAAGATATATTGAAAGGAGTGTTTTGAGCTTCCCCAGCTTAAAATAGTTATTTGGCAGAGGGAATAACACTTACAGACCTAGACATTGTCCAGGCTAGTGCATCCTGCATACGCATCAACAATTGTCTCAGGTGAGAGCATGGCCGTAATGTTGTTTTTGATGTTAAGGATTAAAAGAGAAGGAAACCTAGCAGCTCCCATCGTCAACCGCAGCCAGTTCCTTATCCTCCTCATCTCAGAAAAGCTTCTCTCAGGGGTAGATGACCCAATCGGCAGTGTGAGAGCTAAAAGTTTATAGAGGTTTGGGTAGGTTGTTTTTTTACAGCTTTTTTATCATGCTCCACTGAGATTGGTAGCAGAGGTTTTGACAAGCTTCATCTCGGCTGCAACAAGAAGGGGGATACCCTTTAGTGCCGGGGTGTATTTTTTTAATAGTGGATCAATTCCATTTTTGTTGCATGTCAAAACTGCGGCACACGCACGTGCAAGCTCCATGGACTCTCCAGAGAACCTCTTTTCCAGATCATTGATGAGAGTGTCCAACACGGGAAAATATAGTTTCTGCTGATAGCCAGGACTCGCTGCTGTTTCTTTGTGGGTTGTTTCCCTTTGCCCGTAAGTACTGGGAATCAACAAACCATCAAGGGAGGTGGGCATCTTTGAAACACGTTTTATTTTGGATGCGGGGGGGCCTGCGGAAACGTGAATCTGACGCTCAGTGTTTTCTTCGGGCACGGCAATGTTGTTGTCCAGGCACAACTGTTTGACTGACTTCCACACATCACTCCAGAAGTCTGCCTGTCTTTTAGACACAAAGTGTGCTTTTAGGCTGTCAGTAAGGGTCTCAGCTTTGGACAGTGTGCAGTTGGAGGACTGTAGGGCCTTGTGTGTAACGTGGATCACACGCAGTATCTCCTCAGGCTTGTAATAAAGGACATTCTTGACATGACATAAAATAAAGGCCATAAAAGCCATTCTTCAAAAACACAAACCTAAACAGGCTCCTTTCGACGCAAAGGAGCAATGTTGAAGAGGCATGTCAACCAAGACAGCCCCTCCACACCTAGAGCTTTCAGCATTTCTGGACAGCTCTCATCAATCCTTGTGGCTTTGCCACTGTGGAGTTGCTTAACTGCCTCAGCGACTTCCAATAGGGAAATTGACGACAATCCCCCATCATCCTCCAGCTCTGCCTCTATGATAGAGGGTGTAATTTACCCGCACTACCTATTTGGGCTTACCAGGTCTGTCCAGAGTCTTCCCCCATCCTCTGACCGAACTCACCACCAGATGGTTGTCAGTTGACAGCTCCGCCCCTCTCCTCACCGGAGTTTACAAAACATACAGCCTCAGATCAGATGAAACAATCATAAAATCGACCATTGACCTTCGGTCTAGGGTTCTCTGGTACCATGTACACTTATGAGCATCCCTATGCTTAAACATGGTGTTTGTTATCGACAATCCATGACTAGCACAGAAGTCCAACAACAGACAACAACTCTGGCTTAAATCAGGAAGGCTGTTCCTTCCAATCACACCTCTCTAAGTATCTCCATCATTGCCCCTGTGTGCATTGAAATCTCCCAGCAGAACTATGGAGTCCCCCACTGGAGCCCCATGCAGGACTCCATTTAAGGTCTCCAAGAAGGCAGAGTACTCCAATCTCTTGTTTGATGCATAGTATGCACAAACAACCATCAGAGTCCCTCCCCCCCACCACCACCCGAAAGGCATATGGAGACGGCCCTCTCATCCACTGGGGTAAATTCCAACGCAGTCTCTAGCCTCTGCCACCGGGTCTGGTCCTTCAAGGCCCCTGACCTTCACCGTCACCCATGTGGCAGTGTACCTGCCCCCAGTGGTTACCTACCACAAGTGGTGGACCCATGGGACAGAGAGATATGCGCCACGTGGCTTTTTAGGGCTGTGCCTGGCAAGGCCCCGTGGCAAACCCGTTGCATAGATATCTTCTGTTCTTTTCGACTATAGCTTTATGGCTTTCAGAAAGTTTAGCTGCAATAGATCCATTTTGAGGATGAGCTGGCTTGGAAGTTATTCCAATTAATCATACAGATGGGCCTGGCTTTTTCCATGTTTCTCTAGTTTACTGCTTAGTTTTTTTCCAGTTACTCATGCCCTTCTTAAATGTGTCGCAGCTTTCAGTCTGGAAATGGCGACAAGCAAAGCAGTAGACTGCATCTTTTCTGACGAAATACTCAAGCCAGGGGTAATTCTTGTAGAAGTAAATGGAAAATGATCGCTTTGTACTTCCAAAACATTTTTGAGGAGAATTTGGGCAAAACAGATTGCTTAGGACAGCCGTGGTTTTCTCCAAGATCATCTGTGTTACCTAGTCCGGCTAGTGCATCTGTGGGGTGAAGGTCAGGACTGCTAGCAGTTGCTGCTGATCCAGAGCTCCGAGTTCATTGTCTGTTTGCCTATTGTCATCATCAGTTGTTACTGTTTGTATTGTATCCTTGTTAGATCCCGATGGCTGACTATTTGTGTCGTTTAGAGCTGACGTTTTAAAAATCTCCTTATGTCCTATTTTCGTGTAATGTAACGGGTCCGACAGATAACTACGTTATTACATGCTAGCTGAGAATCGCTGGATTTATGCTGTGTTCTATCATCCTCAATAATCTGACTCAGATACTCGGTGTCCTCAAGGTTGTCATGTTGGTGCGTGTTGCTAGGCAACGTCTGATGCTGCGTTCTATTATCCTCAACATCCGACTTACATAAATGGTTGTTGTTGTTTACGTCAGCCTGTCACTTGTCACATGACCCAGATCCCTGAGTTTTTTTCTTTCTTTTTTTACTAAAGCAGTATATAAAATCAGATGTATTACCTACCACCATTTAGTTGTTTTGTGTTATTTCAAATATTTATAAAATATCTGGTCATACCAGATGTAATTATTCCACTCCAATCATTCCACTCAAACTCTGCGCATGTTGACAGTAGAGAAATGATGATAGTCGGTCAGTGAGTCTCTTCAGTGCTTCCAGCAGCATGATTTTGAGGAAGTTTGGAGCCTTGGTTTGGCTCTGATTGCTCATTTAAGTTCAGGGGCTTAAATAAAGACACTTAATCACAAGTGCTCAGTAGAGTTTTTCCCGGACTGTGCAGGACTTTGCCAAGACCTCAGGCAGTCACATCTCTGGATTGGAGGAAATATATTTCCCTCAGATTACTGCATGACTCACAAAAACAACTGCCTTGAGAGAAATATAGTACACATATCATTTAGATTTCAACACAAAATGGCATAGATGCCAGATTTTAGTCAAGCACGTCACCTTACTAAAGTGTTATAGGCACAATCAGAAATTTTACAACCATGTAAAGTAGATAAATATACAAATTAATGCACATTTTACTCCACTACTGCTATGCGAAGATTTGGAGGACACAATAATCAGTTGGTGGCAGTGCCACAGTTCCCAGTGCCACTATCTGCTTCGCTGCTAGAATTTGTGCCACTGTGGTACAAATGCTACAGTGAGGTGAAATTCCAACATTGCAAAAGAAGAGGGTACAGCGAGTTGGTGTAACGTAAATGGAACCAGTCAAATCTCAACGAAAAAAATTATGTATAAAATGGAAATGTGGCATTTATGTTTGTTTCTATTAATTTAAGTCTTCTTATTTGCCCACACATATCTGAGCCGAGTGGAAGCTACAGTGAACGTTTAAGTCATGTCCTTCACGAACAGTACGCCATTATCGATGCGCTAAGTCTGTTTCTATTGCACTTTGTTGCTTTATTTGTTTATGACAGATTACATAAAAGTCAACTTGTAGTGTTTAGTTTTGGTCTAATCAAATAGTTGCCAGATTTATTAAAACAAACATTAAATTAAGAGCCAAAAAACAAGGGGATCAACGTGACAGTACTGACACATTTCCAACAGCAACATGTATTTCCATGACAGCCCACATTAAATGGCTGATCAGCACTCACAAAGCTGATTTTCTTATGAATAGAAGTCAATTAAATCTCACAACAAATTTTTTGGTGGTCCTTTTTTATTGTCCTGACACATTCTACATAACTGTTTACAGGGTGGGCAAGGCTGTCTGCCCACACCATATAAAAACAGCTTAACACACCTGGAAAATAAAATGCCGCTGGAAACGCTTGTCTTCCAGGGCAACATAAAATCCACCACTGCTACTCAGGACTAATTGGCTGTTAACACTGTTTGAACAAACCTGAGCTCTAGCGTAACACTGATGTGCAAATAAGGCATAATTGGTAGAAACGTCAAACCAGTGTTGGCAAAATGGAAGTCAGTTGTCAGTGAAGTATGGGTGTGGATCTGTATTTATTTTATAATGACATACGCTTAGCACTCAGGATGGCACTCAAAATAAGATCTCTGCTAGTTATTTTTCATAGATGGTTATCTGTACATGTTCACACATCTATATCTATACAGTATGTTCAGGTGTATCCTATCATAGGTGTTGCAGTTCCAATTATTTCACAGTGGGTATTAGATTGCAACAAACATGGAAATGTACTAGATAGGTCAGTTAAAGCTTCTTTGAAAAAAGTTAAAAATAAAAAAGTTCTCAACGTCATCGTTATAAAATCAAGGAGAGGGGTAATGTTTCCTGCTAAAGATTTTCCACGTGGCCAGGAAAACACAGGGGAGACACTTTTATTCTCCCACTATGACTCTAGAGCTACTCACTTCTCCCTTGCTCTATAACAGACACACACGCACACACACACACACACATAGGCTTGACGCAAACACCAGCGCAAGTATAGACATCAGGCCACTTACATTAAAAGTTCCAAAATACTATTGGGTTATTTGTATCGTTCCACTAGACATAATATCTAAATACATGGCATTTGATTGGAGGCTAGTCTCACTTTGTCCCACAGCAACATTAAAATAGTTTATATGTGTGTACATTTCTGTTAATGTATTGTATTAAGTGTCCATTTCATTATAATACTCAGATTTACCATAAATATTTGACCATGCACATGTATTTTAAGTTCCATTAAAGGGGGGGGGGGCACATTTTCAAAATGTACTTGAAAGTAAAGCATTAGTTACTTTCTAAAGTAAGTAGTTATTTTTATAATTTGTAACTGAGTTTTTAATTTAGTTACTTTTTTGGAAGAAGTAACTAGTATCTGTAACTAATTACTTTTTAAAAGTAACTCACCCAACACTGCATATACCTATATATATTTTAATGTTTTTTATATCTTTGCTATAGAGTTCTCATTTACTCTTTACTTTCAAAAGAGCAGCCTTTAAGCAGCTATGTGTGTCAACATAGGCACAAATCTCTTACTGTCAACATGTGGGGTATTGGATGCACATGACCAGCTGTTTATAATATCAAATGTACTGTGTAATGGCAGCATGTACTGCTAAGTCTGGAAGAAAACAGGTCTCCCGAGTGCTGCTCGGCACTGTGCTGACGTGTCCGTTCCAGTCTAAATATATGCACAACTACTGTAATTGTTGCCTCCTCCAAATAATTTCAATATCTAGTGTTAAAAAAGAAACAAGGCAAATTAGACCCCACATAATGTTTATTTCCCAGAGGTTAACTTTTAGGTGTTTGTGACACACATCAAGTCATTAAGGTATTTGTTTTGTGTTAAGCTGTCATTCTACTTGTACACAGTGACAGAACAATGTCTAGGAAGAGAAACGTAAGTCGCATTCTTTGAAAGGGAACTCACCATGTACGCTACGGGAAGCTGGCCAACAGACAAGCTTCTTAGTTTTCGTCAAGGTGTCTAAAAAAGTGGTCCAACTGGTGGCTGTCTGCAGCTAACTTATTGTTCCACCCAGTCTAATATTACAAGGTAATTACAGGGCAAGAGGTTTGTTTTCTGCATTAAATATATTGCTTAATTATCTAACCATACCATACAATTTATCACATAGCCCTCTGTATAATGGCCCACATGTTCTAATTTAACCAAATGATAGATTATTATATTAAACACAATACATAATAATGTAACGTTTCTGAATGAGCTGGCCACTGTATGCAGAGTATTAACCTGCATTTCTGAATGTAAAAGGGATACTGTTGCAGTGTGTGGAGCAGGCGGGTTTCTTTTCTTCTTTTACCCCCTATGGGTCAGTGGGAGTGTAAATGTCACTCTGAATTGATGAACTGCCTTCTGAGTTGACTTGTCAAATAAAGATTTTCAGTTTCAGCAAAAAGACTAAATGATCCATGTGATTTGATGTGAAGCGTTAATACAAATGTCTTTCATTTCATGTCATTGGTAAATTGTTTTGAAAGCCATTTTCAGTTAAAGTTATTATTAACGTTAAATACACTTGTATGTAGTGACACATTTTTAACAGCTGGGAACAATGTTATCTTTTACTATGAAAAATATAAAACCAGTTGGTTAAAGCTTGTTGAGACAAAGGTCTTTATATACAAAGTGCAGGTGACAAACTCAAGTATTCAAGTCATGTGGCTGGCTGTCAGGTTACAACCTGAGGCCCGGCTGATTGTTAACACCCCACAGTGAGACCTGTTGCCCTGGGCTATTAGTCATCCTGACAAGCATGGCGTATGTGGCACTCTCTCTGGTCATGACACACTTGTTTCCACCATCTCCCCACGTTTACACACCGCTCCAGCTCTGATATATTCCTAATGTATAGTGGCAAGAGTGACACAACGTTACTGAACCAAAACAAGCACCTATCAATTACTGATGAAAGAGGCCTTATACTGATTTTTTACAACATGGTCAGACCCTGAAGTAAGGCATGGGACTTTGGAAAGTTTGATCAATTGAAATTTAGTAATGTGAAATCTAATAATTAAAACTGCATTCTTTATGCTTTAAAAGTAAGAAATATGATTTACAACACACAAAAGTGTTATGAATAGTTATGATACTATATAACTAGTAATAGGCAATACTAGAAACTAAAGATTTTGTTCCTAAACTAAACCCTTAGACGCACACATGATGTTCATTTTGTACTATGTTCACTTGTAATCTTCATTAGATCTCAAAATGCAGTTCATGGCAACAAATAATATACTATTACTTTTTTAATTATACACATTTTCCTTCCTTCTCAAATACCATGAGACAGATTCATATCTATTAAAATATGATAAAAGCTCTTTTAACATTTTGAAATAATGTAATACTTTAGCTTTACTCTAGTTACATTAGGTACTTTCACTGACCTGCCTACACAAAGGCCATTATGAGCATGTGGATTCATCTTTAACTTTGTGAGAGGAGGAGATGCCACTGTTAAAATTAAATCAATTTGATTTATGCTGCCATTGATACACTTCATTTGCAGATCCTAAGTCTTAAAACAGCCTTAGGACTATTGTTTTGTGTTCTTTGCATGTCATGCTTAAAAGGTTGCCCTCTGAAGGCCCACTACATTAAAGCAAAAAGAAATCCTGACCTTGGCATATTATTTGCAGTTTTATCATTGCTTGTTACTCAGGCTGAGGGTATGCAAGACTATAAATGTATCCATTCAGGCACACGTTGATGCACTATTGACAATTGACTTATTATGAGGTATAATCCATATTTTTGTTAGACATTGGTTTTTGACATCTATCTGAGTTGCCATTCAAGGATAAGGCAGCTGTAAGAAATACAAGCAATGATTTAATATTAGACCAGGCAGGGATTCAAAACGCTGTTAAAGCCATTAAGAGCTTTCTCTTCTCTTTCATCATGTCCACGATAGGAGGCCTCACATCGCCTGCTGCAAAGAGGAGACGGTGATCAGCGAATCAAATTTGGGGCCACAGATATTGTGTGTGGTTAATTTACAGTTTGGCGGTTTCTTAATCTAATTCGTACTGCACTGGTCCTGAGTTGACAAGGAAAGCTACATTCAAAAACTCGGAGGCGTAATCAGCAATCAGAAAAAGGAAGCGGGATGTCAGGCTTTTATAAATGGTTTCCTCAGAGGAGTTTGATTTACTGTCCCGAGCGCAGTTGAACTTACAGTGTAGTGTAGTGTAGCACGTGTGTGGGTGTGTGTGTGTGTGTGTGTGTATGTGTGTGTGTGTGTGTGTGTGTTTGTGCATGCGTGTGTGTGTGTGTGTGTGTGTGTGTGTGTGTGTGTGTGTGTGTGTGTGTGTGTGTGCGTGTGTGCATGCGTGTGTGTGTGTGTGTGTGTGTGTGAGTGATGAAGGGGAGCCATAGGGGATGCTTGAAGAGCTGGGTGAGCGCAGAACAACAAATTACATTTCAAAGAACAAAAACCCCAAATCAACTCAAATATTGTCTGAGGAATCCATTTATGCTGGTTTAGTTAGTACAAACCATCACAAGCACTGGAGGTCTTGCCCTTTGACCTTACTATCTCCATAATGACTGCAATGACTGCTAAAAAACCTTTATCTTCAGTAGACTTCACTACTGTAACGGTGTCTCTACAGGTCTCCCAAAAAAACTCAATCAGACAGCTGCAGCTGATTCAGAACGCTGCTGCTCGAGTTCTCACTAAGACCAAGAGACTGGATCACATCACTCCAGTTCGAAAGTCCTTACACTGGCTTCCTGTGCCTCAAAGAAATGATTTCAAATACTTTTGCTATTTTATAAATCACTAATTGGTTTACGGCCAAAATACATTTCTGATCCTCTACTACACTATGAACCACCCAGACCTCTCAGGTCATCTGGGGCAGGTCTGCTTTCTGTCCCCAGAGTTAGAACTAAACAGGGGGAAGCAGCGTTCAGTTTCTATGCTCCTCATATCTGGAACAAACTCCCAGAAAACTGCAGGTCCGCTGCAACTCTCAGTTCTTTTAATTCAAGGCTGAAGGCCTTTCTTTTGATGTTGCCTTTCTTTAAACGGTTGTTCATTTCTTTAATGTTTAACTTCTCTAACTGCACTGTAACTTTTCTTCTTGTGTTTCATCTGTTTTTATTTATTTAACTGTTTTTGTGTAAAGCACTTTGAATTGCCCTGTTGCTGAAATGTGCTATGCAAATAAAGCTGCCTTGCCTTGGGAGTGATGCGGAAATTAATTTTGTGAGCTGAAGTTTAAACATATAAAGCCAATTTAATTTTTATATTCATTTATACCCTGACAGCCACGTAAATAATTGCTCTCCTTTTATTTCATGATATTAAAATATAGTGTCTGTATTTCAATATTAAGCTTTTATCATTGAAGTGAATTTATCATTATTTCTCTCATTTTCTTACATTGAGTATTACCGAACGACACAAGAAATCAAGCTTCCAAATTAATTCCAAAACTTAGTGGGGAAGTGCTGAATTTAGTTTTTTTTTCGTTTAATACTTCCATAGGCCGTTAATAAACAAGATACATACAGTGTGGCTGACAAAGAGCTGTAAAAACCCTTTTAACCAGCAAAGAGCAATAAAATAGTAATAATGTGTACATTTTTGCTGTATAACCCATGTGTATGTGAAATAGTAAGCAGAAAATACCATAATTTATTATAGTGAAGCTATGAGCCATAGATACTGTATTTTTACTGTATTTATGCTGTTTTACTTCCTGTCTGTCCATGCAGTGATAAAAAGTTATTACTATCCCTCTCTTTCACTACCTCACAACACTGGCAAAAGCATTGGGTTTTATTAGGTTCTTTTGATTTTTGACAAGCTGTCCTCTGACCCATGTTGACCTTTCTGTAAGAATGTACTTGGGCCTAAAGCAGATATAAAACGGTTTACGGCCAAAACAGAGAAGATGAAATGGATGACAGCCTTAAATGAAATAGACCGTGACACCAGGATATAAAGTTTTATATGACTGTTTAGAGAAAACAATACTGGAAAGAAAGTATTACAAATGTAATAACTGAAGTTTGTGGAGACCTTAGTGGTTGCTCAATTTGCAGGCATTGTTTTCTTGTTTTCATTTGTCTTTATCCAATTCTGATGTGTGCTTATAACATAACTCTACCCATAAATACAATTTGCAAGTTTTGAAGATTTGATGATTTAGAGCGACTGATCATTAGAAATTGTTATTGCTGATCTAGCCCAGAATAATGCCTCGCAGAGTCTCCAAATGCTCACATGTGCCTATATGCTAGAGGTGATGGCTTAAACATAGCGTAGTTTTCAAGTATATGAGTTATTATTTCTGTAGCACACCCATTAATGTCTTATTTTTCATAAGGAAGCTATTACCAGTCAGGGGGTGAAATCTTGTCCTCATTTAAATGTTGGTCTTCACAACTAAACTGCAATAAACAAATCCCAGTATATCCAGAAACAAATTTGCAGATAACTTATTGGTCTGTGAATGTCACAGAGTATGCACTTATCCCCACATCCTCCCTGAGGGACCTACACCAAAGTGGAAAAGGGCCACATTACTCATATTTATGGAAATTATCTGGGAGAGCTCTCCCATGGCGCTCAGGCCTCTCAGCGGGTGCCATGCAAACGCAGACGATGATCTCTCCAGCAGCTGCCTAACCAGGACAGACCTGTGATTCCCATCAATAGGCCACTGTAGGGTTCCCAAAACAAAACACAGCAAACATAGTTTGATCATTTCTGTTGGGATTGGTGTTGAAGAAATGTGGCTTAATTGAAGGATAGGTTGATGTGTTTTTCCTCTGCAGCAGCAGCTACAGTATAGGTGCTTAGAGGTTAAAAGAAGGGCAGGGGCTTTATATTAGAGTCACTTTGGAGTTAATGTTCTCAGACCTTGGCCCTTATTTGACCTCAGGATGGTTCCTTTGTAAAAGTCATGTGACGTGTAATATGACCAGTCATTAAAGATCAGGATTTGAAAAAAACTGAAAAGTTGCTATTAAGACAGCCAAGTGCGTTTCACATTTTAGCTGGATGTTGTTAAAAATAGACTTTCTATCGATGAATAATGACTTTTTAGAGAAATTGTAGTTCCAAAAGATATCAGCACACATAGGCCTCTGAACTTGCTTAATATGGATGAGATCGTTCTCATTTATTAGTAGAAGTGTGTTTTAAGGTAAATTGCTCCCTACAAACTGGTGACACAATCAAGGGCTTCCATTTGCTGTAAAACATCAAATGTGAGCCATACAAGTTTACCTTTCACTTTCTCTGCTTTTCTCTTTTTAAAATTTTATTTCATGTCATAAGATCTTCTCAAGAATTACAAATAAAGAAAATGAGACAGCCATTATAACCTATTGTAAAACCTGAATGACTTAACAGTTTTCAGGATGTTTTCCAGACTAAGAACCTGTATATGGTCATTAAATGTATTTCAGTGTGTCAATACTATATCAAGTTTCTGTAGCAAGTAGCGTATCATACGTCAAGACAAAGGTGACTGATGTAGTTTTGTTTTAAGCCTTCTAATCGTGATTGATGCCTAGGTTTGTCTGCTGGGCTTCAAAGCCAGCAGAAACTGAATTGAGACTTTGTCTGCTGTCAGAATAATGTTTGGGTCTGTGGTTTAGCGGTGATTCCACAGAGTGACAACAATTTGCATAAGACTACACAGCTTTTAGACAAGCTTGAATAGAACACATCAGTAGAATACCTGCGGATAGTTCAGCTCAAGAAGCTGCATGCCAAATAGTTAAGTTAACCTTTTAGTTTAAAGTTTTAAGATGATAATACGTGAGTATAAGATTTGTTATATAACTGGTTGCTTCTCAAGATAAATTTCCAGAAAGAGAAGTGGTGTTTTTTTCTGTGAAATTTAAATGAATTAATGAAGCGAGGAAGGCCCAGACATGCCCAGACAGGCCCTATATGATGACGGCAGGTCAGCCTTACTCTGGAAAAGTCATACTGAGACGCAACCAAAAGACAAGAGCCAAAAAGAATATTTATACAAAGGCAGTTAATCACCATTTTGTGTGGGTTTGCCTGAGGCAAGTCACTCTTCTTGTGCTCAAATCACAAGCGCACACAATGAAATACGTATCCAACTCATGGGGTTTTTGACTATCAATACTGAGCGAGCCAACTGCAAGCATGTCACCAATATTGATCAGTTTTATTTATTCTCTTCTGCTACAGTGTTACAAAGGGATAATGTGTCCTGCTTGTGAGCACTTTAAGCTTTGAGTGCATTGGCCAAAGCACTGTAAGTATTTCAGAGTCCAGGGGGATTGTATTAGATGTCGCCATCGACTTACATTCCTACTGAACCAGATGGATCTGTTCTGCTTGTCTATAAGATTGAATTCACATTTCTGCCTTCTGAAGGCACCAATCCAGACTGAGGTGGCCTCTTACTTATTTTTGATGGCCTTGTGTGTGAAAGTGTATATATCTGCCATCTCACCTTTTTCAGGCTTGGCACGGACAACAGGCGCCAATGGAAATGCAGGGTAGGTGCCACTGACCGTCATGCCATAGTTTTCTAGCCTCTCTCCTTTACCAGCAGGCAGGCAGACAGGAAGGGTAAAAACTGGGCCCTCACTAATATGGACAAACACTTTTTCAGACTGTGTAACCTGAGCGCCAGGGGAAACGCTGTTTGGATGGCAGACATTTCATTGCTGTATGCATCTATTAATCACAGACTCACACTTCTCTCGTGTTCTGCTATTTCTCTGTTTACTCCTCTCCAAATGTATAAAAATCAGTTGGGAAAAAATGCTGCTCAACAGGGATTTAAAGTAAACTAAACAGTAATTAAAGAAAACTATCAAGCAAAGGAAGGAGATCCAGCTTCCCTTGCCATTTTACAGTGCTCTAGAAATTGCATGATGATTTTGGCAGGTTTTTCAGTTTGCTGTTTTCTTTTTTCTTTGGTTACATGCATGTTCGCAATGATCAGATTCTGGCAACCACAAACTCTTCCCAGTGGACATCTTCAGGTTGGATTCCATCCGATGTCCATCAAAACTCAGCAGAGAGCGGGCCAAATACCTGGCCAGGGACCACGCCTCACTAACCAGTAAGGCACACATGTGTGTTGTTTTTTCTATTGATTAAATAGAACAGAAAACTAACATTTTTAAACAAGTCCTAAAAGCAACCACCATGTGAAAATATAGGATGATACTAAATATATATCGGTTTTTACATTAAAATTATTTTTGTTTTAAAGGAATGAAACAAGAAGATACTCATTTATAATTCAAGCTGTTAACATATAACTTAGACTAACACTAAACATGAAAATTATGGGTACATGCAGTATATATAAATACTTTACTATTCAAATACCAAAAGTCCTGTTTACCAAATATAGTCCCAAAATGATTATCTAGAAAGTCTAGTCATTTAAAGTCATTATAACATTTTATTTAGGATTATGGCAATTGGTCATTTATTAAACAGGTCATAATGCTGCAGAAGTGGTTTTGACAATTATTTATTGTTTTTAACTTCCTCTTTGCTCATTTATACTCATTCGTGTTTTGACATTCACATTAAACCTGATTAAAATTAATGTGATGAGTGGTCCTGGGATTTTTTAATTTAAAGGAACTCTACTTTCTATGATAATATCTAGAAATTGTATCATGTCTGTCTGTTACAGCAGTGTCTGACTGTTACAATATCCAACAGTCTCATGTATCATGTCTTCTATGTCTGATCCCTATGGAGTTGCTCCCTCTAGTGGAGCAAGGCATGCTTGTTTAATCAGTCTGGGGATATTCGCACATTATCAATGTGTTTATCTGTTTATCAAACAGTGCTATAAACACACAAATGTTTGCAAAGCAATGGCATCCCCCACCCCTAAATAAAACACTGCAACTAAAAAATAAAACCTAAACCTTGTCAAAGCCTTCAAGTTGCTTGTGTGATTGCTCGCCATGAATGCCTGTGTTTATGTATATTATCATGTAAACATAAGAAATAAAAACATTACTGTGGAATAATACCGTCTGAGGCCTATTAAGTTAATTTCAATTTAATTGTTGCATCTGGGGAATCATTAATTAGTCAATCAATCGCCTGCTGCTGTGACAGGGCGCCTGGGCTATTGGGCGCAATGGAAACCACAGCTGGTCCTATGTAAATGTGAATTAATTAGCAAGCTTACGTTTCAGCGCCCGTATTTGGACTGAAAACATTCTCAGGAGTCCGAGCCAGGGCAGGAGAGTCTCCACCAGCCTGCTGTGGTCATATCCCATCTCTGTCGGACAGAATAATTTCACCTCATTACCTCTGCCATGTATAAATAGAAGTCTTTCCACCCACCAGCTCTTTAACGACATGTGCTCTTTAAACACCTACAATTAACCCCTTGTGACTAGGGCCTTGTGTCTACCCCCATGTAGGCTGGTACTCTCCAAGCTGAGCGTAGTCCCAGTGGATTACACCCCCCACTCAAGCTGAACCCATACACCCCATTCAGGCTCAGTGCAGTCCACTACACCTCCACCTCAGCTCACCATCATTAAACAGCCATATATCTTGTGTTGTGTTTTCCTTCCAGCTGGATTTATTGGGTGACTGATAGAGTTTACAATGTGTCTTGAGCAGCACGAAACACGTCATGACAATCCGTACACGCATCGTGCTTACCGTTTTTTTCTCCCCCGAAACATGCCACACGTATGTTGGCCCACCCTGACACCCACCACACATGCACATACTCACACAAAAAGATGTTACATGTCAAGTGTATGATATTCTAGTCTGCTGTAGCGTG
This sequence comes from Etheostoma spectabile, assembly GCF_008692095.1. Taxonomy (NCBI): domain Eukaryota; kingdom Metazoa; phylum Chordata; class Actinopteri; order Perciformes; family Percidae; genus Etheostoma; species Etheostoma spectabile. Next base: position 7,174,205 of record NC_045751.1, on the reverse strand, counting down.
TCATAAGGCAGTTCTGTCTGAAACGAGAGGGAAAAAAGAACCTCAAAGTTTGTGATACGGCTCCCTGGAGCCCACTTGGTAGAAGTTATTTGTGGCAGGTATCCAGCTGATGGACTGTAACATGCTTGACATTATGGCTCTTCAGATAGAAAGATATAGTTTTTCCAAACCCACAGGCGCACCCCACATCTCAATCCCTCCATCATGAAGATTTGCATGAGGGGTCTCTGCTGGTACACATGAGGTAAGCGCTACCATACACAATGGCTCCATTGGAGTGTGAATTATGGTTTATTTCCCCTTACAGGTCCCTTTGCAGTGAAGCAAAGTGAGTGACATCGAGAGTGTCGATCACCTCAAATCTTCCTATTCTTCAACTCTTACTTAACTCTTTAACTTACTTTAAAACTACAGATTTTAACAAATTAGTTAGTTAGTTAGTTGTATGTGCCGACTTATTCCAAAAACGTATTCTAATCAAACATATGAACATACTCTGAAAATGCATGATGATGCACATATGTGAATATACAGTATATCCTTAACACCCAGACCCATCCGCACTGCAGTATGGCTGAGTTATATGTAGCTCTTAGTAACAGACTGGGGATTCGCTCGCTTCCTCCCTATGGCAAATATTTCAGTCAGGCACTGCCTCAGAAAAGGTGAAGCTCACAATGGATTTCTCAGATATTCAGCACGAAAACCGCAGCTTTCCTCACCTAAAGCACCACCTATAATCACTGTGTCAGACTCTGGCTCTGCAGTGACCTCAGACAAGTTGTTCTTGGAAAGGTACCACACCAGTGGCGGGAGTCGCCCGTGCTAAAACTGACAGTGTAAAGGACTTTGCTAGAGACTGATGTAAAAAAAAGAACACCATAGCTATCAATTTTAACCAGTTATAATGACCTTTTTGGTCACTTACGTGTGCCCCATTTGTCATGTCTGTCACGTTAGCGAATGACTAGATAACTGTATGTAAGATGTGATGAAGACCTGTAAGTGAATGGTGGGTTAAAACCTGGTGACACTAACTGTTGTTCTCTGGAATGTTTCTACTTTTTTACTTTACACATCATCATTTTATAACAGTGAGCTATTTTTCTAAAATTCATTCATGCCACGTTACAATGGCTAGTGTTGTATGTTTACGATTGTTTAAACTTGCGCTTTTAGGGTAGGCATGATGGAGAGATGGTGCTATATTTTATGTTACTGTAAGACTACATATACATGAAGGTCATAGTTATGAGCTTTCAGACATATTTTGTATTGCTAGAGTTCCACTATTTTAATTATTGAAGAGTAAATAATTAGATTTATAAGCATGCATCTGATTATTGTTAATTTGATGTGTGAAACACCCACATGGTGCCATTGATTTAAAATGATATAACATATTAAATATTTCACAGATCACATACAGTAGTTTTTTTCCAAAAGCTATGCATTAAACATTTGTAGTGGCTACATTTGCTTTAAAGCCAAATTATTAATTCTTATATGAAAGCTGGTCTCAGTCAGAAATTTTGTTTAAATACTGTTCTTAGGTAGTTTCTTCTAATACACTAATTTTAATGCAGGACTCTGATGATGTGGCATGAGAGAAGTGGTCCAACCTCCTTATGATATAATAATTTCTACAAACGATCCAGTTTATTATGACAAGCCTGCTCAGGGGGTAGGAAGACCTTAACAGGAAATGTTGACGCAAGGCATGTGCTGAATATTTACATCGCAATTACTATTGCATGCAACATGTGACGCAATCACGGAAATCACTTTGGCCTGTGTTAATCGGAGAGTTACTGCTGTCCAGATTGGTGGCTGGTTAGACATAATTTGGCCACGACAGTCTGATCAATGTCAGCCCGCTGCATTCTAATCACAGCCAGAAATACACTCTCACACTGTACAGTCGTATGTGCCGAATTTTGAAGCTATTTTTTTGAATTTTTGGTGAGATTTATTTCTGCGACTGATAAATACCAGGTTTTACGATTTAAAACTGATAAGGGTTAGAAAAATACTGATCTACTGTACATGAAACCTGATGTGACCACCACAATTCTCATATATATTGAATTCCATATATTAGATTAGTGTTAACAACATCATATACTATGCATACTGTAAGTTGTTGAAGAAAAATCCTTTACCAGTATTTAACTTAAAGTGTTAGCCCCGTGAATATGAATAAAAGTTCATTTTTTAATATTGCATAAGGTAATAAGTTGGCTACCGTTTCTTAAAACCATCTCTTTCTTAAGTTTCCACAGTCTTGCATCCTGCCAGTCCTTCACTGCCTCTCAGTATTTCTTGTCAGACCATGACAATTTTAGCTGCAAAAGATGTTGTTGATTTAAAACATTTAAAGGAAGCACATAACCTTTGCAGCATTTGGCCTTGCCTTGAATAAATAAAAGGATATGGTTTCTGCAGCAGTGACATTCTCACATTATATATACTGTAAATGTGTCATCATGCCTGTGCCCCAGAATGATAGTTTACCTGAACTGATGGAAATTAATGGTGATGTGTCACTGTATCCAAGGGCCTTTTGGTTTATATATTTTGACTTCTGATTATGTCCTGCATAATCACAACCTTTTTCTGATTCCCTCCCTACCCGTAGCACGCGTTCATGTTGACTTTGTGGTTTTCCTAAATTGGACTCTGGCTCCAGTTGGCTAAGTTTCCATAGCAACCTTTAGCCTTATCTGCTACTGGTGAGGAGAAACAATGTGGTCTTTCACTTTCTCCACTCTCTCTTTATTTTTCCAAAACTTTAAGAAAAAAGGCTATTGATGTGACCCTGAGCTATATTTAAAATGCGCAAACAATATTTAATATTTTTGAAATACCGGACATCTCAAATATGGTGTAAATATGGAAGGTGGTGTTTAAAATTTGTATTATATTTACAGTGTATACCCTATATTATATCGTTGAACTGAAGTTTGTACCATAAACTCATAAAGTTCATTCATTAATGCCTTTCTCAGCCAGTGGTTGTAAAAAATTAACATTTCATCAAGCCTGTGTACTTTATTATTAACAGATAATCTGCAATGTCCAGGTAAAATGCCATGAAGCCATTCTTTAAAGCAAAATTTGATATAAAGTTCATTGAAAATCTACCACTTTGACCCAAGTGAAATGGCACACTGAGTTGTAAAGGTATTGTTTAAGACTCTTAACAGGTATTTGCGTATCCCTGATGACACTAAGTACTACTACTAGTAGTATTTACTAAATAAATGTAAAATTGTGAAACTTTAAAACGTAGGACAAGTTGTCATTAAACTTAATTATTGAAAGATAACAATAAAAAAGTTCTTAATCACTACTCACATTGTGGTTGCGACCAAATTTGACAAGAGACTAAAATTTTTGAAGCTAGAGTATGATGTTAATGATATACGGCTTTGCCAAGACTTGGTACGACATTACAGGGGAGAACATTCAGGGTAAACTGCCCTTTGACTTTATGAAGTCTATAGCTCACGTCCCCTTGGGAGTCATGCTAATACATTTGGTTAAACAGGTAACACACATGTCTATGTACACATATTTGTTACAACATGTGGTTTTTTTACTAATTTAAAAAAAAACAGGACAGGTGTAAAAAAAAAAAAAAAAAAAAACGTTTTTTTTTTTTTAACATCCACATTGACACCTACCTCTACCTGCCACATGTAACTGTGGTTCAGCCTTACTGGGTTCTTTAACATGCACTACAATGACAACTCTGAATATTGTTACAGAGGCAGTTAGGTGGAAATCTCAATGGTCAGTCTGTGTCAGCACAGCAGTGTGAAAACAAATTAGGGCTATGATTAATGAACAATTCGAACAACTGCCAGACTGACCACAGTGGTGGGACTCCCAGTAAAGACTACCTCCTGCCCTCAGAGCTGACGTTAACCCCTTCGGCATCAACACAGATGCTCCCTGGACTCTCATCAACCCAGTGCTGACAACTGTACAACTCATTCTACCCTATCAACACATTATAGGCCTCAACTTCCAGGGTGCCTGTCTGCTATAAGGCAATAAAAAGAAGAAGAAAAAGTAGAAAGAGTTATGTTATGAATTGCCTTATAGAAAGTATAAAAGAAAGATTTTTGCATCTTCTTAAAAGGATGTTATTAGTATGACTGGCACCGTCATGATTATTTTTCACTTTGTTGTTAACTGACCTCAACATGGTAACATGCTGACACATAAATAATCAGTGTCCACACATAAACATCCTCCAGCAGGATCCATATGTACCAATGCACAGCATTTATTGATATTATATCTCTGATGGTGATTATCCTTCAGCACTCAAATGCAATGAAATGGAATGTGTGTCAATATCAGCTAAAAGACATCTTTGTCTGCTCTATAGTTTTTTGTCTCTTGGTCGTCTCCGCTGATACTGTTCAATACCAGCAAGCAGTAGGAGAGAACTGGCTGGCAGGGATGGTGTGATCTGCGCTGACAGCCATGTTAGAGTTGATAGACATGAGGTGTCAGCACCAAGAGGGCCCTCAGAGAGGGATGACGGTGGCCTTTACATCGATGTTATTCTGCAAATAACTCACTGGGCAAATATACAAAAACTGCCCATTGCCTAGTAAGCTGGTTGTCCATCAGTGCTCAAAGTCCCTCTGTGCCAGTTTTGATAATTACAGAACTTAAAAGGCCCATTTGATATCAAAGAGACATGTTTTTATCTCATTGTACCTCGTGTGTTTTTGTCCATCTTTTATCACACGGGAGCATCCATCTAGGGACGGGAGATAGTAGTTGAATCCCTAGCTGGTCTGGTGTAAACTGCGGTCACACACCTGTTACACATCAAAACCTTTTTAAATTAAAACCATATGTCGATAATTAATTCATTGATTCAATCATTCAATGACACGGTTAGTACACCGAACACAAAAACCTAAACGAAAAACAAGAAGACTGTACTCTGAAGAAGGCTGTCTGTGCTAAATTTTCCATTATGAAATAGCCAGTAAAATGAAGGCTTTTTAAATAATTTTGAAGAAGAGCGCCTTAGATTTTCCTTTTTTCTACACTTAATTGAATTAATTGAATTCCCAACCTTCAAACATCTGACTCAACTTCCTGAGAACCCTGGACTATTTTGTCTTTCTAACAAGCAGACTGTATTAGAATTTTTTTTTTTTTAATATTTGTCTGTGAGTGTGAAATCCAAATCATGAAACAGTGTGAAGCGTTAGGGGGTGAAGTATATTGCTTACAATACAAGGTAATTACTCACATTCATCACTCTGGTTACAAATGGAAATCTTTTCCCTCCTCAAGGCAAGCTGTAAAATAATATAAACATTTACCCATAACCCAGCTACTTTATTAGTATAAAAAACACAATATTTGCTCAACCTGCAGCTCTTTTCCAAGCATGTATTATGCAGTAATCTCCCTATTTTACAGTAATAGGTTTTAAATGTAATAAAGAAACACCAAGGGCATGTTTTGCTGCATGGGAAAAGTCATAAATCACAGTGTGTCTGCAGAGTGACAAATTATTATTATGTCATCAACACTGCATGCCAAAAGCAGAATCTTAGCGTTGTGCACACTGTTAGTCTTACTGTGAAGGCTAACGCCGACTGCATGCTGGTAAAACTGTATGGTGCAAAAAGAGCCCTACCTAAAACGTAGGTATTGAAAACAGTTCCCATGGTTTTAAGCAGATAATGTACACATTTGTATTTGGTTATATAGAGGATTAGCCATTTTAAGTTTATGGCGTTAAAAAATAACGGTCCAACACAACAGTGTTGGGGACTAAACATGTTCGATTTAAGAAGAAAATTTATAAGGTCCTATATACAGTACAAGACTTGGATGGTAGACAAACATCTGTTCTAGTAATTCTTGATTTATGGGCTGCTTATGATATGGTTGATCACAAGGTTATGATTGACAGATGTTTTGACAGGTTAGAATTCTGTCCTATCTTGCGATTGAAAACACAGTGTTTCTATTATCACACAGTTCTACATTTCTGCTTTGACCGAAAATCTCCAACCTCAACAGAAACGATTGACTTTACCAGTGAAATAAGGATACTTTTTGATTTGATTTTACCTAGGATTCTCTAATAGACTTTTTATCACCTTTGTATAGCTGGTAATAGCATTGTTGTCAAATGTCTCTCTTAAGTTTCTTTATTTTGTATCTGTTGTCAGGCATTGGGATGTATAAATAATGTTATTATGTTTTTTTTTAATATATATATATATATATATATATATATATATATATATATATAACAAGAACATCCAAAATAACTTTTCTGTGGAGCATAAATTGCATAAATATATGAACAGTAATTAATAAACAGAGTACCCTCTGTTATTAATAATCAGTCAAAACCACTAGTAAAAGCAGAAATGCTCCTTATTTCGCCAACAGGCAAGGGAATATTATAATGAGCAATCCCACCCTGGTAGATGGTTACAAATGACGAAGAACCGCTGGAAAGATTTCCACTCAGCACTCTACCTGCATAAGTGTGACTACTGTACTGACCAGAAATTATACAGAGACAAAAGTAAACATCTCTAACCAATGTTTACATTACTGCACACCTCATTTACCATGAAAAAAGTTGATTGAATTCAGCAAAGACACGGTGAGAACAGGAAGTGGCGAAAGGGAAGGAAAGCTAAAACCAAGAGACGCAGGGCCAAGGAGAGATACTAAAGGTCATGTATTCATGCATGAATTAATATTTTAGGATTTATTTAAGAAATTGTCCAGCTGTATTACCTGGTAGTGGACTACATCACTAATACAGATGTGGAATCCGATTCTTTCAGATGCATGCTCAACCACGGCTCCTCTCTGACACAATGTTCAGATATGTTTATTTGGACTCATGCCATAAATCCAAAGCTTTCGGGGAGGTAGAGGTGGGCCTGGTTGTGGTGCAGGAGGCCTGTCCTGCTCCAATGATAATTTGTGGTTTGGTGCATGTTCGGTTGCCTACAAAGAGGCCTCAGACTGCCACTGGCTGCCTGCACCCAAGGCCACGTCCACTACAAATAGGCCAACGACCCTAACTGTGCAGAAGGAAATATTTGTATAATATAAAGTTATTTTCCTGAATTTACCTTCAGAGGTCTTGGGAAACTGTTTTAACTATAAAAGAGTATATATACACACTTCCAAGGAGAGGAAGAATAAGTTCAGTGAGAGTAGGAAGGCATGAAAAAAACTTGCTTAAAAAATAAGATCACGATAGCAATTTCTACATACCGCAGTTTTACAGAATAACAAAATTAAATTAAAGCTTTTACTGGGACTAGTTGGATAATGATTGGCTGTAAATTCATCCTATTCATGAATAATGTTCATGATAACCTCCCAAGCCTCCTTTGATTCATGTACCTCTTAACCTATGATCTCTTCCTGGTCAACACACTCTGGACAAAGTCAATTTCCTACCAACACTCCCTCATCCACTCGCAGTGTTTATAAACCTCACTCTATAGAAAAGGGCCGCAAATATAAAGCTATGCTTGTGTCACCTGGTGAACCTCAGGACCCCGATCGGAACTGTCATGGGTCAGAGGTGACTGTCTGGCCCCTAGCTTATCAAAGCTGTGTTTATTTAAAGTCTATGTGCAGCAATGGACGACAACAAACAGACGGACCACAGGCAATGGAGCAATTTGGAGGCACATCCTTCTTAAGAATACAGATAAGGTGTGCATGTTTCAAAGTATATAGCTGTTGAAATGTCAGCATTGTCACTCTCAATCCTGGTGACGATGGCTTGCTTTGCTCTGGAATACTGTAAGGTGAACACGCCTCTGCACCTTGTGACATACACAGAGAACCTGCAGGGAGGCTGGACTCGGGTGCATGTTTACAGGCTTTTCTTGGATAAACAATCTATCTTGATTGGCACTTACTTACGTACTTAGTACCCCTTCAAAATCTGACTTATATCTGATCCACAGGCATTTAAAACTGGAAAGTTAACAATGTTCAACCCTGCTAATACATGTATGGCCAAAATCTCTGTCAAAAAACTGTCAAGCTGTCCAGAATTGTCCAACTAGATGCCTAACATCATCCTATTGCACAATTTCCTAGATACATTTAACACTCCAGTTGCGCCTTTAATCCCACAGCAAATAATTATGGAAACACTTGTAATACTACAACATTAGCCTGGACATAAATACATCAGACAAATAACTTTAGGCTTTCTGGAGCCTGAAGGCCCTGCTTTTGGCATTTTGCAGTGAGAAACTGAACTAATTACCAAGGTGCTGAAAAAGCAAAAAGAAGTCTGACAGAATTCTCTGGTGACTGTCCAAAGAAAAAACGACAGCATCAGTCATTTGAGCAGGAGCCCCAAAACGACATGTGTTTACATCCAAGTGACAGAGCCCCACAGTGGCCATAGTCATTATGAGAGCATAGGAGGAAGTAAGTTGACGTTGTTCAACGCATTCTCATGAACAGGTTTTTATGATATTCTAGGAAACGTATGCACAAAAAGGTAACTGTGACTGTAACATGACAGGTTTAGGCACCAAAACTACTAGTTAAGATTTGCCAAACCTTTGTGGTTTGGGTTAAACAGTGGTCCCCTTAAGTAATACTTCCGGGACACAAACATCCTTTTCCTGCATGTGAGTCTTGTGTTTCTCCTACCTTCTTCCAGGACATGAAGTTTGCTTGAAAGTTTTGTGTTTTGGGGACCAATCTACCACTCCAACGTACTTCCTAGTCTGATTTTCCTTGGTCTTATATTAGTCATAATTACTACAGCCACTAGCAGTCACTGCCTTATTCACTTACTCGCGGTAATAACTACTTGGAAAATCTAAGAATTACAGTGCATTACTTTTTGTAGCTATACAGTTGCGCTCATAAGTTTACATGCCCATGCTTAAGTTGACTAAAAAAGGAATAAAAAAAAACGTGTTTTGGAAATTTATCTTAATGCCTTAATTAAAAAAATGAGGTAAAATCCAACCTTTAAAGACACCAATTTTCTTTGTGAATGAATAATGTATTGCAAATACATAAATGTTCTTCCTTAAAATACAGGGGGCATAGGTATACATACCACTATTTTAAATGTCCATAGAGGCAGGCAGATTTTATTTTTAAAGGCCAGTTATTTCATGGATTCAGGATACTATGCATTCTGATAAAGTTCCCTTGGCCTTTGGAATTAAAATAGCCCCACATCATCACATACCCTTCACCATACATAGAGATTGGCATGGGATACTTTCCATAAAATCCTCCCTCAATTCAAATCAAACCAGCAATTAGTCTAACTGATATAAAACCATGCCAATTTTTATGTATGGTGAAGGGTGTGTGATGATATGGGGCTATTTTAATTCCAAAGGCCAAGGGAACTTTATCAGGATGCATAGTATCCTGATCCATGAATCTGCCTGCCTCTATGGGAATTTAACATAGTGGTATGTAAACTTATGCCCCCTCTATTTTAAGGAAGAACATTTATTTATTATACATTATTCATTCACCAAGAAAATTGGTGTCTTTAAAGGATGGATTTTACCTCATTTTTTAATTAAGGTATTAAGATAAATTTCCAAAACATGATTTTTTATTTCTTTTTTTTAGTTAACTTAAGCATGGGCATGTAAACTTATGAGGACCACTGTATGTATGAATGGTTCAGGAGAATAGCCTGTGATGTTATAGAGCAACGAGTCACATAGGGAGGACAGGATGAATGGTTGGGTCAAGAAAACATCGAACAGATGGCATGGTTCGTTTTTAGTTTCCCGCATGACCATAACTGTCCTCCAGCTTCAACCAAATGTTTATTATTGTAACCATCACCAAGGTATCCTAACCTTAACTAATATCTTGTTTTAACCCAGCATGATCTTTCCCTACACCTTACCAAGTAGTTTGTGTGCCAAAACCTAACATTAACCATAGCATTGTTACTGAAAGTATTTTATCATTTAATTTGGAGGCAATATTTCACAGCTACAAACTTGCCAGATCATGTTGTAACAATAAAACAGCATGGCTTAGCCATGTGTCAATATTTTACAATCACAAATGATGCATTCTTTTTTGGTTAAATACTACACAAACCAGTCTGTGAAAACATGAGTATCCCTAAATTGACACTATTTTTTATTATCGGTACCACAAATCCCCATTTGCTTTAGTTGTTAAGTTATATCAAGACAAACACCCAATGGTACCAACTGGAGGGAAACTGTTGTTATAAAACATGTTCTGGGTCTCTGTACATTGATATCAAAGATCTATAATGTAATTTTGGTCAAGATCAATTGGGTCTATGACCTCACAGGGAAGTCATAAGATCAAGCTTTGGGGTACGCCACACACATCCCTGGCATTCTGACAAAAGGTGAGGCGTTAATCACGCTTGACCCAACTTTGTTTTCCCACCAGTCTGCACTGTACGTAGCCACACATGGTGTCAGGGATGGCTCCCCTGGTTTATTTACTTTCATCTCTGGATATCTGGGAGCTGTGTGTGGCCTCCATGCTCCTGTGTTGTTAAGGTACTGCCAGAGGAAACGTAACATTTTACAGTACTCTCTACTGCTGACAGATCCAACCAGGGATGTGCACAGACATATGGAGGGGCTATTGCTTGAAATACAGTTTATTAACCAATAGGGACAATAATTTATCATATTATAACAAATGAAGTTAAGTCAACTCATATCAGCTTTCAGCAACGTTACATCCGATTGTTGGTTTTAAATTTACGTAAAAAAAGACTGTCAACAATGTATATTCTAACATGATTCAAGAGCCCAAACCATCCCATTCCTTAGCCTCTCTCATCTCTACAGAGCGCACACTAATGTGATGGAGGACTTTACATAGCTACGTCAGCCTGCTGCTGCTACAGGCTGTCATTAGCTTTGGTTGATAACTCAGCATTATACGTTGATATTAGGCAACGATGCGCGACATGATGAAAATGTTACAAGCTGAAGCTGCACATTATTCAAAGCTCAAGGGGATTTTGTAAAAACTATTCGCAGGGCATTTGTCATTATTTCTATAACTTTAAAAACTCACGTTAAGCCAGACAAGCATTCCCTTCTCTTTGTGCAGTGCTCCGTGTGAGAATAGAAATAATGTCACGTGACTGGGGGCAGAGGTCATCGCTGAGGGCAAAATAAATGAACACTAGATATAAAGATATGGCGATTTAATTTGTTGCCACTGTACTAATGATGGGCTTATTGTATTGATGCAACTAAAACAGGAACTACAAAATAAAGAGAAGAAAGAAAAAGTTTCTATAGCCTACGCTCTTTCTCCAGAGGGGCAGCTGAGCCAATCAGGGCAAACGGGCTGTTGCCTGGGCAATAATGGCCAGTACCCGTGCACGTCCCTGAATCCATGGCTGCTGGAGCTCTGACACAATGAGATAGATGGGTTTCAGACTTCAACTGTGACTGCAGATTAGCGAGCTATCCACAGGTCAGGGCTGTATGTTCACCCATGGAAGTATTCTCTCTTAACCATAATGTTTTACAAATAGCAAAACGTGACTGTCAACTTAAAATTCACAACTGATATTTTATTATTATTTTAGATAAGCATATTATATTCCATATATAGGCCTACATGTCAAAAGTGCACTGTGTGAAACTTTAGCCTTTACCAGAAGTTTAACATTCCTTTTAATAATGAACAGATTCATGTGGAGCTCTGGTGCCCCAACACTATATGAGGGGTGTAAGAAAGTCACCTCCTTTGTGCGTCACTTAGGCCTACTGCCAGCAGTATCAGGTCACCCATCCACTGTTGGATTGATTTTAGATGATCTCTCCTTCCCGGCCTGCAGTGATTGTTTGGCAATGGAGGCAGGTTTTTAGTATGCAGCGGCAGGACCTGACTCTGTCTCATTATGAAGGGCAGGGGGGAAAGAAGGAGGGGAGGTAAGAGCAAGGGTGGGTAACTGGAAATAAGTTCCCCTTTGTGTACACACAAGGAGGTAAAAGGCAGACTGTATGTGGTGGCTAAGGGATCACTCGAGTGGCTCCACGGGTCCGGTCGCGTGGCCCTGAGGCTTTCCTTTGGTTAGCATGCTCAGGCAGCCCTCCCTGTTCACAGCATCAGAAATGTGCCACACTGTATGGCCACCCATTGCTCTGCCTCTCATTGACACACATACAACTGCTATGGAGAGTAGATAGAGAAATACCAGCTATTGTTAAATAATACCTAAATATAATTATGAAAGTGAGCATGTTTACCTTATTTGCACATTTTACTTTTAATTTTACATTTAACATTTTGCTACCTACAGTTACTGGGGTTAATCAGGTAATGGGAAGGTTATGGCAAGACCATGTCATCATGATTTATATGTTTTACATGCACAATGGTAATGCAGTAAGGTGAAATGTTTCTTATATATGGATATCTCTTATGACATAAAATGAATTGCTTGCTTTATTTGTGTTTATATCTTTTTAGATTGAACAGCAACAGATTCCAACGAGCTATGGTAGAACTCTGATCCTGGCTGAGATGAAACATTGATCAACTCATATGTAGAACATGAATAAGGGATACTAAAACATATTTAGCAAAAAAGCTATGAGGGACTTACTTCTGGCTATATAGAAGCAGCATGAGTGATCTTAATATTTAGTTCATCATTCTTTTCTTTATGATGTCGAAGAACCTCACAGGAGACAAGATGTGGAAATGTCTTGCAGAGCATTTGTCAATCACTGTTTTGCAGTTACAAGGCAGTTGTGTTTTACAACCTCAGCAGCTAAATATAATATGAGTTGGTAGTGAATCTGTTTCCTCACCCTGTTTTTCTCTCAATTCTACAACTGGAGAAACCCAATGTACTGTAAGTGTTTTGACGGACTGTGTTTTACGTTCACCTCTAACTGTCTCAGACATTCACCTCTTCCTATTCAGGAGGGCATGCATGGGCACATGTGGTCTAAATTAAGATGTTATATGATGCAAAAACATGTGGCACAGAGAATCAATGAGGTATGAAGCTTTGCCATGTCTACTTTCGGATCCCATTATTCAATCCAGGAAACTGGCCAAAATACAGCTTTTTTGTGTCCTTCTCAGCACAGAGAACTTCGTTTGACTGTAGGTGCTTAATGAGTTGTTAGATGCATATAATAACTGCAACTTGTGATCAAGGGTGACTGTTGTCCTTTAAAGAAGTTTACATCAGTGTCTGGCAAACAGAGCCAGAGAACTTCCGCATTGTCATTAATTGTGTGAGAACTTGAAGATGCAAAATTTCATGCAACAACATGGTCTTACCCCAAAGCAGCGGTCTGAGTCAATGGAGTGGTGATAACATACCTCACCTTTGTCTATGAGCTTCAGTATATGACGCCCAGCATGATAGTGGTGCTCCATACAGACCTGCCACCCTCAGCCTGCCTTTCAGCACCTTCTGGCCCACAGAAGGGCCTCTTTGTTCAGCCTTGTGCTTGTGACGTTCACTCAAGACCATGCTTCCATTAGCAACAGCCTGCCAAATAACCAGGGATTGTGATGGAGCCTAATACCCACTGCATATGTAGTATTTACTTAAGGAGGAATAGAAAAGTGTCCCTCCCATAGCGTCCAGACACAAGACTACTATTATAACTCTTCTCAGTCACAGTCGCTGGCTTTTACCGGGCTGATTGACTGATTGATTTCAAGGTTGCCCGCTTTACAGCAAAGTTGAGTACTTTTTGAATTATTGAAGAATTTTAGTTGAGCCAGCAGACTTTGCAATACACATTCAAGAATTTCATATTTTATTGGAGCAACCCAAAAGGTGTTTTATTGCACATGAAACACAATCCTATACAAACATAATGAAAAGTAAACTTAAATTTCCCTAAACTTAAGAAGTGACACCCTGGTTTGATTTTAGCTGCGGTATTTTTCCACGGGGCAGGCCTGATATTCCATGGCCATGTTCAAAAATAAAGTATGCCAGTCTTTCGCTTATTTTACTTGGATACGGTGACAGAGATTCTCTTATCACAGCTTTCCTTTTACTCACATTGTCCTCTTATAGACTCCTACAGTATGTGAATTGAATCCAGGCTCTTAATTCAAACATGTCTTTGAGACAGACTCACCTGCTGGGCCAAGTCTGCATTTATAAAAAATAAAACAATATTCAAACATCTATTTTAAAATAAACAGATCACTTTTGTCCACATTGCTGGCAAATGCTCTTCAACGCTGTCTCTATTTAAGGAAATTCAATACATATGTCTCTTTATATTTTCATGGATTATAATGATAGCCATGCAACATCAAATCATCATGTCATAAGAGCTATGAACTCACTGGTTTCTATTTAGAATAAAAAAAAATCCTATGCCTCTGCCCTCATGGTGTAGGTTTTTAGCTATAGGATGCAGTAAGCTTAACACACTTCCAATAAAGGCTGAAGATAGCAGTTGACTTTTGAGATTTTTATTGGAAAGAATTGTGAAAATAAGAATTAAATCCATATTGGACAAGCAAATTCATCGATAGTGATTACAAATCAGAAGAAGATTAGATACTATCAACAATAACAGAATTAATTAATAGAGTAACAGAGAATATCTCTTATCTCTTTACTCTATATTTTGTATTCATAATAGTATAGATCAGTCTTGTATATATTACATGAAAGAAATACTTGAGTCAAAAAAAGAAGAAGACTTTAAAGTTAAAGTCACCTTTTAGAATATCACTTAAGTCAAAGTCTTAAAGAATCTGATATTTCCTTTACTCAAGTATAAAAAGTAATTTTCTGATATTAAATGAAAGTAATAGAAGTAAAAGTAAATGGGAAAAAAAGTTCATTAACTTTATTGTGGCTTCCTTATAGTAAATTTAATATTCAGTGTTTCCACACCTTCTCACACATCAAATACAAGCTTTGATAAAAAACAATACCTACTGATAATGGTGGAGGAATACAAATCTGACAAAATTGCAAAATGTAACATTGTCAGTTAAGCATAACAAAAGGTAAAGGTCCCATGGCATGAAAATTTCACTTTATGAGTTTTTTTAACATTAATATGAGTTCCCCCAGCCTGCCTATGGTCCCCCAATGGCTAGAAATGGTGATAGGTGTAAACCGAGCCCTGGGTATCCTGCTCTGCCTTTGAAAAAATGAAAGCTCAGATTGGCCGATCTGGAATCTTGCCCCTTATGATGTCATAAAGGGGAAAGGTCACCTCATCTTTCACTCCTTTCCCCGCCCAGAGAATTTGGCCCACCCAGAGAGAGACATCATGGCTTTCAAACGGGCAAAGTGGCAGTTTGTCAAAGCCACACCCCCACCGTCCACCTTGCCCCCTCTCTCTGTTCCTCAAAAGCTACAGACTCAGAAATGGCCCATACTAAGGAAAGCTCATTGTGGGACTGGCTCTAGTGGCTGTAAGTCTGTTTCATTGTAAATGTTGACCTTCAATGTCTGATGATGCCAACTGTGTTTCTGACGGACATTTGCACATGTCAGGTGCTTTGTAGCCACAAATACTTGTCTTTTGATCTTTTGATTATCTGATCAGGTAATCCATGTACAGCATGCAATCCGTTAGTCCTTTTCATGATTTAAACTGTCCTGGTAAACACATACTAAAAAGGTGTATATTTGCACATATCAAGTGACAGAACCACCAAATGCTGTACCTGTCTACTAAATTGATGGCAACCAGCATGTGTGATAGAGCCACCCACTCATTTAGACATACTCTTTCCTGTTCAGAAACGCAGTATAAATTTAGGCATAGTTCAGTGAAATGTAAATGGTGGTAAAACATAAACTGCCTTATTCAAACCAAGGCAGGGCAGTCACCACAGAGAATACTTTGGTTCATTTTTAAGACCTTTTAAATTGTAATTTTTTTTTTTTTAAAGTGTGTGTTTGTTTATTGGTGGTAACTGGCTTAGTAAGCAACTGTCAGATGTTGAAATTAAGCCTTGTTTTACATGTTTTTTTTAAAAGTCTGACCACTTTGGTGAGTCCAACATACTTGGTTATAAATCTTGCAGGTACTGGAGAGAGATGCCATGCATGCATTAACTTTTCAGGCCCACCACATACCTTTCCACAGGCCTACACCAAAAAAACAAGGAGTGTGGTCAGTTTTTCCAGTCCGGCCTAATTAAAGGGGAGGAATATGAAACATGTGTCCTGTGCTTACAAAGGGCTGTGGCAACCAAATGCATCACCAAGATCAACACTTATTCCAACAACCAACAGCCATGTCATTGTTTACAGAGAAGCATATATTATAATGAAGAAAGGTAAGACTAGAAATACAAAATAGAAATTACGGTGGTGGGGGACATACAATTGATGTTTTTTTTTATTATTATTATTATTATGTATGAACACTGTTGATATTTTATTTCTAAAATATAGGTTACACTTTAATATTGATCTCAGAGTCATCACACCAGTCTAGTCTCTACCATTATGCTCTTTTATTAGCAAACATTAAGAACATTACAGTATGTTCAGCTGTCCTGTCAAATAAAGACCAAAAATAAAAATAAATAAATACTTTTTGGTTATTTAAAATAATCCTTCATGAGTGAGTTAAACTTGTTAATGTGTGTTCATTTTCAAACACCTTAATTTGAAAACACCTTCAAACACTATATGAAACGATAATTTGTATGCCATTTTCAAAAAGAATTCTGTAGTTTTGTGTGTACACACAGTAATATAATATAATTGTATTGCAATAAGCAAAAAGGAAGGCTGTATGTAGTGTCATTTGTGGCGTTTTCTTTGACCTGCAGTAATGGTGTGTATAATATGATTATTTACACAATAATTGCTAAATGTGAATACCTTGGGTAAACTAGTCAAGACGTATCAAAAACATCGGGTGGTCGCAGTAAATCCCTGCCTCTCCATGAGAAATTGGGAACAGAGGTGTCCAGTGAGAGTTTCAGTTCCTTCTGCCAGCAAACCCATCAGGACCTGGAAACCACACAGCTGACTAAAAAATAAGCACACCTTTCCTCACTTTGAAAAATAAGCAACGACTGAACAGTATCGTAAAAATGTTTGGCAAAATTGCAGGGATTAATTGTGAAGAGTTATCACTTTTGTACAGGGTCTGAGCCATGAGAGAGGCCAAAGCTATCCATCGATGAAGCATAGGGGAGACACAAGAAAATTGTAGGAGGAAAGAAGAAACAAGCAAATTTGTTTTGGGGGATGAGTCGTTCCTTCCTATGGTGTGTCACATGAATTTGTCATCTGTATGGGCTGAGTTGGCGACTGCTTTCAGTTGCAGGGCTTCCAGGAAGGCTGCTCTCGTGTATCCTCGCCTATAGCTCCTCGGTGATCCCTTTTCGTCTTGCTCCTTGGTCTATCGGGGTAGAAATAAGGGCTTTGAGACGGCCTTCACAAGGGAGGGACAGAACAACTTCTGGTTCAGCCGAGGACCGGGGAGCTATCAAATAAGAGACATGAGATGCAGCCATTGTGTGTAAGGCCAATAGATTGAAGAGCTCAATTATTCCTGTTACCATTGGTCTTATTAACACCTTGGAATATGGAATATGAATGTATCTTGTGTTGCGTAAGAACTGCTGTCTTTTATTTTCTGCTGGCTGTAGAAAGAATTGCCCCATTTGGGTATAAAAACGTTTAACTGACACGACTTGACTGTGACACACATCTGCACCAGAGGCTCTCTCCTCAGTGTAAAGTATAAATTCTAGTGCAATTAGGGCATAAGAGAAATGGCATTGTTTTAGAAGAACAACTTGAAATAATTTCAGGAGAATTGGAAGAGATTTTCTGTTTCCATAATTGAAATGGCTTGGCACTGAATACTGATTATGTGGAAACATTAATGCTCTTTTGAAGGCTTAGTCATATTGGGAGTGCCAGTTCCGTGTTTCCCCCTTGGAAAAAGGGTCAGATCATATTTGAAACCTGCTGTGAAGTGAGCAGTATCCCATACTCATGATGAATGAGGCTCCTAGCAAGATGATGGCAAGGAGGACAGCTCCAATGTTATCGCACAGCGCCTTGAAGCACTACACTTCTGAGGGCCCGCTCACCTGGGAGGGCCCAGCACATAAGGACCTTCATCAATCACAACTAGGCCTGTTTCCACATGCAGTAGCATGGACAGGCCTGACACAGCAGTAAACAGAGGACTGCTCCCAAAATATAACTGGCAACCTCATGTTCAGAACAGGGTCATCAGATGGAAAAAAGTTCTGTAAGCAAGAAACAAAAAAAATTGCATAGGCGTTGTTAATAATAATAATAATAATAATAATTATAATATTAATAATAAAGTTGCAAATGGAAAAAAGCAAGGGCGTTTGTATGAACAATGAAGAACAGTTACTGTCAATGCTAAATAAACACTTCCTAGTTTTGATAATATGGAGAATAATAGGAAACTCTATTTAAAAAAGACTTCTAAGAATTCAAATTGGAGAAATGTGGATTTTATACAAGGCACACCTTTAAACCTTTACAAACTTACTTGTCTGCACCATAATTAGTCTATGGGGACTCGCAATGCCTTTTCATAGAGTCATATTATCCCCTGCTGTTGCCGGACGTTTTCAAAGCTCGAGCAATCAATGCAGAGTTAATGAACCCAGTCCTGGGGCTCCTGTAGCTAACTGGAGGCACACGTTTAGAGGCCCCTATACCTGAAAGATCCATTTAAGGGTGAGATATTCCAAGCGGAAAAGCCTATTGGTAGCCAGGCCACAGTTTATAGGGGTCAGAACAATTGGGAGAAAAGCACACCCAATCTTTCAGGGGTCCACATGCGCAGTAACACTGTCAACACACAAAGGAGAGCAGGACCCCTGAGGGCTGGTCATGGGGCAGAGCCTATGCCAGAGCCTCTCACCTTCTCTCATAAATCCTTACAATCTGAACTCCCACTGAATGTTGTGGGAAGGTCAGGTGTTTGGTGCTCTCTCTGGAGAGGCCAGAGTTGTCCTATGCACACCTAGTAAGACCCTTCAAACTCTTGACCTCTTCAACTGCATGCTACTGGTTTCATTTGATACTTGCAATGGAGATTGCTGCTGAAGGGCTGTTTCAGTAAATACACTGAAGTTGAATACATGACCGAACTACCAAATACAGAATGCCCATGGAAGAAAATATGCACTGATAGTCATTTATTTCATTTTTCCTTCATTTAAGACAATTATGAATCAATTCATATTTACTATTACAACGAATTATGTTAAAAACTGACTGGACAGCTATTGTTAAACAGATTTGTTTTGTTTGTTTGTCTGTTTGTTTTTATGCCTGCTTTGGATTTATTTCAATTTGATTGAATGCAAAATTGATGTAATTTAACTTAATAAAACAATTTGGATGGCCCCAAAAAAACAATGAACTGCCTTTTCTAAATAACAGCTTAAATGACCAAAGCTGCGCAATGAGGCTTCCTGCACACTGTGGTACATTGTGGTAGCCTACACTGCTATGTCTGTGAGCAAGGTGTACTGTGGTATCTGGCCTCTGTTTTTTATAAGAGGTTGAGCATGCCTGTCTGCTGGTCTGGCTCTGAGGCTGTAGGAGAATAGGAAGGTAAGCATGCAGCTATTTGGGTAAGCAGCTATTTGGCTTGGCCCAGACAGAATACGTGTACTGGACTACAACTCGCTGGATAGGTGGATGTGGGCACTGGAAGTTGGCATGGTGCATACATTATGACAAGCGCACACGCAAATGTCCACACACAGGCTACACCACACACAGACAGACAGACACACCCTCTGGTGGATCCATTCCCAGAATATTTTGGAACTAAACCAGCTGCATGTACTGTATAGAGTGTATGCAGGTTGGCTGGTTGGTTTGGCATTGCCAATAGACTGGAAACATGTCATGTGACTTCTGGAAAAAAGGGGTTCCCACCAGCCTTATGTCTACATGCCAAACTGAGACATGGACGATAGAATGTGGCACAGGCTGCGCCTGTTAAGCTCCAAAACAAGGTAATTCAAGATACCTGCTGACAGTAAGTGGTGGGCCTATGTTAATTTATAATTCTAGCAAACAAGTTTTTCTTACTTCTTTATTAACCTTTGTGTTACCTCTAGACAATGACTGTTCAATTATCATATTATATAAACTGTTAGCCCTCCAGCTTGCGTGAATTAAAATTGGTCAGACTATGGAGAAACATGGTGCTAACTGGCCAACAGCACTTAGGAAACCCAGCAAGGTGGCAGTTCACCTGAGCCGATAAACAGGTCCACAGAAACACAAGTCTTTAGAGGGATTTAAAACAGCAGACTTGGAGGGGCCTACACTGACACTGACAGCTTTATAGAAGCATGACACTGGCAGGACTGAAGCAGTAAAAACACTAAGACAACATACACCTTTGGAAATAATGATTCCACCAGCAAGTACGGTAAGTTTGTTGTGTGTGTGTGTGTGTGTGTGTGTGTGTGTGTGTGTGTGTGTGTGTGTGTGTGTGTGTGTGTGTGTGTGTGTATATAGTGTATGCATAGTGTACTGTGTGAGAGACATTATTTGGCATATATACACACAAATCTCCATGTCCACATGCTTGTGTTCATGCAAATGTAAACCACTTGGCGTGGAGAAAGCAACTCCTCTGTTCACGCAAGTTCAAGTGAGCAAATAATTATAGGAGGTGGCCTTCTCTGGAGTCTGTTTATAACTCTAGTAGTGTAAGGCAGAATGTCAGTCACAAAAAAATGTCATGCTTGCTTCATATATACAATGCCACCTTGCCTTTCTGAAGTGAGCTAAGAGCAGGGCAAACCTATAAGTGACTTGCATGCTTCTACAGAAGAACACACACCCACACAGAGAGCCATAGCTGAACAAGACCAACTATCTACATCTAAACCAGTCAACACAAACAAGAGGCATGTACACATGAAAATAAAAACATTGGGGTAAAAAAAAGGCTCATGTCAGAGTCACCGGCATATTTGGGCTGACACCTTCTCGTTGACACACTGCTGTTCGCAGGCCAGAGCGGCAGTGTTGTACGGTACCACATCCACAGTGGACAAAGACAGCCTTCATGTGGTGTTCACTCAGCCCTCGAGACTACTTCTGGTTTTGTGTGTCTGGAAATGAGAATGTGAGGTGGCAGTGAGACCACATTGACCCAAAATCAAGCATAGAAGTTATTTACACACTTGACATTTACTGGAGTTTATGTTGTCTTTCTTTCCCACTGCTGGTCCAGCATACATATACATTTCCTATCTTTTCAATTTGGGATGGGATAATTGCAAAGGAGGAAAGGTACAGTGTTTGATTTCCCTCAGTGGGACATGGTTTCAGTTTTCACTAAATTCTATAATGACAAAGACAAGGCCATCACCAAGGTAACTCTCAATTTCACTGCATTTTCTGATACAGAAAACCTCTCTCCGTCTCGAACACCACTGAGGAGAAAATATTAGTTCCTTAATAAAATATAATTTTGTCTGGAGGCTGAGCCTGGAGGCCCTACAACAACAGATGTTGTCTTGTCATGTTAGCAATACGACGCATAAGGCCCGGGATCTATTTCATTCTGTTTTCATAATGAGAGGATTTCTCCCTCTCTGTCTGCTGTCTCTCACTTCAGTTTATCTTGAAAATGGAGCCGCATTCCACACACACTGTCACCATAATTTGCCAGTCTGATTTGAGGCCTGTTCTTGAGATGACAATATTAATTAAGGGTTAATTAAAGTTATGCAAACAAAAGCTCATATTCATATTTTCTCTGCAAAGGTAACCGTATTAAATCAGATGAAGGCAAGGGGTGGCCCCGTAGGCAGACAGGAGCCGTAAGCTGTACGTAATTAAATAACATGACACTTCTCGGCCTGCTAGCTCACTATAGGAAACCCTCCACAACATGAGCCACATTCCAACGCATGCGTTTATGTGTCTTGGACTCAGTCAGCCCTCATTGTTAAAGCGTGACCAGGCCACCAAAGTAGGGGAGGAATAATACAAATGTCAAAACATATGACGTGACTGACAGGGGGGAATCTCCCGCATACAGTAAAGGATGCAAATTAATTAATATTAAAGAAAACTGTATCACCTCATTTTCTGACTCTCAAGTATTGGTGGAAGTATGCAAGATTGCTGTAGCCACAGAGTAGACTCAATCTATTTTGTTACTGGACTCGGATGAGAGAGAATCAATGCCTTTTCATTTCTGAGACTGGGCACCTTGGAGTAAACATGGCATCATGTATTTTTTCAAAGTGGGCAACAAGTCAACATTCAAAGGCTAAAACCAAATCTAATAAAGTCTTGTTAATGTTTGTGAAGAATGACACAAAGGGCAGAGCTGTGGTAAAAAACAGATAAAGGCAAACGGTTTGAAGATTCTCTGTCAAAGTGTTTTTTAACCCTTAAGACACTGAATTGCATTGACTTGACCATAGGGGCTGTCTTTTGCAGCTATTGTTGCAGGTCTGTCTTTGAAAGAGTAGTTTGAGACCCGTCAAAGCTCTTCCGCTTTTCTTTGATGTAAGTCCAGCTGAGACGTTTATCTTTCTCTCTCCGGAAGTGATGGGGGGGGGGAGACCTGCTGGCCTGACTGCAGCAGAGACAGGCTCCTTGGTGTTGAATTGTCGTCTGAGCAAGTGCAGGGCTCAACTCTGGAAACACCAAGTGTACTAAATAAAGACAAGTTACAGGCCTCTGGCTGTCCACCCACGCACCTCAGTACAGGATGCACCAGGGACAGGCATAGGAACAATTTAGAGTGATAGTCATATCAGTATAAACAGCTCAAGAGACCTGTTCAGATTGTTGCATCCATTCAATTTCATTGAGGTCATATGTTATCTAAATAGGCAAAGGTCACTGTGCAAAGTCACAACATGAATTTCAGAAGTACAGTACACTGTACAGCATATGCACTCTCAACCCGGTCGCACGCCAGTTTGTGAAATGGTCACGTTATTTTGATTTGTTAATTCATGTATATGTCACTATTTTCTCGTTTATTACAATTTTCACTGAACCTCTTTTCTGTCCATCATCTTCAGTGTTTCATCAGGGCCAATACTGCACAGTTTCTGTTATGCTTAATTAGTACATGACTACAAAATCATAACATAACCAGTGTCAGGTTCCTGCTGCCCAAAATGCTTGTTTCTAAAACAAACCCTTGCTAGGAAAGTGAGGCTGGTAAAAGTAACGGGTGTGATGATGGCGGTAAGTATGGTGGGCTGTGTTTGGCAGTGGTGCAGCCCTGTGGGTTTGAAGGTCCCCTATGTTTATGCTTGCGTCAGACACTGTGTTGGCCCCTGAGCCAGGCCCCTGTAGGACCCGTCCTAGCTGCTGCTCTCGCTCCTGTCCTCTTGCCGTGACTGCTTGAAAATAAATAAGCAGCTGTAGGCCTGGACCTGCACTCTGCGTATTCTCACTAAACCTACTGTAAATGAGATGGGAAGCTGCCCCAGCCCTGGCACTTTGCACACTTACAGCCTGCCACACTTACTGTGTTACACAACGCTGGGTGAAGCCAGCATTACCTTTGCTATACAGTATGTGTATCATATACCAGTCATGGGGCTCTCTCCTCCAAAGATTAGCCATTCATTGTCCACATATTTGTGTTTACAAATGTAAATTCTTGACAAGACAAATTTTAAATTCTATCCTTACCATTAACTTGCTAACATACAATAGAACATAACATAACTTATTACATAGATTTAGCATTAAAATAGCAGAATGTTGAAACAAATTAAACATTTCTAAAGAATAACACTGCTTACAATTTCAATAAAATTCTGATGAGTAATTTGCAATTATCTGTACATAAACATCTACTAAAATAAACAGGCAAGTATAATACATCTAGATTCAAATGACCTTGGATGTACGGTGCTTTTCTATTACAGAAAGTATACTGTGTGTGGTTTCAGGAACTAGGTACCAAACAAAAGTGTTTTAAGTTTCTAATACAGTTTCTGGAAAGGTTCCTATGATTGAAAAGTGCTCTGAGTAAAGCAAAATATCGTCAGACACAACCAACGCATAACAGCATGAGAAAATCCTGCCTTGTGGACCCATTTACACATCACTGCAGTATATATTGTGGTTTTCACACGTTCTTTAAAGATCATTAAGCTACAGAATATCATTTGTCAAAAAGCTTATTTTTGACACCGTCTGTATTTGCACAATCTTCAGATCCACACTCCTCTGGAGCATATCAGAGCAAGCTAGCTAGAGGGTACTTCCATGCTTCAGGGAAGTATCATAACTTTTACATCAGCAGAGGAGCCTCAGTCACGGCGCTGAGTCTAGCCCTTTTCTGACAGATATAAACACACAGATATAAGTCGGCTCCTGTAGTCAGGGTTCATTTTGAGGGAAGGCCCACAGTTGGCTGAAACCACAAAGCACTCATATAATGCACATAGAGCGTAAAAGCCGGTCAAATGGGCCCGTTGAAGGCACCTTGGGTACGATTCCCTTTCAGTTGAAGTTTAGAAAACCATGGTAATCAGGATGGCTGTGGGGCTATCCTGTACTTATAAGACGCCCTGATGACAGACCTTAAGTTTAGTATAGCCATACTCTTCAAACCTATGTAATCAACACTTTAGCTATATTTCATAATGATTAAGGTTGATAGTAATGTTGACATTAAGTTGCATGATCAAGTTAAAGATGAAGATAAATAATTCCGTCCTTGTGTGAACTGATGGCTGCTATGGCTGTGTCAATATCATTTTTTCATCTCACCTTTTTACACGATAGCCCAATAATAAGTTTTCACAAATATTTATACTGTAGGTCAGAGGTAGAAATGGCTGTTTACTGTAATGTAAGTCCATAATTTGAAGAAAGAGACTGACTAAAATAGACCTTCCAAAATCTACCCACTCTCACTCACTCATGGCATGCTGTGTGAATATGAAATGCAAAGCAAACTTTGGACTTGGTAAGCATCATTAAAACGTTGACGCTTGTTATTGCATGGATCAAATGCCTCCAGCTGCCTCAGTTATTACATAAAATGTAAATTCCGTCTGCTCCTTCGTTTATGGGACCCTGGCATTTTAAATATTTTCATAGTAAATGACAACATAATGTCAATGTAAACACTCTTTCTGACAATAAGGCTGCATCTCTGTGTGTCTGCAAAACTGACCTGACAGTGCAGACATGCTATCATGCCAGATGTATGGCTGTTAGCCCACGCAGCCTCCGCTGGGGCTCAGGGGAGAGGCCAGACATGGCTGTGTGATGGCCAGGAGGAAGAAGCTTGTGAGGCTCTAAAACCCATCTTCTTTCCATCAAAATAGTTCTCGTTAGCATTAAAGGAGAGCTAAAGTGTGGTGTTATTTGATTAAACTACATCCTCTATACCAACTGATAGCTGTCAAAATAGTTGGTTGGCTTCCCAAGTCACTTTTATGTAATGGCAAATAGGGAGGTGAACTTTGCCACTTCGGTTTATGTAGAAAACCACTTATTCTGCATTAATCCTTTGTGAATCCAATTTCTCCCTCTAATTAAACTCAGAATGTGGATGTTGCAACACAACATCTGGTGCTTAATCAGCTGGGAGAAATGTGTGGTTTTTCCTGCACGTGTGGTGTGTGTGTGTGTGTGTGTGTGTGTGTGTGTGTGTGTGTGTGTGTGACTGTGTGTGTATTCATATATGCTTGCAGCCTGTGAGTATTTACATGTGTACACTGGAGGAAGCAGGGCCTCCAGGAATTTGATACACCATCCCACTCAGGAAGAGAGCCCAAGTCACACACTAGATAACACTAAGGTAGAGTTGGGCACTGGATGTTTGGTTAAAGCCACATGCATTATGCATGCCCTCTCACTGTAAAAGTACACATGTGTCAAAAGGCTCCCATCATCATCACTCCACTCGATCCCCTTCCATGGTACAGGGGTCCCTCAAGGAGACCCTGGCTCAATATTGGAGAGGAAACCAGTCATGACACTAATGAGGCCCAAGAAAAATGCTGTGAGATCCAGTCAAATTCCTCTTTTTCATAATATTCTGGGGGGAGGTTATTTCGGACAGATTTCATCTGTCAAACAATCTATTCATGTCCTTTTCAGAGAATGTGTTGTACTTGAAACATACAGTATATCATCAAGATAATGTGTGCTGTATCCTTTCTATTGCATGTTGTGCTGTCTCACAAGGCCCAATAAGAGAGATCTTGCTACACTATCTTCCCTTCCATCTGGCTTCTTTCTCCTTTACATCTGCTCAGTTCCTCCGGGGGTCATTCTATGCTTATAAATTCTCTGCTTGTGTCTTAACTTGTTTTAAACACAACCTTCTTTGCATCAACTCACCCTCACACAATGTTATCTGCTTGGTGTCTTCTGATGCACAAAAGTTGTCACTGCTCTTCCTTCATGTAGGTTCCACTGTGAATCCAGTAAAGAATTGTGGTGGGAAACGTCTCGCCAGCAGGCTGTCGCCTTTGACCTGCAAATAGCAGGAAGAGGAGGAAAAAGCAGAGGTTTGACCCTCAGGGGACCATTCACAGACAGGGAATCTAGAGCGCTGCAGGAACATGTGTGGTTTTGATATCCGCTGTGCTGCTGAACAGGAAACAGAGGTGAATGGCATGGGGAATAATCTGTTGATCATCTGGGATATTGGGCCCGAAAGAGCTCCACCTGTACCTTATAGAAAATCTTTACACAACAGTTTTACAACGTGTGAAAAAAGATTTCTTGCTACAGAAAACGCAGAGCACGTAGAGCTACGTACAACAACCCTAACCTGTAACTTTTCCACTGTGGCATCGGTGTGACACTTCACCAACATAATAAAACCACCAAAAAGAAGAGGACAAAGAAATTATGGACATTTAGAATATAAATAACATGTTTTGAGTTTGCCCAATAGACTTATGCTACTGCAAAAAACCCAAATCAGGTTTGTATAAATATGAAAAAATGATGGATGAGCTGCAAATCCTTTGAATATTTAGATTTTTATATGCTACCTGTGAAGCCATGTCTTGGTGTGAGGTTGCTTCTATTTTAGTTGCAGGCGGGAGGACTCGGGGGCTGCAGCAGACAGTGTGGCGCTACAAGTCTCAAGCAATGTTAGCATGGCTGTGCTGCTTGAGGGGTTTTACACCTGAATGTGAGAGGGCCCGGGGACGTCAGAATCTTGTAAGCCAGAAGACCCCCTACAACGCATGTCCCAGCTTCAACTGTCTGCCCGCAGAACGCCTGTCAAAACAAGGATTTCTTTTAGGTGAAGGGGCTTTAAGCGAGCCGTAGCTCCGACAGTGATAAATGGCCTCGTCCATCGAATATGAATTTGCACTCACAAAAATTACAGACCAAGATAACTTTATTTGTACAACAGAGCTGATGATAAAATTCTAATTCAGCACCTGATGAATTGGCACATAAATGATCTATAAATAAATTGATAAAAAGAACATCTCCTGGTGATGCTGTGGGGAAGGAAACAGCAACAGTGTGGTTTTCTGGTATATAATAGCCTGTTTGCTTTCAGTTGCTTCAAGAGTGATTAGCCTTCTCTAACAAAAGCATACCTGTCACTCGCAACAGAATCATGCTACAGTCAAGTAACACAATCTGCTGTGCCTATGAGCTGTGAACAGCAGCTTTATTGATTTTTTGGAGGTGGTTGATATTGTCACATTGAGAGCAGCACATTATATCTGTTTTCAAAGAGTCCAGCCATGTGTGCTAAAGTAAACAAATTGAGTGAGGGGGTAGGGTTTGCAGGGGGTGGGGTCATGGTGTAGGTTGTGACACATGCAGATCTTGTCAGGATCAGGAGGAGCATGTTGGATTGATGACAAGGCAGAGGTGGTAAGGATAACCTGATCTCCTTCCTAAGCGAGGACCAGTGTACTGTGGCTTCCTGTTTAGGGGGACAAAGACACGGTGTACATAAAGACGCTGTATCACCTCTACCATCCCACGTCAAGCCACATCACCTCCCACTCTACCCCATCCATCCCCACCTCCACACATGCTTTGATTTTCAGCCAAAGCAAACAGCAAACTGCTGGCAACCACAGTCTCTGTTCCCATGGCGACAGCGCACAAGGGCACAGCGTTGGCCTTGATGATTTGGATCTGCAGGTACGGACAAAGAGGCCAATTCAGAGGCAGTCAAGAGATTTGGATGCTGGCAGAGCTTTCTGCTGGACACTGGGCCTCAATACACAGGAAAAAAAAATCGGCAGCGTGCAAGAGTTATCGCATCCAATCAACCAAGTGATATTAACACATCCTGTCACTTGGAGGAGACTTGCTGAACAAAGAGGGCGCTTGTCAGGGTTGGATGGGA
Organism: Etheostoma spectabile; assembly: GCF_008692095.1. Classification (NCBI taxonomy): domain Eukaryota; kingdom Metazoa; phylum Chordata; class Actinopteri; order Perciformes; family Percidae; genus Etheostoma; species Etheostoma spectabile. The sequence continues at coordinate 7,145,832 of NC_045751.1, read as the reverse complement.
CCAGTAATAGGGGTGTAATGGGGAAGGATACAACTACAGCAAGTGTAATTAACTCTGTGTACTGTTGAAAGAGTCATGTGTGTGTGTGTGTGTGTGTGTGTGTGTGTGTGTGTGTGTGTGTGTGTGTGTGGTGGTGTGTGTGTGTGTGTGTGTGTGTGTGTGTGTGTGTGTCTCTGGTCTAAAAATACAAAATCATCTGAAAAGACCACTTACTAGTTTTTTTGAAGAGTGCAACCGCATCTCAAGGTGAGCTCCCATAATAACTACAAATATCCATCACATGTTACAAACCAATCTGACCTACAGGATTATCTGTATAGATAGAGAATCAATCTAAAAATGATTTGGGCCATTTGAACTATCGTCAGGGTGAACACAAATACACAAGACATAAATGTGCTCATCAGATTTCCAGTAAGGGCTTATTTTCTTTCTATAAAATCAATACAATATTTGAGAACAAATATAATATTACAGATTTGGACAGTTGCATTACTATGATTCATAACTTTTCATGGAGTTCAGTAACAGTTACTTGCATGAAGGTGCTAGTTATGTGAGAAATTAAATAAAATGTTGTTGATCTAATCTAATATCAGGATCAAAACACAAGGAGAGAGCTGTTTTTTTCTTTTTAAAGGCAATCCACCAAATTGCTACAACATGATAATATCGTAATGATAATAATTTCAATTCAGGGGAATTTAGTATTGTTAATAAGTGTGATACAGCATGAATCTGCCTGCAACACTTAAAAATTTCCATATAACATCACTCAGGTTTCTCCAAATTCCTTGAATCCTTTTTGTTAAAGTTTAATGTTAGTCTCAGCCTGTTAAAGTTCTCAAAAGTAATTTATTAATTGAATGTCATTTTTTAAAGTCAATTAGCCACTGTAGAAACTAGCAGATTACAATGGGTGAAAACCTTCTTTTGCAACTAAGTACAACTCACAGCACTTTCTATTAACACCTGTGGGAAAAGGGCTGGGATATGTGATCTGTAACTCAGACAATTTGTGCCAAATACAACCTGAATAAATCAAAGCCATATTTCAGCATTGCCTCACTAGGATGTTTAAATCTGGGGCTCAGAAAGGCTCAGCAGCCTCGCCCTGGGACTGGAGGTTGTGTGTTATTGTTAAAATGGATTACGAGTGAGATTACAGTCTGTCTCCTCCCAAAGTCCGCTTTAAACTAGCCCAGCGCCAGCAGTCCAGGTCACTGAAGAGAAATAGACTCAGTGAGAAAGGCTCTTTCAAACTAGCTCTACAGTCTGTCTGAGTGTGGTTTCAGTGACACAGTGGATTTTTCTTTTTTATTTGACCACAGAGAGGGACAGGGGTTGATTGAGAGAGAAGGTGAGAGAGAATAAAAAGAAGAAAAAAAAAGACAAGGTGAGTGTGTGCAAGACAGAAACGTAGATATATGACACAGACCTAGGGAGCGACAGTTATCAACATGGGCCTGTGAACTCTTTTGAGTGACCAGTCTTGTCTACTGGTAAGCAGCCAGTTTGTGGACTGCGGCTGCGGAGACCAGACTAACAGACCGAGACTTTTTTTTAACATCCCTGCTCAAACGCAACTTCATGCGTAGCCAAAACAGCTGTAACACCGATGGAAGAGCTCCATCAGTGAACAAACACAAAAGCTCCATGATATTTATTCATGAATGAATGCTACATAACAATTGTAAGAGTCTACAGCCATGCTTGCGGTTTGAGGTTACTGTACATAGGCACAGCGGTGCTTTGAGTTAAATGCTAACATGAGCAGCATGCTAACAGGCTCACAGTGACAATGCTAACGAGAATGGAAATGCTTGTTTAGCAGGCTTGTTTTGTTTACCACATTGGTTTGGTGTGTTAGCAAGCTAACATTTGCTAATCAGCACTAAACACCAAGTAGGCCTAATAATGCAATTCTGACCTCATTGATGGTTATTATTAGTAACTACCAATCTCCTTTGTTTATTTTGCATATATTACAGCTACATCCTACTTACCATCACTACACCATTGATATTTATTCTGTCTGTGTGTTTCTGTATGCACTTTTGTTACTGTTTGCAATGCCTGCTTATATGCTAAACTGCAGTTTGTTGTACAATACGGTACTTACTGTGTTGAAGAATGGGAGATGAAAGAGTCTTCTTGACTCTTGTAAGTGTCAGTATGGGTAGTGCCACAAGATTTGGGGTCTAAATAAAGGAACACGCCACTGTTTGTTGACATAGGGCTTTATTATGGTCTCTTCTAGCTGTAGATTGGTGGGCCAATGCATTTTTTATCTCGGTGCATGCATTGTTTTAGTCCGGTTGCAACATCGGCAGGACCGCCGCTAGTTAGCTTAGCGCAGTGAATGGAATCCTATGTTTCCCGTTAGCATGTTGTGAATAAAAGTGAGCCAACAAACAAACAACATCCTAATTACTTCTTGAAGCCTGGGTATTCACAAAGAGTACAAATAGCAATGCAGATTAAAACGATTTCCAATGCAGATATTGACTTGGGACTATATTGGGTGGAATAGCTGAAGCACTGCTACATGGGCACAGAGATCACGCAGCACCTTAAACCCCCCAACTTCCGTCAACATTCCCAGCATGAATAGCTGGCTATTTTTCCTAAAGTAGACAGTGAATGGCGATGAATATGGCGGATTTTGTGTGAGACAAAAAGGATGACTTCTCAGACAGTGAAGATCCAGAAGCATACCTCTAGGAACCCGAGTTTTCAGAAGAGGAGCTGCCTGCTTTGGAAATAGAACAAGAGGAGGAGGAGGTTGTGATCACTCAACAGCCCGAGGACGTGAGGCATCCTACAGTCCTCGACTTTTTTTTCGGTGTGATAAAGACAACTGGGAAAAAATGCAAAATAGACCCAATAAACAGCTGTCCACAGAGCAGTGCTTTGGCTGTGGTTCCACCCAATAGAGTCCCAAATCAATATCTGCCTAGGAAATAGTCTTAATCTGCATTGCTATTTGTACCTGTTATGAATATGCAGGCCACAATAAGTAATTAGGTTGTTATGGTTTTCTGTTGGCTCACTTTTACTCACAACTTGCTAATCGGCAACATAGGATTCCGTTTACCACGCTAAGCTAACTAGAAGCGGCGCTGCTGGTGTTGCACCGGACTAAAACAATGCAGGCACTGAGACCAAAAATGCGTTGTCCCACCTAGCTAGAGGTAGGGGAGACCATGATAAGCCCTATTTCCACAAACGGTGGCGTATTCCTTTAAGACAACAGGTACAAATTCATAAAAAAGACATTCACTGCAATTGACTAGACTACCCCTGTCTCAGCTAGAGAAATCTTAAGGGTATGACTGTAGTGTGTTTAACAACCAGAGTGGTTTTGTTGTCATAAGGCAGTATTTATTTCTGTTGTTAATTAAGGAAAATGATTCCCATCTGTTAAAAGGTTATTGTTGCCCCCGTTATAAAAGGTTACAGCAGAACAGTTGATTAATTGAGCATGTCTTCAGTGCTGCACTCGAGCTCGAGCTGACCAACCAATTATCATAATCCAGGGCTGTTTATTTTTTCTCCGCTGCCAGTCATGACGCGTCGGCTAAACCAGTGGTTTTACACTGCGAGGCCTGGTGACAGGAGATGTTCAGTAGCCAGTGAGACGGAGGGAGGAGGCAGGACAAGGTCTGTTCAGTCTGTCAGTCATCTAAAATGCTGTAATGACTGAAAGTTGATCTGTCTAGGTTGGCTGAGCAAGCAGTACACTACTGACACAGTGTTGAAGAAAACACTGACAGATTCAGATCACATTAATTCTAAGCTCATTTGCTGTATCAGCTATGATTTGTGTTTCTTAGTTTTAAGTTTTGTTTTGTGAGAGGACTTCACCAGTGGTACTGCAGAGTATTATCAAGTAATACTTCCACTTTTTGCTGTAGTGGTCTCTCTCCACTTTCTTTAACTAATATAATAACCGGCTGCAATGATGATGCATTAATTGAATGCACTCAATGGAGAGGAAAGCAGTGCTGTGTACTCTTGTAAACGTTGGCAATGTTCAATCAGCTAGAATAACAACATCTAATACTTTTATTGGCCAAAAAGCTAAAAGGCAAGTTTCAATGTGACTCTTTATTTTATGCCATTTTTGTAAGCCACTATATTTAGACAACACATTTGCTGTCTCCCATTCCAACCAAGTGAGCTTAGTCACATTTGGTTGCTGCGGCATTTCAACAAATGTCTACTGCATTAATCAAACTTTGCTAGAATTGTTAGGTCTTCAACAAAATAAAGTATTAACTGCATGTCTTCTATTTTAATTTTTGGCAAGAGAGAGTAGCCTAAATGTCAGAGTTAATAAGAGGTTATCGGGAAGGAAAAAGTATAGTCTAGTAGCCAGCCCATAGAGCCCCATTGTGAACCCGGAATGTTGAGTACACCAAAGTTTTATTGCAGAAATGTGAAGTATGGGTCCCCAGTATACAGAAAATGACGGATGCTAATTTGCATATGTTGAGCAATTTGCATAGTTAGCATAATTAGCATTAGTAGCTTAATCGTCCAGTTGACCACATATTTTGCACTGTATGGCCAATTTCTACAATATGTAAGTGGTTTTAGAGGATGCTGATTTCTTTTCTGGCATTTTGAGATTTCAAAGAACTAATTTAGGACTTATTGTGATTTATTTAGGTAAGTTCCAATTACTTTCAGGCGTAATTATAGGTTATTTTTATGTTAAACACAATCTTACATTTCAGAATTAGCAGAATTGGCCAGATCGACACTAGATTTTGCACTGTGCCATCAGTTTCTACAATATTGGAATGATTTAAGAGGTTTAAGAGGACGTTAAATTCAATTCTGGCACTTTCAGACTTCAAAATGGTAATTCTATAACAAATTTGGATTCATTTAGACACATTTTTTATTAACTCAGGACGTTTAGGTTATTTTCATGGTAAACACTATAACCTTACATTTCAACTCTTGCTCTTTGATGTGAATGTTGATGACCTAAATTTGTTGACATTTTTTGAGGTTAGGTCATGTTTTCCTGCAAATAAGATGTGGCAGCTAGCTGTTGTAGTTGTAATAAGTATGTAGTAAAGCAAGGGAGCACAGTCTAGTTTTAAAGTAGTTGAAACATTTTTTATTATGGAAAACGTAATCATTAAAGAAAGTAGTTTCACCAAATAGCATATCATCCTTAAACAGAACGCCGCCGTTATTAGCTCATAGCCATATCGAACAAGCTAATCACAAACCACCAAAACTTTAAGGAACAATAATTTTTGGTACAACATAACTTAAGTTGTGTGCTCTGCAACAGAGCTTGTTGGTAAACGATCTGTCCTGCGCATGTGCAAGATGTTCACGCATGCACAGATGATACCATGATGAACGTGGATTTATGACCTTACGATACTGCACAATCTGTTCCCGTAGATAGTTAAAGAAAGTCCGTTCACCGCCACTGGAAAGCTAACTGTAGTTTAGCTGACAGCTAATTCAGCTAACCACCAGCTGAGAAAGCATGTAAAAGACCCTCAAAACTGAAAATAACTGTTGAAATATATAACAGCTGTTACGTCAGTTCTACTTGTGCTCATTTAAGGAAGTTTTTCCTCGCCACTGTTGCACTGTTGCTTGCTCTGGAGGAAACTACTAGAACTGTTGGGACCTACTCTATCTGTAAAGTGTCTCGAGATAACTCGTTATGAATTGATACTATAAATAAAATTGAATTGAAATTTAAAATACAATCACTCGAAACATGGTCTTTATTATTACTGTAAAATCTTTGTTTAGCTGTAGCTGCTTTTCGTACTGTTTACTTTGAATAACGTTATTTTAGGCTGAATCAAACTGTCAGCTAGTGATTAGTCAAAATAGCTGTTAGCTAAATTAGCATCAGCTTGCCGGTGTAGGCTAACCGTTCTCTTAGCTAATTCATGGTTCCAGTCTGCCATACCCAGCCACCAGATGTTGTCATTGCGTTCCAGCTCATTTATCGTGGTTTGGCCATCGTCTGGGACAGTGGTGCATCTTGCAGCCAGCATAGGACGTCGGCTTAATTGTTACGACACCCAAACATTTGTTGTCTTTGACAGATATTTGCAGGTGTCTGCAAAGGACCATGAGAGACATAGAAGAGCAGGACAGAGCTCCACAGAGTACAAGCTCTCATTGACTACACCTCTACCTAGTCGAGACAAAGTCTTGAAAAACAAGCACAACAAACAAAGGCTGAGCAAACTCCTGTGTACTTTCAATGTAGGAAATAATATCATGATGGTCAGTAAAGCTGACAGCATTGCCACTCATGATGAGGCGGATATATCACTTATAACTTACATGTTGTCAGACATGGGGCTTCAACTGTTCACATTCTCAGTGATGACACAGATGTCTTTGTGCTTTATGCTTTATTGGTGTTAGAAGGCTGGTATAATAACTAACCTACAGATAAAATGGCACAATTCTCAGCATAAATGCCATTGCAGAGAATCTGGGTGACCAATGTGGTTCCATTCTGGCCATGCATGCTCTTTCGGGATGTGATTCCACCTCATATCCTGTTGGGAAGGGGAAGGTGTCTGCACTCAATGCCATAAGAGTCGTTCCTGGTAAGCTTCTCCACTGCATTGGAGAGGCAGAAGCCCCAAAGTTACAGATCACAAAAGCACAAGGGCTTTCTTTCTGGCTCTGTACAATCAGAGGAACTTTGTAACCTTGAATGCAGCCAGGTATGGAATTTACCAAAAAGCGCCAAAGGTCCCCAGCACTGAAGTCACTAGCTTGCCTTCATGGAAGACGTGTCCCCCTACAGGCACTGCTATGGAAAGCAGCAGACCATCTTTACTATCCTCTTCTTTTCTGTCATCATCTTCTCCAGACCCTTCATCCCTCTCTTTGTGCTCTTGGTGTTGTATAAGTATGATGCAGCACACACCATCATTGCCTTTGCAGAAACACTAACTGGTAGGCCTACAGGCCAGACCTACAGCTGTACCAATGCACTTTGCTGATGTGCAAGGTTTCAACCCGGCTTTGCAACCACAGCTGACAAGTAACAAAACAGGAGGAACAACTGGACTTGAATCCTGGGTGGGCATAATCAGTTCCTCTCCTTCCTTTAGACCCATAGTCTTATCCCATCCAAAATAAGGAGATATCCACAGCTGGTGGATCAGGCTGATGAGGCTGCCTTTTGTTAATTAATTGTGAGTCATAGCAGTTTGCTTGAAGGTGGTAGCCAATGTGTGCTTTGTGTAGTGCGGAGGTAAGGCCCTCTTGGTTAGCCTTGCGTCTGGTGGGCTGACTCGGTTGGCCCAGACTCAATTCTTGCATTTTAACTGGGTCCTTGTTGGATCTTGCGACTTGCGGACCAACATGGACAGCCATTTGGACGTTGCCCTAGCGACTTACAGGGCCTGTCTGGTATGGCATATATAAAGTGTATATTTGTACATAGTTTGTTGATCACACATGGTGATGGGCTTAGGTGATGTCATCTGATTGGGTGTCCTAAATAGCTACCCCATTAATATGCATTGTACAGTTGCAAGATCAGAAGAAGTTATTTCAAATACCTGCAGCTTTTTCCTCCACAAATGTACAACATTCAGCCAAACAAAGATTCATCATTTATCCAAAAGCACTGGATATTCAAAAGTGTCAGGAGGGGATTCAGCTTAAGTACACCCTGAAAACAATGCATCAACATTCACAAAAGCACTCATGATTCTGAAATGTAAGATTGTGTTTACCATAAAAATAACCTATAATTATGCCTGAAAGTAATTGGAACTTACCAAAATAAATCACAATAAGTACTAATATTAGCTCTTTGAAATCTGAAAAAGCCAGAAAAGAAATCAGCATCCTCTAAAACCCCTAAAACCACTCACATATTGTAGAAATTGGCCATACAGTGCAAAATATGTGGTCAAACTGGACGATTAAGCTAATAATGCTAATTATGCTAATTTTGCAAATTGCTCAACATATGCAAATTAGCATCCGTCATTTTCCGTATACTGGGAACCCATACTTCACATTTCTGCAATAAAACTTTGGTGTACTCAACATTTCCGGGTTCACCTAGTTGGCTACTAGACTAGTAATTAAACTCCCTCCCTCAGAATGAGTCCATTTACAGTACATGCTTGCGGATATTTCTCCCTTTTCCTCTGTCTAGACACGCAGGGCAGGACTGCAGCTTTCATACTGGACAAACGAGCCATACAGGTCTCTAGAGAACTGTGAAGACCAATTCAACATGTTAGACTCCTCTGACCTGGGTTAATATACGTGAAAGAAACTGGGGAAACCACCATGTTTACTAGTCTACTATCTAGTTCATTTTGGGTTACAGAAGGGTTAAAAAAGTCCTTAACTATGTTTTTGTAAAAGGATAATTGCAACAAAAGCCACAGAAATTACTGACTTCAAGAGTGCTTCAATAAGCAGTGGTGGAACTCCATCGGCCCAAAATTGATCTGGTAGTCTGGTAATTTTGGGCTACTGTGCAGGTAGCCAACATGAGTTTAACAGTGGCCAGTAAGGAAATTAAATTTCCTTTCCCACTCTACATGTTTGATAATGGCCTCTTCCAGAAACCTGCTCTCTCCTGACCTTTGCTTCCACCTGTTATAATCATGGTCTGCCTCATGTCACTCACCTCATAACATTGACAACACCACTACACCGGGTGTTAATTGCTACATTCACTACTCAGTGTCCCGGCTAATAATCCGGGAGGGCTGGCAACACGCGTACCCTTACATTAAACCAGTGGCACAACTAGCATCTCTTTGTTAAAGTTAACAACAGCAGATGTGACCATTTTCCCGGCATAGTTACACCTATTTTCTATTGTAAAAAACATTTCCAGGTTAGCTCAACAGAATCAGTTACTAATGCTTGTAAAGTTTTTCACAATACACAATATATTGTTTGTTTCCTTTTGCTTGGGAACAACTTAGTGGGAAATTTGAGCTATTACTTGTGAATGCATCCATTGTGGCAATCAGCAGGGATTGTAAAGTTTCTACATTTTACTTGATATATTTTACTGAAAAAATATATTACACTAAGTAGGAAATACTGAATACTGTACAAATCATGTAATTACTAAAACTCGAAAAGTATCACTTTGAAGCTAATGGTCACAGCAACAACATACAAATCCAACCTGTCTTCCTGTAGTCTGAAAGGTTGGCCTGTTGTGTAAATCGAAGGTTCAGTCATCCATGGAGGAGGCATGAGACTGTGACCCCTCACGTTCTCCTATAACACAAGAATGTATATGCTGCTGAAAGCATCATTAATTGTCAAATCACACAAAGACTATAAACATCACTGGACTTCCCATGAGAAGGACATCCCATGAGAATCCACACAGCAAAGATTTAATGTATTGAGTGCACATTAAAGTCAAAATGTTATGTATTTTTTAATACAGTCAAACCTTGTTGTTTTGCTAGGAAATTATCTGTTGAATAGTTGTATTTAGCATATCATCACTGTGGTTTTACAGTATATGATAAACATAAGCACATTCTGAGATATAATGTTACGAGTTAAAATATCTGTTAAAGTGCCACTTTCAGCAGCTCATTTAATTCCTATAAACGCTCTGCAGAGAAACTCTATTTTTCTTATCAAGTACAGTATCAGACTGTGAAAATTGAGCAATAACATCCTTGAGTGTGCTTTGCCGAGGCAGCAGCAGCCATCTGTGGAGGGAATTAAAGTGAAATACATCTCTCTGCCTGGCTTTTGCACTTCACACACCCATAAAGCACTTCTATGTGATTGTCATCTTTACAGCCTACACATTGTTTAAGGAGATTTTTCATGTGGATGAATAAATCAATGTATAAATATTTGAGATCTGCCTAGCAACAACAATCAAACACAGAAAGCAATGCTGGCAGTAAAAGAACGAGGCTTGTTGTGGGTTCAACAATCAGCAATCCGCATTATGTCGAAACGTCGGTTTACAGTTTAATATGTGTTTATTGGGCACTGATAACTGAACAACTGCACTGTCACCCTGAATTTGTTGATTTTACCAGAAACCTCTCAGTTTTGACACAAGGTGAACAGAACAGGTCAACTTGATGTAGTAGACAAATCAAGTTTACATTAGTAATAATTCATTGATATACATATTTTTTGTCTTCCTTTATATCAGGACTTTAAGAATAATGTGCTCAACACATTTGTTAAAAAAAAAAAACACACGTCATTGTAATTTTCCAATGGACAGTACTGCAAGAACTCAAGAAACTAGTTACTAGTTTAAAATGTACGTATATGCCACTGAACACTGCCACTGCCCAAATCCAATCACTCCCCACGTGGGTCTTGGTCATGATGCAACAATAACTGTGATAAACATAAACACTAAATCAACCATACAAAACAAAAACCCAGATGACATGAATGGACGCCCAAAATATTAACAGAATATTGTTAAAACACTTCAACTAGGACAGAAACTGTTCAGAACATGTTTTTTTCTCCATTAGCCTATGTATTGCTTCAGCACAGAATAGTTCAAACAACCTCGGCCCTCCCACAAAGAAACTTAACATCCATAGTAATTTTAAACAACTAATTCGATTGATTAATGAATATGTTTTTTTCAACAAAACATGAAAGAATAGTGATCACTAAAAAGTTCAATTACAATTAATTTTAAAATGTGTATAAAAAAACAGCCAGGGCTGAGAAGGTTTTATCATCAGCTTCTGAAAGCATTACATAACAATTAATAAAGTTTTAAAAGTAAGAAGTCTTTAGTGTTTGTGTCTGAAGCTCAAGTTGGTCAGGACTGGCATGTGCTCACACTGAAAGGACCTTTTCATCCATGACAGAATGAATCAGATGCATAATTTGCAGAAAGCTGCTGACAGAAAATCAGTTAGGAAAATATTTGGACATTCATACGCTCCCCCAAACACATCACATGTTAAAAATACAGAAGTTCCTGCACATGCGTGCAAGATGCAGGAGCCAGGGGCCTGGCTGCCCTCTGGTCTCACTCCATCCGCCCCACACGCTCTGTAAATATCCCATCATCCCCAGGTGGTGGAGACACTCGTCAAGGCCAGGAAACTGACCGCACAGACACATGCCTTGCACTGCTAGCCCACCGTCCCCTCCACCTCCCCTCCCACAAACAATACTTTAGATCCCATCCTCAGTCCTAAAGGCACACACCAACCCGATGGCCGACCGTCAGCAGAAGCTGATCTGTCGGCTTAAGGTGGCATAAAATGCCTCTGAACACACTGAAGCGACGCCGTTCTGTACCATTACAGTAGGTGGCGCTAATCGGTATTGTCGCCCAAAAAAATGAAAATGACAGAACATCTTTCTAGACCAAGCAAACACAGAGCACGCTGTTGTCAGTCATTGTTTTAATCAGAGAGAGTTGATAGTAGTCAAGGATCATTGTTGTCATTACTCGCTGAATGGAAGAAAATACGATGGCTGGGGTAATAAGATAATAATATATAATGGGTAATAAGAAGATATTGGCATTGCCAGCTCTGGTTTTCTCGTGGACTGATTCGCTAATCAAGGGCTAGCACTCAAACCAATCAGATTGGTCATTGGGTCCGACTGCCCACTGGCCAATTCAACAAGTCAAATCGGTCAAAATGGAAATGCCAGACTGTCAGACGGCCGATAATCAGGTTGGTGTCAGAGCTTTAAGTTAAACATAGGAGGAAATTCCTGATATATTTCAATTTTACATGTTTCCCATAAAAGCGGCAATTGGGACTCTGTGGGTCATGCTAACATTGCACAACTCTTATCTCTGAGTTTGACTGAAAGTAGAAACAGAAAGTGGCCCCTAGAAAAAATTTAAATTTAAATCGGGTTGCATCATTGGCACTTCATGTGTTCTTTAATTTGGGTTATCATTTTGGTATAAGTCTCAAAGAAATTTAAGAGACATAATGTATTGTACATTTGAAACTCACTGCTGCCATGCAAAGAAAATAAGATCATGAGTTCAAAATTGTTCAAATCTTAAGTGGTTAATTTCTTGGCAGCTAAAGTACATGAATGTAAAACAAAGTAACTCTAACCCTCAATTTTACTGATCCTTACTAATAATTACTATTAGCTCAACCATAACCACAAAGACAACATGTATAATGAATATGAAGCAGCATAGACATTTTGAAAATATATCACATCGGGGCCCCATGTACCAAAGCTCAGGCCTTACCACCCGGGGCCCGGGGTTTGATTCCGACCTGTGGCCCTGCTGCTTTTCTTACCCCTCTCTCTCCCCCTTTCCTGTCTACAGCTGTCCCATCGAATAAATGCCTAATAATCTTAAAAAAGAAAGAAAATCTATCACATCATGGAAGGAATTTAATTAAAAAACATGAAATTAAAAGTTACTACAGTTATTACAGTACATTGAAAATATACCATTTAACCTGGAATGTAATCAACTTATTTTAATCTTGCACAGGAATTGTAAAACTAGATCAAGCTGTAAAAAAGAAAATCCAGCATAAAGAAAAGCATACAGATACAGCTATTGCTGAAAAAAATGCATTGGAGAAAGAAGTACCAATTATTTAGTTTAAAAATCTCGAAGCTTAAAAATGGCACATTTGTATTTTACATGACTTTTCTGTTTTATATGGGCTGCTGACAGGGATACAAGAAAAGGATTGATGCCTAAGATACAAACATTTGTAGAACATTTAGTGGAAAAGTCTGTTTTTTACTTTATGCAGTGGGATTGCATACAGTAAGGCTGCCATGGTCCATAAACATAAATCAGCACAGCTTTTCTGAGAAAGGATTAATATGGTCTGGTTACAGCAGAGGCCTCTGAGGATTAGCCTTACTCTAGAAGCATCTTTCAAGATGATGCAACAGGTCAGTAGTCAGAGATTGTTGGGGATCTTAGCTCCACTAAGATAAAGGCCCGGTGTGAATTGAAAGACATCTGGTTTCAAATAATTTTAAGTTGACATTTTCTGCTGATTGTAAAGAGATTTTAAATTGCTTTCTTACAGAAGCTCATTGGCTCTTAGCCCTTATAAGAGACACCCCTAAAGCAATGCATCACAGTCATTTTAACGCTTAAAAGACTCTGAGGAAAAGAAAACTGTTCACAGTGGAACTGGGACTGGAAGAAATGAACCAGAAACCCACTCTTCAGCTACAATAGTACACTATGTGTATGTGTGCAGTACTGTATGTGGATGTGGATGTGTGTGTTTGTGTTGTGCATGCACATGTGCATGTGTGGGCCCTTGTCCGCTTCATGCAATCTATAAATTGCTACTATTTATGCAGACCAGAAAACAATAGATTTAACATGTTTGCATATGTTGAGATAATTCCATAGTGAATGTAAAGGCCTAATGGCCTGAGTTGAAATCACTGAAGTATTTGAAACTGAGAATTGATAGTAATAGTTAGTGACACAGTTGCTGGCAAGGTTTGAGCTCTTGGGTTACAAAAAACAATGTTTAAAACACAGAACTCTGAATCTTTAACCACTGTAACCTTGTGCAAATGGACTGCAAACATGCAAGATATGCATCACAGAGATACTGAACAAATTCTCTGATCTGTGGATGAAATGGCCAGTTCAGCTATTAACAAAACAGGCAACATTTATGTGCTATTAGGACCATTTATTTTCAAACAGATGGAAACAACAAGCTGATTAGTTTGACATTACACCGCCCTCATTTCAATCTACAGTGTAGAGCCTGTTTGCATGTAAGGCCAAACTTAGAGGAAAATATTCTTGTTTTAGATTGGATAATAACATTGCAAATCTGATAAATTCAATCTCACTCATAGCCTATTAGATCCGGTGAATTTAACACTGAATAATGGTCATTTAGTATTGACCAGCAGATTAGGGTGCATTCAAAGGTTGTACATAATAGTTTAAAGGATGGGTCCCAACTTATTTTCCTTTACACAGACTGTATTTTGTGGACATGTTGCTGTTTTGAATAATAAGAAAATAATCAAATAGTCAAAATGACTTCTAATTTTATTTAACTTAAATGTCATTTTAAAACTGTTATAAAAATTATTTTATACTACCTACTTACCTAGAAACTAACAAAAAAGTGTAAGCAAATGCCAGTTTCGCATATGTGTGTATCTCTGTGTGTTGCTGTAGTCATAAGAATTCCTGAGGGATAATCCCATAATTAGAGCAGATAGCACAGGAAGTTTATTCAGGTGGGCTTTTTAAACAGGCCTGTCTACCTACTCTACTGTATGAGAGAGAAGCACAAAAGCCTCAAAATGAGAGACTGTTTAGGTGCTTTCTGCTGGTACAAAACCGTCTGATTATGTACAAGAATCCAATCATAGAAATTGTGTTTCTGCTGGTTGAAATCTGTCTGTCATTGTAACTGGTTGCAAATGTTAAAGGTGTATTTATGCATCACTAAAACCAGTTGTTTGGATTTAAGCATTTGATAACCGCTTCTGGAAATTGATTTAATTAGAGACTAATTTGTAAATGATATGCAAACATAAACTAAAACCTGTGGAACTACAGAGATGTTTTTTTGGGGCTCTCAATATCTAGATTTATTTAGTAATGTACTTGACGAGCTTTGCTTTCAGCTGTTTTATGTGAGCATCACATACAAAAATGGTACTCACAAGATAAATAAGAAAACATCTGGCTTGTGCTAAATCTACAACAAATCAAGGCAGCACTTTTGGACACCCAAAACTCTGGGTCAAAGACAGGAAGCAGATGGCCTTCCTTCGCTCTCCATGTGGGATCATACACCCTCCATAAGCTCATTAACACCTACGATACAGTAGCTTGCACATCTTTTATTCAATCATCACTGTTGTCTTTCTTGTCGATCACAAACAAAGTCACATCGACGCTGCATAAATCCATCAGTTGTGAATTGCCAAGAATAGTGTGAAAACCCCAGTTGAAACCATGCGGTTTTAAACTGCCTCCTCCTCGCCATGTTTTTGGAATCACTTCCAGCTGCTCCACAGCCACTAATGGCACCTTAGGCCCACACAGCCGTTTTAACGCTGGCCAAGTCTTAGCCCCCTCCTGCCCGCTGGAAGCTAAGGAGATTTTCAACTACTGTTGAACAAATGATTTTAGCCCATATTACGAGCAATAAAAAAAACTCCCTGTCGAGTGTCCTGTACAAAACATTCATGCACATGATCAGATTCTAGTATTCATGTATTTCACACTAGTTTGAAATGAACAGTTTATTTTGAAATTGAGGGTACTTCTAAGGAATTCTATGAAGACATGTAGGCCTAATCAAAATAAATAATTTTCTTTTCTGATATGTACAACTTCTGCCAGTCTTAAAATACTGTCCAAAAGATGTTCAGTCAGTTACCAATGGCTAGACATTAACTGTTTACCTATATATGTCCAGTATTCTGGCAGTTGGAGAAGCAATTAAAGCAGTGAAAGGATACTTTCAAAAGAATAATCTCAGTGGTGATCAAAGCAAGATACTGCAGTTTGAGGGACAACCTCAGTAACCATTATGCAAAATAACACATCCCAAACACAATGTGGAGGATTAGAAACAGCCTGGGGGAAATATGGCACGGACATTTGTTTTCAACCTTTGACCCCACAAACCGCTGTTGATATAGAAACAGCAAAAGTTAAGTTAATGTATTGTGTAGAGGGTCTGTAACATACACAAACACTCAGCCCTCAAACGTGAAAAAATGAAACTAGTGACAGAAACATAGAAACTTGTACTATGTAAAACAATCCAGTTTAAAGCTTTAAAATATGCAGTGTTTTGGAAGATGTAGTTTGCGGTAGTGTTGTGTTGAATTGCATAATTGCAGAAAGATGTTAATATTTGTACTTAAATGGGATCTCATTCTTAAACTAAAATTATAAAAGGGAGGATTGTGCGCGTATAGTATGCATCAAGTCCTCCGAACCATGCAATGATATAAGTGTGTATTCCTACCCTCTAATCCCACCCATAGGAGCAATTCCATCCTCATATCTAAACAGGAAAACTAAATTGTTGCCGTCTAAAACACTTCATTAACATTTTGAAACAGTTGCATGCACTTTGGTTATGTCTAGGCACCAAGCCTACTTAGTTAAGTTTAGAATAAGATCCCGGTTTGAGTTAAAATCATCTGTCATGTTTGATAACTTCTGGTTGCACACGTGACGCAGGACTGTCTCATGTTGTAGTCATTTTGTATTAGCGTTACATTAGTACCCAGGACTCCCAAAAAGTTACATGCTTTTGTTTGTTGAAGGCCATTTATCAAGAGTGTTATTATACTGTTACGGTTAATCATATTACTCAGTCCCCTTTTTTGTGTTGTATTTTTTCTTTTCTGATATGTACAACTTCTGCTAATCTTAAAATCTACTGCCCAAAAGATCTTTGGTCAGTTAACAATGGCTAGACATTGACTGTTTACCTTAAGTGAAGTAGTATTACTAAGTGAAGTTATAATGTTGGTTCCTTAAGCAAAAGTTGAATGTATTAATCCATTATATTATATTGTTACAGTTATTATGGTGGTTACTCAATGAAACCTGTGTGTATTAGTTAAACCTGCGCATGTGAGGCTAGAAATGCATGTGTGCATACATTTGTGTATGTATTCATGTGCATGTGTCAAATGACTGCCTATGAACCATGCTGGCTGGTCAGATGGCCAATTAGTGCTTGAACCTTTTTGTTCGAGCTCGAGAAAAGGGGCAGGGCACATCTGGTGTCAATACATCTTAATAACTTATTGTAATTCTCCTTTTCCTAGACTGAACATTTTGGGACAGAGGCCCATTTAAAAACTTGTCAAGCGGTGTGAGTGTACCAGTTTGAATAGAGCCAGATTGCCATCACTAGATCAGCAAGGGTACTGCAGGAGAGACAAATTACCATTTTCCATTTTAGTATTCAGCAAGGCAGAAAAGCTGTGACCTGACTTTAAATTGTAGTTAGACTCACATATTTTGTGGAAGTAAAGAGAGCCATTTTAATTATGTAATCAGTGAGACAAATATAAATAAAAAGGGATTTATGCATTTAAACACATATTGGCACATGCACAATTCATTTATTTTATTGTGGATATTAACCAGGCCCAAAACAAGCCAATCATTCATACAGTGTGCTGAGTGTTTGTTAACAAAGATTATATAATTACATTTATTTATACTTTTTAACTCACCCCTAAAAAGAGAGGGAAACCTGCACACCATTGTTGGAAATGAATGCTGCCTGTGTACAGTCATGTTTGTGGCTTATTTTCCTTTAAACGTTGTTTCAGTGTATATCATGCCTTTGAGTTGCCTTTGTGTCCTGTGCTTGATGAAAGTAACAACAAGTTGTGGTGTTACAGTTTGGCCTCAAGGTCCAATTTCCTGCATTCTGCCTGTCTTATGCATTCCTGTAACAAGAACAATAAAACTAAGGTTCATTCCCGATCACAATGTTCCCAGCATTTGTTTGGTTTCTGTGGGGTGTTAAAGTGATGCTTTGACAATGCCATTCATTTTTGCAAGGAGCACAGCATTTTCTTTGCACAGATCATTATTTCCTTCATAGAAAACAAACTTAGCGACAAAAAGCCAGAGTCAAATTCCCTGTTTGTGTTCACACTTACTTGGCCATTAAGCTGATTCTTTATCAAGGTTAACTTTAACAGATGTTTGCAGGGAAAAGAAAAAAATGTTCCGTCAGTGAAAGCCTTTGGAATTTCAAGGTCCATGGAAAATTAAGAATAAAATGTCAAATACACAAAAGGAGTTTTTCTTTGTAAGATCCTGTGTCTTATTTAATAGTTAGAAAACAATAGGGAAGGGATTGGAGGATACAGTCTTTAGGGAGCTTAGAGAGTAAATCTATCCACCATGCAATTTACTGATCGGGGTTTTGGCTGGCCAATATGTTATGAAATTAGACAAATGTCTTCTTCTGTCAAACATACTGATTTTAGGCAACCAAAACTATATAGTTTGTATGTTCTAACGAATGTGTCTTGGATATGACAGAGCATAATGTATCAATTTCAACAGTCCTGGCAAAAACCAAATGAGCCATTTATAGTATCAAAGCAAAAACCAAATATTGACGTCAAAGATGCAAAAATTGGCGGAAGCCAATGGTAAAGCCTGGGCAGAAATGAAAGTGGTTAACACATGAGCAGAAAAGAATAAAAAATAGTCATTCTGTTACACTCTATTACAGGCTCCTGCCAAGCCCTTTAGGGCAGACCACAGGGAGGAGTTCCCTAGAGGACAGATTACCTCATGCTGTCCCCTTTCTGTGACAGCAAGCATGCCATCATCCCCTGGCACCCTCCATCTTTCTTAAGATGATGTGAATGTTAGAAAAGCTGAGGTCTCTGGGATCAGACAGGCATCCAAAGTCTTGCTTCAGACCGCTGAGTAAGTGGCAGTTTCCTTGGCAAAAGCAGTCCAAATGCTATTCCAGTAAGTGTTACTGTGTCCTTGCGGGTGTCAGATCCCGTGGCCTAAAATCACCCTCTGACTGCAGCATGGAGTGTTAATCAGTGTGTTGGTGAAAATACAGTATACACATTTCTGATCATAGGCACACATGTGCTCTCTCAATGTGTCGTAATTTAACCTTCCCTCTAAAATATTGTATTAGTATTTTTTCAGGCTACTAGCCTGTACAGTAGGACTATATGCTAAATGCTATTTATAGTCATAAATAGCACTGCATTGGATGTTAGACTAACAAACTAAGGGCTACGGACCACAACCTACACAAAATAAAGCTCAAGTTGCTGCTACTGTGAGCTCAGCCAGTGCAGTAGATAATATGGCTGGCCATTCCAAAACCACAAGTTTTAGCCATATTACAAAAATCCGCTGAAAACCCAGAGCTCCTTGTGGCTGACACAGAGGAAGTCAAGTTGGCTTTCCCAATAGCCGGAAACACAGCTTACTGACTATATTATTTATAGGGGACATACAGGGTGACACAAGCCTTCCCGTTGCTCTCTGCTGGTCGACTCAGACCAAGACTATAATACCTTCACTTTTAGAAGCAGAATTTGGCTGACATATTGGTTCACTATATCACTATATTGAGACCCTGAGGAGCTGCAGCGCTGACAGACTCACAGAAACGAGACAGAGTGATACAGGGCTTCCTCCCCTTTGAGAATAATCGCACCACCCTACCATTAGGATACACATATACAGACATTCTCCCTGCAGCTGTTGAACATGTGCATTTTCATGCAGCTCAGCTAAATGCGTGGAGACGGTGACACATTCACACCTGTTAGAACCGGCAGCATGGCAAACTCTGACTGACAACTTCCCTTTGGCCATCATCACCTCTCAATCGCAGAAGAACTGTCCAAGCAAACAGTCCATCAGCAGCACGTCGGAAGGCTCTGCCGTACAGCATTAGTATCAACAACCTTCTACATCTCTGCTAGACAAAGGGGCTAAAAAAACAAGTAAAAAATGTCTTTTTTGTTTGTTAATAGAAGCTCGCTTACCGGAATATGAGACACCGGTTGGGAATCACTAAGTGTGTGCCCTATTGGACACAAATTACTGCTGTTTTGTGATACTGTGTGTGAGTGTGTATGTGTGTGTGTGTGTGTTTGTGTGTGTGTGTAAAAAATTGCAAAAGGAGGCATGCAGTTATGTTTATTTTATTAGCTCCATAATATTTTTATTTTTTTATTTATCTAATATATTTTGCACAAACAAAAATATTAGTTAAAAGTTTTAGGAAGACGTATGACATTAAAAAAGACATATCTTTCATGTTTTTTATGTGTGTTCTACATTTTTAAGGCTAGCAATTCTCAGTGTTGGTGTTTATTAAATGAACAATTCAAAGGTCTGTGATCACTGTCAAAAAGTCGATTTTCAATTTGCCATAGCTTAAAAATAGCCACAAAATCCCTTTTTCGTTGTTCATAACAGAGCCATACATATGTAAACTTTGTTTGTTTTCATGGGTGTTGCAGAAACAGAGAAGATTATTTAATGTGCTGGGAGCAATGGTTCCTGTCAGCGATAAGAAGTGAGGAGATACATTGTCTGTTATCATGGATAAAGATCCTAAGGAGAGCAGAGAGAGAAGATGTATAGGTATGGATAAGTATAAATCTTCAATAGCTCCTCTGAACTTAGAAGAGCGTCCCAAATGGGAACAGTCTGTTGAAATATTAAAATCTCATGGTTCTTTATTCAACTGACAGATTTACATGTTTGCAAGGTAGAAACAGATCAACAGAATATCCTTTTTCAGCACCTAGGACATAAATCCTATAAGCTTGAGAAGATGACACAGTCTCTAAATGCGACAGGTGATTAAATGGCAGCTCTTGCTCTGTAGTGAGGGAGACAGCATGTTAAACACCTCTCTGCCATGAACTCTGATCCCTCATTGTCTGCTTATCTGCACTATAGACCTAGAGATGGATGAGTCTAAAGGGAGGATGAAGCCTGTGTGGTAAAGTCATCACTGTGATGTAAAGCAGGCGCACGCTGAGGCTTCTCCAAGCAAGTCCAAGTCCAAAATGAAATGAAATACTTATTTGATTTTTGTTTCACTTTCCCCCCAAGCAGTCCCATTCCCTTCCATCCTGCCCATTACCAGATTTATTAATGTTATTCTTGAGATCATCTGCACAACGTATGTCAGAGATTTACATGGCTGACAAGATTTTGGTCCTATGTCAAGGTATGACATAGTAAGCCTGACCCAGAGAACTGCTGAGTCCTTGGTTTGACCCAGAAGATTGCAAAGGATCTACTGATGTGTCTGAACGTCTTAAATGATAAACTGCTCGTCTCCTCCCTGCACTATTATCCTGAATATGTTGACTTTACTAGAAATTTGCGTGGAAACCCGTTGCCTTGACTTAACTTAACAAGTCAAGTTTTATTAACACTGAGTGATAAGTTGATGCAGTAGACAAATCAAGTTTACATTAGTAGTGATTACTACAAATCATTAATTAACATAATGTATTTTTTAAAGCTAAAGAGCTTTAGTGCATAACTTTTTTTATATTAATGAACGTCCGTTACATTCAAGCCATTAACAAATAAGTTGATACAAAGCTAGTTATGACTATAGGCACCACAAAACTTTCTCTGTATTTCTCAGTATGGCTGTTTGGAAAATGGTTTCATCTGGCGACTTCCGCATGCATGAAATCGAGTAAAGATAATTACCTAATATTATGTTTTATTAATCTTTTTTAGCTACTAGCAACTGCGTGAAGGAGGGATAGGGGTGGTAAAACTACGCACTATAGTGTTGAACATGCAAAGAAACTATATACATATACATATATACGATATTATATACAGTATATATATATATATATATATATATATATATATATATATATATATATATATATATATATATATATATACATACATACTATATAATATAGAACATTGTGTTACTTATCACACTTTAACTAGGACAGAAACTGTATATTCTTCCCATGAGCCTTTGCATCGCTTCAGTTCAAATGACCCCGCCCCTCCCATACAAAAACTTCTATCTCTGCTTAATATGGCTTGTGCACTACATTCTTAAGGTGATGGTTACAAACAATTAATGTGATTTAGTAATGAATGTTTTTTTAACAAAACATAAAAGAATAAGTAGTGACCACTTAAACGTTTAATTAAAACTAAATCTGTGTTTACAGTGTGTGGAATCTTTAACTTGTTTTCAAAGTGGTGCATGCAAAATTGACAGCCAATATATGTACATATCCAGTGATAGACCTTTTTTTGTTAATCACAACCAATAATATAGAACCTTAACTACCAAATCTTGTATAGATATTATAGAAGTTTTCTGCCTTTTGTCCCAGCAAATTATCCCCAACAACCACTTGAAACATTGAATGAAAGTAGATCAATATTTGCTTAAAATGGACCTATTATATAGCAATTTCAAGGTCATAATTGAACATGTGTACATGATTTAATGTTCAAAAAACATCTATCTGTCTCATACTGCCCATGGCTGCTGCACCTGTATTCACCCTCTGTATGAGACGTTCTGTTGGAGTGCCTGTCTCTTTAAGCTACAAACGTTCTAAGAGCTGAACACCCTGAGACTTTAAAAGACATCTTTCTCACATGCACAGGTTCTGCTGCTGTGGGCAGCGCTTTTTCGTTTTTCACTTGATTTATGGGGAATTAACAACTGGCATTATAAACACTCAACCATCCTGTATGCAAATAGAAATGATGTACGTGTGTATTCGCATATAGAGCGGGGATGTACAATCCGATCATAAGTGGTCAATGAGGACGCATTTGGAGAAACATTCTACAGAGATTTGAAAACACACATTGGATCATTCAGATCAGATTTTAATACCAGGTCGGAGCAGGTCCTAAGACTGACGGCAACAGAGTATATAGAAGGACTTTCTACCATGAAAAATCACCAATAAAGGCTTTTAAACCAAATAATACACAACCGGACATATTCCAGCAGTAATGTGACCAGGAATTGAGGAGATTTGACCAACATTGGCTGTCAAGATTCCAGCTACGTGGTGTTAGCACACAGCCACTGTTGTTAGCAGTTTACACACTAATAGAATATAGCAGCACTTTCTACTGTCAAATGGCAGATAAAGGCTTTTAAGCCAAAAACTACACAACCGGGAAAGTTACACTCCAGTCCTGTCTACCTGGAGCAGATGACCAATCATAAAAGTCCGGAGTTACGCAACATTTAGTCAAGAGTAGAAAAAACTGTTGAAACCGGAGTGCTCAGAACAGTTGGAAATCTGAATGTTTTAGCTGATGGGGATTTCTCTGAAATGTTTACCTCATTATTTGAAGTTTCTTATGACAATATTTTTTGGCAAATTTTGAAAATATTTGCACATTTGTTTTTAACCTGCGTGCATAGGCTCGAATAAATCAAACAACAGCAATCCCTATTTAATACCCCTTCGGAGTTGCTTCTTTTGCTTAAACAACAAATGGTCTTCCACAAGCTGAGCTGACCTTGGTTATGTCACAGTTAGGAGACAGTTGTGTGATATCTGCGTGGGCGAGAGGCAATCCAAGGCTATCACCTGTGCCTCCTCTATTGCTGCTCATCCGCTCCCCCTTAAGGAGTTTAACAGTTTGCATAGAGCACAACTGATAAAGTCCCTTCAATTAGTCAGGGGGGGTAAAGACATAGACTACAATATGACCTGCGTTTCCGTTGTCTTTGAGATAATAATTCACAGCTATCATGCACACTGTGGAGTATGAGGCTGTACTAATTGCCATGTACTCCAACTTTATGTATGGTATCTTCTGTTTTCATGAGCTCATGGAGGTTATCTAACGCAGAACCTCTCTAGCTGAGCCTGAGACCCTGAGGTCAAGAGGCAAACATAATCCTTCCTCCCCTTTCTGAACAGTGTGAGTGTATTGTGACATCTCAAAGTTGTTCTCCTGCTGTGTCATAGTGCTAAGAGAACCATGTCATGTTACAACACAGTCAGCAGCACAACTACTCTCACCAATTCAATTCTTCAATTATCATGATTTTAAAAGTGCAAAGAGTGCAAACCCTCATTGAGTATATTGGTTAATGGGCCCAGCTGGTTGTGGCCAGTCATTCAGCCATTAGTCCTTTGTTGGCTAACAGCTCACATCACCGGCTGTGCTATCAGCCAAGCCAACTATCTGATGGTTGTGGAATACTGATGCTCAGCTGTGGGGCCCTGTAAGGGTGAAAGTCTTGCCTCTTAACCCTTGTGTTGTCTTCCCGTCAAAATTGAAAATCAACACTTTTGTTGAAACTTTTAATCAAAGTTTTTACGTTTTTCTTCTGTTTTTGTGGCTTTTTTCAGCACTTTTGACGTTTTTTTTTCAATGTTTGCCCCTTTTTCGACGTTTGCAACACTATGTAACACTAACTTATTAACTTTACTTTTACAGTTATTTTGGGAATTTATGATCAAGAAACCTAATTTATAGGAAATTACACCTAATGTAGAAGTTAGAAAAGCAGAAATTAGGAATTATTTAGACTAACATTAAAGGAAAATATGTTGATGGATAATCACAGACTGGAATATTTCAATTTGTACTCAATACTATTTCAAAACCACTTCAATTGTTTTTTCAAATGCTATAAAATTGAATAAGACACCCCAAAATTAATGAGAGTAGAGATTTGTACTTGCCAAAGAGCGTTGTGTGGAATCAATCATGTTATTATAGGAAAAAAAACATTGATATAGGAAAATGTGTCAGTTTGACCAAAGGACAACATGAGGGTTAAAAACTTAAATGCTCTTTTTTGTGCCAGTCCCTTTTGTTTTGAGACCAAAGTGAAATAAATTGTCGGTGAACTGGGTGGAATAAGTTGAAGCTTACACATATTTTAGTGTTTTTTTCAAACTATGCGTTTGATCTGTTTCAATTACTTTGTCGTGTCATGACGGATCAAAGGCTATAACCATCAACATTACTACATTCACATTAAACATCAAATTGTTTTGTTGTAGTCTTCACACTATCTTACTGAGTATGAACTTTCACAAGAAACACATTTCTTTCTCTGATGGTTTAATGTAATGCAAGCAAACAGTGGCCCCATCAGGCCAATGAATTCTGCAAGTCACATTAAAAAAGAAAGGTAGATCTGCATTATTTTAGATACTGAATGTTCAAACAACATTCATTTTAGTCAGTATGCTCATTAATAACTTTTAATTACATGTGACCTTCTTGTTATCACCAGCTAAGTATCATGTAACTCAAGATACATTGTAATTAGTCTGTATTGTTTGTGCAAGCTTTGTGTATACAGTTTGGAAATCCATCCTACGGAGCATAACACAGTAGAGTAAACAGTCTATTTTTCAAAGCCACGAGCACTTCAAGAGGATATTTATAAATGGTCCAATTCAGATATTTCATGTGTTTCATTATAAACTGAAGTTTTTTAAAACCCCAAAACCTTTTTCAATCTTGATTTGCCTGGAAATATTGCTGCTGTCGACAAAAGAAAAATATACATGTTTCATTTTGGAAATCAGAGACAGAACATGAGCAAGCTGCCAGTGAGCAGCAGTTATAACCAAATGACGGCTCCTGGCAGGAAATGACATGCATGTCGTTCCTGGGCATCACAGGGTAGTACTGACTTGCCCAAAATAGGCCCTGCCAGTAACAACAATATTACACACAGATCTCTCTATGTGTGCGTAGGTTAAAAAAGCAGGGACTGGCAGCCGTTCCTTCCTCTCATTATTTTCATCTACTTCCCCTTCTAGAAATACCCCAATCGTCTGAAGCCATCTCTAATAGCCAAGACAACCAAGAAATCACAGGCTGATCCTCCATAAGAGCTCCAGCTTAAACTGAATGCTGGCTAAACAGAAATGGACGGATGATCTCAAGACATATGGGGTGTCACAGTTGGAGGCAATAAGGCCCATAATGAGATGTGTATACTCTCTGATTGGCCAAAAAAGTATTGCTCTTTAGGTCTACAACAGAGATTGGATTTTTACCTAAAATGCATGCAATGTTGGAGTCTCCTTTACAGTCACAGGTTAGCCTGATGTCATGTCGTAAAGAGCTGCTAGCTAACGTGATATTGTGGGTTTGTACTGAGTTTGTACATATTCTGCACATTTAAAACACTTTCTGTCACTTCACAAATTACTCACTACTTAAAAATGCTAAGAAAGAATGCTCAAAAAGAAAAACTGGCCAGCACCAAACAGCAGACGGACACGGTTGACAAGTCACGCATAAGTACCAGTTATATAGCCAGAAATTTCCTTGGGGAGTTGGTGGAGACCAAAACAAAGCTAAAAGAGGGTAAATATTGGACTTACATTCATCATGTGGACACAAACACTACTCCAAAAGAACACATATTGCTCTGTACCTCTTTATATCTGCTAGACGTGCAAATAGGCAATTGTTTCCTAACATGTTTGCCGTTTAAACTTAAAAGGTGATTAAGTTGAATTTACAACTTGTTTACACTGCCCCAAAGTGCCCCAAAATAACCTTATTTCCAGTTTAACGTTACCTTTTACCATTTGAGCCTTTTGATTAAATAATATTGGGAAACTTGAGGTTAGTAGCTCATGTGTCTTCCCTTTAACACAGATGATTAATTTCTTTTATCTCCTTTATTGTGTGTTTCTCATACCTTATTCAGTTTGACTGATTTATGAGTCTATGGTTTATGGCGTTCTGTTTAACTGAAGTCATTAATACACTTATCTTTGACATTGCCGACCTTTGGGGGTTACTGCAGACAAGGCTGCGGCTCACGAGGGGCTGGATTCATTTATTTAAACTGTGACCACCCCTCACGTGCAACACTTAGTGTGTGTTGTGGATGGTTTCACATTTCACTATAGCAATGCATGCACTCAACACAAGGACAAATATACAGCCAAGTGTTGCTCCACCGCATTGGAGTTCTTAATGGCTACATTGCTTATTTTGCTCCACTGCTGAAGAGAAGATACAGTTTTCGGGGTTCATGCAGAAACCCACCTCAGCAAGGCCTAGTTATCGGCTCAAGGTTGCCCTGCTTTGTCTGCTGCCACTGTACACCGTTCAAGAATCCATATCTGTGGAATTATAATTGAAGATAAATATTATCAAGTGCAATTGGAGAGGGTGTTGTGTATTTGTGCTGGGGCCAAGAAGAGAGGCATTGCGAAACTGAACACCCACTTGAGCCCTGACCACAGGAGAGCTTAGTTGGAGGCAGAGGAACCATCTTCCTCTGTGAACTGCCATAGGCAACAGGGAATACCAAGGTGAAAGGTCAGGGTAGAAAGTGACGTAATTTTCCTGGCTAAGACTGCAGACCATTGGCTACAGCTAACACAACTCTGAAGAATGAAAAAGCCAATGTTCAAAACATGAAGGCTGTGGGTTACTTTCACCCGGGACGCACTGTTCCTCAGAGTCGCTTGGCATTATGATGTTCGGACTCTTCTTCAAGTCTCTTTCATCACCAGGTGGAGAAAAACAACCCATAATCCAAGTTCTCTAATCTTGTACAGGATAACTGTCAGCACCTCCATACACTGTGGAAGGCTTCTCCAGCTTGTTACAACACTGGCACCAGTAGTAATCACTCTAATCCTTTGGTATCCATGGTAAACAAAACCTCTTGCACAGTCATTATCTATTCACAGCCAAAGGCCGTCAGATAACAAAGCACATCAGGGAGAAGAGGATGAATGAAAGGGAGATGCAAGAAAGCTAAAGAGAAAGTAAGAAAGAAGAGTGAGAGAAAACAAACTCAGAAAAGACAAGGGGACAAAGAGGAGAGAGAGAGAGAGAACAGTATTTAATTGTATTACATAACAGTCTTTGCTTTGTGCCAGGCAGCAACTGTTTTCTCTCTTTCAAAGGAGAGAGTTGTGTTGTAAAAGCTCCAGGCATTTCTCAGCCTTGATGTAAACTGACACTCTGTTGTTTGATTTGTGTTACAAAATCCAAACCCCTCCAATAATTAAACTATTTCCAATTTCTGGAAATCTTACGTAACAACAATTTAGTGGCATTTATGACTAAAACCTTAAATGAACAAAGATGGCAAGCAATTTTTTAGGGACAAACGTGCACACATAATCAGAGTGAATAGGCAAAACCTGGGTGGGAACCATACAGGCCTGCAAAGTCCCCCACAGCAACATTTGGACTAGTCTATATTGATGAGGTTTCATTTACGGGACAGTTAATGTGCCACCGGAGGTTCCGCCTAATGTCCCTCATCTTCTGCTTTCTTTTGTGTTGGCATTCTAAACTCGAAAACATCCTCCAAGGTAAAACTGACAATCAAATTATATGAGTAAATTACTCATCACACACTCGACAGCCATTTTAATTCCAGAGCTCGCGCCTCCATGCTATAGACAGTTAAAGAAATGAGCAATGTATCACCTTAGATTTCCATGGAGACCAGGGAAGGCTATTAGAAGCACTTTTCCAATGGTGGCTGAGTGTTACTGCGTAGCCTCCAACTGAGCTTGACGACGTAGATGTGATGTGAGCAACCTGTCTGAAAGTTGTAAGTCTTCTGGTAGCTGTGCAAGAGAAATCTCAATCATTCCCAATCTTGCAGAGTTGGAGAGAGTAGGTGTATGTTAGGAGATAACATGGCACAGGCTAATATATTGGTAACTAAAATGCTAGTTAACATTAGTAATTAAACTTAAACAGCTAATAAAAGCCAAAACTGACGGCAAGCTTCTCCTTTAGGCTACTGTTTAGGTAATTTGTCTACTATGCGAAAGTCACGTGGTTATGACAGGCCTATTTTTACAAAAACGTCTGCTACGGAGCCATAACTTGAGATAAAAGGTAATGGAGCTTGTTATACATTGTTGTTTCTTTCCAGTAAACAATGGACAAACTGAGTCTTTAAATGCAGATGTAAAGCTAATCGCTATCAAAGTGGCACCAAAATTAATGGGCGTCAATGGGATGCTAATGGCGAGGGATGGCTTGTTAGCAACAAAATGGCTCCATAGGAAGTACGCTTTCCAGAGGTTGGCTTACCACCTTGCTCCCTACGTGCACGTTCCACAAAAACAAGTAGCTTCTCGTGGCTATTTTCAAAGTCAACGTTGCTTCATAAAGTGATTAGCACCGCCCAAGACATTGTGATTATGATTGGTTTAAAGAAATGCCAATAAACCAAAGCTGCTTTTTCTCCCATCCAGGAATGTTGGTTGTTCTAGCCAGACCTTTCTTGGCAGTGCTGTGCAGACAGGTCTGGCAACATGAGACTAGCAATGCAAGCATTTGGACATGCTTTCCAATTGCCAGAAAAATCATGTTGCCCTGGGGGGTGTCTGTTGCAGAGAACCCCAGGCAGATGAGGTGATAATTACAGGAACTGCAGGAACTGCAGAAAAGTAGCAGAATGATGAGCATCTGTACCAGCCTAGCTTAGCAGTTAGCTAGTGTTGCAAGGGGAAAGGTTTGGAGAGGACGTATTTTCAGCCAGTTGTTCTTTATATAGTAGTCTGCTTGTTGGATATGAAATAAAGACAAGTTAACAAATTTGTGTATTTTCATGAGACAATACCTCTCGCAGGAATATTTTCAGAAACAACTGCACACATGTAGGCTATCTGAAGTGATGGTAGGAACATTAGCCAAGAATTCAGCTCTTGATCACTGGCACCTGATAGCAAACATAACCACCTGAAGGAACAAGACACTGGTTGTAGAGCACAGCATGAAACCATTCCGTAACATTAGACTATTTGTTTCCCAGACTTGTGACAAAACTCCAAATTCTTTTCTCACAAAAAAGGGCTACATAAATGAGCAATTCTGGCTTGTGTCCAGTGTCTTTTTTCACATCAGCTTTTCCCCCCAAACAAAAGTCAGTAAGAGCAGCAGGAGATTCTTACAAAGTAGGCTAAGTGTATCTCACTACCTGACACATAACCCTGTCTTGCCATTGCTTCTTATTATTTGGGAAATGCTAGACATATTTCTGGACTTCTCAAACACGCTCTCATCTTACCATAACAATCTGATTCAATATGTGGTTTTATTGTTATGGAGCTCAAAGGCTAAGCTGTCTGCCTGTAGCAGACAGTTTGGTATTGAAATTCAAGCTGTAGTTATGAATTGGGTACAGTTAAGATTTCTCCACCCAAGGTGAGTTTTGCAGCAGGCTCGACCTCGACTAGGGCCTTATGCAAAAACAGCTATTTTCCAATGAAGAAAGCCCATCATTTTGTAGGTAACTGCTAACTGCAAACATTAGACAGACAGGAGAAGCAAGTTCAGAATATGCAGTTTATGATCTCTCTGTAGCCTACTCTGCCGGTTTTCTGCCATCTATCTGCATGTACATCTTACAATTGTGTTGCTGGGAAACCTGTTAATGCGGATGACAAAAAATGTACTTCTACATCTTGAAAGGCTGTGCCTCTTATAATCCCATGTGGTATGTTCCCACTTAACAAGTAATTGTATTTTCTCTTCACGTATTTAATAGAACAACATGGCAGCAGTGCCCTTAATTTCTTCCTTGTGCTTGGAGGACAACCTAAGTGTTGAGTGCAAAGAGAAGTGCACACAATTAGCTAATATAATTCACAGATGTGCTCACTGAGTTGTTTTTTTCTCTCTCTTCCTTTCTCTCTCCGTCATCCCAGCATTTCAAACAGGCTGAGCAACCTGAGAGTTTGGACACGCTCTCTGCTCTCACCCCACTGTGACCTACTGGCACATACATTTCAGATGACGTAGTAATTAAAATACACTAATTTGATAATAATGCAATAACAGCAGCACCCTGAAGGGCTAATTTAAAGAAAACATTTTCCCAGACCGCCAGTAAAGCATCTGTAATGTCGCACAGAAAATACAGTAGCCTGTTGGTGTGCTTCTTGAGGTCTCAGGAGTATTTAAGGGTACTGATTTCACACCACAATCATTAAAATCTAAGCTCCCTTTTGGCTGAGAGCGCCTGACTGGCGACGGCGCCTGCAAATGATATTGGATCCCCAAGGTGTAAACTTGATGGATATCTGAGGCTGTTTTGCAAAGGGTTAAGTTTGAAGCTCCTCCACAGATCAAGGCATAGTGACAATTCCAAGCTAAACTTTATATTATTTTAACTGGACTGTGAAGTTCATAGGGCATCTCTGAAAAAGTTTTTAGATAAAAAAGACTAACTTAAGGCAAGTAGAAGGGGAGACTTGATTAAGAACATTGACCTATTTTTAACATATCTGAATTTAAAAATATTAAATAAAAATATCACTTTGACATAATTTACCTTTCCTTGATGGTTCAGAGAGGAGAGAGCAACACAGATCATGAAAAAAAGAGCGAAGGAATACATGCATTCAAACCAAGCATGTCTTCAACCAACCTGTCGCTAGGAAGTGATTTTGTTTTACAGATTTGCCATATTCTTTAGTAATGGTTTCGAGTTAATCTCATTTTTCATTTAACCAAAGTTTAAAAAAATAAATAAATAGAAAAACTATCTGTCCTGATTATTGATGCATTATTGACCCAGCAGAGCTACTTATTTGAAGACAAAATGCCCATAATTAAGCCATGGCTGTCAAACCCTCCAACATACTGTAACTGCAAACAAAAAGATGAATTTTCTGGACATGCTTATCCAGCCTTGTAAATCATTAAACCCTCATGCTTGGAACCTGATCCCAACTGTCCATCAACCATGAATATAATTAAATGTAAGCCACAATACACAGTGATTTTGCCCCCAATTCCTCCTAATCAAGAGACAAAGACAAAAAAATTGAGAGCAGGGGAAAGAATTTGGCCCTTTTATCCTTCCCTTTGTACCGTTTGCATGGTGGCTTTGAAGCCTACAGAAGTGGAAGTGAAAGTGATTGAACTTGCTCAGTGAGGCTTGTTCTACAAGACTGAGTTGCGCAAATCACGCTCATGACCCATTTGTGGGTGTTTATTAACCCAATGTACAGTACTTCCACATTTTAGTTCGCTAATGAGCAGTGAGGACATGGCTACATAGCACATGTGAGCATCACCTTAGCCTTGTGGAATGCCAGCTCCGCGTTTCAGTCTGTCAGCATGAAACAATTACTTCATCAGGATTAGATTCTTTGCTTAATAGATGCATCATTTTGCCAGTGAGATGAAGTAAAACAAATAAACAAAAAGATAACGATATTTGGGTGAAACCTAGAAACCCAACAGCCAAGAACTCCTCTTATGGATATCATATTTACTGACTGCAGACTCCTAGAGGGTGGTCGCTGGCATGGTTTACTTTCACAGGCGCATGCTTCCATTTGTCATTGTTATGCTAAACACTGCTTTGGTACAGAGGAAATTGAGTTAAGAACCATCCAGCAGCAGGCTTGTCCTTATCATTTCCATCAGCCTGATCAAAAACACATTGAGCTCCCACCAACAGAGGGTCAGAAAGTCACGTAACTTTAGGAAGGCAGCCATTTCCTGAGCACTCCATGTATAACTTCTTTTGGCAGAGTTGTAGCATGTAAATAAGGAGCAACTTACTTGTAGTAATGTTAAGAATGTACTGTAAAACACTCAATGCAACTGTACACACAAAGGGAATAATAAGGGAGCCAGCAACAGAAATGTCAGAGAGGGATCTCTCAAAATCTGGGACAGTAAAACCAAAATAATCTCTATGGACAGATCCTACTAGAGATAAGTAAACAAAATGTGTACCCTCTGAGCTGAAGGCAAGATCCCACAAGAAAAAAAGACACAATTGAATCTACTTATGACCGTGAATGATATTAGTCTCACAGGAGGTGAATCTACATTTCATTACTGCACTTGTTGCCAAACCCCTGCTTAGCAAAATAGTCTACTGTCACACTCCACTATGACAACATGATTCAAGACTATTCAGATTCCAATTCATAGCTGACTGAGGAAATAATATAGCTTCAGTGGCAGATGGAAACATTAACAATACACCAAAATGTATTTCTGCTGACATAACATATTGACAAATAATTAGACATGTTATGGCAATATTACTCAGCCAGTGATTAGCCAGCAAGTGGAGGGGGAAGCACTGAGCCACACTAGCATGAGGTGAATATTATGTCACATTTGAAACATGGTTTATGTAATATTTTCTCATAATACAAAAACAAGTCCACACAAGTGAAATGCAGTATGTATTACCAAACAAACAAAAGTGGAATGTAATAGATAGGAAATACAATTTAAGGAAACTTTTTTTTAAGGAAACATTTTTTTAGACAGTGAATTTAAAAAGTGAAAGAAAGGCAAGTGCAATTTTAACATACATATGGCACATCAACGTAACATGATAAACAGCAATATAAAAAGGATGAAACTGACGAAACAGTCACTTTAAGCAAAGGAAAAAATACCTGTTTTTCTTGTTAAAGTGACTTAGGTCAGGGTGATTTTCAGACTAGTTATTCCAAATGTTTTACCTGAGTTGAATTCAGATTGTTTTTCTGATTTTTCGGGACAGACAAATTCACATTACAAGTAAAGTGCCTGAAATAAGACTTTCAGATGTACAGAAACTCTGTACATGTTGGTGCTCAGGAAAAAACAAAACACAAAGCAGGAACAGATAATCAAAAGGAAATCCCCGGAGTTCACCTCTTCATACAGGTGAGCTGTACATGTGACCTGCACACCTATTTTGTGGTCCTATGAAGCTAAACATAAGTGCTCTTAAAAAGGCACATCTCTGGATAAATTTGTGTAAAATACAGAACTTATCACATATATTTACCCATACCACTTCAATACTGTTGATTTGTCATGATTGTAAACTTCATCCAAGGGATTTGATGATTTCAAATAAAGGAGGCAGACAACAAAACAACCCTTTTATCTGGTCCTCATTGTCGCTGACCGCGTTCCTGCTTGAAGGCCATGATGAACTTCCAGGCTTCAACATACTGGGACAGGCAGATCTCTGCTGGGAAGAGTTCGCCCACATCAGGGGGGGTGTCCAGGTCTTTGCACTCCATGTAAGACACCAGTGTGTCTTTCAGGCTTTTAAGAGACAAAACATAGACGTCATATATGATCATACTTCATATGTGATCTGACATCACACATACAACAATCTAAATAAAATAAAAACATGTAGCAAAAACACCTGACCCGCTTCACTGAGGCAGAGCAGTAGAGGTACATTTTGAATAATTGATCCAAAAAAAGCTAAGTTAACAACTACGTTACTTAATAGCACAGTTTTTACTTGGACATAGAGTTTTAACTCCACAAGCCACAATCAAATAAAAGAAATTTGTAAAAAACAATCTCACTGTTTGTCTCTGTTTTTTTCCTGTAAAATGTAGCAAGCCAGCTCTGACCAAAGTTATCTTCAGGTTTGTTTTGTGTGCAGCACGCTTCATCGTGCCAAATTAAATAATTAAATAAAGTAGGAATGGAACAAGATCCATTTTGTTTCATCAAAGAACAATAACACGGCAATAGATTTTTCATTTTGAATGATCCGGCCTTAATTAGAGACACAATTTTAAGAATGTACTGTATAGACAAGTGAAGTCTTTTGTTTTACCTCCAGTCAGGCCTGTAGGTTTCAGGCGCATTGGGCTTTTTAAGGACCAGCACCAGAAACTCGTGCATTTCCAGCAGGAAAGAGTCAGCGCTGCTCTTTGAAAAGAAGCCAGTTAGCAGCCTGTGCTCGTCCTCACTCAGGGCCTGTTTGTACTTCTCTGAGACTTCCACAAAAGGATCCTGAAGAACACAGAATGTATGGAATAGGCAAAATAATAATAATATTGCACTTTCACACAGAAGGATGTATTAAGGAAAATGTAAGAAGCAACTGCTACCACAAATAACATTAATACCATTTCCACCTCTGTATCTGTATTCTAATGCCTTACCCTCTTGAGCCGCAGCATATTTTCTGATTTGAGTGAGGCCAACAGCTGCCACAGAGCCACACAATGCTTGAGACAGCACATGCTCAGAGCCTGTGAGCAAAGAAGGGAGAACATTAATTTGTATCTCATGTCTAGCACAAAAAGATCCACATTAATTAAAACAATGTTTACTTAAATCCAATACTCATAGAGGTGTAAGGGTAGTAGGGAGTAAAAGTATAGTATGACAGCACCAAAAACTCAGACAACAAAAAAAGTTGCTTTTAGGGGCAGATTTGGCAAATTGTTTGTATACAAAGTCACACAATTGTCTGTGGAAGCGAGAGATAAAATAACCGGTGACTCTGACAGGCTGACCTTGAGGATAGGTGCAGCCATCTGGTTTCCCATCTGCAGCACCTCCTCCAGGTAGCAGGACAGCTGCATGTGAGGCTCTCCCCCGGTCATGGCCAGAAAACCAAGAGCCACTTCCAGTGTAGACAAGGCCTCACACACCTCACTGTAGGAGTGCAACTCCCCAGCCACGGCGAACAGCGTGAGAGTCTGAAGAGGCTCCTGTTTGCACACAGACACAGGTCAGATCATCTCCTTAGGGGATTATCTATGGCAACATGGTGATGTGCTATTTGTGATAAATGGATGGTAGTTCCAGTACTGTACTGTATATTACAACTTACTTGCTGGACTTTTGCTTTGACATCCTTCAGGATAATCTCATAGTTGCGTTCATGTCTGTTCACTAGTGTTGGGAGGCCCTGTGGAAAAGGAACAGAGGCATTAGGTATTAAAAAAAAGAAAGAAAAAAAAAAAAAAGAATTCCAAACAAATAGGAGTCATTTCTGAGCTTTGCATGTGCTTTCCATTTGCTCACATTGAGAGTGATGAGAGGTTTGCCCAGTAAGAAGCGGGAGACAATCTGTTGCTGGATCTTGGGCAAGTCATACTCGTGAAGAGTCTCCTGGCCCCTCTCAATGCTGTACTGGGTGTTGGACAGAACCAGGGGCATCAGGTCCCTCTGCAGCTCATAACGAATCACATGCAGGTCAGTCACATCCGCCGGGCTCACCTTGTAGCTGGGGGAAGGATAAACAGATTAATTTAAAAATGATAATTGTAAATAATTCTTTCTATCCTTTTAACAATTTCTCAGAAATATTCATACATAAATGCAGAATATATTTTGGGCAGACGTTTACACACTATGTTCTTATAGCTAAACATGTGCAAGTGAGAAGAATGTGGCATGAGCGCCCCCACCTGGTCTCCTCTCCAGTGTGTTTGTCCACACAGTAGACTATGTCATTGTGCAGGGCAATGAGGTAGCTCACAAGGGCTGTAGAGCACAGGCCTGGGCCTTGTCGCCGTGGTAACAACACCTTGAAGTCACTGTCCAGGTCCAGGTCATTCTGGCAGAACTCAGCTGGGATCTTGATCTCCCCTGAACGACAACATTTCAATTCAAGTTGGATCAGGATGTTGGACAGGCCAGTGTTAGTGTAACAAAGTGTGTTTGTGTTTACCATTGGTGGCCAAAGACACTCTGAGCTGATTCCAGGTAGTCAGGAAGATCTTGATGTGTTTATCATACCAGCCTTTCAGCGAATCTGCACACATTAAAGAGTACACACGTCAACTAGAGGCATGACATGCAGTACATTGGATAGACTGTAAATAGCATATTAAGACATCTCCTGTGTGGGAGAGATGAAGTTCGCTTAAGAACATTCAATCATTGTCTCCTTCCAGGTTAAAACAACTCATTTCTTGGCAAGCAGGTTCTTAACTTGCAAGTCAACAGCTATTTTATTAAGACATTTCCAAGAAAGAGGTAATTAGGAACTGCGTGGAACTTTGTATATCTTCTGTGAGTGAGTCATACAATTGAAAAAGATGAAAACCATTGTTGTAGACAGATGTAGTTAGTTTCAGTACCTGCTTTCTGAATGTGGAGGAATTCTGCAATGGTGCCACAAGTCACCTCAGTGTTGTTTTGAAGCTTCTTGACCAGATGTCTCTGGAGCGTAAGAATATCAGGAAGGTGCTTCACCAGTCGGAGCTCTGTTTCCTAAAAATACACACACACACACACACACACACACACACACACACACACACACACACACACACACACACACACACACACACACACACACACCACACACACACACACACACACACACACACACACACACACACACACACACACACACACACACACACACACACACACACACACACACACACACACACACACACACACACACACACACACACACACACACACACACACTTTATGAACTGGTGTGTTCAATCGCTCTTTTATGAACTGGTATGTGAACAAGTATGTGAAAATTAAAGAAGCCACAATTTATTAAAATATGTTGTGTGCTAGAGCCAGTCTTGCCATATCAGTTTATATTTATGACACAGGAATATTTTTGCTGACTTTAAAAAGTGGAATTCCATGTCAGGAGATTGTTCTCTTACCTTATGCAGAAATCTCCAGAGCACCGGCAGGGTGTCTTTGCCATCATTTTGCTCTACAATGTGGGTGAGGCTCAGCAGAGACACTTTCTCCCTGCAGCTCCACACGACAGAACCGTGGATCAGAGAATTCTGGGGAAGTGAGGCCAAGAACAGACGGGGTTCGCCAAACATGAGCTTCATGATTGGATTGGCAGAGATGCGAGAGTCAGCCCGGATGAATGTGTTCACTTCCTTTAGCTGTCTATCCAAGTGCTGTGAAGGAGAAAATGACATAAGAAAACCTGCTATATGCACATATTTTACAAACAGGAAAAATGATATGCTGAAATTAGATGATGTGCTTTATTTGTTCCCTTGTAGAACAAATGATCAAATAGTATTTTTACCTTCAGCTTAGGTGTGATGAGAACGTTGCTCACTTCCATTTCCCATCCATTTCTAGCCTCTTTGGTGGAAAGCAAATTGTTATAAGGAACTGGCCCTGAAAGGAAAGACCAGCTGTGTTAAATAGTATGAATAATCCAGTGAATCTAGTGTTTCATTTTTTGAGGGCCGAATTTATCCTATGTAGGCAGTTCTCAAAAAAATTAAAAAAAATGTACTATAGTAACCACTGTAATTACATCACCATATCATTCCTAGAACATATGGAAAGATAGGGGTAACATTGCAAATAACAATCCTGACACCCGGATCCTGCATTTGTTGCCTTGAGTGACTTAAAATCACTCAATATAAAGTAACACCTCCATAACATTCCATGTGTACATACAGTGCATATGAACACCACACCATTTCTAACCACTGGAGGGCACCCCTCCCTCTCTTTTCTATTTTCTGTCACTGTCCTGCAGCCCACATCTTTCAGTAACAAGGTAAAAAAAAGGTAGTATGACAAGCCAGACACACATCAAGATGTTGAGTCTTGGAACTCATCATTGGCAGGGCTCAATCTGAGGGATGGGATAAATGGTTGTCTTTTAAATTCCCTCTGCACATAATAGGATTGCGCTACAACCAACCAGAGCAACGCTAGTTGATAGATTAAACTGTTGGTGTATCCGGTCGGCAAAACTTTGAACAAATCTTCCTTTTTTAACAATTGTCTTCAGTGCCGTTCTTTGTTCTTTTCTCAAAGAAAAGCTTAACTCCAAGTCTTCCTATGTCACAGCCAAAGCTGATTCAAACGACCGCTGCTTGCTTGCAGCCATCTTCTTGTTTTTAAGTAGCAGAGAACTCTGACGTCCTTATGTCAAGCCCGCCCACCGAATCTATACACGATGTGATTGGCCTGACCAGAATTTGTTTGTTTTTTACAGCTTGCAAGCCAACGGAGAGTTGCTAGACTAACCCTTGCTGCAAATTACATGTGCTGCCGCCAGGGTGCGTCAATATTTCTAAACTAGGAAGAAGGTTCTGGAGCAACACACTTTAGAAAGATGCTTTCACTACCTTTAAGAATTTAAGTGAAAACCATAACAATGAAGCACTAAAATGATGGACACGGATTGGTATATTTTTGGTATCATTATGTTGCTCCCAATATTGACACAGCTCATAATATTGTTACAGTAGGTTTGTTGTTCCTTACATGTTTGTTGCTGATTGGGTTCCAGGAGGCTGCTGATGAGCAGGTGAACAGCGCTGACTGTGTCATCTGTCCCTTTACCCAGGGATCGAATAAGATGTTTCATGTCCTTTCGCAGGTGAGCAAGTAGAAATGCACCTGGGTCAGGTACTGGAGGCTTGATGATGGCAGAGATGGACTAGAAACACAAGTAAAGTGGATGACTGACCAGACTCCTCCCTTTTAAATCCAAACAGCAAGATATCAACGGTGCTATAACACTAGAATGTTTTTTTTTGCTGCTCCTTTAAACACTCAAGAATATGTTGCAGGGGGAAGGATCTCCATTAAAACTGTACTCATTATTTAAGCTACCTGTGGTTGGCTGCAGGCACCCAGCAGCATGGCCATGTGAGTGAGCATGCGGACCATGGTGAAGGGAACAGGTGAAATGCTCTTTGTGTCCATCATGTCGGGATTGTCCCTGCGACTGGGGTCGCCGAGGATGTGGCCTTTCTGAGTGCGGTCACCCCTGTGAGAAAACAATTAATAAATTAAGACAAATTAAAAGAAATTGTAAACTAAATAACTATATTCTGTATTCCAATCTTTTTTCGAATTAACTGTTAGACCACTTACTGCAATGGAACGGATTGAAATCCTGACACAGGAATGTGGTTGTCTCCTCCAATTTCAACACCACAATCCAAACAATGACTTTTTTGCATGGGCTGGCCACACTAAAGAAAAACAAACAGGATGCAAAGAAAAATTATCATTCAGAGTATAAAAAAAAAAACTATAAAAAAGTTAAACTGAACGTAGCGTACCTCTCCAATGGTGCAGGGGTGACCATTTCGGCAATCTGTGGTAAAGGTAAATCAGAAATTACATATAAAAAAATTATAGAATTTTCAAGTATAGAATTTTAAAGAATATGTGAGTACAATGGGTACAGCTTTTGTCTGTTTACTTACGGTACCACTGCAAATGTCCCATAGCTTGTTGAGCCACTGCCAACATGTCCTCTGGCATGGTTGGCAAGAAGGCTGCCTGTACAAACAGATAAAACCACATTCAATTCAACTACAAGAAGAGGAGGCCTAGTTGCCAACCTTAAAGCAGCTGACAGTTTACACACTGTACCTGCATGTTGGCAGGTGCCATTGCAAGCTGCTGCAGGGGAGCTAAGATCTCCTTGTTCCCGCAGATCACAACAGCAGCCAGATGAATGGTTAATTCCACCGACACAGACTGGGCACCAGGGGCCCCAGGGCAAACAACCAATGGCCCCAGTTGGTTGGTCACCAAAGACTTGGCAAAAGCCTTCACCTGTGGGCTGGCAAGGAATTTGGAGTTCTGGATGTAGGCCATCAGGGCTTCCAATTGCTGCAGGTAAAAAGATACATAAATATAAGTAGTTAGTCAGTAGTTTACTGACAAATGCAGAAAACAGTCCAGTAAAGAACTGCATTTTTGTGTTTGGTTCCCATTTCAAAGTTGCAAGCAAAATATGACTTGAAAACAAGTTAGATGAACTCCCAACAAGTTTTTTTTTACTTGTGGTCATTTGCACAAATGGGTGCAAACAGATTATATCCGAGCAGTTCATAAGGTCTTATTAATATAAGATCTACCTCAGGCTTGGGATGGAAGCTGTCATTGGCTTCTCTGTAGAGAGTGGTGACTTCTCTGTACAGCGCCAACAAAAGATAAACTGTGGTACACTGTGGAAAGCATCTGCACCCCTATGAAGAAAAGAGCAACAAGATACCCGTGTAAACAAGCACACAAAAACAGAGGCCTGACCAGATGCTTAGTTACCAACAAGAACGTTACCTCACAAGTCTCGTCCAGTCCATCCATTTTGCCTTCCATAACTCCCTTTGCGACAGCATTTCTGATGGTCTTGTAATGCTCCCCACACACAAGATACTGGTCTATTGGGGTGGCTTCTTTACTCTGGGTGTAATCACAAATTCAACCACACTATTTAGTAACTGTTAGCATTACATTTAGAATACAACAGTGCCTTTATTTTGGCACCGATACTAAAAAATCATAATGTGGGTAATTGAACCTTTTGCAGGACTTCTTCAGGGAAGAGCCACCGCATGTCATCCACTTTGAGAAGTTTCAGGACAAACTCCACACCATGTTGGCTGCAGATCTTACGGATCAAGTAGACACGATACCAGTCGTTTCTACTGCGCCTACATAAGTTCATCACACTGATCAGGAAGGCTGTGGTTCCACTTTGACTTGTCTTCTGAGCCACTGCTGTGATTAAAAATAGAATGACATTTTGGTAAATTTAAAACATTCTAAAACACAAAGTAATCTCATTTCACTAGTATGTGAACAGTATTTGAGAAGATAATCCTGTATTTCATCAAAATGAAAACACCTGTTGCTCTGAGGTTTTCCACAATGAGGCTAGCAGCCATATCCAGGTCCATACGCACTCTGGCCACCTGCTGCAGATATTCCACAGTGACTGTTTCGGCAAACTGATCATGTGAATGTAGGTAATCAGTCAGGAAGGCACTTTCCTCCTGCAGACACACTTGCTGGTCTGCAATGGACTTGAACTGCGACCTTTCAAACATGGAATCCTAGAGAAATGAAAAGCAACTACCATATGAACGTTGCATCACAATGCAAGATATCAAAATCCACTGATGTGATTAGCGGATTTGCTTTTAATTTATTTTATCAAACAGACAAAAAAAGTCAGAATTCCTGTGTACCTCCAAGCAGTTAACGTACAACGAGTAGAGTTCAGTTTTGTCTGTCTCCTCCAAGATGTTGCTCTGCTCAACTGCCACCAGATATTGCTGCAGGTAACCTTTAACTTCATCAAAGCTTCAGAAACGGAAAAATGACACAACAATGAGAATGTTAGAAGCGTACATTTAAGTATGCTTTATCCAATGTGCAACAATAGCACCTTACCTGTACTTCAGCAGTAGTTTGAGCACTACTGACCGAACCACTGGATTTTTATCCACAGAGTCATCAAATGGAGAGAGCACCTTTGTCAACATCTGTCGATTAACTGGAAAAAACAAAAAGGATAGTCAGAGATGACAACACATGTGTAAGCAGATACATGGGTGTGCACATACCCAAGTGACCAGGGTCAGAGCAGGGCCCTACCTCTGAGAATGGGAACAGTGTTGGCTTCCACCATGAGAAAGGACAGCAAATGGAAAATGACAGCTGAACAGGGGGGGGAGTTGTCCTTGAAGCACACAGTAGACACCAGGTCAATGAAGAAAGCGTTGCACTGCTTCCTGAACTGAGCATGTTGGTTGATTAGAATCCTAAACAAAACAAGAGACACAACAGCTTTTTGTTCAAATGCATTACATGCCAAGTTTACACAGCATGGGGTTACCTTGAGGAACTTATAACAGAACAGTGTGTGTGTGTGTGTGTGTGTGAAGCACACCGTATCTGTGCCTTTTATGAGAAACAAACATCTAAATCAGTTCTTGTTATAATCCACATGCAGTTACCAACCTGATGGCATCTGAAGGAACTATGGGAAAGTCGTCGTTAACTTGCTGCATGCAGAGGGGACAGTACATCTGACCGGGGACCAACCACTGTTTGATACAGGTAACACAGTAGATGTGTTCACATGGCAGGCAGAGCGGATCTTGGGGGTCTCCCATACACACAGGGCACTGTGTAAGACCAAACCTGGAAAAAACAATGGATGGATGACACAAGGTGGAGGAAAAGTGCAGCAGAGATTCTGATGAAGGCAAACGATAGAAAACTGTATTTCTACCTGAAGATGCGTTCTACGGCTCCATCTTTGCAGGTTTTGAGCAAACTGATTACTGCCTCGAATGACTGCTGAGTTTTCAGGTCAGAATTTTTTTCCAGTATCTATGACAAAGTACAGGTAATACATGTTATTTAGGACAAAGGAATTCTTGTTGATGCAGTTTTATAGTAATTAACTGAATTCATGAAAATTGAGGTTAGTACAAAGAACCCAGACCGACCTGACAAAGCCCTTTTGTATGCTCCAAAACTAAAGGTGTCAGCTTCTTCTCTACCTTCTCAATGCCCAACAGCATGTGTTCCACAAATAGAGAAAGAGAAAATATCCGATTCCATCCAGCTCTAAGAACAACGAAATACAAACAAATAACCATCATACTCAACTGAGCTAAAACATTATCTACTGCTAGCTGTCCCACCATTTAAATATATATTTAGTTAAGCGTGACTTACTGGACTCTACAGACCATCGCCTTGCTCCTTTCTCCATAGCGTCTCACAATGTCTTCTGAGCAGTTCAACTCAATGGGAACCCGGAGCTTTTTGACCTGTCTGAGCCATGCTTGTCTTTGGGCATCTGTGTCCAGGACTCTAGGCTCAAGGTACTCCACACATGCAAGAGCAGCATACACATCGAGTACCTTGAAGACAGAGAAATATGATCAGTACACATCACAGATTACCAAACATAATTTAATCTTAAAGTCAATTTTGTGCATGCCAAATTCAAAAACATTGAACGATAACAGGAAAAAGAAAAGTATTATTTTATTATAAATTAATTATTTAAACTAAATAGTCTTTAGATGCTCACCATTTCATCCCCGTCTCTGGTATGATGATTCTTCAAGAGGTGCTGGGTCACCTGGGGCTCAATGCAGATCATTCTGGAGAGATTCTGCAGTCGGTTTTTGAACTCATGATAAGCAGCATGAATCCAGGGAAGAGATGCCACTGTATCAGTGGCATTGAGCTGCAATCGCAGCTCATTGACACAACAGTTTAGGGCACCACACAGGAGCTATAAAAGCAAATAATGAGTGTTAGCATATACATGCACACAACATCACACAAATGTAGTGTTATGAACGGCTTCAAGTAGTACAGAAACACAACCTGCAGATCTTCCTGACAAGTCACATTCATCGTCATGGAGATGAAATCCTGAAGGTAGCGTTGGAAAAACTCGGTCTGCATCTCTCGGTCTGCTTTCTCAATGTATCGTCCCAGTGGCGTCTTCCAAAAGAACTCATCAAATTCTTGTTGAGTGTGGCCTAACCAACATACATTTTAATTTAAAAAACAACGTTGTGGTAGTGACATGCCAGTTACGGAGAGTGTTATCAGGCTATTACCTTCACGCTGAAGCGCATGAACCCAGAGTTCCTCCAGGTAGTCCTTGATCCTCCAGCTGAAGGGCATACTGCAACACATGTTCCTGTCTTGGGCAATGTAGTTCTGGACAAGGATTGTTCTTGTCCCACAACTGCAATAAGAGAAAACAATGAAAATGTTTAAATATGTAAAGTAAACAGTAGGTTAAATTTTACCTATATAGGAATTTTGACTCCTTTACGCAAAGTGCAATATTACCACCACTTACTTGTGGTCCAATGTTAGGTGTGCAATTTCAAGCAGCTTATCATTGCCAAAGATATCCAACCAAAGTCTCTTGACAAATTCACCACAGTTTGTATCTAGCAGGATGTCCAAGTTTTGGTTACGGTCAATGACTGAAAGCAGTTGCGCCAAGAGGGGGATGACCACAGCCTGAATACGCTTCCATAAGGTGTGCCTGTCAACAATTCACAGTGCTGTTAAACATAATGGGAATATAAGGCAAACACATACATTTTGTATGCTGCAGTTGAAGCACTCACCTGAAAGTGCCTCCTTCTTGCAAGGCATCAATGTTTGAGGCCTCCTTAATGACCCAGTTGCTTTTGATGGATGAGAAGGTGTTGCCATCATTAGTCACCAGCAATGAGTGAAGATGCCTCTTCACAGTTTGCAGAAATTCACCTGATAAGAGTTTAATAACATGATAAGCAATGATTGCATTGATCAGCATGATTGAAACTGCAAAAACACAAAAAGAAAATGTGATTAGTACCTTTTACTTCATCATTGTCACTGAGGAGTGTCAGCAGCATCTCAACTCTCCGAGTACTGCGCAGGCCACTTTCCACCTGGTCCCTCAGCA
This sequence comes from Etheostoma spectabile, assembly GCF_008692095.1. Lineage (NCBI taxonomy): Eukaryota > Metazoa > Chordata > Actinopteri > Perciformes > Percidae > Etheostoma > Etheostoma spectabile. The sequence goes on along the minus strand of NC_045751.1, from coordinate 7,101,349 downwards.
TGCCTACTGCAGCCTGCACACAGCTCCGCACTAGTGCTGTAGTGTCCACAACATTATATAAGCCCTGCAGCAAGAGGAAAAGTCAGAAAAAAATATATATTGCAAAGTTATGTTTTTTTTTAGCGCAGCAGATGTTTGAAATACAAGTTGTCTGTACTCACATTTTCCTCTGACTCTGCTTCCTCATGCACATTTTCAGTGTACATGTCATCCACCTCCATGCCATCTCCATGGAAAAGAATTTTGTATTTTAATGTTACAAAAGGAATTTTATGTAGAGTAAATTATGATTTGCAATCAATAATTTATCAATCAGTTACCTTCAGGTTGACTCATCTTGGTTTCAAAAATTTGACTAATAGTCATGTTTTGCAAGGCTTTGATGTCTGAAACAATGTCTTTTGACCGTCTGAGGTCATCAATGTGAACTGATCTCCACGGCCCTGTAAACAATAACATGTTTCAGATTATTCTTTAAACAATGTGATACAATTTGTTTTTAAATCACAAGTCATGGTTGCCTTACCTCCATGAAAGCAAACGTAGGAGGTCCCTCCTTCCATTCTTGGCAGTCTGGTAATGAAGTAGACAAACACCCTGCTTCCTGTGCTCTCCTGAGTTAGCTTGTTGATTTCATTTATGGATGAATACCTAAAAATGAACAGGAAAACTCAATAGAGCAAAATAATCCCACAGTTGTGCATACCCAACAGAGATGAAATGTTGGACCTACTTTGCAGATGCAATGAGATTGGCACTGTGAGAGGCCTCATCAAAATCACACTGAATGAGGAGAATCTTGGTGCAGGGCCCAGCGATATTACTGCCATTTTCAGCTGTTATGAAGTTCCTACAAGAAAACAGAGAATAGACCTGATCTTTGCATTGAGATCATATATATATATATACATACATACACACATATACATATATACATACACATCTACATGTATATATAGACATATACATATATATATATACACACACACACACACACACACACACATATACATATATGTATATATATACACACACATATACACACACACATAAATATATATATTTATATATAATTATTCTTTAACAAACCTGATCTTCTTTAGGAAGGAATGCTCAGTGTCAAACTGCTGCAGTGAGAGGAGCTCAACACTATGCAACACTTGCACTAGTGGTTCCAGGTCAGATAATGTCAGAAGTCTGGAGAATGTTGTCACCTATAGTTTAAAATAACAAATACTTAGTCCAAAATATCTACAGCTTTGTGATATATTTTACACTAGTATGACAACTTTAAGGTTACCTCTGTGAAGAAGGAATAGCAATGGACTTCCTGCCTTGTGTGAGCAAGAATGAAGTCAGCTAAACAGTTGTTATTCTGCTCTTCAAAGTAGACCCTGGCCAGATTTTCGCTCTCCACTTTGGGAAGGCCTGTGCAGTCCAACCGTACAATTGAGTCTGGTGTGGCACATTTGAGCAGTATGAGTTTAGCCTCATCCAGTATTCTCCTCTCAGGGTCTGAGGTTTCCAAACTGTCATTCTGCTTCTCTATTACTTGAAGCACCACAGAAGCACATGTGTCTGAGTGGTACCCGATGAAGACGTCTGGCAGTTGGTACTTGTAAGCCTGAGCTACTGATGTATGTTGACTGCTGAGAGACACAAAAAGTCTTAACCATTTCTCCAATTCATCCACCATCCTCTTCTGCTCAGTTTTAAGGACAGTGTGGATGTCCAGGTAGTGTTTCTCCAGCCTGTTGATGAGAGGAATTGGGAACTGTTTGTAGACCACCTCTCTTTCCTCAATGACAATTAGCCGGAAGTCTTTGTGCACCCTACATTTCACACGGTGTGTTCCCAGTCCAAGGTCCACATATTTCTGTCCTCCCAAGCAGACATAGTATTGGTTGAGGGCATCATACAAACTTTCATAGAGGTTCTGCAAGTTTAGGAGCACAACTGTTTGACCTGTCTCCATGCAGATCTTTACTCTGTTGATGTTGCGGCAGATTTGGGTGTACTCTTGGTCTTTCGGGAAACTGGATCCAAAGATTATTTCTGGCTGACCACTTTTTGAAAAGAAGGTTTGCTGCAGGATCTGTAGTGCTGCGTAGTTCTTTGTTAGCACCAGCAGGTACCGACATTCTTCTTCTTGTCCAACTGTTTGAAGGTTTTCTCTCACAAACTCAATGGCACTGATGTTCTCCAGGTTGGGTGAAATCTGCAGACTTTTGGTAAAAACAGTAACTGCATCCACATCATCCTTGCCACTGAAATTTCTCAGCACTGCCTTCACAGTTTCTTCTGCAGTGGGCTTTCTTTGAGAAGCCCTGGCTGCTGCAAAAATCATTTTAATCAAGCTGTAATAGTCACGTAGGCCAAAAAAGCCTTTGCCTTCTTTGCAGAAGATGTCTAAATAGGCGCTTGCAAAGGGTTGGAAGAAATCCCTGACCTTTTCCAAAACCATTGCATCAGATTTGCAAATGCCTTTAGCACTCATGATGAGTTCCCTCTCATCAGGGTCACCACGGGAGACAAAAATGCCTCTGTTCATCTTTGCAGGGTCTAAAGCCCAGTTGGAGATGCCAATGAATCCAACCTTTTTGTGAGGTAGGGGCTCATCATCTATGCATCCCTCTTCTAGCAGTGGATGAAGGGTTTTCAGTGGCATCTTTGGAGAGTCCTCAGCCAGGCCAATCTCATCAAGAACCACAACTGATATGTACTCGTCCAGGTTCTTTCCTTCCTGAAAGCGTCCGCATTGCTTGAATGTATTAATGATGCCTTCTGGTGTTGAGTGAGGGCTACACTGGAAGGAAACCAAATGGATCTGTTTAAGCTTTTTGTAGAGGTCAGAATGAGCAGCTTGGCCCTGCATTGCATCTGCTACCAAAGTTTTAGACAGAGATTTTGAGCTTCCAGGTTTTCCAACTAAGAAGAGAGGGATTCGTAGCTCAATGCAGATAACCATCATGAAGACGTTCTCTTTAAGAGCACTGTTTCTTGCAATAGTATCCCCCATTGGCACACCACTTAGAAGTAAATCCTGCACAAGTGTGATTTCCTGCATTACTTTTGCTGGTAAGTATGGTTGTGGAAGGCATTTGCTGATTTTCTGTCTGTATTTATCCTTTTCCTTTTCTAGGCATGCATGGTAGCACACTCCTATGGCCATGACTAGGGACCAGAGTACAGGGTCTCTCACTTCAGGCTGGCTGTGATGCCTTTCATTCTTCTCAGCATTTTGAGTAATCTCAAATTTTTCAAGCTCTGCAAACAACATGTTGTGGTTGTCGTAGAACCAAACAAATGATTGCATACAGCGTTCAACATCTCTCAGACTGACAAAGCTGCATTCATCCTTTCTCTTCCGCATGTACTTCTGTGAAGCTGAAAGGACGTCAGTGATCCACTTGAGGTAACTTTGATCAATTTCTTTGTTGTCAACCACTCTCTGCACAATCTGTTGGATGTATGTTTTCTCTGTTTGATCATTTAACTGTCCAAAGTCCCACACCAGAGGGATCATGCTTGGAGGTAATGCTTGAACTCTATAGACTAATTGGCGAAGAGGGATGGACCCAAGCTTTTCATCAGTCTCTTCAGCTCGAACTTTGTACCCAAGACCAGCAGATTCTAACCTCTGAATCATCTCATCTGTGTGCTTTCGGTAAGGGTTGCATGCTGCAATAATCTGCAGTCCAGAGTTGGGTGTCAAGCTTTCCCCCTTGACTGTCTTGTCACAGAGGACCTCCTTAATGCTGCTGATGGCATCGGTAGTGTTGGCCTCATCAAAGAAAAGAACAGAGTCAAATCCATAGTCTTGCTTGTTAATAGAAGCAATGTCTTCTGCCTCTCTGATTTTGGTGTAAATCATCTCAGAAGTTGTCCCTCCATGCACCTTGACCAGTTTCATGTTCTCAGTGGCCACTCCGCTCCTCCGCAACTCACAAAGGAATTTGATGAGCCTAGTCTTACCACACCCCGTCTCGCCCATGATAATGACAGGGATGCCACACCTAAACCGCATATGGATTGCCAGCATCTTTAGTATGTTGTCAGTTGTAAGTTCATATGTTTCATCAGGGTCAAGAGGCCATTGGATACCAAGAACATTGCAGATTCTCTCTATTTTCTCCCCTCTTGGAAGGCAATCAAAGTTGATGTTGAAAGGGACTCTCTGAAGTTTTAGCCCTTCATACAATTCTCTTGTCATGACATTCTTTTTTATCACCCTTCTTGAGGTGGGATCAATAGCATCAACAGAATTCTGTTCATTGGGCTCAAGATGAAAACCAATGAAGGTCATGGACACATGGTCATCATTAAAGAAGATGTATGGATGTGGTTCTGTTTCCCATCTCTTTCTGATCAGGAAAGGAGCCAAGTCTTCATCTCGGACACCAGACAGGTCCATCTGCAGCCTGCCAGGACTCTGGTCAGAGATGCTGAGTGATGGAGTGGCAAAGTCCTTTGCCATCAGAATCATGAAGTCCACCACAAATGTTTTGAATCCAGTCAGCGTGTCTCCAGTGAAAGTAGCATCACAAAAAACAGATGTCTCACAGTCTTTCAGCTGAAGGTTAAGGAACCATGCAAAGTTCCTCAGTTCGGCCCAGGATGGGTCCATAATACCACAGTACATGAGAAACATCTGAAGACATTCCAAATGTGTCCCTTCAACATCCTGATACTTAAAAACATCAAGATCACTGTGGTTATGAAACCTTGTGAGATACTGGTATGGCCGCTGAAAGGCTGCACTCCTGAATTCCTCATCATCCATTAGTGGGTCATCAGTGCTCACAATGGTAGGATGTTCTTGCTTCCTCATCTCTAGCATTAGCACCTCTTTGGGAGGTCGGCAGAAAATATTTGGAAACACGTCAATGAATGTGCTGTTTATTGTTTGAACCTATGTAGAAAAAAAGAGATATAACCACCGGTTTAAAATCAGATGACAACTGAATAGTGGTAATGTCAAAATTGTAAAAACTCTTACCTGCCGTGAGGCATTTCTGGTTGACATGACAGATGGCTCTAAAATCTCTATGACATACAGCTGCGTGTCACTACACTTCCACATCTTTCCCTCAGCGTCCATCAAATAGCGCAGGATCAACAATTTGAAAAGAAACTCATGGAGACCTTTCTGCACCTTTTCAATCACATAAAACACAGTCCATTAACACCATATGTAAGCTGCCAATACGTGTCCTATTACAGCAATCCGGCTATATTGCACTAATCATCAACTTGAGACTCATTATTACCGATGATGTGATGTCAAAATGGAACATCACAAGTTCTTTCCTCTTGGGGGTGTTCAACAGAGATTGAAGGATGACATTTTCATCAACATTTGGTTCAATCAAGCGGATGCACTTCATCAGTGATGTCTTTTTGGTTGAGTGCTTCAGTTTTTCATAAAGTCTCTTGACATAGAGAGATTTACCTGCATTTAAAAGAAAAAAAGGTAACTAACATAGGTATCAATGATCTTAGGAGTAAAATATTCACCATTGATAATTTAAAATAGCTGAGTACTGTACATATTTACTAACCAACACCAGCCCTTTTGGATGAGACAACACCAACGCACAGTCGGTCTTTGAATGCAGCCGCAGCACTGCATTGATCTGCTGGGACAATGTAGTGTTTATAGAGGTACCTCTGGATCCTCGCCAATGGCTCCTGGGGAACCATGTGCAATCTGTACTGGCTGAAGGCTGAGGGAAGGTAGGCATGTTCTCTTTCCAAGCTGCAGATTATGACAAGTTTGTAGTCTTTCCTGCTTTGCATTTTCATTCGCTGAAAAAAGTTCTCAACTTTAGAGCTCACATCATAAGTGAGCAGATCTCCATACAGTAGACAGTATATCTTCTGTCCATTGTAGCCTGTGCTGAGACAGCGTCTGAGGAATAGCTCAACCTGTTCGTATGGTGTTGAGGAGTTGCACAGTAGGACTTCATCATAGGTGGGAAGTGTCTCTTCTTTGCTACTCATGTAAACAGAGATGCAAGATGTCAGGACCTCATCATGTGGGCAAACAATGAGGTTTGGATTCCCGGCAGTCAAGCCTTTAGGTAGCTGCCTCTGTATGAAATCCCCAATGTTATCATCAGAAATGCCTTCTTCACACTCATCGTCTTTATTCTCATCTTCTTTGTTGGCCAGTATTTCCAACAGTCTTCCTAGACTTTTTATATCAAGAATGTGGGGAAGATAATTCTTCATGTCTTTCATAAAAGCATTCCATATCAGATCAAATTTCTGCGAACCATCTGCTTGTTCCACAAGACTTAGCAGAGGATCCAGCTCACTAGTAAAGTCTGGATTTCCCAGCTCACTTCTTGGCACCATAACAAAAGTCTGGAACTCAATGTCTTCGTTTTGCTCTTGTGGTTTGGTGAGGATCTCATACTGGAGTTCATGCCAGACCTGCCTCAAGTCTGAGGCTGTGCAATTTGGTTTGACGAAGGAGAGCAGCATGAGTACTTGGTCCTCCATATTGGTCACATTTTGCTGAGTCAGCTTGCTGCAGAGGTAGACAATCTGTTCGGCTGTATAGTAGTTCAGATAGTAATGCTGGGATCTTTGCTTGTCCACGAAATCCATCCAATAGTGCAGGCACTTTTCCATTTTCCTGCAAAATTCTGGAAGCTGCTCCTCTATACTGCCTTCCACAATGACAACACTAAGAACACTGCCCAGGTTAAAGTCCATCACAATGCTGTGTTCTTCAGAGCTCAAACGGCAGTTGATTTGCGCTTCCCAGTGCCTGAATAGAGGATTTCCAGCAGTGTAGAGGGCAATGAATGCCTCAGCTAGTCTTTGAACACTGGCAAAAACCTGAAAAAGAAAAATAAACTAAAGTCAGATGCAAATATGAATGCTGTTAAACATTGAGCAAATGACAATGATTACATATTCATTACATTTTACGCATTAAGTACACCCAAGTCATTACTGTTGATGTCAATAGATATTAGCTCTGTCCCTGTTTGTCATATGTTATTAATCCTTGTATTTGTTTTATATTTGTTTTAATTATTGTGATTTTTGGTTACAACAACTTGATGCATCTTCAAAGATAGAGAATTTTTGCTTAGGATTATAATTATTATATAGAAGTAGTAGCAGAAGCATTGGTAGTTGTAGTAGTATTTCAACTCCTATGCTAAACAAATTGACCTAAGTTAATTAAATAAAAAAGGGAAACATTTAAATATACCTCTGTAAAACGATCAACTTCATTCTGCCCTTGATCACCTTTCCCAGACATAAGCATGAGTTTGTTCTGCAGCTCCCGCAGGTCCTCAAGTGTGTAGCAGCGCATCTGCTGATGAGCCTCATCATGCTCCTCTGGAATCTGCAGCTTCAGGGCTGTGTCAAGAGTCAACTGGATTGAAACACAGAAATACTTTAATTGTAGAAATTTTGTTCTCAGAGAAAACATATGTGCTGCATGTACATAGGGACGCCCTCAGCTAATTGTTATTCACCTTTTTAACACTTTGTGCACTGATCAGGTAGATACCCTTGTTGTTGATGGCTGATGCTAAAGAGAGAGATGACAGCTCCACTGATCCATGACTGTCCTTCACAGTCTTCAGCCATTCCAAATGGCGTGCACTGTCCCGCTACAAAAGAAGACAATTCTAAATTAAGCTATTAAATATTATTTTCCATTTCATAAGGCTACTATGCCAACTGTTAGATAGTTTGATGTTTAAGAGTTGTTGAGTTCTTTCAGCAGTAGCATTAGCAAGGTGTCCTCTTACTAGCTTTTTTGGTAGGTTGCTGTCATTCTCCAAAGCTCTCCAGAGCTTCTTGAGCACCTCTTTGAGGACATGAAAACCAGCATCTGGTTTGAGCTCATATAGCATTGACGAATAGCCAAGGACAGCACCGTGGAAGCAAGCTACGCGATCCACATCCATGTCATTCTCTCCCGCAGAAATGGAAGCCAGGTCAACGAACACTTTCAACTCATTGATATCTAAAAATTAATAAATATAAGTTAGCTGAATGCGCATTCAAATAAATTGGTTGGGACTACAGCAATTAACTATGTTTACCTTCAAGTGCATCTTTTACCCATCTAACAAAGTGTCCTCTGAGTCCCAGCTCAAGTAGGCACTGACTCCGGGCCTCAGTGATGTCCACCAGGACCATCTTGGCCTGCATCAAGTCATTGTCAATCCGATTGAGCTGCTCTGTCTGAAAGTCTGCTTGACTCTGAAGAGATAAAAAGACAATTTTAAATTATTTTTAAAAACAATAAAGAAACTTAACACACATGGTATGCAAAGGGAGATTTTTAGCCTTATTCGTTTTCACATAATCAGTCTTAGTTCAAAATATGGCCACTTACAACTTCTCTAAGAGTCTCGAGAACCCTGAAGTCCCCTTGAAGATTAAGCGTCTCTTTGACCATCATGATAATTTGAGCCGAAGCCACAGCTAGATGAAGATCGTGATACTGCTCGATCTGTTGAACCCTGCTGTGGATCCACTGTTTGTCGGTTGATTTATCGATCATGCACATGATGTCCAGGTCCAGTGCAAGCTCTTCGTACTTGCCCTTGTAATCTCTGAATAGCTGGTTTACCTCCTCAAGCCTAATGCTGCCATTCTTCAGACAAGTGTAGATGTCTTTGTAATCAGCAAAACAAGGCTCGAAAATGTCGTCATGTATCATTTCTGGTGTTGCCATAACGTCCGCTACGCCATGTTCGCCAGCGTGGTCATCTTCCATTTCTTCAGTGGCTATGAGTTTGGCTTGTTTCTCCCAGCATACTTTGAATATATGACTCTCTCTAAAGGTGAACAGGACCTCTGTCATGTTTCTGATTTCTTCAACCAGATCAAAGTAGGTGACAACACCAGCCTTGGCAGAGGACAGTTGGTCAAATGGATGAACCTCCATGAAATGGTTCAGGGGCATAATCTCAATGTTGACCTGCTGTCTCTCTTCCATGTCGGCAACATCAACTGTCAAGGAAATTAAATAAACGTGTTATATTTGCCCCAAGTGTGTAATCAAACCAAACTGACTGATTGTACACCATACCGGTCATATATTCCTTTAGTTTTTGGCTCATTGTTAAGAAGACGTCCACAAGCTCCTTCTCATGGTGCACAGCTTTCACTTCATCCTCTCTGCACTGTAACAGCCTCCTCATTTTGGCATTATCCTTGTATTGTTCATTCTCAGAGAGGCAATCTACACACACACACACACACACACACACACACACACACACCACACACACACACACACACACACACACACCACACACACCACACACACACACACACACACACACACACACACACACACACACACACACAACACACACACACACACACACACACACCACACACACACACACACACCACACACACACACACACACACACACACACACACACACACACACACGTTCTAGGGTTCTTTATTATTGACAAACAAATGTATTCAGAAATCTCTGCTGACAAGCAGACTGTTATTACCAATCTTCAGCAGATCTAAGAAGACGTTTCTCTTCTCCAAAATGATGTTGAGCATGCTGGTCTTAATGTTTCCATGGACCAGTTGCTTGTTGATTGCTGTGAATGAAGATATGGCTATAGCAATTCTGTCCCTGGCATCTTGAGAGAGCGTCTCAATCACGTTTTTGTCTGTACCTGCAATTATAGAAATGTTAGTGTTTCTGTCTAAAACCACATTACTTATTACAATGCTCAGTTTCTGCCATGAATTCAATCATAAACTGAGGCCTGGTTTCCTATCATCTGTTCTTTTACAATTATATTCTATCTGCCTACCCTACGGAAGTTTTCATTTTGGTGTGTACATATTTTAATGGTTTATTAATTTCTGAGGATATACCGTGCAGTTTGAAAATGTCTTTGGCGGCAGTCCAGGAGAGGAGGTGATGAAGGACTAATTCTTCATCTTTCTGATAATTTCCTTGTTGGTCCTTTGGCCAAGATTTCTGGATAATGGCTGAGATGAGTTTCCCGAACTTCCAGTTTATCTTGAACCTCTCAAACAGCTTTCCCTCAGACTTGGTCTGTATATGAGGTTGAACAGGCATTAACATTACTGTGCATCTTTTAAACAGATGATCCAAATCTGTGTTTCATGCAGTTCCTTTTATTTTTATATAGGGACATTTTCCTGAATTTGTTTTTAGAAGATTTAATTTGTAATTTACTCATTTCTGTCAATGGAATATTAATTTTCTTAAATACGGCCAGAAATCTTATAAAATATGCAATTACTACATGAAAATTCAAAAAGTGAAAGAAAGAGTTGTCTACCTGGCACAAAGATGTAACAGCCTCAAGAGCACACCTCTCAATACTGGCAGCAACGTGTGGATGGGATTTACTGAGTTCCTCTATTTTTGTGCAGTAAAATTCAATTTTATCCAAGGCAGTTTCCTAAAACCAGACACATAAAACATATGTCACATTTCATAGTTTAACCAAAAAGTAACAGGGATGTGCAAAAGATATGTCACATACCTGTTTGAACTTGCCCTCAAAATCCATTGTGAATGTCTGTCTCCATTCTTTCGTGCACTCTTCATCTTTGAATTGGATGGCGATTATGTTGTTCCACGTCTGTAAAAAAAAAATATATATATATATATATTTCAGAAAAAACATGTTTCAGCTTTCTCTACCACTGATGGGTTGTAAGACATGAGTACACATGCATACTTTGTGTATTATTGATTTACTAAATCTAACAAATCTGCTCACTTCAATCTGTTTTGAGGTCTCAACACGGTACAGGTACACACTCTTGTTGAGCAAACTCTGTCTGAAGAAGCGACTTATCCAGTTCCTCATTATGGAGATGAAATCTTTTGCATATTGTTTCTCTCTTTCACCTTCTTGAATCTCCTGAATGAGAATTATTAGGACAGTAATTGAGAAAAGCAAGATTTAAATCTGTCTGAAATGCTAACAGTTTGCCTTATAAGATTCCCTTCACATACCTGTTGCTTGTTACATTGTACATAGTCTGACACTGATGCAACCAGATTCATACAAGCCACAGGAATTTCAGGGTAGTTATGGGTATATGATGCTGATGTGACACCTTTGCAGAGCTTCTCCAACAGTTTCACTGCTGTTACTAGGCACTCTCTCCTATAAGCCTCAGTAAAATAACTATAACACAAAACGGAAGGTTAAAGCATCACATTTAACAAACATGTCACGCTCCATGTTAAAATGTGGTTTCATGATCAGCACAGCCATATAGTCATACAAGAATATGGAAAGAACAAACTATAATGTGAACTAACAATTCAACCAACACATAGAAATAAACCGCCTGTGACCTCATGCCTTTTACAACTCAATAGAAAATCTAGTAAATTTAGAAGAGCAAATCACCTGTACTGTTCTTCAATGAGTTTTCCTTGGATATATGAGAGAATGTCAGATACTGTCTGTAAAGCAGAAATTCAAGAACATTAATTAGTTTAATGAAACATATTATAATTCTGAAATATATAATTTTCAACTAGTGTTTGCACTTCACCTGGAAGTTACTGATTGTAATATCCTGAGGAGCCTTGTTAGTGAAAACATAAAGCATGTCCAAAAGCTCAATGTTAATGTTGATGATACACTCCATCAGGTCATCAAATGGCATCAGGTACGTGCAGGATCGCACTAAAAGTGCATCAACCTCCATCAAGTGATTGTGGCTTTTAATCAAACTCACTAGTGCCCTGAAAACAGAAGAGTAAGTAAACAAACATAATGTAAATTAAAATCCATCTATTTCCAAATAAATTCAATGTAAGATGTTTGTGTGAGGGGCTCTTACTTCCTCTGTTCACTGTTCATGTATGATGCTGAGGGACCAACTTCAAGGCCTTGCAAACCGGCCCAGTTTGTGCCGTACTTCAAGTTTCCAAGAGTATTTTTTTCAAAGGGCTTTGCGGTTCCTCTGAGGAAGTGTAAGAGGGGTAGCACCAGAATCCATCGTGGCATTCCCAATTTCTTCACCTCCCGTATCAGATACATCAACAGTTCTTGCAGACTACATCAAAGAACATTTTATTAGCATTTGAACAGATTAGTCTTTGTTACTTTGTAATCAGTAGATTGTGACTATCATTTTAAATAATTGGTCCATGTAATTATATATCAACAGCATTATTAAATAGGTACCTACTCTTTTAAAATAGCGACATCCTGAGAAAACTCTGTCCAGTACTGGAGGAAGTCCTCTTTGTCTTTTTTGGGTAAACAGAGTGCACTGCAGAGCCTATGGAGCTCACCATTATCCAGTTTTAATTTTTGCTGTCTCCATAAAAAGAGCATGATAACAGCTGCTCTCATGGGATCCTGAATGTAGAGCATCGTCCCGCCTCCATTCTTCAGCAACTGAGGAATCACCTTTGTCACCATGAAGTCCTTTAGCATCTTCTTCACCTAGGAAATTATACCAGAGACACAGAGAGACTAAGTTCGGCAGGCCATACCTGGGTGCGCCTAGACTTTTTACACAAAGATTAGGAACATACATCATCTTCCCCATAGTTTAAGGAGTACCACTTCTTTTGTTTTTCTTCATACACAAAAGGCTCCCCATAAACCTGACAGAACTGATTCAGCTGGATCAGAAAACTTCTCAAATTGGTAGGGGTCCAGGTCCTGAGAAGATCAAATATGGTCTCGAGCATTATATTCCCCGCAATCTCTCTGCCTTGAATCAGAGTACTCCTTTGTTTAGGCCAGAATGTTTCTGTAAAGAGTTTGAGCATGCTCTTCGATGGCTCGGCACAGATGATGTCATCATATTGATGCCAGTCCCCTTTACAAAAAAGATAAAATATACATGAATTGTGTGTAATTCAAATATGTCATACTATAATAAATCAGATTCCATTTGCATGCAAACAAATATAATTACAGCTGGACAAAGTGAACGTAACATTTACCGTCTTCATTGACAAGGCGTGGTTTTACGAACAAACATCTGTTGGTTGTTTGGTGTGTAGAATCCAGTTTGTATATGTACTCATACGCATATTTGCGCGTTTTATTGTAATAGACAACATATTTGTATGGTATCGACACAGATTCAGCTTCACTTTTGAGTGTCGTTAGACTGCCCTCGACCAAAAAACCATGTTCACCAAGATCCCTGTGTGAAAAGGAAAATAAAGTCAAATGTACAGTATGGGGTGTTAAAGGATGGTTCAAATTTTTTGAAGTGGGGTTGTATGAGGTACTTATTCATAAGTCAGTGTATTACATACAGTAGATGGCAGTCAGCAAGCCCCTAGTAAGAGGCAGGCAGGAGTACCAACATGGAAGCTAAGCAATGTACTGCTGTAAACATGGGCCACGGCTAAACATAAATTAACCATTTGACTAAACTTCCCAATCAGCAAAAAAAAAAAAAAAAAATCAGTTTTAGTATACGCGATATTTACAATATTTTCACTGCTTTACTTTGCCGTCAGGCAACCCAGTTTAAGTTTACACGTGGGTTTACAAAATATTTTTTTCTTACAGAACACGGGAGTTGCTTGTCTACCACTGCCTCAAACAGATAGTTTTTTGTGTTATTGTGGGACATTTTGTGGGTGTTTTAAAAAGGGTAAGAACTAACAGTTCAGGTCTCTTTTCGATCCAGAGTCAGACCTAAACACAGAGAATCAGCGTTGAGGTTTTATGCACCACACATCTGGAAAAAACTCTCAGAAGAAGTTGCTCATCTGCAATTCTCTGTTTGACAGTGCCTGTTATTAAATAAAGTATTTGTTTATTATATTATACTATACTATACTATACTATACTATACTATACAGGTAGCTTGACCCTGAGTTAGGGATTGTAGATGTAGTTATAGCAAGTTTGTCAACAAGCAAGTAGCATAATAACTCCATACACATTATGTGTACTCAAATAGGGCAATGATTATGGAAAAGTGTTATTTTTTTCCTAATCAAAACTAAATTCTGGGGGATTCTTTTTTTGCGTGTATCTTTGTTTCATGTGCCCATGTGTTAGACCACCATCTGAGCTAAACTGACAATTGATTTAAGTATACGTACCTGGACACATTCAGCTCAACTGCATCGTCCTCCCATGTCCCTATGCGGAACCCAGCCCTGATGAAGATACGATCTTCTTTTGGATCAAATTTGAAATCTTTTGAAAGAACTGCATGGAAGTAAATAGTGAGTCTGTTTTGTGCAGCAATGGTGTTGTTCCTGGTCGGCCTGAAAAGCAAAAACAAATAAATACAGATATAGCAAATAACACACACACACACAACTGGCATTGGTGATCTAAAGCACATGTGTACAACCACCTTTTGGGTGGCAGGCCAGCTGGGCTGCTGGACTGTGTGTTATCCTTAGTGCCGTCTTTACTTCCATGGTCAGCGTCGGAGGTTTGTGCTGCGGTCGAGGCCTGAACCACCATGTCCTCTACTGTCCGCTGCGGGTCCACACTGGAGCCTGTGCTGTCAGCCTGTACAAGTAGCATTAAAAATGTAGGTTAAGTATACACCTTAAACTCTTTTTCCAGTAAAAGAATAAAATGTGGGCTTCTGTCAATAATGATTACTTTCCATACAGTATAGTCAGCCTTACCTTTGATACATTTTGAGGGCCAAAAACCATCTGTTGGTTAGCTACCACAGCCTGCTTCTGTTTCTGTACCTGCTGACTCTTTCCCTTCTGTTTGCTTTCTCCTGTCTGTTTCACATGTTGCTCCACGTTGGCATTCTGGTCCAGTGCAGGTTGTTTGGCTGTGTCTTTCTTGTTCTTGGAGTTTTTCTTTTCAGTCTTTTGTTCTTTAGCAATAGTGGCCTTTGTCCCTTTGCCTGAACCTGATTGAGAAGTTGTAATGTTGCTATCACCTGAGATGGGAGTCGGAGTGTCAGCTGGTGCTGTGTTGAGCGCCTGATCTGGAGTTGATTTTGGTGTGTTGCTCTTTCCTTTAGCAGGGTTACCTGGAGCTTCTTCAGGCTGTCCCACAGTTCCTGCTTCTTCTGTGGCAGCTTCCTTTTCGCTCTCAACGACGTGTGTGTCTTCAGGTGGTGCGGCAGGAATGTTAGCTGCTAAAGAACTAGGCTGGCTCTCCAGTGAGGAGGGCTGATCCTGGAGTGAGTCTGGTGTTTCATCCATTGCATTATCTGAGCTTTCACTGCCAGAAGAGTCTTTCCCATCCTGTGTCCTCCTCCCCTGGTTGTCTCCCAGGGAGAGATTGGACGGGTATTGGGCTGATGACAAGTTGCCATCTTTATTTTTTTTGTTCTTCCTCTTTTTCTTCTTCTGTGAAGGGCATATGGTAGAAGAACAGCTTTACAAACCACTTTTGTAATACTTAGTATTACTGACGGACTGACATTTTAAATTTCTAAAGATCTAAACAAAAGGCCTTTTAATGATGTGTGGTAACGTTAAGTAGGATATCATTATTAGAGATATTAACTAAAAGTATGTCTTTATGACTTTTATTTTAAATGAACATGCCCAAGCCTTCAACTGAAGTCATAGTCCAATTGATTCTAGAGTCTGAAGATGGCAGAACATTTTTACCAAAAGGTAGACCAAACCTAGACTTATCTATTATTGGAAATATTAGAAAGGGATGATGGCATTCTGTATTTAACTCTTGCACAAAGAATGTCTGCCTAGAACAACAGACATTCACACGCACCTTTTTCTTTGGTTGGCTGATGGTCTCGTCATTTGGCCTTTTGGGAGATTTATCGGAGTCTTTCCTGTCCACAGGTGGGTCGTTTTTCTCTGAAACTGATGCCGTAATTCCTGGGTCTGCTACCAAGGATTTGGGCTGATCCCTTGTATCTGGATTAAAGATAAATGGTATACAAATCAGACTGCACCCTAAGACATGTGAAAACTACAACTACAATGCCCTGCTCTGGGGGTTATCGACAGTAGTTATTTGCCTAAGGCTAATTTGCATTCCAGTCGAATCCGAATCACATCCCATAACTGGTGAAAGATTTGAAGGATGCAAATATACATTTTTGAGAGCAATATCCAAATTAATCACAACATAATTTTTTTGTACTAGTACATAATGTCACCTGCTGTCCTTTATTATTAGTAGTATTAGATGATGATGCAGGGATGCTGCCACCCTAAGGTAAGAGAATAACTATAACACTTGGCCAAGTCCACTTGTTTATTATTTTCATGTCAAGTAATTTCTAATTTTGTTTTTAAAAGTGCTATAAAAGCCTACGAATTGCAACACAGACTCATGGTATGACAATAGAAAATGCAGGCTTTGAAGATTTGAACCCACTTTTTTTTTCTTATAATTGTTTAATTAACTTTACATACAAGTTGTTACGTTTATTATTTAGGGATAAAGGGACATTTAAATATGTTTCATGTTTAAAACCAATTATTGTGACAATTGTGTGGCCAAATTGATAGGGGCAGTACCATCAAACACACAATTGAAACATACACTCTGCCCTGAATGGCACACAGTTAAAGTATACACTACAGTATAACTCATCTGTCCTTCAAATTAGTTTCTGGATATTTTACTAACAAAACAACCATTGTTCTTTTATACATTGTTCGGACCTTATTAATCACATTTTGTGTGTAATTATATATTTTATTACAAGACATTTCTAAATGAATCTACTTACCTTGTGTGTTTACAGGTTGGACTGGTAACTTCTGACCACACTCGCTACAGAACTTGGCGGTCTTCTCTGCAATATGTTGTGAACAACGTGGGCACTTCATCTTCACACAAGTGATCACTGCAAAGGAAAAGAACAACTGCAATGTACGTTGAAGTGCCACCCTGTCGCAGATTCCTTTCACTTTCAATTTTGCTACGTGAGGCCTCACGAGACAGTCTCCAGCTCTGCCGAAACAACCGCCTAAGGAGTTTCTTTCATCGACAGGGACTTTGAGCAGTCTCACCCAACAAACTGGCCTCTAAACATGTCGTTAGCTAAGTGATTGAAATGGATAGAACCATAGACAGTTAAAGAAATAGAGCTATGCAGCAGTGACAGCGAGCCACGGCACGCCCACCTTCGGTCGCATCAGTCAGAGAAGAAAAACTAAGAGGTCTCACTGCGCACTACAATAGACCAAGTTTCTTTAAAAAGAATTACACTAACCTTTAGAAAGATAGCATAACTAATAGTTAAAAGAAGAAGGAAAAAGTATTAAAAAATAAAAATGTACTCTTCTGTAGAAAAAATAATACTTCAATTAATTTTTTTATAATAAGGAATAATAATACTTTACGAGTATAATTGTTGAAAATGACCAAAGACAGATTGAAAAAAGGGATTCTGTAAAACTTGCAGTAGTCTATGCTTCATTTCCTCTTCAAGGACATAATCACTGCTCTGCTCGCTCTTTGTTAACAACCATGGATGTATTAAGAAAAGCCCTTAGGACCTATGGTTACACCCTAAGGCAACAATTATAGTTTGAATGTTTAAGCATTGCTGTGATGAAGTTTATTGCATTTTTGTTCATATTTTGTGGGTCTTCTATGTGAGGCAACAGGGTTATTCAGCTCAGAGTTTAGCACAGAATTTTCTTAAGATTTTCTAAACAGTGAAAAAAATGTGACTGACATATCTCATGCTGTTGCTACTTTCTGTCCATACTCATATATTATACATATATTGTCAAATATTGTCAAATTTTAGGGCTCAATTTTCTCTCTCACTGAGAATTTCTGTGATTATTTTTCAAATAAAAAATGTGTGAAATAATTGTTATGTTAGCAAATATGTGGTAATATCATAGACTGTATCAGTCTATGGGTAATATTGATAGACAGGGAAAAAATGCTGTGAAAATTGCAGGAACTAGATGTGACAGTGTACTTGACTGTTTATTATGCCCCAAATTGTCTTTATCTAAAAAACTTATAAAACAACATTATTAAAGAAACATTTATGAATTAATCGTGGGGGTATTATAAGATTGCAGTTAGGATCGCAAAACAAGTTTGCAGAAGGAGAGAGATTAGACCTATCTTTGTTTACAGACTGGAATGAGTCACAACGTTTTTAACGCATGGAGTGATCCACCCTCTTAATGAAAAGATCTTTGGGTCCACAGCCAATAGCGTGGTTGCTTCGTAAAATCATTTGTTGCGCCACTTCCTGTTTCCCCCCCCCCCCCCCCCCCCCCAAAAAAAGAAGGAAAGTAGAAATGTCGACCTATAACCTCATTCGACAACAGCAAAAAGGAATGCTTACTAAACAACATACATTAGCTAACGTTACCAATATTATTGCATAATCACAACACAGTAACAGCTCTGTGTCACACGGAATAAGTGTCCTTGCTACATTTAGGCAGCGAGTTAGCTAACTAGTTTACTGTGTAACAGCGTTATGTTAGCTTACATTAGCTGAGTCTGTTTGCTCTCTGACTCACTTTCTAGAAACAAAACAATAAAATGTGCAGGTGCAAGGACGGCTGATAACCAAATGACATTGCTTTTAAAACCCGTTTGAGCCAGACTTACTCAGAAGAGTCCCGTGACAGCGAGGTCTGATAAGTTAGCTAACTCCAGCTAATATGATTAACATTAGATTATTATTTTTAATTTGTCGAAAAGTCTGACGTTATCACCTCCAGCTTTCTACAGAGAGGTAACAAACATGTCCTACCTGAAAAGACTGTCGCGACCTTATAAAATATGTCTCCTCTTTAGCAAAAGGAAAAGCCCAGAAGTCATCTCTGCTGGACCTAACGTTACCGCCGGTAGAGACACATCCAAGACACTGCTGTTATTCCGTTTCCGCATGTCTTGTAAAGTTTCGTTTTATCAGAAATGGGCGTCAACTAAAACAGTTTACTTTAATGGCTCATATCAGTATTTATTTCTGGACCGGGGAGGATGGCTGGAAGTTATTATGCACAGGTGTGGCAAGTTGGGACTAGTACAACTTGTTCTAATCACACTGATCAACAATTCTAGTTTTTATTCATAATCAAGTGCTGTATAAGTAGGCTACTATATAACACAAGCACAGAGTAGGCACATCCAAGAGGGGGCATGTGCTTTCTGAATGGTTAATGTAAACAAATATTAGATAGGGAGCCATGGTCCATCAAGTGATTTAGTTACAAGCATTGTGGGATTTTCCTTTTGTATTTTATTTTTTTAGAAATAACTGTGTCCTACAGGCAAATTCCAAGTCTGTATATGCACCCCTTAAAGGCTTTCATGAAGAGTGGCATTGTCTTCATGGCTTGTGGCATAAAAGCACGTTTGTTGTGTCTATCTTTGTCCTTAACAATGATTGTTAGTACAAGTATATAATTTTACCCAACAGTGCTTGCAGAGTTTTACCTAAACTCTGTCCAACTCAGTCACTGGTTAGCTATATGGTCACAAGCATTCAAGCAGTCAGAGAAACTCGTGGCTGTATTTGACTTTCACTTTGAGCAAGGACACAGTAAACTGGCTGTTGTCCAGTGGCCTACAGTGGAAAACTATCACAGGCTACATGTAAATCCATCCATTGTGTTTACGTGTGCAAATAGAAAGCAAGAAGTCGTTCACCACAGCAAAATGTCCACAAAGTAGCAGCACTGGACCAGTTCCTGTATGTGCCCTTCAACTTCAACAGGTTTGTATACAGGGCTGCCAACTTTTCCAAAACCTTGGAGTGAGATTTGGGGGGGCCAACCCATATTTTGCCACGTACAAATCAATTTCTTTGGCTCTTTCAGCATCATTACACTTCAGGGTTTAAATTGGGATTTGTATATGTGGGGGATGGGGCTCCCCTAGGGGGTCTGGGGGTATGCCCCCCCAGGAAAAAATTTTGAAAAATAAACCTTAAATGGCACTTTCTGGAGAGTTTTGTGCAAAAAAATGGAGAAATCAAAGTCTTGCATGAGATGTGCCAAAACTGTAGGGTCAAGAGCCTTTTGTTGTTGTAGTATCAACAGGTATTAGGGCTTTTAGCATTACATTATTAACTTCTTATGATATAAGAACTGACCAGACAATTGCCACACATAATGAACCACATGAGAGACAGTAGCATATGTCAGCAACAGCTGAGAAATTTGGGTCTGTGGGGAACAGTCCAGGGGTCCCTGGTGTAGGACCAGGGACCCAAAGTTAAATTAATGTTGAGGGATCAACTAAGACCACTGAAATTCTAAAGAATGAGAACACTGTTTTGCACAATTCTAATCCTTTAACCTTGTGTCAGGCTCAGTAATGTTTGGCCCTCATCCTCTGTGCCCCCCTTGCTGATTTACTTTTTTGGGAAAATAAGACTATTTGTTCATTTATAAACATTAAATGAATTATTTACAGTTACATTTAGAGATGCAGAGGTTAGAGATGCACAATAGTGGCCAACGTTGCAGTATCGTATAGTATAGTATATATAGTAGGCTATAGCTCAGATGTGTTTCATCAGATTTCTGCTCATATTTACAACTTTATGCACATTCAAAATATAACTCCTCCCATCTCTGTTGTCCGAGATTTGGAGAGTTGTAATATAGTCTGCTGTGCATGTTATTGCTCGCTGATATGGTGGATCTCATTCAGACCGTCTGACAGACACAGAGGACCATCTGGGTTCTGGTCTATACAGAGTTTAGAGGAGGCTGTACGTTGCGCGTTATCGGAGGACTACAACGGATGCAACGCGTCACTGCTCCCCCACAGCAGAGCGGGTCCACCACCGCGCTGCTCACCTCTATTGTTACAGAGAGTGGACACGAAGCGACGGACGGGTCTGTAATACTCAGAGCTCATACCTAAAGCCGGGGAAACGCACCTGGGATGGCTCGTGAAAAAAATGTTTCAGTTTGCGACAATTCGAAACTTCCACAGACAGGGAGCGCTCTTGAACCCCCCCCCCACACACACACACACACAGTCTCTGAAAGCACAACTAGTCGATCACGAGTGGCTCAACAGGTAGATCTATAGATAAACTCATCTTTTGAAATTTGACCGACCAGGTTGACACTTCAGCGTGAGAAATCGGGGGTGTGGCGTGTGAGCGTGTGAAACCAGTCAAATGCGTGTGTCTCACGGCCAATGCGTGAGAGTTGGCAGCCCTGTGTATAGTTATTTTAAAGCTACACATGGATTCAGGCTGAGTGATGTTTTTGTAGCTCTTGCATAATGCCCTGTCTAGGTAATCCATCTGTAATAAGAAAAAAAGTAGAAGCAATAATATTGTATATAGTTACAGTTAATAGTTTACACTGAGCATCCAATGATGTCTGTGGGATGAACTTTGATCCTGTTTGAGCTGTGTCTCTCTACAGCTCTCACATGACACCCACTTCTCCATTGAGGAGAGTTGTGTTCATTTGAGTAATGAAGGCTCAACACTAACTTATTTAGAATGCTATGCTCTTAAATTGTCAGCAGAGGGCAGAATAACCTGGGATTTTGTGTAACAATGTGCCATTGAGCTATTATTTCAACCGTATGCATCTGGATGCTGTGCCCCCAAAAAAAGAGTCACCTTATCTTCTGGTAACGCCTACTGTATCTTAAGTGTTTCGGGTTCATTTTGTGCAGGTATGTCATGGTAATTTAGACTGCAGAGAGAGAGAGAGAGAGAGAGAGAGAGAGAGAGAGAGAGAGAGAGAGAGAGAGAGAGAGAGAGAGAGAGAGAGAGAGAGAGAGAGTGTCCTGGCCCTATAGCAAAACAAAAAAAAAGTCAAGTTAAAAATAAAACCGCACAAGTGGAAATCATCAGATTAACAGTAAGAGCTGTTTGGAGAGTCTTTAATTGTCTCAGATACAAGAAATTACAGAAGAAGCATGTCAAGGCTATTTTGTTGCCCAAATTGTTTTGGCAAATAAGAGGTTGCATTGAATGGCAGGTAGCTTATAGTTATCAATGATGAATGTTTGCATATTAAATGTGAAGGTGTATTATTTCCTCTACATCCATCACTGACGCCCTGAAGGGCAATCAGGCAGATGTTATGAAGTATTCAAAATGTAATGTGATGACACAGTGTTACATCAAAAGGAAGAAAGACAACTGAACCTGAATGAGTCGTGAGTTAACTTGTTTCCCTGAAAAAAACTTTGTTTTTGCTGTATAATGTTTTTGTTTTCTCACATGTGTGTATTATAATAGTTTGTACCTCACACAATGTCTGTATTTCAATTATTTCACATATTTCCATCTTTTAGGAACCTGCTCCAATTGTCTGTGGCCTGGTTGAGTAATACATGACTAAAAGACTCTTATAAACCTAAGGTGCTAAACAACAGCAAATGAACTTCCACAGTACCAAAACCACAACACAAGAGTATTTCTTATTTGTAAAACCCTGAGCACCAGAAAGTAACTTAAGAGCCAGCGGGTGCACCTCCACACACATGCTGTATGATCCAGAGGCACGGCGAAAGAAATATGATCACATGCATTAAAAAAAAAATACAACTTAACTTTTATTTTTCTCTTTGATGTAACCTTGAGTTTTAACATTTGACATTCATTTTTTGGTCTTCAGTTTGATCAACAAGAATTAGCATTGACAAAGAAAATGTATTCGTATTGTATGTGTATGTTTGTAATATTTTGCCACAATTTGTTTCCTTTTCCTTCAAAACGGCATGTGCTTGTTGTCCAATCAGGGAGTTTCAACATATGTAGGGTTCAAGAGTTTCCTAAAAAACAAAGAAGCAAAGAAGAAAACGTTTGCCCTGTTTGGTGATAATCTTATATTAAAGATAAATAGTTACTTGCTGAGCTTTATACCTGCACACTGTGCTGTAAACCACACCTTCGTCATCGTTGTGGGAGGCCACCTGCTGCTCCCTGCAGGCGAACAGTCGATGAGTGCCTCTAATGCAACATAAACTATTTTTGGAAAAATAGGTAACATGAAATATCTCACATCTTTCTCTCGGTGTGAAAGTCAACAGTTGTGTAGATGAGCTCTAGTGTTTGTTCCTCACATCCAATTCTCTCTTGTGATTGGTTATTGTCAAAAACAGGATAGTTGGCATAGACTGAATTCTGAATATGCATGAAAATAAAAATAATGAATTAGTGTAGAACATACTCTCCTCATACATTCAGTTCTCAGTTCTACTGCATGGCGTTTTACACACAAGAAAAATAACCTCATGGGTTGAACTTGCTTCCATGCTTAACATGTTTGTAGACAACCTCCGTGCAACTAGCATGTTAACCTGTAATGTACAGGATCTCACGCAGCTATAACTCACGTACAAATTTAGAACACAATAGAACCATAACGATCTTTAAATAGTCAATATAATGGTGGTCCCACCTGGATGTCCTCCTCACACTCCTCGCTCCTCTCTGGTGCTCTTGTCCTTTTTCTGTTGAGTCTGAAAGACATTAAAAGACTTGTGAGCATCATCGCATGATTGTTGTGATCTATATTAGTGATAAAGTGTAAATACAGCTTACCTTCTGACGGCAAAAACAATGGTCACAATCAGAAGCACAGAAACAGCAGCAAGTATGGCGATGATAAGTACATCTTTGGTAAATGTCCAATCTTCTGTGTACAAAGGCAGTGGCTTAGCTTTGTGAGACAACAATGAAGTCGTCAAATGAAAGTCAAAAGATGTGACACATAATCTACTTGTTTAAAAATGATTGTTTCAATTCCACTTTTTTTTTTTAAAAACTGTTCAAGCAAAGGTTTATCAAAGACACTAAATATGAGCAAATAAAAATCCACTTACGTTTCATTTTTATAGTAACTACAGAGGAGTTTTGGCTTCCATGTTTGTTGCTGGCACTGCATAAATACTGGCCACCATCACCAGGGAAGAACACAGGCCCTTTTCCAACATCCATTATATCGCCGTCATCTATTTTAACCCAGGTATAATTCTCCACTGGGGGGTTAGCACGGCTGCTGCAGGTCAGGGTTATGTTGCTGCCGGCGTCTGCCTCCATCGATGGTCTGACAGACACTGATGTGTTCTTGGGGCTATCTGAAAAAAACTGGAGCTGTTAACTGCCACAGAAATCATTTCGCAAATTGGTAGATTTCATTTTAATTAACTAAATCACATCGTTTTCATTTCTTTTTCATTCAAGTGTTGATTTTGTGTCCATTACTCACATTCAACATCAATGTGTATGACTCCTGAAGATGCTGCTGTGTGTCTTTTCAGAGAACAAGTGTAGTTTCCAGAGTTTGTGGAGGACATGTTGCTTAAATAAAGTGTAGGTCCCTCAGTTATGGGTTCTCCATTCTTAAACCAGGTGAAAGCAGATAAAAGATTGTCACCATCACAGCCGTTTCTGCAGGTCAGATTCACAGAGTCGCCCTCCTTTATTGTTCTGTTTCCATTAGGCTTTGTCACCGAAATGCTCAAATCTAAAAGAGCAAAGTACAGCTTCAGTTTGTTTATGGATTAAAGTGCATAGAAGATTCACAATGATTGTGTTATTATGACAACTTACCAACAACCTTTAATGTTGAGCCATCTTTACCAGTCCACTTGCCCTCTTTGTCGTTAGTTGTAAATCTGAAGGTGTGTTTTCCTGTATCATTATGCTCCACTTGGTTTATTTTTAAAGAACAATTGTGATTTGTGTCACCAATATACTGAAATCTTTTTTTTGTTTCATTCAACTCACTGTCAAAATTGAAAGGACCATTAAAAATATCATATTTTTCATGGCCCCATGCGGTACTTTGTACTCTCTGGTTGTCAGGATAGTAAAATGAACAAGGAATGACAACAGACGAGTCTTTCACTGCACAGATATGTTGCTGGTGATAATTCACTTCCCACTGACTGCAAAGAGCACCTGAAACAAATGTATTGATGCATGCATTATTGCAACATAAAAATGCTACCTTAAATGAGAGTAAAATGTTGTACTTACTGCTCAGAAACAGAAGCATCGGTGTCCATGTCAGGTTTCTGCCTTCAACACACATCTCTATTTGATTTTAAACTTTCAGATCAAAAACTCTGCAGGCAACTTTAATTGTTTTCACATAGTTAGCGTGTCATGTTGTAACCAAAGTTTCCTGTACTGTACCATATGTACCGTTTTGGATCGTCTCTTGAAAACATTCTATGCCCCTGAAATGAGGTCACTCACACCACAGACTCAATGCACAGCTTCAATCGGATCCTGAACGGTATACATATGAAACCAGGCCCTGCATAGAGGAAATGGCACACAGCACACACTAATAATGTTGCTTTATTGTGGGCAGAGCAGTCAAAGGTACTGTGACATTTTTTAAACACCACACAACCAAGTGTCACTAGTTAGTGTATTGACTGTACTCTGTTCTTAAAGTATGTTTTAGCCGTATTCATTTTCCATGTTTACTTTTGATAACTTGCCACTAAGTGTTATGTGCATGCAAAATGTGAACTACAGTAGAAACTACAGTATTGTTGAACCTGTACCTTGTTATATACTTTACCAATACACATCATCATCTATTAAACTCAACTTTACACGTCAAAAGGACCACTGCACCGCACATGTGAAAAAGATGTATGAAGCCTTTTGTGGCTCCAGAGAACTGAGCGAAGTCTGAGAAATTGCCTCAAATGATGTCACTTAAGTCAGCGTGAAAATGTTTGAAAATGAAAAGAATCTGGAGGTGTGGAGTTGAAGAGAAGTGAGCTCATCATACCTGAAGTCCACTTCTTAGCTCTGCATGATCAAAATGTCAGCAATAGATTTGCATCGTGGGTAATGCAGGCACGTTTTGCGAGGAAGAAGAATGTGTGGGATAAAGAAGAGGATATTTCTGTTTCTGCTGCATCAATTTCCTAGATTACTAGAAACAAGTGAAGTCACCTCATTCTCTTGGTACATTATGTTAAAGAGTGTGTTTTAGAGATTTTAAACATTACGTAGTTTTTGCAGTGCATGACTCTATGTGGTGTGTGTTATGTGTAAGTGGACCTGGTGAGTATATCTCATTGCATCAAAGAAAAGAAAAACCACTAAACAGCAGGGACACATTTAGTTTCACAAAGGTGACAATGTTTTTGTTTTGCTCTCATTTATTCAATATAATAATTTGTATCTCACATAAAGTATTTATTTCACATATTTCTGTCATGTCAGTAGTGCAGGTTTACAACTCCTGAGATGCTCTGGAACTAAAGACTACAGGAAGTAAATGAACTTTTACAGTGCCAAAAGCACAAAACAGGAGTTAAAGTGATTTATAGAAACACTGAGCATCAGAAAGCAACTTAAAAGGCAGTGTGTGCATACACACGATCCAAACACATTTGACACAGAGGAAAGGTGAAAGAAATACAAGAACATGTCTTAAAACAAAAACTAATTTACACACTAAATTGTACCTTCATGAAGATGCCTTGTCACGTTTTTTTTCTCATCTGGTTTATAATATTTATCTTTACGGCAATGCATGTGCAGCACATCTTACAGATTTGTAATAAGTAAGAAAAACATGAGAGACCAAATACCCTCAAAACCCACGTATTACTGCAAAACGACGAGGGTTTAATTTCAAATTGGGGAGGCTTGATCTATAAAGGGTTTGATAGTTGGTGCCTGAAAAAGAGAATAAAAATGTTTGCACTGAAGCCATTTTATGCAAATAATCATTCATTAAATGTGTGTTTCCTGAGCTTCACCTGCACGCTGTGATGTAAACCACATCTTCATTATTATGGGAGTCCGTCTGCTGCTGCCTGCAGGCGATACAGTCAGTCAGTTCACGTGCCTCCAATGCATCAAACGTGGAAAAAATTGATCAAATGAAGTTGAAAAACATCTCACATGTTTGACTGTCTTTTGCTGGTGAAGTGTACAGTTGCATAGACGACTTCTGTGGCTGCTTCCTCATACTGATCGCCCACTTGTGATTGGCTGTCACAGGGCAGCCAGTTGACATAGTCTGTATTCTGCATACAATCAAAAACAATTTTAATTAGTGTAGAACAATTCCCTCCTTGTGTTTTAAATTCTACCTTTATGTTTTTGTTATGAGCTTCTGTTTCACCCACACAACCAAAACAACCTCTGCTTTCTCTTATCTGATGTCCATCAAGGTATGTCACCGAGCAGAGATTTAGGATGTGGGTTAGACTTGCCTTTTACCTGCTTAACTGGGCTGCAGACAACTTCTGAGAAACTCCCAGCCCTAATTGTTATATGGTATGGAGCGTACTGTATATGTATGCCACAAAAAGGTCACCTGCATGTCCTCCTCTGTCTCTGGTACCCACGTCTTTTTTTTGTGGAGTCTGAAAAAAAGAAATGTGATCTTTGCTAAGACATGATCGTGATATACATCTGCAGACCTCTGAGCAATGAATAACACAGTGCAAGGATTCTTATTTGTGATCTGTCATTAATTCTGCCACATCAGGTCATGTTTAGTGAAAACCAAAACATGATTTTGATCCATTTTGCTGACAGGACCTAATCAGGTAGCATAACCTGTGTCATAATCCTTCAGGACTTTACATACGGAACATACACTACCGGTCAAAAGTTTGGGGTCACTTGCAAATTTCCATGCCACTCCATTATAGACAAAATACCAGCTGATCTGAGTGGGTGGCTGATCTTTAATGCAATATCTACATTGCCCATTATCAGCAACCATTTATCCAGTGTTCCAGAGGCACATTCTGTTTACTAATCTGATATCATTTTAAAAAACTAACTGAGAAAACACTGGAGAATCCTTTTGCAATTATGTAAGCACATAATGTAATTTGAAAACTGCTGACCGGGTTAAAAAAACAATGCAACTGACCTCAGCTGGTATTTTGTCTATAATGGAGTGCAATGGAAATTTCTAAGTGACCCCAAACTTTTGACCGGTAGTGTACATCTGATACCTTTAGAGATATGGTGCATTACGCTTGATCAAACTGGCAAACAATATCACAAGTAATTGGCATTGGCTCCATCTCGACCAGCTACATTTAAATGTTGCTTATACCTAAATCTGAATTAACAAATCAATAAGATATAACAATAATAATAATAATAATAATAATAACAATATGGTAACAAAGTCCATTCTGCATAATTAGTGCTTTTACTTTTGACACTTAAAAGAGCTACTTATTTTTTACTTATAAAACATGTATACTTTTGCTTAAGTAAGATTTGAATGCATGACTTATACTTACGTATTATCACTCATTCTACATACTTGTCTGGTGCATGTCAGAAAAGGAGCTACAAATACAGCTTACCTTCTGACGGCAGTAACGGTAATCCCAATCAGGACCGCAGCAACAGTAGCGATGATTAGTACATCTCTGGAACACGTTGCCCAGTATGCTGTAAAATCAAGGCAGTGTGTTACAGTTGTTTCAATGACTTGTTGTTCAATAAGTCCTAAAATATGAGGCACAAAATTATTTACAAAAGGGATTAATTCAATTGACCCTATTTGGAGTCATGTGTTATAACACACATAAGTATTCCCTGGGATATATATTCACTTCAAACCTTAGGAACACCACTATAACTTCCTTTTACATTTGTCCATGCAAATTCTACATACTACATTTGGTTTAATTACACGGTTTTATTGTTATATGCACACGACTTAGAAATTCAGAAATATACAGTATGTATTTTCAGAAAAACAATGGTTGATTTAGCAATTATTATAATTTGTACATATACTGCAGTAGGGTCAGCAGGACCCCAAGCAATGATGAAGTCAATGTCAACAAAACAAAAGAGTCAAAGAATCGTGAGTTAAATTAGAGAAAGACACTAAAGGACTGGTAATATGAGCAAATAAAAATCCACTTACGTTTGATTTTTAAAGTAACAACAGAAGAGTTTTGGCTTCCATGTTTGTTGCTGGCACTGCATAAATACTGGCCACCATCACCAGGGATGAACACAGGCCCTTTTCCAACATCCATTATATCGCCGTCATCTATTTTAACCCAGGTATAATTCTCCACTGGGGGGTTAGCACGGCTGCTGCAGGTCAGGGTTATGTTGCTGCCGGCGTCTGCCTCCATCGATGGTCTGACAGACACTGATGTGTTCTTGGGGCTATCTGAAAAAAACTGGAGCTGTTAACTGCCACAGAAATCATTTCGCAAATTGGTAGATTTCATTTTCATTATCTAAATCACATCATTTTTATTTCTTTTTCATTCAAGTGTTGATTTTGTGTCCATTACTCACATTCAACATCAATGTGTATGACTCCTGAAGATGCTGCTGTGTGTCTTTTCAGAGAACAAGTGTAGTTTCCAGAGTTTGTGGAGGACATGTTGCTTAAATAAAGTGTAGGTCCCTCAGTTATGGGTTCTCCATTCTTAAACCAGGTGAAAGTAGATAAAAGGTTCCCGCCATCACAGCCGTTTCTGCAGGTCAGATTCACAGAGTCGCCCTCCTTTGCTGTTCTGTTTCCATTAGGCTTTGTCACCGAAATGCTCAAATCTAAAAGAGCAAAGTAAGCTATTGCTTTAGATTTAACCTGAGAAGATTCACAATATTTTTTTATTGTGAAAACTTACCAACAACCTTTAATGTTGAGCCATCTTTACCAGTCCACTTGCCGCTTTTGTCGTTGGTTTTAAATCTGAAGACGTGTTTTCCTGTATCATTATGCTCCACTTGGTGTATTTTTAAAGAACAATTGTGATGTTTGTCACCAATGTACTGGAATCTTGTAGTGACTTTTTTTAAGTTCTTGTCAGAAATGAAGAGAGTCCTGAAAGGATGAGACTTAACTTGACCCCACATGACGTTTTTCACTCTCAGGTTATCAGGATAGTAGAACGAACAAGGAATGACAGCAGAAGAGCCTTTCACTGCACAGATATGTTGCGGTTGGTATACCACGTTCCATGTATTGCAGACAACACCTGAAAGATATGGATTCAAACATTTTTTAAACAATTTAATTAAAACAGTAAACAAGATATAAGTGTTGTTCTTACCAGCCAGAAAGAGTAGCATCAGTGTCCTCGTCACAATGCACATGTTACAAATCAAGTCAAATCATCAAGGTTGTAATTGATCCTAAAATGTTTGCAAAATGCTGTGCAGGGGTTGTCAATGGCCTTTTCTCAAAATACACAGTGAATAAATTGTTGCTTTCCTTCATCTGCTTCTTAATCTACATACTAAAAGCACAGCTTCCTGTAGTGGAGAAAATGAAGTCTTTGGTTTCTTTAGGAAAGTTTTCAGCCTATGAAATCAGGTCACATGCATCGCACTCAGTCCTCCCCTTCAGCTTTTTCTGTTTAGATGTGTGACTCCAGTGCATGAAACATAAGTCCTGTGCATACCGGCAGTCTTACTGCATCTTGCTTTGTTGTGGTCATACCATAGTTGTCACAAAATCCATTTTACATTTGATTTTTAATATGGCTGCATGGTTTAAAAAAAAAAAAAAAAAAAACTTAACAGGGATATATGCTAACATTGTCTCTAGCCAAGTCATCTCTGTACACATTTTGGGAGTAGGTCTATTTTCCAATGTTCGAGTAATTGAACAGATACCTTAATTTATATCAGCACACATGAAGACTTCACAATTGCTTTTCAAAAATTAGATTTTATGACAGAATTTGATATTTCAAACAGAGCTCGCCGGAGGATTGGGTTTCTCTGAGGTAGGTGTGCATGTGTGTGTGCGTGTGTCCGTGTGTAAATCGCCCCCTCCGGGACAGTTTTGACGACATTGCGAGAATGATGACGGGGTCCCAGTAAAGACTGAAGCAGAGCGGTGACATCGAGAACCACCAGTCAGTCAGAGGTGCGCAGGACTAAACTTCAGTGCTCGACATGGAGATGCCCGCTAAACTCCTGTTCTCCGTGGTGGTGATCTCCGTGCTGGTGGCTTGCAGTCCGACGGAGGCTTGGTACAAGCAGGTGGCCGGCCCGAGCTACTCGGTGGGCAGGGCATCCGGCTTGTTGTCCGGTATCCGGAGGTCACCGTACGGAAGGAGAGCCGAGCCGGACCCGTCAGACAGCGAAGAGTTGGGGACCAACAGCGCGTTTCCTGAATACCCTCCGCACAACTTCCTCCTGAAGACTATTGTGAGTGGAGATCGATTTTTATCGACGTATCCTATGGGCAGGATGCCATTACGCGGCAGCTCACCGCAAGAGCGCTAAAGTGTATCATTTAACATTTTTGACCTTAATAACCTGAATATCCGGTTTCTCTTTAAAATATAAAACATCAGCTATTTGCTATCTTTAAAATAAAAAGGCTGGAAACTACATTTTATTTCAGATTTTAAACTAAAGATATAAGGGCCCAATATTGTACTCACATGAACGTTATATATAGTTTAAGCAGAACAAATTCACTTTCCCGGGACTCCCGGATCATTTCAGTCGTGGAGGAGCTGTCCAGTCAGCACTACTGAACCTGAGAAAGTCGGATTTATCAATTTAAAAATCTATGCAGATCCATTAGCCACATTATAAATCTAACAGCAGTTAAGTGAAATATAAGCAGAACGGTCGGATTTAACTTTGAATTACATTTATATTAAATATGTAAAATCTTTATCAAAGTTACTACTAAACAAAAACTGTCCAAAATGTCAAGTGCAGTAAGTCCCCTGTGGAAAAAGCAGCATGAAATGGGAACACTGGGCGGTAAATGTGCTTAGTTATCATATTGACAATGACGGTGACAGAGTACTTTTGAGATGAGGTCCATATAAATAAACTCTTGATTAGTGTTGTCTGCAGGAATATCGAACATCACAATGACTGAAGTGTTCAGAATTTAAAGATTACATTTTTGTAATTTAACAATTTCTCTGTTCCTTCCCAACAGCCTGTTTGCATCAAAGACATTACACCAAACCTGCAGAGCTGTGAACTCTTCCAGGAAATCAAAGGTTCATTTAAGTGCCAAGCGGAAGTCTTCCTCACTCTGGACACTGCAGACTGTGCAGGAGACTGAGCAGTGAAGCCCAACAGCTGGGTTGGATGATGGAAAAATGCTGTACATTTCTCCATCTTTCATTTTAACACTAATGTTGCACTGGATGGAAGATATTCTACTTTTCATTCATCACTTCACCAATTTTGATTTCATGATAAACCAGTTTTACAAACTTTAAGCTGTTAAAGTATTAATGTAGATACATCTGAGTTTTCATTAATAAATTAATCATATTGCAGCCCTTGTTGAAATTAATGAATACAAAACATATTACAGTGTAATGATTGTTCTGATCTACACTGGAGGATAAGTAATACTGCATTTTGCAAACATGAATTATGTCAAACTTGTAACTTGCAATCATTTTGGCATTTGGTAATTCACTTAGTGGTGGGTGTTTCAGAACCATAAAATGTGTAAGATGTAAATAAAAGAAAACTGACTACAAATAGGCATGGAATACAAACCGCTCACTGATACAAGGCTCAAAGTATTGAACATGGTCAGATTTTATTCTAAATGAGGGGGTAAAAAAATAGATATAATAAAAAGCATTACAAAAAAGGGACCAGGCATATCAATAAATAACTTCTTTAAAAAAGCTTTTAAAATATATGGGTAAAGTGCAGCCTTATGTTTACATTAGCTGCTTAAATACATGATTTACATACAGGAAAACATCTCAAAAAATAAAAATACCAGCACTGAATAAATAAACAATCTTACAGCCTTCAGGTGACTATTACAGCAGCTGGACAGCTGCAAGGTTCTCCTTCATAACCTGATCTATGACCATGTGAAAGACCACCTGTATGTTCGTGGTGTCTGTGGCTGTGGTAAAGTGGTGGTACACTAGCTGGTCAGGACTGGTGCTACATGAAGAAAACACAGCAGTTATGTGGTGGGCTGCAGAATCCACGTCAACATCTGCGCCTGAATGAGGTCAAAGGAAGAAACATGCCAAATCTTGAGACATCCGACTGAGTTCAGTAAAGTGACGGGTCGGTTTACCAATACAGCCAAAACTACATGCACACAGGGGCAGTCTAATCCATTAAATAACAATAAATAAAAAAAATAAAAAATAAAAAAAAAAAAAAAATCAAGAAAATGGCTTCTGGTGAGAATCTGCACACAAGTTATCCTTCTGAATATACACAAATAAAACATGAGTTTAAAATAAGTATGACCATGATTTGGCCAGAATTAATAATATGCAGACAAACAGGGAGGACTGTATTTGAAATATCTGGCCAGAAGGAATTCAGATTGCCCAATAGACTGGGAAATGCAGCGTCCCATCTAGCAAAACAAAGACGCATATAAATTCATTAAGGAATTTAAGATTCAGATAAGAGAAAATACCTCCAAGTTGTCAACTTGTGAGTTGTAGAGTTGAGCAAGAACTGGAGAATCTCATTGTGGGACTGGCTCTTGAGGCTGTAATTCTGCACCAAGGCTGAATTTTTAAGAAAAGGCCTATATAAAAAGCACCATGTCATGGGACCTTTAAGATTAACAAAGTGATGAAATTTCTCATCCTTGTTTAATTTACCTTTTGAACTCCCAAAACGTAAAGCAAAAGTATGTTGTATGCAAACTCCGATGGAACAGTAGCCTGGAGTCTTAAAAAAAGAAAAATTAACATTCCTCTGCGACATACCTTTGTAACTAGAAAGGTAAAACCTCAAGTGTCTTCCAGAGTGTAGGATCTTGTCCCGGAAAAGGTCCGTTTTGTTCATAAATAGAATCTGTATGAGAGAGCAAGATGCCATCAGAGTTGGGAATTTTAATAAGTGACAATATTCTAGTTTTCCAGTTGATTCTTTTCAGTGCAGTTTCTCACAACATAAGCTCATGTCTAAAATGAGTCACATTCACAACATTAGAACTATCTGTACAAACAAGACTCTGTAGTTTGAGTTTGCATCTCCAGTCAATATGCACTTCTAGCATTTAACATCACCTCTATAGACTTCGTATTGTGCCAAAGAAAATCATTTGACTGCCCAGCATTTAAAATGTAATTAACATTTAAAAAAAAAAAATTATCCAAGAGGAAAAGGCCATAAGATAACCCTTGCCCCTTAATGCCTCAAGTTAATCAAAAAGCAAATATAAAAAGTTAGTGACCAACAAGTGAGTTATTGATGGCAATGCTAATAGCCCCACCAGCTCACAATATGAACAAAATCATTCCAACCATTACACCAAGTGTGAAACAGTGCTCGCAGCCAACTTCCTAAACAGAAATCACCTGCCCTATATATCTCAATTAAAACTGTATATGCTAATTATGTATGTCAGATGCAATTATAGCCAGTTTGTGTCCCATCTGCTTGGCAAGAATGATTACCAAAAGCCCCACGCCGTGCTTTAGTCACCTCCACACATTTAGACAAGCTTTTAAAAATGGACATCTTCATAAACACAGAAAAGGCCATAAAAAAGCTCTAAACAGGATCCCTTTATTTCATTCAAAGCATTATTTATCTTTAAGAAAGTAAGTTAAAAAAAAAACTTACCAGTGAGGTGTTTCTAAAGACTGTGTTGTTGCAGATGGACGTAAAAAGTTCAAGACTTTCCTGCAGCCGATTCTAATAAAAAGAAAAATATGGAAAAAGACAAGTGGCCGAGAAAAAACAGGTGTCTATATTTTGCAAGAAAATGAAATAGATTAAAATTAGAACATACCCCTGAAGTTTCGTTTGTCTGTGTCATATCATAGCTGCTCAGGGCCACGACATACAACACAGCCTGAATACAGTCAAAGCAGCTGAGCCACTTCCTCCTCACACTCCGCTGGCCCCCGACATCATACAACCTGTAAATAACCAAAACAAATCAATGCTTTATTCATCCAACGAGTTTCTTCCAACTGATCAAACAATATGTGCAAGGAGAGAAAAATGTGCAATTGAGCATCATCTTCTCCATGTTTATAGCTTGAATCACTCTAATCAATCTATAAAGACATGTTCTGCCACTGGAAAGCTTGTGTTGCTAAACTCTTCAGAGACAGTCACATGATTCAGAGTTCATTAATATATTTAAATACATATTCTTAGGGAATAAGGCAATATCCTTGATATTAAATAGTATCAATTAGAGCCCATTTAAAATATTGGGGCAACCCTTTTCAAAATCTAAACTGGTGCTGACTAAGTGAAGTTGAGGGTCTTGGTGACACAGGTAATGAGCCCCATTTTGGCCTGACAGTCTCCAGGTGCATGATTGCAGTACTCATGTCAAAGAGAATAAAGCGTTTATCCCCTGGGTCAGGAGTCAGTTTTAACAAGCTGGGGACAATAAGCAAGAACTGTAGCATTTGACGGCAGTAGTTGCTGTGCTGCAGAAAAAATAAAAATAAATTCACTTGTGACTGGCTTGACTGCAACAAGGCTTTCATGGTTTTTCAGATTTAATGGAAGAGCATAAGACCTGTAAACTGATATGGCAACCAAGAGCTGAGGAAATAACGTTAATGAATTTAGCTATTTAGTGGAACTAGCCCAAGACATACGACACTGTCTCACTCAGAGGCCGCTTATCAGAATTGTGTTATGCAAGTTTAAGAACATATTAAAATGTTATGCTTATATTTAAATAAGAGGGAAAAAGCCAGGCCAGATAATCAGGGAAAAAACCACCCCCCGCCCAACCCTTCCTTGGTAGATGATACATATTTCTGTGCAGTTTCATCTTTAAACGTTAGCAAAGTAGATTTCAAATTCTTACAGTTCACTACAATTTGTATTGAGCATCTAGATTATTTGATTAAATCTGATAAAAATTTTAATAAAATGTTTTCTGCTGAAAAACTAAAAAACATTTTGTAAAATTGTCAGAACTTTAATATTTCCTACTCTATTTTAAATGGATTTAATTTCTTATGACTCACACACCGAATACCATCACAGCAAAAGGGACAGATCGCAGGGAGAATTGCGAAAAGGTTGCTTAGGAGGGTGGGGTTTTAATGTTTTCATCGGACGCTTCCTCCATATATTTGTCTCATTACTCATGAAATACCAGGCAGAGAGAAGCCATCAATATTTCATGTCTGAGTCATGCCCAGGTAGCCGCCTCCCTCAGCTCAGAAAGGTTCAGCTTTCGTCAGGGACCCCAGAGGCTCAAAAACTGCTTTCTAGGAAAGCAGCATGTTAAAGAGTGTACAACTGCATAAACAGTAACTCTGATGAAAAATAAATCTAAATCCAAAAGTCCTCAAGGACCCATTGACTAGGTTTGTTTAACAGATTAATTAGAATTCCAATAGCAAACAATAAAAAAAGATGGAAATGCACATTAAAAAACTACAAAGCCATCCTATTTACATGTTGAAGCTCGTGACTGAGTAAGCTAATCAACACATTCAAATGTCACCATTACACATGCATCTCTTCAGGCATGAGACTCCTAAACAACCAACTCCTTTTGTTATCCATCTACAGGTACATACTATGCACCTATGTGATGTATAGCCTACAATCTATCAATGTATATGTAATATTTTCAGTGTATGTGTGTAGATACATGCTTGTGTTAAACTGCATGTTTACATGGGGTTTTAGTACCTGCTCTATTTGTACATATTTCACAGAGAGGGTGTGTATGAAATGGGGGATACATTTCATACACAAAGAAATGTCCAAAACTGCATATTGCCCCTTTAATGCAAATTTCTTTGCTGTTTTCTTGCAGGTTTCTCTATAGAACTACCCCTACAGCTTTGGAATAGATATTGGCTCCTACGTTTACTTGTGTCAGACTGCTTGCTCGGCTTGTCCAGCAACCACCATACAACTTGAAAAAACGTTCTATTCAATGAAACTATTTCAATGAATGGTCGGAATATTTGTCCAAAGCTGTTCAGTTAAGGTAAATTAAGCTAAAAAAAAAAAAAAATAGCTGCTTAGTTCCCCTTTAAATGATGCTTTAATGTTCAATATTAAGATTTCTTTTTGAGATTTGATAAGGTGTTTCAAGGGAATATGACCAACACTTAACGCCATAACTCAGTTATAGCGTAAGATCCAGAGTTCAATTGTCCCTTTAAAATGAAATAGTGTTAACCATGCATATTCAGTAACATACTTACCCCTCTTACAATAAGTGAATAATATCATGCTCGCAGTGAGCCCAGTGCAAACAGTAACAGTATTTACCTTTATAAACTCAATATACAGCATTATGTTGGCATATGTTGTCTGTGCGCTGTACTACAGTATATCATGTTCTGACCGCTGCTGAATTTGAGCTTCAAGTTTAATAAGGCTTACCGAAAGATTGTTTCATTAAGTTGAAACACCGTTTCAATGATTCCACAGGTCCTCACTCTGACTCTCAGAACATCCGTCTCAGTAGGAACATATTTGGGAGCGATGATTCTACTCATGTTCTCAAAGAAACTGGAGATGGAATAAAAAGTAGAGAAATATCACTTAGTGATCAGAAATATTTTAGATAATTTAAGCTTTACTCAGACAAATTTCCTTCCAACATACAGTCAAGACAGACAATATTTGGCCATTTCAATTGAAGCTATTCCAGTACATCCTTTATGATCACTTTTACGAAATCTGATTTTTAAGGGCAGTAAAACTCAAGTGGCAAAAACAAGGGTACAATGTAAAGTTGCAACTGAACTTTAGTGGGTTTATTGGGACTAAACTTGGTCATTTTGGAGGCTGTAAGTTGTGGAGAATAAAGCATAGCATTTTTGGAGTGCGTCTCCAAAAAGGAGGTGTGTGAAGTCTGATAAACTGAGTTATGTCACTTGAGTCAGTGTGGTTGGTGCTGAAGATGAATAAATTCAGGGGGTGACGTTAGAAAATGGTGAGCAGCTTAACAGATTTTTGTAGCTCACTACATCTAGGCACTAAAAAAATAAACTGTATGATCTCTGGTTTTGCTGGATTGATTAGATTTTTATTGACTGTCCAGGAGTCTGATAACTATGGTGGTATTATAAGAGTACACTTATAAATACCCTAGTAGCTGCAGTCAAAAGCAGTCCGTTATGTTAGACTGATGGTGTTGGAGACCTTTTTATACACATACATATGAGACTTGTCCAGTGTCCATCTACATTCACAAAGCCTTGGCTTTGTACACAAAAATTACATATTGTGTGCATTGCATAAAAGTAAGATGATTGCTTGCATGACAAAGCATTTCAATATAATACTATCTTCTAATATCCATTTCAAAATGTTCCATCTTTCAACAGCAGTAACTTCTAGTTAATGAAGAGTGTTTAGAAATATTTTCTGAGAGCCCCATCTAGCACTGCACTCTTGTTGATTGTGCGGCATTATAAACACTACTAACTGATGCTAATATTTAACAGCGCCGGCATGAATTCAATTGTGTAGGGCAGTGGTGGCCTAAAGGTGGGAGAAGCGAGCTTGTTGGCACAAACACATGGACAATTTGTTTAAAACAATCGCACTTCATGGTTGCATGAAGAGAGAAACAATGTCATCCAGCAAAATGTTTTCCACACTCCAGGTAATGAACCACACTTGAGCTGATGATGCAACAAACACTCTAACCAAATAATTTATGCAGAGTGGTGTGTTAGGGTTTCATGACACTGTGCAGGCTGCTTTTTATTGGTTGAACAATTGAAAGGGCACAACTGCTGAAGGACAGCAATTGGAAAAAAACAAACAGCTATGCCCACATACAAAAACTGTCCCACAGAGATGTTGGGTAAAACACACTGGCTGTATTCCAATAATTTCCATTTAATAAGACAATTTTCAGTGAGATGTATTTTGGAAAAAATAAAATACTGTTGATCAAAATGTCTCGATTTGGACATATCTCCTATGCATCTTGATGCAGGTAAGGGTGCTATTTAAATACATTACACATTTTGCAGACCTTTTTTTAAATCCAAAGTGCGTTACAATAAGTCAAAAGTTGCACACGTCTGGAGCAACTAGGGGATAAGTGTCTTTGGTTGATGCAATGGGATTTGAACCCAGGTCTCCCACACCAAAGGCATGGGACATTTCCACTGCACCATCACCACCCTATAATACTATAAAAGTGTCTAAAACTCTCAACGCTGGCAAATCAGAACAGACACGCTTTTTAGAGAGTGGGCTTTAAAAGAGCCAGGCGCTAAACATATCATTTCAGACAGAGGGTGAAGACAGGCAGTATTGGAAATAGTGTTTAACAATAAAACATATAAACACTATTAAAAGCCCAAAATATAAACATGTAGCTGAAAATGAGCATTGTTTCCAAGTAAGCCATCTATTTCTTGAACACAGGTTTTTCTCAGCACTTGATTTACTGTTGCTCTGTATTTATAAGATGTGATGACATTTGCACCGTCAGTCCTAATTGGGTGGAATTGTGCGATGTAGATAACTTTAGGTAATTCTACTCACTAGACTGCAGAGTCATTGAGCTCAAACTCGTAACCTCTGGCTGCAGCTGCTCGCACCCCTTGGTCGGCCCAAAGCGCACAGATTGCATGAGCCACGAAAGGCAGCAGCTCCTGGTCGTCTCCCAAACACTGACTGCAGGACAGGACGGAGCGTGCGTGCATCTGCAGTACACGGGACAACATATCATTTAAACACTATATTTTTCAAAGTAAATGTTTTGTATTCTCCCACAAAACTAAATGTAATGCTCTATCTGAAGATACAAACGGATCAATATTTCTTGCAACAACAGAACGTGTCAGTATATAAGATTGATCATTATACAGTGGGTGTCGTATACAGACAAAGACTGACATCTAGTGAGACAGAGAGGGGCTGCAATGAAAAGTGGGCTACCACAGAGCAGATTTGATTAAACTTTATTTCAAAAAAATTGTTTAATCTCTCCTTACCTTGTTTTTCTGGTTAGCGAGATTAATCCTCAGCATCCCCATTCCTTGAAGAACAAACTTCATGGAGGTCAGCAGGTTGTCTAGTACTGCAGGCTACAGAGGAAATGACAGTCAACCTTTTGTCCCATGACTGATGCTGAAAAGTCGTTTGACTCAAATAGTTCAGTGTGTTCAACAAATGCTTCCTTTGCTTGCAGCTGACCTTAAAACTTATGA
Source organism: Etheostoma spectabile (assembly GCF_008692095.1). Taxonomy (NCBI): domain Eukaryota; kingdom Metazoa; phylum Chordata; class Actinopteri; order Perciformes; family Percidae; genus Etheostoma; species Etheostoma spectabile. The sequence goes on along the minus strand of NC_045751.1, from coordinate 7,061,345 downwards.
GCTCCTGTTTGGAGAAGCCATGACTGTGGATTATCTTTATCTGTTTGACTAGGGTGCTCTTTCCGCTCTCTGCAGCTCCTGACACACACACCAAAGACATGCTTCCACTTAAAAACGGCAACACTTCCCTGAAATCTGATAAACTCTGTAATAAAAACTTACCAAGCATGAGGAATTTTACCACATTCATCTCCGTCCGGGCATGTTCACAAAGGTCTTGCTCTATTTTAGAGCTCTGGAGCTTAGCCTTTTTACCCTCGTCTGTGATCTCCTGGTGAAGGCACATTCCCATGCACATCTGAGCAAGAATTCAGCTTTTACATGGATGCTTTGGGACTACAACACTGATTGCAAAAACTATAGTAATAACATTTCATTAACAAGTGAGGATATGTTTTAGTAAATGTTTAAAACGGATTGGAATGCATTGGCAGATTAGATTTCTCTTAAAACATTTAAAAAAAAAGTTAATAAAGGCTATACTAAATTTGTGTGACATTACATAATTATTAAAAGTAGAATGCCTAATACCCTTCCCTGGCCCCAGATGTAAACCATATTGTGTGCTTAGCTTTTTTTATATCTAGCTTCAAGTAGAAGCCGTGTCATTTTAGTCAACCGAAGTGGAAGGTATTGAGACAGTCCATTTGCTTTAATTTTACTATTCATTAAATGAATAAATAAATAAGTTCCAAATACTTTAACTGACTGAATAGCAACCTGAAAGATTATTCCATAGATCTAAATCTATTTAGACTGAAAGACGACAAGAGCTAGCAAATACTTAAAACACAGATTTGTTGACCAAGACTTCACGAGGAGGCACTTCTTCTTCTCGCACTTTGGTCATAGTTTTGCAACACATATTAGCATTTCCAAATGCTAGTTCGGAAGTTGAACAATTTAATGGATGTTCTACCTGCAGCGGAGCTGGTAGTAGGCCTATACCAAGACAGCAAAACATCACTCCTCGTTCGCTCTGTACGTCGGTGTCGTTTGATTCTCAGCTTCAACAGCTAACAGAGTTAGCAACAAACGAAAGCGTTAATTAGCTTCATTGGGCGCACGTGTGAACCCGGATATGCTTTCTTGACAGCTTGCTTCAGAGAGAAACCCCAAAAAAGTACATGAAAAACATATTTTTTTCTTCTTCAAATGAGCACAACTTCACTTAATTTAACATTTAAAAAACTTACTTAGCACATATGCAGTTGAATCTATCAATATTTACAAAAATTTTTTTCCATGATGAATATTTTGAATGAGAGCATCTAGTCATGCTCAGCTGCTTACAGTGGTAAAATGAAACTAAGTACATTTACTCAAGTAGGCCTACTTTTGAGGCATAATTCTGAAGCATTTGAGTTTTTTTCTTCCATTGTATACTTTATACTTTTACTCCACTGCATTTAAGAATGAAATCTAACATCTAACCAGTTACTTTTAAAAACAATGTTATAGGTAGGCCTACATTGGTTCATAAATTATGCATTGTTAAAGATTTAACTACCCAACAGTATAACACGTTTATAATTACTCTACCTTTGTAATTAAAAATTACATTAAATGTATGTAATGAATTAAATGTTAATGAATCAGTGATAATATTCCAATAATATATAAGATAGATGATATATGTTAAACTGATTGGGGCCACATGACATAATACATACTTTAACTAATTTTGAATGCAGGTTGTTTACTTTTAATGGAGTATTATTTTTATTGTGGTACTGCTACTTTTACTTACATAAAAAAAAATAATCTCATTACTTCTTCCTGTATTGCCTGCTTGACACAGGGTTGCCAAACATTCATACTGACTGAATGACTTTCTGGGCCATATAACGTCATGCTTCCATATAAACGGATTTTCAAATTAGGTCAATATGCCCTTTTTCTCTCTTTTTGAAAAAGCTTACAGATCTTAGCTGGGTACCAATCTGCTGCTAAAATAATCTACTCTTAATCACCTGACATTTAACAAACTCTCTGTGTGACTCATTCATATGTTGAAAAATTCAGATCCTTTTTTTGTGATCAAAGGTAATTTCTGTGTCCAAAACATGACTTTAACCTTTCATTGTGTGATTAAAGCACACCCTGCTCATTTACCTCAATTACTGAGGCAATAAATAAGATGTTGCAATCCTCATAACCTCTGCCATTTTCTGTTTTTAGGGAAATAAGATGACAAATAGCCTTTCAGATTAAAATGTTATTATTATCAGCAATAGTATACTGTAGTCCAATCACTTTCTACAGTGTTTGTCAACTGGGAATTGTCAATAACATTTACAGCCTACACTGAATACATTTCAACTTGACATACAGACACATTATTATGCTTTTTTTAAACATTAAATGATCTATACAGTAGTTAATGGAGTGGAGGTGAGTAAAATATACATTTTCAAAAAAATATTATTTAATCACATTTGATATAGAGACAGATGCTTAATTTTTTTAGGGTTTAATGACAGTAAACGGTCTTCATTATCAAGTCAACAACACTGAGCAACTGTCATTGTTTTAATCTTAAAAGCAGTCTGTTAAAGCTTTGTAGTGTTCTCTATATTAGGATAAACCTTAAAGGAGTGTTGGTTTAAGAAAAAAGACAGCTGCACTCAAAAGGCCAGGCATGCAGGTTTTGACAGTGTGCATTTTTGAGTTCAAACCCTAAAACAAAACAGTTCTTTTTGAGAAGTAAGTGCAGTCTGGAGTAAGGCCTGATATGTACATGAGGTCCTGAAAGAGTTTCAACACCTTTACACATCCAAACAATTCAAGTTTGATGCAGAGAAGCAGGGGGATTTCCTACTTCTCTACTGGTGTTAGCATCCTCCAGAGAGCCTGTAATCACTTTATGATACATTACGTACAGTATATACATGGATAGATTAGTTGTGGGGCGACATCTATTGCTGGGAAGAAAGCAGCAACAACCCCATGGAAATGACTAATCAAATCATTTCTTTGTTACAGTTTAATGCCGGACCGACATCTCAGGTCCCCACACTTGCTAAGATAATAGTTAAAAAATCTATATTTTTGAAGGCAACAAAAATAAATACTTCAGGAATTAAAAATATCCAAAGACAGAAAATAGACATTTGAAGACATAATGATATCTCCTTTGTCTGTATGTATGATTGTTGAGTGATTATTTGCATAATGCTGAATATGTTAATACCCCCCCCACACACACACTGTATACCTGACAATCCCACAGCAGACACACACGCACGCACACATGCACGCACACACACACAAACACACACACATGCACTGTATACCTGATGATCCCACAAAAGACTATATTGCCCTGGCTTTAAATGGGTTGCTCTAAGCACTGCTGTTATTAGCCAGGATCGTCTGTGGAGGGTGTCATAACACATAGAAAAGGGTTGATTTTACTGTACATGAGTTTAGAATAATTGAGCTTGTCAGTGTTATGTTGACACTAAGTCGATGGTGCTTGTTTAGGGCCTTCCTACAGCACAGCCTGGGCTCTTTCTTTAGTCTTTTCCTCCTCTTGTCGCTTCATGGCCTGGATCACAGCAATCTCGTTGGCCTCTTTCTTCTGGTTCCTTGCTTCAAATAGCAACCTGAATCAAAACAACAAAAATGGAAAATAGGTCTCAACAGTACGCAAACTGTCCCATTTAATTTAACTTAATATGTTTTGCCCATTGGATAAAATATAAAATTGTCTATTTCAGCCTTTGTGACTGTTTCTAGAAGTTGACAGGCTCCTTTTTAACCTGTTTTTGATTATCCTCTGCACAATGGCATCCGTAGTGAGGCTGTTGACACTGTCAACGGTACGTAGAATTCCTTCCCTCCTCGGCTCCTGGATTTGAAGAAAAAATTGCGCATGGATGTGATATATCATCTCTGCGCATAACTGTATTTCATGGAGGTGTTTTTATTAAAAAGCGGTAGGTGACAGTATTTAGAGTCTTACGGCATAAGGGTCAGATCCATCCTTGTCGGGATATATTTCTGTCTTTCCATGGCATACAAGATCCACCTGTGGATAAAAACATGTGCTATTTTGTTCACTTTTGATTGCAGAGAACATTATTATCTAGTGGTGAGAGATAACTCTATGGTCTGTATTTACCTTGAAATGGTCCAGTAAATCTTTTGTGACTGCAAAGGGTGCACCAATCACTACTTCTGACACATACTGTGTAAAAAAGCAACACAACAAAATCAAAAATCAATCACCCAAAAGAAATTTCAGATAAAGAAGACATAGTTGTAATGCACTATGTTGATGGTGGAAGAAGAAGAAGAACCTACTCGACAAGCCAGGACGCTGAGCGTTCTCTCGTGGACATTCATAATGGGGTAGTTTTTCCCTTTGTAGCGGTTCACCTCCTAAAAAAAATGTAAAATGTCACAACTTGATTCAGGGAGGCAGTGAATGATTTACACAATTGAAAAAGCCAAGGAGACTCACCTGATCGAAGTGCAACCCCACTATAATGTATGGCTTTTCTGCAAGCTTATGCACTGCTTCCAGGAAGTCCACATGGCCAATGTCTGATAGGAGACTAGTCAAGGGTGACTTAGTATTTTATGAAAACAGACTTTTTATAGCAACAGTTCACAAAATTATGAATTCACACCATTCTGAAAGTGACACCACTGCTTTTATAAATGACAGTTCCAGAAACGCTTCAGTTTACTAAAGCGTTCATGCTTTTTGATCCAAAGGTTTTATTGTTGTAAGCAATATTTTTAGTGAGGTTCTAAAATGATACGAAAAAGGTCAAATGCTCCTGCCACATAGATGATGGTGTCTCCGGGTTGAGGCTCCTGGCCTGAAGCAAACTGGATGATCTTCTGTGAAGTCTGCAGGAACTGAGACACCCCCGTCCAGGGACTGTGGCCCTTCTGACCATGTGAGCCCCGTAATCAAGTAACAGGCACAATGAGTACAAACAGACCGTAGCAACCAGTTTCGACACTGGAGTATCAGAATGCTGGATCCTCACCACCACCTAGTGGTGTGAGTAGTAACGTCATCTCTTAAATGCTCAATAGATCACTTGCCTGTCCCCAAATCTCCAGCACATTTATTCAGCCCTCTCCAAATTCACAGCGCTTCTGTGCCAGTCGCAAATGTTCTAATGTGAAGAGACCCTCTAAAGCTTTCACACTATTTAAATCCACAGCATGTTAACTCTGAGTTAGGTTCGCTATCCAGGAACAGAAGTGGCATTCACTGTTTACTGGCACAGCCAGCAACTTGATTATAAAGTGGGTCCACAGTAAAGGACTTTGTTTAATAATGGTTGACATCTGGCCCACATAGCAACTTTAACAACTTGAAAGTAAGTAAAGGAAAAGGAAGCTAAAGAACCAAGCATTTGGTTTTTACAGATATGCTAATTGAGAGTTTGGTAGTAAGCTGGGTATTGGCTATAAACTAGGTGATGACCAAAGCATTAAAATTAGCTGTAAATATGTTTGGTACATACCTTTCCAAAGTTGTCTGTGTGCTGCTGATAGTCTGAACTATCCTAAAGAGAAGAGAGGTTCAAATTAGGTATAAATAAATTCATCTTTATTCATAATGCACTTCAAAATCCACGTTACAAAATTATTCACAACTCGGCCGCATAATAAAACAGATGCCAAGTCATAAAATTATCAGGTTTTATTTGGTGTATAAAAACCAATACAGTGTCTGACTTTTTGTTCAAGGAAACAAAAGAAAATTCTAAGGAAATTCCAACTCAAGTACAATTAGGAAAGTGTTTATGATAAAAGTATGTTTTCGGAGGGCCCTAAAGAAGACCACTGACTCAGGACAGATCATTCCAGAGCCTCGGGCCCTGCAAACGCTCTGTCACCTTTTGTTTTCAGCTAGGCCTCTGGCTCAGAAAAAAGACCTCTGCCTGAAAATCTCAAAGTTGAACGTACATTAAGAGGTCAGGGATGTAGGCGCTGCATAGTGGCAGTGAGATAAAGACGTGTAAAACGGTCTTGTTATCTTTATAAAAAGACTAAGGCTGTACTTACAATGTTGCTGTGATGTGCTTTGGTCATCAGTAGCATTCTGCCAACCAGATCTGTGGTTGAAACTCCCTGGGTTCTCTTACACTCCCTGGAACAGCATAATACACAATATAGCAACTTAAGAAACAATTACACAACATACTATCCAGACTGTTATTATCTTCTGCATTTTTCAAAAAGGAAACTTGCCTGTACCGCCCTGACTTCTTCACCTCCTCATATGTGTCTTTCCCATCCACTGTTAGTGTTATATCATCTGAAACAACATCATACATGACATACTGCTTCCAAAAATCAACAGAGCCCTGCATGTTACCTCAACCAAAAAACTGTGATCTAGCATTATACTTGGAAATGACCAACGGTCTTTATGGCTTGTGAATCTGTGTGTGTCTAAATGAGGACAAGAAGTAGTGATATACTGTACCTCCGTGCACACAGAAGTCACAGTTGTACTTGTCGAGGGTCTGGAGAGTGGTGACATAAGGCGCTCCTTCCACAACTTCATCCACCCATTTTATGGCCCGCACCATCTTATATCTTTCTGCCTGAGTGAAGACTGGCGGACCCTTGTGCTTTGCAATCTCACCTTGAAAACAAAACATGTACACAATACTGTTGTTGACACACACAAATAAAATGAGATCAATAGAACAGAGAGACAGAAATTTCCATCTGATAAGCAGTTTTTATAGTGACGGAATGCAGCTCCGCCTTCCTCCTTAAGATATTTTCTTATCACTTCAGCAGAGGGATAGATGCTGAACTATGAAGTCATTCTTGGGTATCTATACTGTATACTGTATGTCTATGGGTAAGATGTCTATGGGTAAGATGTAATCGCTGAGTAAGTGCACTACTGTTACAACAATCCCTGTACAGGGCACAGTGTTTGCCTGCTACTGACAGTACTGAAGAAGTTGAACAGAAGCTTCAGGTGCCATGGCTCCACAGACTCATCAGCTCCAGGCTGAATCATGCACGTTAAAAGAAGGAGTTAGGAATGACAAAAGTTATGTGCAGATGACCTAGGCCTTAAAGTGAGGTGTAGGTGGACAATAAGTCAATGGTTCTGAGCCTTACTATCTGTGTGTACTCCAACGATGAGGTAATCTCCCATGGCCTTGGCCTGTCGCAGCTGGTTGGAGTGGCCATAATGGACCATGTCATAGCTGGGAGGATAAGAAGATAGAAAAGTAACATAAAAGTTACATAATGCTAGGGAGGTACAAGAGCAATAGGAAAGGAATGTTTTCAAAACAATTGGTTGGAAAATCAAACAAAAGAAAAGGATTTCTTGAATTATAGTCATAATGTTTGGCAGCCAATCAAAATTAAAACCAGTCCAAAACTCTTCTCCGGTGCACCATGCTTTATTCCCGACGATAACAAGATAGTCGCAAACAACTGTTGAATAAAGCATGGTGAAATTAGAATCTGCAACCCCTCTTCAACTCTTCTAAGTTGTTCAATGCACCAACAAGCAATGACAAACTGGAGTGTAGGAGATCACTAGATGTTTAGTTCATGGGCTGAAACATGCATAACCCCTGATATTTCTGATATTGTCAACCCACCAAGGTATTTCACGCACTTCATGTGATCTGTTAGATATGTTATCAAAGTCTAAACATAAAAAGTCAACTGCAGAGTGTGTTTCTTCCTCCCACTGTACTCCACCCAGGCTTTGATACCATCTGTAGATAATTAGATTAGCCCAGATTGGAGACTGAGATTGTAACATGGTAATCTAAAATGGTAATAGAGAACAGATGGGCATTAGCCTTCCATCACTATTACTACTGCCAACAGCTGACATCAGTCTGATCATTTTTCTTTCTGGTCTACTTGGAGCATGATATTGTCTAATATTCTCAAAAAAGAGAAGAAAGTGACTGCAGGTGTCACTGAAGATGCAATACGCTTATTAGACTCAGATCACTGCTACAGTTGCTACAATAACCATCAGCAATTTTGTAGCAACCATTAACTTGGAGAATAACAATAATGACAACATAATTGATGGCTGAAGGGAAAAAAACACATTCAAATTGGCATCTGTGTCCTCTTTAGTTCATTAAATTACACATCAGCTCTGTCATGGGTCAGGTGCAAAACAGCCCTATGAACAGCATCCTCAAAAATCAATGAGAAAACCGATGAATACTGCCCTTACTACAGTTTGTGCAAAGCCACAACGGTAACAGAATCCCATGTTGTTTTCAGGCCCAGGCTATGCTAATGAAACATAGCATATGTGCCTTGCTGTGGTGTCACTATAGACCGCCTGACTAAAAACAGTCTGGACTGCACTTGAGTTTTATTTTAACACAAAAAATAACAATTACCAGACTATAGGGACTTTTTTTTATGTGATTCAGATGTATCCACTATACTTCAACAAAGAACGAGAACCACAAAAAGTGTTTTTTCTGTGCGAGTCTTGTGCTGTCAATCTGTTGAATTAGGATCCGTGTGTGCAGGCTCTGAGGTACAGAAGGAACAGAAGAATGTAGTAAGGGGGAGCATTTGGAGGTGATGAATAGGAAAGAAAACTCAGAGTTACATAAGACCAGGAGGCTGTTTTGGGGGGTGTTATACTACCTAGATGCCCAACACGTGTTAACGTAGTCCTGTTGTATTTTTTAGCAGGGATGGATCATGGCCGAGGGATGATGAAATATTGATTAGTGTAACCTGTTAGTAGACACCCAAACAGCACATACGCTTCTCAAGAACAGAGTGATAGAATATAATTGGATATGTGCAGGAAATACCAGTTAGGGGAGCACAAAACTCATAATCTTGACATTTTGGTTTTCTTTTAATTCAAAATTTAAAATACCTGGAGTGATCAGGATATGACTAGTCTCGTATAAGGGCTGGAATGAATAAGAAACACACTGTTACTTCACCGAGGCTTTAAATAGCACATTTATAGTCTAGTATGGATTAACTACCTTAGCGGAAACACAGTGGAAGAGGACTTTACACTCTTCCTTGATGATGCTTCACTGACAGCTAATCTTTAACCCCGTCACCTCTTTTTAGGGTTGACAAATAAGCGCCTTTGTGAAGCAAAAAAGGGGCTGGGTCAAAGATTTCTCAACAGATGACCTGATTGTGCTCTTTCCTTGAAATCTTCCTCTCATACGGCTGACAACGCTGGATGTCAGTAAGAGCGTGGTGGCATCCAGTAGGGCTTCAGGAAACAATGTGCTCAGTGAAGGGCATCGGGCACGGCTGCACGAGCCACAGTGGCCATAGCAGGTGTGGGCAGGAGGGGTTAGAGGGGGTTAATGACATGAGCTCTGTTGACATTGGCTCTCTTTGCATGCTCACCCCACCGGTTAATATTCTGGCATCCCAAACATTCTGAAACATTCCATTAAACCATGGACAGGCAGCCACACCTAAATCACAGGAATTCTACAAGAGAAAGCCACAATAATCCTGGCCTTACTACACAGGATTTCAAAACATGTGTTTTTCCAGTGTACCATGGAGCCACACTCTGTCCACCAAGGCTTGGTGTTTCTCCCAGAGGAGGCATCCCAAAGGCTCAATTCTCGGGCTGCAGCTAATGATTCATTCTCAATGATTAGTTTTGTGTATAACGAAAGATAATAGAGAAAACTGCATATTAGTATTTCAACAGCTAATGGTGACATATTCAAATAGCTTGTTTTATTCAGCAAACGGTCGAAAACCAGTCAGTTATAATCACATATGGCAACAAAAAACATCAAATCCCCTCACATTTGATAAGCCAAATAGCCATAATTTGAACCGTGTTTTTTCTGGATAGAAAGGTTGTTGCTGAGTTTTTCGAATATCGGGATAAACTACAAACAAAATTCCCTTTCTAGTTTAGGTGACCTAAGGGGAGGGGAGCCCTCTTAAAAGTGCCAAGGTGAGGTGACTGAAATAACAGACTGAGCACAATACGTGTAGTAGGCTATCTGAGATGACACTAAAACCTTTTCCTTCCACCTAGTCCAGCCCATTAAACCTGTTGAGTGTACTGAGCATCATTAGGCCTGAGTGGCCAACAAATAAGTGGGACTGTAGTTTTATAAACAAGGAGAAATTTGCTGCTGTTGTGTGATATTGGTGATATATATTAGTCAAGTATCATCTGAGCTGGAGGAGCAGAGTGAACAAAGCCTGACTGTTTTTAGCTTTTGTTTTACATGTTCTGTTCTGTTCTCTGGTTAGGGCTGCCCTTCCCACAGCTGTACACATTAAGCACCTGTATTGTATCAAAGACCGTGCCTGGCGCTATCTGAGCATCTTGTTGAACTTTAATACAATCACTCATAATTCCATTACAATACTGAAAGAAGACACCGTGTTTTGTCAGTGTGGCATCATGGAAGTAATCCCACAAAAAGTCAAACTAAGTATGTTCAGAGTGGCCTGTTACCAAGCGGTCTGAGATGCATTATGTGTAATTGCAATGTTCTGGGTTTGAAAAAAAATGTATGTGTGCATTATCATTCTGTGATGTTGTCTCAATAAATCTTTTCACAGCAAACATTCTGACTTTCCATAGTTAAGGATGGCTCGTTATTCAGTTGTCCTAGTAACAGAGAACCAGCATGCACAATACCTGGACACTGAAACTAAGGCATTAATATTTTGCAAGCTGTAAATATGGTATAATAAATCCTACTAAAAAAATCCTACTTATAAAAAATGACATGGTCACAAACATTTTCCAGTAATTAAAACTATTGTTACTGTTTTATTTAGCGACCACATCCAATGCTTTTTGGCCGATTTTATCTGAAACAACACATACTACATTCAACATTTAGTCATATGCCTTTAATCGCATTTTAATTATATGACTGCTAATTCTATAGAACTGGCTGTTTCTAACTTAAGTAAAGGTACTTACAATACATTGCAATACACAAATTTGGCAGACAATGTTATCCAAATCCCGTACAATAATGTGTCATTGCCAGTATACCGGTAAACTACAGAGTATACTACATGGCAGTAATGATGTGTTATGAGAGATATCCTGATGTTATTATATAATAATGTGTCCACTGAGGAAGAAAATTGAGACTAGGATGTCCCAGTAATAATATAGGGTAAAGCCCTGAATTACAGTGGTTTATGCCTGGCCTATTGCAACTCTCATGGTAAAATACATAAACGAGAATATTCAATTAAAAGTTTAGTGTTTACTGACATCTTTGGAGAATGAAGCAGCAGTCCCGAGAGCTGTAACCTGCAGCAGGCCTGTCCCGGTGGGGACATAGGCTACAGGCTGACACGTTCATTCTAACGGGTTTTCATGCAAACGATGAGAACAATATTGTAGCAGCATCATCATCATCATCATCATCATCATCATCATCATCATCATCATCATCATCCTAACACCATTTATCATCCGGTAGGTTACTCACCAGCCATCGCACCAAACCCGGATTCTTCGCCTCCTCTTCTCGGGACTGCAAGCTGCAGTGCCTGGGGTCGACCCTGCGTCTTTCCCGGCTGCTGTGTTCACTTGGTGGTGGTGATGTCCGTTCTTGATCATTTTTTCAGTCTGGTGGGTGATCACTTGAAGTGCAACTGTAGCTGCAGAGCGACTTCCTCCAGTTAAGATGATGAACGGTGTCAGTTGTGAGTCCCCTTTCAGTGCAGGGCAGCCGGTTTGTGTGTCGGCAGCAGCAGCAGCAGCAGCGGCTCCAGCGGCAGCAGTGCGATGCGCCAACGCCTCCTTCATCGGCGACGCAACGACGCACATCACGCTACGTCAAGTCGGCCGAAGAAAGCAGAGAAACCACGACGGGAAGGAAGCACTTTTAATAAAACTCCTCGAAACGGATCGCTGCAGTTGTTGGTTTTATTTTGAAAAGACCAAAGATGTGATGGTTGTTCAGTATGGAAGACTTGACACAGGTTGAATCGTACGATGTGGCGCTGGTGCACGCGGCCGACATGTTGTTACATAATAGCGGCGTATTCGACTGTCATGTGACAATATCTGGATTCCCACAGAAATAGCGGCTATCTGCCAAAGCTGTGTTTGATGACGTGCCAGTTTGTGGTCTGTACGTCCACTTCAATTTTCTGCATGTTATCCGTCTAAAATAACAACCATGTATAGAAAAGATATTCCTTTTATTTATTATAAGTAGCCATATGTGCTTAGCTAATGAGCCAACAATTAGTAGGCCTATTGGAGACATTCTTCCGTTGTGCTTCTGGGGAAATAATCAGAAATAATGACACGCTACGATGAAATACGATGATAAAGATAACATACAACAAAACAAAACAAAGGTTAAAGAAATTCTGACTGTTAACACACGTATTGTTATGTATTAATTTAGCATATAAAAAGATATAACTCTCAATATGCAAATATAGCTATACATGTCATATCTTTTTTTTTATACATTTCTCTTGTGTTGTTCTTTCACATAACTAAGACTATAGAAGTGTAAAAAATAAGCTAACTCAATTATTATGTTTGTGTGTGTGTGTGTGTGTGTGTGTGTGTGTGTGTGTTTCCCTTGGTGGCACCAGCTATCAGTTCGTTAGTCTACGTTTTTTTCTGAGACCTGGAGTGATACTTATTGTGCAATTCGAACCACATAGCCGATTTATAGCGTTTTTATGTCACAGCTATGAACCAATCAGATTGCTCGATTCGAGCTATTTTCGAGCTGTTTAATAATAATTACGCAAGCCAACAGCCCTGCAGCAAATGTTTATCTTATTAAATATTGTGTAGCCTACTTTACATTTCATGTTGACACTCTTACCAGTAAACATTCAAAGATAATTGTGATGTGTCGAAAGGTTATGTATTTGTCCAATTACAAAGTGTCAACGAAATCTAAACTGTTAGTAGTTTGCATACGACTGCACAGGAGTTTCTGGTGTTATAGCATGGATAAGGTAGGGCCTACACACTTACAATTGACCTGCCTGAACAATAATAACAATATAGTGTGTGCAGTAAGTGTCACTTTGGGGTAATATTTCATAGTTTCAGAAGGACTATAATAACAATATAGTGTGTGCGCCGTAATTGTCACTTTGGGGTAATATTTCATAGTTTCAGAATCTCAACAAATGGGTTGAAGATATTCCTTCTCGGATTGATAAAGTAAAGATGCACTGAAGGGGAAATCCTTCTGATCAGAGCATGTGGCGTCATCTTATGGAAAACCCTTTAGATACATAGACAGTATGGTTCAATCACACAAAGCCTTTACACTGAAGAGCCAGCAGAGGGAACCCCAGACCCACATATTGCCTAAAAGCTGGATCAAGGTTAACTCCTCACAAGCAGTAATATTTAACATCCTGGTGCCGGTTGTTTAGTCTCAGGTTTTTCTTATTGCTGGAATGGCACTGACTATCTGAAAAATCATGGTGTTTGCTTTGAATCCCTCATGTGCACCATCACAACAGCTTTACGTGATTCAAATAATTGCTGATGTGAACAAGGAAATCCACCCCTCGCCCAGTGTAGCATCTCTAATAAACAGGCATGTCCTCTGCCACGGTGACATTTGCAGAGCAGAGCCCCATGCCAAGCTTTGGCAGAGTAGACGTGCTAAATAAACAGCCTCTCTGATGGAGATGGCAACATTAATTGTACAGCAGGGCTGGGGTCTGAGAACTGGGGCAGGCACCTGCTGCAGAAGTGGGTGAAGATGAAGAATGCTGTCCTAGATTGCCCACCAGCTCACCTTAACCCAACCCGCCAAATTAATCAACTCTTCAGAGGCCATCCAGTTGTCTGGGGCAGGCATCCAGAGGAGGGAGACAAGTCGGTTTTAAGGCACAGGTCAAACAGACCTGTAGGAGCCTCTTCAATTTAAGAGAAGGAGAGAACAATACCACGCTGCAATAGTGCAGAGGCTCTGGGGTTTAGACTTGCCCTGCAGGATGGAGAGGAAAATGTAGCTCGTCTTCAGCCATCTGTCTCTTTGTCTCCGCATGTTCTCTCATGAGATGCGTTTTGAATGTGGTGGGGTTGAAACGCTGCTGAGGAGGGTGATGTTTGATGAGGTGCGCTGAGACAGAGGGGGTTTAGGAGGCCCATGGGGAGCACAGATGACTAACTCACTACTCCTCCTAATCTAGGACAAGCACACCTAGACATCCTTCATGACTCTAATGTTTTACTCGTGTCGGGCCAAAAATACGTCCACTGAGGTTAGCCAAAGTGGGTCGCCCAACGGCTTTTTTTGGATCACAGAAAAAGAAATCGTGCCATCTAAATGATGGCTGTCGTCTAAAACCCACCCTGGATGGCAAAGAGCCTTCCCCGCCAGTTTATTTTTACAAGTATCAAACTGGGTCAATGACGCCACAGAATATGAAAAAAACAATTTCAACAGTTTTTAAAAGCCTCCAAAGACAGAGTAGAAGTGCTTAAAATCCTTTTTCAAAACATTTTTATTGGTCTTATAGAAAATAAAGTAAGCTGTATCAACAAACATACAATATATACATCAATAACTTAGACACCTCAGAGAATCACGTTTAAATCCACAGTTGTTACTGTATATATATATATATTATATATATATATTAATACATAGTACTTATCTACAGATTGCAAAAAGTACAATAATTTAATTTATAAATAGTTACCATTAACTATTGTCTGTTTTTATACAAATTACTGCAATATTTTATTACAACCCATACAGAAAAATAAGAAAAAACAGATAATTAACTTTGTGTTACTCACTTGAGTCAGATTGTTATACCTTTGAAACACAGACCCACTCCACAGAGTGAGAGCAAGAAACCTGCACAGTCAACTGTTTTCAAAGCATAATTTAATGAAAAAAGCCAATGTCTCGAGAGCTATTAAGTTCAACTTCCACACAAGTGCTGTTATTTATCCTCTCTAACATAATGCTTGTAAAAAATAAACAAGGAAAAAGCTATAACCAATTAAACATTAAATCTGCAGAACAAATTACAGTGTTAAGATCAATTTCAAATACACACTCAACACATAATGAGAACAGAAATGCTGTGGATGATGCTACAGCAAACAACGAGCATTAATGACAGCGCGACACACACACACACACACACACACACACACACACACACACACACACACACACACACACACACACACACACACACACACACACACACACACACACACACACACACACACACACACACACACACACACACACACACACACACTTGCATGTGGCCCTTATGACAGAGTCTATTGTAGCATCCATTTCCCTCAGTGCACAAACATTTATATATTAGCAATATCTTTCATTCATTTTTAAAGTCCAATTTACAGATCCGGTAATTCACCTAATTTAAGACCAGAGTAATCGGTGAGTAAGGCTTGAGTGCAATGATTCCTTTAAAACACTGTACACTATTACAGTTTTAACATGTTAGCTACTATAAACAAGGGCCAATTGCGCTTCCATTCAGGAATTCAAAATCCGAGGGCAAAATAAATAAAAAAACACATTTTGCAAAGAACCTACAAAACAGCAAGAATGATTAAATAACAGACCATAGTCACTTTGACAATATTTTACTCTTACATCTACTCTTTCACACCTTTCCACTGAGTTGCATATTAAGGGTCACTTTTTCACAATGGTCATTACCTACTGTAGCTACATACTATACACCTGTATGTGTGAGAAAGAGAGAGTCCTCATCTCTAGCGGAGATCGAGAGATTGGTCGACGGTGCAGCTCAAACACCTTAGAAGACACTTGACACAAAAAAGATTCACTCCACAAGACTGCCACAGCAATAAGGACGCCAACATCAATACTGGGCTATGTCAAGAGTCAGATATATATTTTCCCACAGTTAACCAGTCAATGTACATAGCTAAGCATGTTGAGGATAGGACACTTGCACACAGACAGTATAACCAGCACCCAGGTCGCTAGCATGGAGTTTTGCTGAGGCATAGTTTTGAGACTGACTGTAGATTAACACCTGGCCAACACTATAAGACATTCTGACCAGCAGGAAAGTGGGATCCAGATGAAGTGCATTCTGTTAACTGCTTTCACCTTGAGGTGTAAAACTGCTCCGCTGTTACATTCCCTTTTAGAGGACCAGGAGAGTGATGCGACACTTGGCACAGAAGGAGCGCTGCTGGCAGCAGTTTATGATTGTAATTCTACATGGTCTTGCTGTGTCTGAGTGCAGATTGAAGCCCTTCATGACATGCTTATTATTAAAAAAAGAGGGAGGAAAAACATGAGCAGAGCTGCCATCCCTGCCTTTCATCTAGAATGGTTTGTTCATTTTTAGAGTGACCTGTTTTGTCCTGAGCAAAACAAGCAGGAGCTTAGTGCATACAAACCCTCAGCCAAACCCTCCCGCTTTAAATCTGACAGTCTGAAGACCAGTGGGTCAATTTACACAAGTTACCCTTTAAGGTTATGGATGCAATTGTATCGCTATAAGCTTGAGAAAGTTACTCGACAACAATTGGGAGGGGAAAAACACTTAACTTCACATTAAGTTTAGTCTGTGAAAAGCTAAATTTGAAGGGTTATTAATTGATATTCCTATGATCTAATTCCAACCAATGAAGTGGCTGAAATGGATACTATAAACAAATCTTCCCAACACTAAAATCATCTAGCTGCAGGTCACAGAGGATGTGTTTAGAGGGCATCCAGCACTAGGTGCAACCCTTATTCAGATTCTGCATTGACAGTATCACTTTAAGCTTCAGTAAAAGTCACTAATTCCATTTCACCCGATTCTGTCTTACATGGCTCAATGGGGTAAACTCTTAATGACATATGATTTGTAACTAACACCAAGGAAGAGGAGGATATCACAGATGCCAATACGCACAAAGACAATTGACCTTGTTTACACCACCTAGTTTAGCTCTACAGATTTGTTTTAAATAGCACAGCATTGACATCTATACAGTGAACGACACTGCCAACTTGTCACTTAAACATCACATCACGCGCTACCCCACAGTACGCGCCTAGTCACTAGAAAAAAGCTATCAGACTTCAATAGTAAGCCACTTTCGGTACAATTGCAAAAAAGATGTCACAGGATTTTTTTATGTTTTCTTTATCTGTATTTCTATAAACAATGGAAGGTAATCTACCTAGTAGTAAAAACCAAGAACTCAACAATAGACAAAGTTTTCTACACCTTAACAATTCAAACAGTAAAGCTTGTGTAAAGATTTTCTTTTGGAAATATCTGACGGCCCCGGTCAACAAGTAATTACAAAAAAATGCAATGTATATATATATATATATATATATATATATATATATATATATATATATATATATTAAACAAAACAACTTGAACATATTTTCTCTATGAGCAAAAATTATGTTTCAAAATGTTTGTGGATTTCACTGTCCCCACAAAACATGAGGATATTACTGTTATAACATTCAGGTATTCAGCTATTGTAAAAGAATCTTGTCATATTGGAATGGCACTCAGCTCTGGAACAATATCATTAAGAACTGCTGATCATTTTTATTTTTTCTCCACTTAACCATAAATATGCAAGACCTCTTTGTATTTTCAGTGCATACGTATATTATTGCATCTACCAGTCATATTGATAATGACAAGTTCAATAAAGCCTGTCACAGATAAACAGAAATGAATGCTGGATTTGGGAGCATTATTTCACAATTATTTTCTTGACAGGCGACCAACAAAAATGTACTAGTTTTGGGTTAGTCAGGCTGTTATGAAGACATTTGGAGTATCCACACCAAGAGCTTGTGACCGTTGTCATTTATCCAAATTTAAGTCAGTGCATAATAACAACCAAACTGGTTTAGGGGTGAGGACTAATGTCTGAAACATATCGTTGTTTTGAGACTTTACAAATGCCAATTCTTAGGACGGAAAAGTCTTAAGAGCTCAGTCTTAAGGAAACAGACACATCACACACAGTACCTTATCAAAAATCGATAACGGTCTGAATTTAATTCCACTTTGTACTTTTTCTACTCAATATTGCTATCTTGAGTATTTGCAACCACTATCTGCTTTTTATATGAAATGTTTCAGTATTGTCAATACGTCGCTATTCTTCAACAACTAACTGTGATGTCCTAAAGCCCACAATTTGACTGTGTCACTTTAAAGCAGAAAATGTCTATTTGACAGGTACAGACTGCTGAGTAATGCTTTAAAAGTGAATTTGGGAAGCATATTGTTAGTGTTAGTGTCAAGGGTTGAAACTGAGAACTTACACAGGTAGTCCTGCGGCATGTTACAATGCACTGACTAGTTTAGTCTTGAAAAACTTCCTCCCGCCCTTTCTGCTACTACGACCTAGCCTCCGTTTTGGATTTGACGATGGTGATGACGCTGGTGGCACCTCCTTTACCGGGGATGAGTGGTCCTATGACAGAGGCCATAGGTCCCCTGGCTGAGGTGACAGGGTTGCGGGCCACAGTCCTAGCAAAGCTCTGGAGGGCCTCATACTTTGAACGCAGAGCGTCCAGCTCCACCTTCATGCTGGCATTCTCTGTTGCCAGCTTGTCCACTTCCTGCTGCAGTAGAGCCTTTTGCTTCTCCAGCTCCTCTTTCTGGGTGACACGCTTCACCCGGCAGCTGGCAGCATAGCCCCGGTTCTTCAGGGTACGCCGCCGCTGCTTCAGCTGAAGGATTTCCTCCTTGGTCAGGCCCCGTAGATGCTGGTTTAGCTCCCGCACTGACATGGTCACCAGCTCGTCATCGGTCAGGCTGGTGCCATTTTCCCCTGGCTCCCGCTTCACCTAGGGGTGGGGATTAGTTAGTTATATATATATATATATATATATATAAAAAGCCATTACACAGATTTTGTTTTATCCTCTTCACATGCATGTAATTTATAATCATACGAATATCTATATTCAAATGATGCCGATTACAATTACTGTTGATCATGTTGACGTGATGTTAATGGTGATGATGGTGATGGTGATGACGTCAGGGGGTGTTAACTCTATATGTAGACCTCACCTGAGCCAGGTGTGTGTGTGTGTTTGTGTATGACTAGAGAGCGGAAGGACAAACAATTTTTCAACTGCATTTTGTGAGACAAATGTTTTTTTTTCTTTTTTCTTTGTTTAAAACAAGTTTACTTATGTTGCTGTTGCAGTTATGAAATAAAGAGACGGATCATTATGACACTACAAACAAATGTGCGTTGATTGACTGACCGCTCCTACAATTAATTGGAAAAATAGTTTGTCCTTCTGCTCTCAAGTCACACACACACACACACACACACACACACACACACACACACACACACACACACACACACACACACGGCTGGCTCAGGTGAGGTCTACATATAGAGTTAACAACCCCTGACGTTGACGTTATCATTATCGTCATCACCATCACCATCATCATCACCATCACGTCAACATGATCAACTGTAATTGTAATCGGCATCATTTGAATATAGGTGTCCGTATGATTATAAATTACATGCATGTGAAGAGGATAAAACAAAAATCTGTGTAAAGGCTTCAACACTCCAGCCCCTAATTGACCGGTAAAGGGCAATTCATACATTTATGCATGGGAAGCCTACACTCAAGTCCTTTGTGACAATCTTGAATAATAATATATATATATATATATATATATATATTTAAATCATACATGCTAAGTACCTTCAAGGCCTTGTTTCCCTTGTTTATGGTAGTCATGCCACGAGAGCCGCGTCCACCTATACTGCTGCTTGGTCTGTGGGTAAGAAATGTCACCATCAGTTTACAGAATAATGCCAGCAGGAAAAAAGCTTGGAGGAATGAAGAAAGGAGGAACATTTCAGTGAAATAAGAATGTATTTTCTGGCAAAGATGCTACAGCATGACAAAGTCCTTCAAATACACAAGGCACAAAGTGGGTCAAGGACTTATGACTTCCTTACAAGGGATGCAAAGTCCGTTCAGCAAGTGGTACTTTACTGTTCTATTGCTGCACCTGTCACTATGAACAAATACCTTGGTGGTATGTATTTCCCCCTCCACTATTGGTCTCTCACTTGAATCCTTCACTGCATTCAAACATCAGACATTTAGTTGACTGGCAGCAATTCACAAAGATTTCTTGGAAAACAAAAATATTTGTTAAGTGCAACCACTGAGAGCACAAACAGGGGATGTGGATGGACTAAAGCAAAGCATTCAGCCTTTCTGCTGTACATACAACCTCACCTAAAACATATCACAGAGGGACACAGGGCAGGCTTTAATCTACTGTACAAGCTATCCAGTCACACCTGTCTAGACAGGGCTGCACTGCAGTTTATTCTTTCATGCCAGTACTGAGGGAACACCAAGAGAAGCTTTGCAGACGAGACATCTAACCTACTGGTGTTAAGACAGACATAAGACTGGGTGCCTTCCACCGTGTGAGCTCTGCCACAGGATATGTACGTACACCCACACCCACACTTGTGGCCCTGAGTGCTTTACACTACACACAGTACATGCAGTGTCAGCGACACAGGCACCACCACAGTCAGCCTAGCCAGCACTTTGCCTCTGTAAGCTGATTTACACAGCCCAGCAGTGTGTGTTTGCACTGAGCACATAAACAAATGCATGTGGGCTCGTACAACTTTTTAGCAGGTAACAAAGGAATCCAAAAAAGAATGAATCGTAGCTCTGAAGTGCACTAAAATGGCCAGGATATTTCCATGGCAACAAACGGGTGATACAGGTGAACCAGTCACCTGAGCCAAACAGGCAGAGACAGACGCTTGTTAAAAATGACCTGAATACGACACTATCACACAGGCTGGGGACATAACATGAGGTCAGATTGTGACTCGCATTCTTGATGCTTTTACTTCAAAAACTCCTCTAGCTTCTCATAAAATGGCAATGTTTCCCAGTGCTGCAGATGCCCATATAAAAAAAAAAGCCTTTCACGTTCTTCAGAGGACTTTTTAAATGCGATACTTTCATCTCTGTTGAATTGGCTATGAATAGCTGACTGATAGTAACACCTACCTTTCACCGGCCTTTGTGGTGACTCATTTCCAGTAAGCATTTGGACCACAGATGCAAAACATAATGGGATAATGGTCTGCCTGATGATGCACAGCTAATGGACAAATAGACAGGAAAGTACTCCACTAATAGCTACTGAGATGAGAGTATGCAAAAACGGCTGCTTCTGCCAAATTTCAATATAAGCCTATCATTTTCCCCTTAGCCGCCTAGACGCAACATTGTTCAAAAACCAGTTAGAATCTTGAAATTGCAGAGAGATGACACATTGTCCAGGTTGAAGAGACGTATTCTGTCACACAGCTGTGTAGGGTGACACGGTAGGCATGGCTTGGCATGGCTGAAAGCTCACCATATGACACTGTGGAATGATTGAGCCCAGGCTGCAACCCTCTAGCACAGGCTGCTGCCAACAGACGGCTACCAATGACAGGGCATGGCAGCACAACACAGACAAGGTCCAATGCACAGCTGCTCCCTTCCACTACCAGGCATGTCATACCTCACAGAGACAAAGAGGCATGCTCACATAAACACAGAGATGAAAAGAAAGGAAAACCACACCTATAATCTTCCCCCAAAAACAACGTGACAGGGAAATTTGAGCTGATTTGATTGCAAAAGAATGCCCTTTCATTTGTTCACCCTCTTTACAGTCGCAATCGAGGACACTAGACACAAGTGTCTTTCTTGCACACATGTACTGTATTAACTCCTGTAATGATGATTACTCCGGATGATTTCAAGTCTTTTGTGTGTCTAGCAAAAGGAGCGTGAGACTTATGCTGCAGCTTAGAGCATAGGGCCAGTAGAGGTAGGGAGCAACGCAGCCAGGGACACAGACGTCTTTTGTAGGTGCTAGCTGAATTCTTATGAATCGCTTGGAAGAACGCTGACAAATCAGAGCTGATTGCTTGTGGAGGAGAGACATCACACCCACAGGAAATAGAAATCGCTGAGTGTGGTCACCCAGAGAAAGAGAAGGAGGGGATGGTGAGAGAGACGGACAGAGAAAGGGAGACAGGCAAAAAGAGGGTGAGAAGAGAGAGAGAGAGCAAACAGCCTTGTGAAACATGCAAGCTCAACACATTTAGAGGAGCTTGAGAAGAACAGGTTGAGAGAGAAAAAAATACTGATCTCAGCAAGGACCAAAACCAAGGTGCCAATTAGGAAGTTGTGAAGTTGAACTAACACGACGAGAGCAACCCAGCCAACCTTCAAAAGCTGTCTGTGTTCATCTAAATCTATAGAGAGCAGCTCGCGAAGGTGGGGTCGGCTGAGGTTGAGACTCGGAGGGGGGGGGGGGGGGGGGGGGGGGGCTCTATTGGGATAAATGCTGATGTGACATGATAGGTCGGGCCTTCAGCCCGTGTCATGCTTTAATGATCTCATCCCCGCCACAGAATCTCTCCAGGGGGGCTGCCAAGGGTGGACACCATTAGCTAGAGGACCCTTTGTTGAGGGGGAACCGAGGCTACAGCATCCACGCACTGCGTCCCCTGATGAATATTTATCACTGTCGTTCACCGCCAAAGGTGGGGGTAGGAGGCAGCGGTGGGGGTGGGTGGCTGAATAAAGATGCTCAGGAGGTGATTCTTCAAGGATACATCCAAGGCTCTTCCATCAACGACTGTTTCAAAATGGCGGTAGGCTTGTGGGGGCGGCAATGGGGGTGAGGGGGTAGATTTCTGGTACTGGAGGTGGCATGCATGGTGGTTCAGGGCTGCAGGGAGTGCCATCTCCACTTGACAGCGGTGTAACAAGATTATCAGGGCCATAAGACCAAACAAAACCCCCCGCAACCTGCCTCAGAATCCAGATTTCGACAGCGCCTGCTCTCTGAATACTAAACATGACTAGGGAGGACTAACGGGGCGCAAGCTTTACTGAGACATGACAGCGGATTGCATATCACTTAACTAAAATCACATGCACATGTATCCACACACAGAGAGGTTACAAAAACCACACAAGCACATATGCATTTAACTTCTCATGGTCAATTCTTGAAAAGAAGCGTCTGAGCACTTGGCACTGGCAGCTTGCTAATGAAGTGAACAAAACTAGACAGTGGAGGTGCATGCTGATGAAACACTGTTTTCAGGAAAGCACAGGGAGCATTTAACAATGGCAACTCAGTTCTGTTAAACAAATAACTGAATATCTCACATCAAACAATGCATTTCACCCCAGAAGAGCAGATGCACGATTTGACTCATGTGCTTAGTTTAAATGATTTTCCTCTGCTATGACTAGTCTAGACTTGTAAAGATTTGTACGGCCACAGAAAGAGCCATAGGAGCCATTGCCAAAATGTAAATTAGGCCTTAGATTATAGATTTAGCGACATTTTCAATTCATTGCCTTTGCTAAACCTGCACATCTTAGACAATTAACACAACATTAAAGAAGAGAGCTGGATGTGAAATCAGTAGGATCACCTATTCAGTTTCCCTGATCAATAATGTATGAGACTTGTAGCCTCTCGCTCCATTATCATGGACTTTCCACAGGAAATAGAATGATCATAACCACAAAGATACTGAAAATCACATGATGACATAAGTGCATAAAAAATAAAAGAATTGTCAGCACTTTGGCTCATTCATTTAAACCGTGGGCCTATGTGTTCTCCGTGTCCACTTGCTCTGTCAGGAGTGAGGTGCTTTATGGAGACAGCCAACATTTTCACCGTGTATGCCATAAATAGCCATTCTAAACACTTCAGTCAACTGATCGGTGCCACTACTTTTACTCCCTCCCTTTTAATTCAGAGTCAAAAAGATTGTCTAGATATTTAGATCTAATCATTCCTCCCTTCAGCTAAGTAAAGTCAATTATCAAGCAAGCTACATGTGTTGGGCGCCATTTAACCACAAATTAAAAATCAGACTGCTCTGGAAGAGTTACTGGAAGACTGGTGTAAACTTGTGTGTGGAGAAAACACAGTGTGTGAGTGTGTCTGTGCGAGAGAAAGATTCGATGGGAAGAGGGGAGGGAAGCTATTAACTACTAAGTATTCAGAGCGTGAAATAAGAGTGACAAAAAGAGAGAGAGGGGAAATCATTCAGCTGCTTTCAGAGGGAAATGTGATACTCTTGTAGTAGAGGGGAAATACTAAGCTAATACTTTTGACCAGTGGAGGTTCGGGGCAGCACTACAATAGTGCTTAACCAAAATCGTATGCCTGCCTGACTATGACAGGGCATGAATAATTGAAGGGTTAAACGGTTGTTAACAACAGTCTGTACATTATCATATCATTCTGACCGGCAAATGAAGTCCTGCTAGATGAATAGACAGATGCTGAATATGATATTTAAATCAAAATGCGCTATAATCAACAGATCAGCAAAAAAAAAAAAAGAAAAAAAAAAAAAGGGCTTTCTGAAAACAAGCTCTTTTCTCACATGGTGTAAATAAAGATTTGAAAAAGACAGACTGAATTTCTACACGCTGCAAAATTAAAGAAAAAGAAAAATGTGCATGCTTTTACTTAATAGCATGCTAAACTTGGGCCAGTAGCTTTGGTAGCCCTAATGTTTCCAATTTTACTAAACATTGTATTTTTAAGAGCAGGGTAGATGATGAGTCCTTGAAAAATTGTAATATATTAAACGTAATATATTAAACGTAATATAATCAATACATATTATAATAGTAATATTGCTTCGAATTGCAATTATTTTTGATACGATCATTTCGAGATGTCAATGTAAAGAGATCATAATAGTCAAATTTACATTTAAAGCACCGGCATTTTGGCAAAGGATTTAATCAAAAAAATTGTAGTCAAAAGATTAGACCTTCCTTTCAGGATTAAAGCAAATGGCTTTGGGCTAATAAGTATTATTATAACAAATGTGGTGATTCTCAATCTCAAAGTTATTGGCAAATATTGCTCTGTTTCAACCACAAAGTAAAGCCAGACATTTTTATAATTTATATATTTGATTTTATTGTAATAAGGAAACAAACAGACAAATACAGAGAAAGTTAACTAACTGTAGAAAATCTGTATCTTTGTTTCCTGGTGCACAATACTCCACATTATTTTTTAAATACACACAATCATTTTATTATTTTTTCTAAAAGATTTACATACATGGCCAAACACTTATTGTATTTGATAATTGTCACAAGGTGAAAATAGATATCATTACATGATGTACTATGATAAACACAGGCTATATGGAAGCTTCTATGGTATACAAATGCATGCAGTCGATTTGTCTGGAATTTGCATATAGTTGCATAAGAGATTTTGTATTTTTTTAAGTCACTGATAATCTGAAACTTATTTAAAGGGACTTGGGATTGACAGTTTATGTTGGTGTTCAATACATACAGAATCTATTTCCAAGTTCAGTAGCTGTGGTATACTCTCAAAGCACCTCTGTTAGCACAAGTATGAACGGAGAAAAGACTTCATTGGCCTTCCACAGTATCTGCCTGGAGGACTTATTATATTAAACAGGAAGAGAATAGCTCCTGATACCTCAGTCTTGCACTGGCAGAGGAAGTAAGGGTTGCAGGCAACCCACACACAGGCAAAATATCCACGAGCTTTCCAACACATACATGCATATTAAATGCATATTGCATTGACCTCACAGCAACAGCGCAGCCTTTGCAGCACAGAAGGCAAAACTAGATCAGATAAACACATTTTTCAATATTTAAAGTAAAATTATACTGAAACAATTCACATCTTTGACTGGTACAACTGCACAGCTATGTCTAGAGGTGGATTATCTTCCATGAAAACACAAGTCTGTGATCATGCGATCAAACAAACAGAGCTTTGCGGCATCACTGAATAAAAACAAAAACAACAAATCATCTTATTTTTCCTGTGGAGTGCTTTGATTCAAATGCAGTCCGTTACTCAGAGTTATTACCTGGGCTGGAAGTAACAAAGATGCTAATTTCTATTAATAGCATTGCCAGCACTCAGTTCAAATTATGGCAAGTGATTGATGATGTCTGCCTACAGGATATTTGATGGAGCTTTACACTCAATGTGGTTGTCCAAAAAGACATGTCACTTTAGAATGCTATCTGAATTAATGATCATGCATTCAGTACCAAGAATTTTAACTCCGGTTCTCAATGTAACCTACTTCTCAATTGCTCACACATTTTAGCCTGAATTACAGCATATGGTGTTTTTTCACTGCATGGCATCTACTCGACTCACCTCGACTTAACCTTTTTTGGTTTTCCATTACGAAAAAAAGTCCCTGGTACCTGCTAACAGGTACTTTTTGTAGTACTAGAAAAAGGTTGTAAGCGAGCTGAGGCGATACCAAAAGGTGACGTGAAAACCTGCAGACTACTGATTGGTCGGAGAGAATCGTCACTAATCTCCAGGCCTCCTGGTTCATAAGAAACTAAATTCAACGTTCTGTGTGTGCGTCACGTTAGATCGCGGCAGTTTCCTGCTATGACCATGTATGACCAGCCACGGCTCGACTCACGCATGAGGCGGTACTCATCGGCAATGGAAAAAGGAGGACGGGGCACTGCGGTTGGGTCAAGGCAAGGAGGTACCAATAATGGAAAAAGACACTTTAGAAAATTAGACACTATCAATTCAAAATCACATATCAAAGACGGTAGAAGTGGAGACAAGATAGTTAAAACGGTCTAAATGATAAAACTATTTTTTAAGAGTAAGGTCACAAGTTTGATCCCCAAAGCACCGACTGTGTCCATCCACAGATGAGATGAAATATTACTTAAAACAAGAAACTGAACTTCAAACTGTTCACCACAGGAGCTTTAGCTCAATGTAAATAACTGAATAAATTTCAAAATAACTAACAAGTTATATTTAGCAATAGAGATTACCAAAATACAGCTTTATTGATTTTGGTTTTGTCATTCTGCTTTTTATTTTGTATGAATACATGCCTGACATTTATAAATGTATAATATTGTCAGTGTGTCTACTGGTGCCAGTAAAAAGATATTGGCTGGACAGAGCAAATAATAAAAACATGAATGCTGGCTCCTGTTGCATGTAGCATAATTTAATGAGGGAGAGAGTACAAACATAGCATTTATTCAAGTCATTTACAAAAAATCTTTTTGTTTTTATCAAGATCCAATCTAGACAGTACTAATAGCAGTCTAATGATCTGCCTGAGCTCCTTTCCAATGTGGGTTATACAGTGCTTAACTTAGAACAAGGTCTGGTTATCTTTAACCTCCTTGGAACATTTTAAACATATCCAGCCGGAAAAATATCAGAACATTTAGTCTTCCAAAACTCTCATAAGTGATTCTTCCCTGCCTCCCTGGTTTATTTTGACTTAGCCTCTTGTGCAAATATGCATATGGTTAAATCACTTGTTTTACTGTCAGTTCACCACAAATATGTCTCAAACATTAATTTGTCAAGATAAAAGTAGGTTGCATTAAAAACAGCAGCCAGTGCACGGCTCTATGCTTCTGCTCTCTATGTTCTGTCCAATATTGGCTAATCTTAATTACAAACACACGAGAGCAGCTATGAACATGCCAAGTCTAACTCAAGTTCCAAACAGAAATTCATCAAACACACTTGCTACTCTGTCTGGATGAAAGTATTACTTTGAGAAGTGGAGCGGGCATATCGCAATGCTAAGCAATCATAATCCGCACTACACTTGCAAAAGGTTTCATCACCAACATTCTCTGCCTATTGCAAAAAAGGGAGAAAAAAAAACTATATTGATCTTTTTCTCCCTTCCTTCCAGGCATTCCCATTTCCCTGTGCAGCTTAAGCAGCAATTTTGTGTACAAATCTCACATTTGTGTTTCTTCCTGGAGGCTACTATTTGTCCTGAATAGGGGTAACTAGTCCCAAGTCACAGCTGTGTTAGCCATGCGGAGGTGTTGGTGGCCAGACTGTACTTTATTCTGTGTAAAGTCTTGCCTCGTGTTTCATCAACCTCAAATATCCCTCCCACCCTCCACTGCCTGCCCAGTCTCAGCAACGCCACTGCGTACGAGTTGTGCACTCGGTTCACCTCTATGGGATCCAGCCTTATTTTATCTTCGCTACCTCAATGCAAGAGGTGATAAATCTCAAAGCTGATCTCCACCACTCCCTGCCTCCATCCACACACCATTGCCAGCCCCATTGGGCTCTTATATGGGCCCTCATCTGTTCTTGTTACCTGCAGAAAAAGGCAGAGATGGACATTACGCTTTATTGCAAAGCCGAGCTTCTGATGTAGGGCTGGCCTGTCTGCTAAAACACACTTCAATGCCCCGCTCGCATGAACAGAGATGATGAAACAAGTTGGATATCTGAGTAAGAATGGGCAACTTCTATCTGTTTAGCCCTGCCTATATGCTCAACAGTTTCCAAGGTGACTTTTCAAATTGCACAGAGATTCTCCATGGATAATTCATTACCTGCTCACCATAAGCGTGCACTCTAATATGCAGCAAATTTCATCATGTCACACACACAGGGAAACAAGAGCATCTGCCAAACCAAAATAAATCAAGTGTTATACTCACTTATATAGTTATAGTGCATTAAATATTTTTACAAGCAAGCTAGAACACTATAGGATTTAGCGTATTTAATTACAATAAATAAAAGGCATTCACAGTACGCCAAACACACCAAAATACCTATTTCCTAAACCAGCATTCTGTGTTTGTTTTCAACTTCCCATACATCCCATAGTTACACTTGACCCAATTTTAACTGCCACTGATTGCAGGACTCCATTATAACAACACAGGCATAATATATTGCTTATCCCGCATTTTTTTTTTTTTTTTTTTTATTAATGGATTTGACATCGCAGTTGACATCTAAGCACTTAGTCTAAATGTACTCACACCCTGGTTTGCTGATGTACATCATGACAGCAATGCAATAACATGCTCTCAGGTGAATGTAGATGAGGCTATTGATAAATGCATGATGGTCATCACTTGATGCTCACGGCTTGATGACTGCCTTGCACGACAGATCAGCACCAATTCGATCCACCTCCTTAAACGGCGGCTTGGTGATAAACATCGACCCTTATCCACCGAGCAGACCTTTGTCCGGTGGTGCCATATTTCGGGGTGGATTCTAATAACGTCTTATACATCATTGTGATGATTCAGCACGATAAAAAATACCGCTGCTTATTTGTTGGCTCTAACAATAAAACAATACTGTGGTAACAGCCTGGCTATGCTATTAAAGCCAAGGACGACGGGTTTGGTACTGCCATTGTTTCAATTTAACCACTGGTTAAATGAATTGTCACTTCAGGTGAACACATTCATTCCGAAACGATGGTTTGGAATCATTTCTGAGATTAAATCCACGCATGCATTTAAGAGCTGCGCGAAAGCACAGCACATTGCTCAGATTTAACATCACAGTCATGTTTGACAGAAATGTCATGATAAAAATATTGAAAACCAACCTGGTCTCGCTAAACCGCTGCCTCGGCTTGCGCTTGCTCCTTTTCACAACGAGGTGATGAAGCAGCAGGTTTGAACAGCAAGAAGCGCATGAGTTGACAAGCCACCAAGAAGCGCTGTCATACAGTGGACACGCGACGTCTTGGCAAACTGTATATCACAAAAGCAACCAGTTACACAGTGTCATTCCACGACTCCTCTAAACGCCTGCTTGTGAAAGTGGCAAACAACTCCCCGCTTACAAAACAAGCAGGCGAGGAAATCCCCGTGCTCAGCCTCCTTACTAGAACTGTAGCAATTCAGCACCACGAGCGATTCCTCACCGGGGAAAATCGCCGTTTACGCGGGAAACCACTTGCCGTTGCGCTACATCAAACCCTATATCTGAATGGCATGTTTTATTCGCAGCTCATGAGTTGTACAAAAGATTAGCTGCCATCTCAGCATAGTAGGAGCCCAACCGCTGTAAGTCCCCAACGGCCACACAAGCATTTCCGGTATAAACTTTCAAAATAAACCCAATACTTATGAAAACATGTGAGTTAACCGCTCAAGTGAGGCGGACACTCTTAGTTTGAAGACAACGTCTGGTATAAGTAGGGCTACCTTGACGAGGATAGATGCAAGAAGCGAGGTATGCTAACCCATTAAGCTAGCCGTGGCCAGCTTGTCAGTGAGGCGAAGGCATGCACACTCAGCATAACAACACCGACTCTGTTTGGTTTACAGACCCACCTGACTGAAAAATGACGCTCTCTGAAGTTGTTGCCGTCAAGGTCCTGTTCTCACACCGTCACGACGGTGGCCAAACATTAGAGGCAGTTCAATTTCAGTTTCACTCACAGAAGCGACAGCGCTTCCAAATGCCAGCTCGTGCTCTCCTTGTTGATTCCTTTCTCTTGTATTAAAGGCAGACGTCATCGTGTTTGGTCACGTGCCTTCATTCATGAAGGACCTTTTTCCTCACAAGAAAAAAAAACATTTAAACAAAAATATACTACCTTTTGTTACATTTTAGCTGCCAATAACTGTTAGGTGACTATAAAACTTCTGCTGGCATTTACTCAATCAATCAAGATTTATTTATATAGCACCTTTCAAATATAACAAAATGCAAGTGCTGGACAGTGATTTAAAAACTACTTTCTCCCTTGCCAATGCGTTTTAACACAAACATTCACAAAATGTTTTTTAAACATGTAAAAAAAAAAAAACATCCTCAGTTTCATTGCACCATATACCATTTAGCACATTCTGTTTAAGAGATTAACATTAATTTGAGCTTGCATTAAATACAGGTTGCACATAAGTGGCGATTGAGTGTCCATTCCACTCAATTGCATCGCTATTAAGTGAATCTAACTTATAAGCCATACCACAAATATTCAATTATTTTAGTCTAGCCTGCCAAAAGGAAAGGCACTTCATTACAAAAAGAAATATGGCTTGAACTGTTACAGCATTATCAAAAAATTGTTTATACCTCATTTTTAATCTAGAAAAGTAATGCACTAGGTTAATGTATGTTCTTCTGTCAGTAGTGGTTTATTCACAGCATATACTGCATATTTATTGTTCCACACATTAAAAGGATTACTTCTTCTTGGTCCTGGGGTTACTGCTGTTGAACATACTGATCCCATGAGATCTGACT
This sequence comes from Etheostoma spectabile, assembly GCF_008692095.1. Lineage (NCBI taxonomy): Eukaryota > Metazoa > Chordata > Actinopteri > Perciformes > Percidae > Etheostoma > Etheostoma spectabile. The sequence continues at coordinate 7,030,208 of NC_045751.1, read as the reverse complement.
CCAACACCATCGACAGTCACTCCTGGCTGCTGCAACACTTTGTCCAGAGTTGTCTTCTTTATGGCAGCTGGGGAGATTTTCTCTTGGTCCGCCAAAAACTGAAGTTCCCTTTTTATAGAAGGGCAGGGACACAAGAGAAATTTACAACACAGTATCAAACATACATATTTAGCACAACATATTATAGTAGCGTGGTAATAATCGTATTACTTGGTAACTAGTATCCTGAGAAGGACAAAAGTCTCGTTGTAACATTATTTGCATATAGCTCCATCTGCTGTCATGAGTTATAAACTTCAAAAGAAATATATCATTCTTTTGCCATTTGAATATGACAATTAACTTAAAAGCATTTCTTGTGTATCCCTATGACAGGAAATATGATTTGTTAGTTTGTTTGTCTCACACTGTTCTTGTCAACTTACCTAGTCCTAACACAGGAGGCCTCTACAGCATTGATGAGGAGACTGCGGAAGCCACCACTCTCCATGACATGCAGGGCGTGGATGGTGGCGCCCCCTGGTGAACACACATTGTCCTTGAGCTGCCCAGGGTGTTGGTCTGAGTCTAACAGCATTTTAGCAGCGCCCTTTAAAGAAACACAAAGTGAGATCCACATTAGACTAACACATCATTAATTAAGTCATAACAAACTAGTATCTTTTATCAATATACTGTATATTTCAGACTGTGTCTAGAAGATAGACTCAATATTCATACAGTCTATGGTCTAGAACCAACCAAATCAGACTGCAGCTGACAACTGGCAACTTTGCAGGATTCTATCCGGATTGGATTTATAGGTTTTTCCAGGGACAGTGCACATGAAACTGTTTACATCGGAATTTAAATGTGAGTCAACACCACAAAATCTTAGTATACATAGCCTGAAAAGCACAATTAATACCACCCAAAATCAATAGTAACACAACAAAAAGGAACCAAAAAACATCATAAAAAGAACATACATGTAACACAAATTAAGAAAAAAAAAATTAAAAAAAAGGTAATACCAGCAGGGCTTGAGCTCCAAGGCGTATAGCCAATCTCCTGGGAAGGCCCATTTTCACTCCACCATCAGCAAGAGCATCTATAGCTGTAAACGCCTGCAAGGCCACAGTTATAATTGTTATGATGATTGAATGAAGGAAAACAATCACACAACTGACGTCTTACAGTTGCTACAGGTTAGGCAAAATTGTAAAACACACTTCACATTATATAAATGACTCACATAAGCAGGACCACTGCCGCTGAGGCCAGTGACGGCATCAATCAGATCTTCTTCCACCTCAGTGCAGTATCCTACACTGGCCATCAGCTGCTCCAGAAGCTTTCCATCCTCCACTGCTGCATAGGTGCCTGTGGCGTACACAGTTGCCCCCTCGCGTACCACAACTGGAGTGTTTGTCATGCACCGCATTACCTTTGGATCAGTATGATACTGCTGCAGCTTCTGTAAGGGAATAGAGCAATGTACTGAATGAATTGTCCTGAAATTATAGATAAAAAAAAACGAGGGAGAGGATCATTTATAGTGTTTACTATTATATAAAACTCACAGGGATCAAAGTTTTTTGTCTTGTTGATAGAATAGATGAAATTGCATTTGCTTTAGTCTGCTACATAATATAAATTTGTTTTAAGACAACATATCTTGGACTTTATTCAATTAAAATGCATGGGTGTTTCAAGTTATAGCAGTCAACCAATGTCATGTTACAACATATGACTGTTCTGCCTAAGGGGCTGCAGTGTGTGAACGCAAAACAAAGTGAGAGCCTAATAAATAAAATAAACAAAGCCAAACTTCACAAGCATTAACCAACAGCTCGGGCTGAGATGTATATAAAACATGATTGATTATTAATATCATGTCATATTAAAACTTCCAAATAATCTGGGATTTTTATTATGACATTTAAATAATAATTTTCTTGGTCTTAAAAGGCAGCTTTAAAGTTAAAGCAACATTGTGTATTCATATTGTTTTGCGATTTCAAGCCCCTACAGATTCACAGTGTAATTCCCCGATACACTGCTGTCGTAAATAAAGATAGATCAAAAACTAGCGATTCAGCAAGAAGGCCAGCTCAGCGTCTGCCATGCAGCCTTTTATTATGCGACGCTCTCGCCAAACAACTAAATGCCAGTCTGAATTGTCCCACAGCAACTTGGTCACTCTCTCCTTTTCTCTGTTCTTAGTTCAAAACCAGTGATAGTGCCGTAAAGGGTTGCACACTTCCAGGAGTTTGTACCCACTCACCAAAAACAGTGCAAAACAGGCTTTTGGTGCGTGGAGTGAGAATGACAGAGGCAACATTCTTCCTATTACAAGTAGTAGCATCTAAATGAATTTGGAACTGTTATTTTAAGGTAAAAAAGTTTCGCAATGTTGCTTTAAGTGAACATTTTTCTGGAGTTATTTGACTTTTGCATTAGAGAAAACAAACCAATTTAGGTTAAATAATTTACATACACACAAGTTGTCTAATGTAATGAGTATTATTGAGCGTTAGAAAATTACATTACATATATACTTTCCTCTGATCACGTGACATATATACTTTTCTCTGAAACTATTTGCATCATCACAATACAAAACACGGTTACTGCTGTTGACATCTGGTTCCTGGGAACCACTGTCTTGTCCCTGTCTGGAGCACGGTGCAACGCTGGGAAAAGAACAGGCGCTCCTGGACTGTGAGAAACTGTCAACATTACTGCTTTATTGTGACTGTGTGATTTATCTCATTCTGCATTGTATTACAAGAGCTGCTGTATAAAGCTTTTTGGTCAGTCATTTTTCCTGTACTGATGCTGGGAGTACTGTAAAACTGATCTACTTGCAAGTGAACCAAACTTTATTTTAACTTCAGTGGTTCCTGTTCATTCTTGATAATGAAATTATTCGAACACTGAGTGAGAAAATTTGATTTTGCCAATATTATCCAGTTCTGCTATTTACAATCTGTGTTCAGTTCAGTTAGTGACATGTGAAGACAGATGGCTATGACTTGCCTTCTCTATAGAGCTGATGGTGACTCCTGCAGCACAGGACACAATAAGGTGACGATCTTCAATGTCTGGTCCAATCTCATCCAGTACAAAAGGGATGATGTGGGGCTTCACAGTCAGGAAGAGAACATCACTTTTGCTCACTGTCTCTTTGTTGCTGGTGGTGAAATTGACACCAATTTTCTGTACAAACGACATACCTTAGTTATTTGCTGGTGTACAGGAATTCATAACATGCAAATAAAGTACTGTTTAATAGGCCTACCTTGAAACCCCACTCATATTCTCCCTAATTGTCTACCTACCCGCAGTCCCTGTACTGTGGGGCGATCTGTGCCTGGGGAACTGGCTGTGATTCTGTGGGTGGCAATCACGCCTTAAAGGGGACAAAACGTCCAGATATCATTTCTGTGTCTGATTGCAATCAACATACATCAACAACGCAAGTCAAATCTAAATAATACAAACGCTACGGTGTGACTTAATAGCTACTCACCTGCAGCTATAAAGCCTCTTGCCAGAGCGTAGGCCACCTGGCCTGCTCCTATGAAACCCACACTCATTCTACCTGTGAGTGTACACAGAGTTAAAAACTTTAGCAGGGATTAATCCATTTTAAAGCAACACATGATTTCGACGACGGTGTGCAGTGAATCCTCTTACAGCTCGGGATGTTGTGCTGTAGTGGTAAACAAACTTTACTTCCTTATTAAACGAAGCGAACGACATTTCCGAACACACGGTGGCGGAAGCCATAAAGTAGCCTAAATGCACTCTCAGAGCAAAAACTTACGAATAAACTGAAGAGCCCTTATTAGCTGACCGACTGACAGAATCAGCAACCACTTAAACACCTGAAATTACTGCACTTTCGACGTGGCCCGGCTAACTCGCGTTGTAGCCCACTGTAGGCTACCTGTGGAGATACCTGACAAGCAAGAAAGCCAATGAGCTTGCATGTTTGGGGAAACACGTGCCCTGCGTTTGACCAATCGCAGCGGTGTTTGTAATAACTTTGAGGCGGGCTCTGTAAAGCCAAAAAGCTGTTGCATCAGGTTGTGCCGTGGGGAGAAACGTTGATGAGGAGGATGCCAGTACTGGTACTACTACTGTCAGAAACAGAGACTATTTCCTGGGAGACAGAAAATTCAGTTGACCCAGAAACCAACCTGTAGCCCAGTTAGCAGCCCAGGGTAAGTAATAGGCCTACATTTTGGGTTTGTATCGTCAGTGCTTCTATTAGGCAACTCGTTTAAATTTATATTCTTATTAAACGACATAAATAAACACGACGTCGTGTTTATTTATGTCAACCAAATACACCTAGAAGCAGAGCTGGGATAACAACATCGGCACAACTTCACCTACTTCCAAGGTGCATGGAAAAAAGGGGAAAATAAGTCTCATTATACATTCATGGCCCATGGTAAAACTTGCAACACTTACAGAACAACTTTATTGTAGACCAACGCAATTCGGGGTTTGGCCTTAACCATGGTCATAATAAAACACATTACAATAGAACATTTAAATCAAGTAGGTATAAAGCATACGCAATACACTTGACATTGATAAGAAAGCCTTTCCTTTTTTTTACTAACTTTGTGTATAGGCTAATCCTAGGAATCTGACAAAATGCCTTTCACAAAACTTTTCTAACACAACAACATGATTTATAAATGACTATCAAATACTGAAATATCAAGGTAATTTGATTTAATCAGGCTATGAATCAAATATACTTCAGCAATCAACTGACCAATTTTGATTTGAACATTTGCCAATATACAAATGAGATTTACGATGTCACTGTGTAAATCTTTCTTCTGAAAGTTGAGAGTGAAGGTTCACATATCAATTAAACCTAGCGTTACTTCATACAAAGCAAAGGGTAAAAAACTCAAAAAGACCAACAAAACATACTGTTAAATATTTTATTAAACACGGCACATATCTGAAATATAGCAAAAGAAGAGATCACTACATGATTGTGCTTATTCCAAATAAAATATTGTGATACTATAAAGTTTTGCATTTAAAAAAATCATGTATCCAATACATTTAACATTCAATGGATGGCAGGAAATATATTTTTTTAATAATATTATTACATAGCCTATATAACAACAAGATGTGGGGGAAAAAAACATAAAATGGCATGAAAACCAAAACCAAGAGCTATGTTCAGTGCATACTGTGTAGACTTTATGCTGTTCATCTCTATGATATCTTCATCCATGTTAGTGTTTACATCCATTTTAATACATATACTAATACATCAATAAATTGCTTTTTTACTCTGACTGACACAACACTGTTTGGATATTCTAAACATTATCCCATACTCCCATAGGTCCATTCTGTAGGCCACCACCAAAGGAATCTGGAGCAGAAGGATGTCACCTGGCAGTCTTTTCCTGGTAGGTTATTGCAGAACTGGGGAAAGGCCTTTTAAGTTTGTAGAATAGGGTAATACTGTCTACAGGTGATGAAATACTGATATTAAAAAAAAATCTAATAAAGATACAACACCATGAATCTATGGATCCAAGGGAATGAGTCCTTCACAGAGACCTGACTGTGTAGAGCATTGTGGATGTGGCCTCAAAGATTCTTTATTTGTAAGTATTTGTCTTTTGATCTAAACAGTCTTTAGAGGGGTATGTGTTTCACACAGCAGAGCTGGAGACAAAGCGAATCCTCTGGGAGTAAACAAGGTCTACAAAATATAGGATCATGTTGACGTTGGTGAACACGGCCACCACGAGCTTACTGTCCCATGGGCATCTTCCTCGTGGGCAGTCCTCAGGACGAGTAGTGTTGCCATACTTTTTGTCAAAGCTGAAGATGGGCCAGATCAGTGCAGTACTGAGGTACAGAATCACAGCGAAGAAGGTGTAGACAACCACAAACCGGTCAAAGGGGAACCGCAGGGCAGAGGTCCTACCAGAAACTGTCAGTATGACCACTATCACAGTGATAGAGAAGCACAGGCTGTACACCACCACGCAGTACTGGGGGGCAATGTAGAGGGTGTACTCACTGTCATTGGCCAGGGCCCCAAAAATAATACAGGCCACAAAAGCCTGGACCACCTTGAGTAGACCAGACACAGTGGCCATGTAACCCACCACAGCTCCCGGCTTGGCCCGAGTTAGGAACACCTCAATACCGTAGGGAAAGCAGCAGACACTGGAGCAGACAGTGACAGCAATGCGGTACATTTGGACTTCACAGCCCTCATCAGGGCACTCTGTTTGGAGGAAGTAAACAGGGTAGACCACGGAGGCAGTGATGTACATGAGTGTTGCCAGCATGGCAAAGGCCACAGTGAAGTTATCCCAGGAAATGGGCATGCATGTGTGGAGCCGCGTGATGTCCAAGGTGAACACAATCAGTGTGACCGCAAAGCAGAAGCACCACACGAACATGCAGAAATGTCCATAGGAGGCGCTGTAGCCTGCGCTGTGGGACACAAGGGCCATTATGGTGCAACCGAGTAGCAGTTGGCACATTCGGGCTGCACCTAAAGGTGACAGCACAGCTTCTTTGTTGAGGTAGTGTCCTCCGTGAGAATCCATGGTGCGTGTTGTCTCCCTGCAGGAGCTGTTTTTTTGTTGAGATTATTGACGTCCTGTTCTCTGTCTTGGTGTCCTTGTGGCTGACTTTTTTCCGTCACAGACCTCACCCTCTCCTTGGTTGCCTTTTATAGATTTTCCTTAATTACAAATGTCTGTAATTCTTCCCTGAGCTTGCTTTGTAATTACGGCAGTGTGCTTACGATCAAGTTACATTTATACAGTTATGTAGAAGTTTGTACAGTATCTTATAATAGTAAACGGTATTTAATTAGACCTTTAAATAAGACATATTTGTAATTTTTAATTTGTTTCTGAAGTAATGTCTCTACTTGTCTGCACAAATCTATAAACAATGCATACAGAGTAGCATTTCTTTCAATCATATAACACTACAGTAGCAGTCCTTTTATAGTGTTTTATAGTACAGTATGTCCTCAGAAATCTTTGTTTTCGCTTGCTTACTTGAATTACCGAGTTATCCAGTGTATCAACAAGTTCAAAGTGGAGTTAGGTCCTCTAAAAGTCAAATCCAGAGATCAATCTTCCATCAAAAGCCCTGTGTGCAGAACAGGTGGACTAGTTTGTTGTCCTCTCAGTCAAGTTCCATTACACACTGACTTGGTCCTTGTAATTCCTTCACTGTAGGCCTTTAACTGCCCGTCAAAATGACTCAAAAAGATTGGCTCTGTCTCTTGCTCTCTGTCTTGCTGTTTCTGTCTCCTTTTGCCTTTTGGATTTGGTCTCCCACTTTTTTTTACTCACACAAGACACACACCCTTCCTCCTTTGTGTGTTACTGTGCACTCAGTGGATTGCAATGGGTGGTTGTTTAAATGAAATTTTGTGCCGAGCCAAGGGTTACAGGCCTTGCCAGCTCTATAAATAGGGGGTCTATATTCCACAGAGGGGTGGGAGGCTACATGTGGCAGGCAGCATGGGAGTCGTATTTCGAGGGTGCACCCAGAGAGGCTGAGTCAGAGCACCTTCAGTAAGAAACTGGCATTTATACATGGTATAATGACAGGGAGGGAGACTAAGACTCCCATTAGAGGCAGAAATTACATACAGGTCCAGAGGGATGATTATGCATGAGTGATTGCAGATTTGACTGATGCATGTTGGGAAGTGGAAATAAATGAGTAGTTACTTGAAATACTTTAACCTGTGTTATTAGTATGCTGTGATCTGAAGTCCGGTAGATTTCAGCTAAATCTTTTTCACTAATTTGCTGTATGCGAGTATGATGGGATTCAGATTGGAAGAGAGAAGAAGACAATTTCCCTATGAGTATATTGACTCTGCCTTTTAAAAGGGGCTAGATAACAGAAAACAACTTTCTACCTATCCCGTGTCCTGCTTTTTATGGCCTGCCCAAACTACAAAATCCATTAGCATCCTATGTCATTGCCCCATCCTATGCCTGTGTTTCTATGGGTCTACGAGAAGCGAAATTCATTCATAATTCACTCAAAACACATTCTTGTCCAGGATTGCTTTGTGGAAAAGAAACCTTTTATGATATCATGGTCATGGAGAAGTAGGAGAGCTGATTGATCTGATGAAACATATACATTTCAGTGCTAAACTCTATTATAGTAAATTAAGTGTGGCATTTGGTCATTGGGTATGGATTCATTATCCAATAGATTTGAAATCATCATTGAACCAATTATCCAATGCCAATTGTACAACTCCTCTATGTGGACTGCTCTATTTGTTTTGCCTCATGTCTTTGTCCATTTTGACTCTGAGGAAGACACAGCAGGGAGGAAATGTCTTTTTTTCAAGTTCCCTTTTGCCCTCGGAACTTAATTATCTTTCAACATTATGTTTGGCACGTCGTCCATCTTTGTTCACCCAAAATGAAACCTACTGATCAACAAATGAATTGTTGATCTGTGTGTAATTATGGCTTTGGCTCAGTAAGTAGAGCAAGTCTTGTACTAATTGCAGGGCTCACTGCTCAATCTCTGGCTCCTCCGGACCACATGTCGAAATGTCCTTGGGCAAGAAAATGAACCCCAATTACCACCAATGTTTAGGCCAGTGCCTTACATCGACGTGTGAGTGTATGTGTCAATAGGTTATTGAAAGGCAAATTGTAAGGCACTGCAGTCCTTTAATCATAAAAACAGTGAGTGCACCAAATAAAAGACTGAATGCTGTATAAGGGTCACAAAACATGGACTAGCCAGTGAATATTAGATTTTTGATGTTAGAAGATCTATTATAGACTAAGACTTCTTATTTTAAGAATGAGATTATCAGTTCATCGTGTAATTTCCTATTAGTTATGGGTCATTTAAAAAAAAAAGACATTTCTACCTGTCACTTTACCCACTCTGAAATATTTTCCTGTTTTTGTATATAGTATAAGTATAAGGTGTTGAAAAACCTTTGACAGTTTGTGTACTCTAAGCCTCATATCTATTATCAGATATGTCAAAATGGTGACAAACTGTTAGGAGCCTGAGGGAACTGTTGACCTTACCTCCTGCTAAAGGTTTCTGTGAGGTGACTGTAAAATGGGATGATACCTATTTTGCTACCACTACTACTACTACTACTAATAACAATACTACTAATAATAATAATAATAACAAGACTGCACAGACATTTTTACTTTGTAGTATATGTAATATGTCTTTTCTTTTAGGTCTGATACAAAGACATGCAATCAACACAAAGAGAAAAACCGCTATGTATTTACAATTTACAAAGAATCACTTCTCTGTGAAAATAGCACTTATAAATATGATTTACATAACAAAATAAATATGTAAATTACCAATGTAGCTTGATTTTTTTTTTTTTCTGTTAAAAAATATGTTACAGAATAAAATTACAATTAGTAATACCTTTCCTTCTCTGGTATGATGCAAAATAGAGGTCCTTTAAAACATCCTTTTTAAAGACATCATTACATACAACATTGTCATTATATTAAAAAGTGATCTCTGTTATGAAATATAAGAAGGGAGTTACAATAGTGAACACCTAAAAGGACTTGTACAAATACTCCAAAAAATACACAATACAGGTTATTTGTCTCCCTTTAAATGTTCATTGCATTGGTATGAGGAATGCAGGACTATTGACCTAATTTTGGGTTTTAACAGTCCTCTAGTGATGATGTGGCCTGTGAGAAAGAGGTATAGACTACATGTAATGGCACTGTGGTGTTTGTATAGCTACTGATAGACCGTCTAAGTGATTCAAGGTCCCCTTCAGTACCACAATCAGCACCAGCAAACAACTAAACCGGGCATTGTGGCACTGCTACTACTGCTGTAGTAATAGCACTGCTGACACAAACCACTAGATTTCAACACTATCAAGTATGAGTTACCTTTTCTCTAAACCCAGGATAATTACAACAATAACATGGAGTGTGGAGCATTGTCTGTCTTTTATTTTTTTTTTGGCTACTTTCATTAGCAAGGAATAACATCTGATATTTGCAGCTTTATTTTCAGTAGCCTAACTAATCCAACCTGGTTTTATACTACAAGCTGATTAGATAAGTATTGGTGACAGTTGTCTCTCTTTATCGTTCTTGCCATTATTTTAGAGATGAATACAACATTTTCTTTCTGATCCAGTGCCTTTCTCACTTGGTCATATATATGTCCATGTTTCTCCCTTAAAGTAAGTTTTTGTGTGATAAGAAACTATAAAACAGTTTAACCAAATGATACCCTTATATACTCTATAGTGACTACTTAACAAAGACAGCATCCTTACGTCATTGTAGTGTTTTCTTCTTTAACAATGACTCTATATAATTTATATGGAAGGATGAAAATAGTATACAAAACAAAACATCAATGAGCATCCTTAAAACTGGATTACATTTGTGATATTTTTTCTTTTAAAAAGCAAAAGATAATTTAAATGGAGAGTAGCAGAGAGTTTGTGCCTTGTCGTGGTGGTGTGTTGCCCCTGTCCTTCACCAGTTGTTAGGAAAGGGATTGTGGGACAAATCTAAGCCCCCTGTATTTGACTGAGGCTTAGACTAAAGTAAACAGGAGGCCAGAGGGGAGTTGACTATAGTTAGAATGGGTTGTAAAGGTGGAGTTGGAGGTATCAGGCATGGAAGACTGGTCAAAGAGACCAGCCAGCCGTGCTTGGGCTTAGCTTGTTGATACTGTGTGCATGTGTGTCCCTCTAGCTGCCGCTGCTAAGCATGCCCAGTAGCTTGCTGGGGTCCATGCCCTGCTGCTGGGCCATCTTCTGCACATCAAAGCCCATGTGCATGAGGAACTGAATGACGTTCATCTCTTGTCCTGTGAACTGGTCTCGGATTGTGGGGCAGGTGGGGTTGCAGTGTGGCCAAGGGCAGCTGTCAATCAGATGTACGGGACAGCCTTTGGGTGGAGCCTTGTTGTTCCTGTTGTCGTTGAGGCTGCGGTCCCAGCAGTGCAGAGCTCGTGGCAAGGAGGTGCCTTTAACCTGCACGTCAATCCAGTAACTACAACACAAGAGGGCGCTGTCAGATCACAGGTAGAAAGTCTTAAACACACAATTTAGTGTCCACTGATAATGATACACTGGAAACAGGGCTTTAAAAAATAAATCATACTCACTTTCTGGTGATAACTTCATGTGATAGGCAAGCTGGAGCAAACATAGCCCTGAAAATAGAAATTAAAAAACCCACATAAACAAATTTGAATCCATGCAATAATTCTATGTAAATTAACTTCCTAAATTGCAGAGACAGTGCCTTACGGGACATCTTTAAGTGTATTCCTCAGCTCAATGCCCAGGTTTTGGATGTAGCGCCACTGGCCTTCCTGCACAGGCTGGCCTGTTAGCTGGATGTTGTCCACTGTCAACTGGGCCTCATCAAACAGCCACTGGACAACAAACACAGGGCCTAGGTAAAACGAAACAAAAAGATTAATAGAGTGCATATACACTACCGTTCAAAAGTTTAATGTTTTCCATTAAAACTCCCACTTTTATTCATCAAATGAGTTGCACAATGAATAGAAAATATAGTCAAGACATTGAAGAGGTTAGAAATAATGATTTTTATTTGAAATAATAATTTTGCCCTTCAAACTTTGCTTTCGTCAAAGAATCCTCCATTTGCAGCAATTACAGCATTGCAGACCATTGGCACTCTAGCCGTCAATTTGTTGAGGTTATCTGAAGAAATTTCCTCCCATACTTCTTGAAGTTAGATAGGCTTGATGGGAACTTCTTACGTGTCATATGGTCAAGCTGCTCACACAACAGCTCAACAGGGTTGAGATCTGGTGATTGTGCTGGCCACTCCACTACAGACAGAATACCAGCTGACTGCTTCTTCCCTAAATAGTTCTTGCATAGTTTGGAGGTGTGCTTTGGGTCATTGTCCTGTTGTAGGAGGAAGTTGGCTCCAATCAAGCGTTGTCCACAAGGAATGGCATGCCGTTGCAAAAGGGAGTGATAGCCTTCCTTATTTAAAATCCCTTTTACCTTGTACAAATCTCCCACTTTACCGGCACTAAAGCAGCCCCAGACCATCACATTACCTCCACCATGCTTGACAGATGGCGTCAGGCATTCGTCCAGCATCTTTTCACTTATTCTGCTAACAAATGTTCTTCTGTGTGATCCAAACACGTCAAACTTAGATTTTTCTCTCCATAACACTTTTTTCCAATCTTCCTCTGTCAAAAGTCTGTTCTTTTCCCCATCTTAATCTATTCCTTTTATTGGCCAGTCTCTGATATGTTTTTTTCTTTGCCACTCTGCCTAGAAGGCCAGCATCCCAGAGTCGCCTCTTCACTGTGGACATTGAGACTGTCGTTTTGCGGGTTTTAAGCTGTGCTAACGTAATTGAACATGGGTTTTCTAATCATCAATTATCCTTTTAACACAATTAGCTAACACAATGTACCATTAAAACATAGGAGTGATGGTTGCTGGACATGGGCCTCTGTACACCTATGTAGATATTCCATTAAAAATCAGCCGTTTTCAGCTAGATTAGTCATTTAAAATATTAACAATATCTAGACAGTATTTCTGATTAGTTTAATGTTATCTTCATTCAAATTAATGTTATCTTCATTTTTTTCAAAAATAAGAACCTTTCTAAGTGACCCCAAACTTTTTAAACGGTAGTCTGTATATATAGTATCTATCTACTCATGTGCCACACAGGTATTTTGGGCTTGCATGTACAGTAAGTGCATTTGACCCCAAACTCACTTTTTATTGATGGGAAGACTCTATATCCAAAGAAACAGTTCCACTCTTCTCCTTCATGGGTTTGCCTGCACCTCTCTGGTACCACTCCTCCCCAGTACCTGATGGGGCAGATGAAAAGAACAGATGGGACACAATGTCTATATTAGCAACCTGATGAACTTATCAATGTACTAAAATAAGTCTTGCAAAATATTGTCCCTTCATGATAATATCCACTGCCTCCCTTACTTGATGCCTCTCTTGATGGTCTCAGTGGGGGCACAACTGACAGCATCCACACAGTCCGTGCAGTGGTACTGCTTGTTGTCCAGAAACCAGCCGGAATCAGACAGGCCTCGCACTTGTATCCCAGTGTGGCCCAGTCCCTCCAGCAACTCCGCCACATGGTCCACATTTAGAAGGACCCCGGTACCACCCGCACTGCACAAATAAATATAGCATATTCTTATTAATACCTATACAGGAATGTGAATGAAATGTTGAGGATTTTGAATTTGAAATCACAAGCAAAATCTTCACACATGACCATACCTGCTTCCTGCTAAAAGGAGGACTTTTGCGTTGTCCAGACCTTTGGTCAGCAGGTCCTTCACAACCTCCTGAATAATCAATGAGCCCATGAAGGCATATCCACCTACACACAACACAAACGGAGTAACACTGTAGAATACCACTTTTCTTAAAGAGGGTTACATATTATGCTTGTTTTGATGCTTCAGTAATGTCTTACTCTGCTCTGTTTTGGCTGTAGCGCCGCTCCACACATCGCTGGAGCAGTACGGGAGGAACCTGCGCAACCCACATCAAGTTAAAGTTGCTAGCCATAATTAAAAATTGAACTTCAATAAACACAAACAAATGTGAGTCAACTTACACCATGTTAGCATTCCACCAGTGAGGGTTTTCCTCAGGCAGCGGAGACAGGATCCCCGTGCCTGCAGAGACAGATCAACATGTATCATTAGCCATTCTGGCACTCCTAGAGACATCCTCTTCTTCCTCATCATCATTACCACATGGATTACAGTTATTACTCTGCAATGAGAGAGGAAGGCATCTCTTTTCCTACATTAGCGGGCGCCAGGTAGCCCTACACCGCAGCTACATTATGACGGGGTGACAGATGCATCTAATCCTTTTAATTACCGAGGCATTACAGTGGGATCTGGCTACTTTTTTCACCCTGTTAGGGGTCAGGATTTGCTACAGGCCACAAGTGAAGTAACAGTGGTGCTTATGAGAGCGTAATGAATAATACAGACTAGCTGAGGCTGACCTGTTTTAGTTTGGGGCCACTTGGATGAGCTCATCAATCTCCTCATGGTTTCGTATCTGCTGTCACAGTTCTCCTTGTTGAAACAGTACCAGCCGCCTGGACATAGAGACACAAAAAAGCAAAACATGGAGAATTTATCACACACATTGTGTACAATTATTCATCATTCTCAATGTGGGCATGAATGGAAAAAACATAATGAAATGTGTTGAATTAATACTGACCCTCTAAGAATATCAACCACCGTCTGCTGCCCCGAGATTCTTTCAGGTAGTACCTACAAGAGAACAAAGAATATCAAATCAACTTAGCAGACGTGTCAATAACGCTTGTACCATACCGTATGTGAACATGATTTTGTATTCCTCACGATTTTTTTTACACCGCCTGCATAACAATACATCTAAACAACATATAGATACAACCTCATTCCACAGTTGTGATAGGGTGCTCTTTCTTCAGAAGGATGAGATAAACACGGAAAAGTAATACCCTCACTGTTTCTACCATCAGTGATGTTATCCAAGCTTGAAATATAAACACATACAACATCATCACTTTAATCCAAACAGGGCTGTTCTGTCACTTTGTTGATTGCTATCTCTGAAAGGTGACAAGACAATAGAAAAAATGAAATTCCACCAACATAAGTACACAGGAGAGAACAATAAGGTTGTGTATAGTTTGAACTTAGAAAACTGACATAGTGAGATAAACCGTCCCCTATCCTGTTTGGACTGTAGATGCCAGGTGATATTGTTCCTCATGTGTAATGCAGAAAGAATAGGTAATGTACCATCATAGTCTCATCACGCTGAGCTCATCATTCGCCAACACACACGACATGGATAAATTGTAGGCTACGGCCCAAAGGAATGATGAAGAGAACATTTGACCTGTGTTGATGTCTACACACAGTATGTCTTTTATATATAGGACCCATATATGCCAAAATAAATGCCCCCGTAAATGCACCCTGGGTAAGATGAAGTGAATTTTTGTGCCAGGCTAAGATTTTAAAAAGAATGCATGCTAGAATATAAGAAGTGTGCTGTATGTTGTCAGCCCAGGAGAGGGCAATGCTATCATGATTCTCCCATGCTGCTGGATGTCCTCATGTCAGATGCATCAATAACTTTTATTTTTCTTTATTTTTTTATCACCAAACTTTCTGATTTGTTGAGTAGATTTAGCCACCTAATTAATAAGAAGCTCAAGAATATTTATATATATATTTTTTTATTTTTTTCAATCAGTATCCACCTGACTTACCAATGACAAAACTCAAAGGATTGCCAAAAACACTTCAGTGACTTTAAAGAAAACAAACTTGGCCGTAGCTCTTAGCCTTTGGCTTAGACTCTGAATCATACTTTGGCTGCAGTTAATGTCTTGTACTATTATTGTAAGCCACAGTCAATGATGTAGACTGAGGACAGGGCATTCTACCTCCAAACAACAAAGTAAAGGCGGGCTTGGCATGCTGAACGAGTCAAGAGGGAAAGGCACTGCATCAACCCACTCACTCGAACAAGTGCAACTCACACAGTTCTACCTTCTTGTCTAGTGAATGGTTTTACTCATCTGTGTTTATCTGTAACTGTACCCTTTTATATAGCTGATGGATTAGCATCTCAACTAAGAAGAGCCACAGTAGTGAATGAAATGACCATCTGCCAGTAACTGTCCCCTGCATCTCTAAAGAGCTGAGAGCTTTACCGTGCTAACAGTCAGCTCTCTCCATCAGGCACTTTGGGGGTTTACAGGAATTAGACAGCATAAATCCATAAAGAGACATAGAAAAACCCATTTCTGTCACTGAACTGGTCCCAGATCTTATACACGGACAATCTTTACAGCCTCTGGATATGGAACGGACAGCATAATCAGTAAAGCATTTATATAATACTGACAAATAATAATGACTACATAACAAGATAATGATTCAACTTTGCTTTTCCATATTTTTGCTATGTTACGAGTAAATTAGGGGCATGAAACCTTAATAGGAAGTTTGCATGACATTTATTTGATATTTGTGATGCAGTACGTACGTGTTTGAGACAAGTGAAATCCACGTTCCTTGGGCTGTGGCTTTTAAAGACAATTATGTTGTAAACCCATGTATAATATGAAAAGTTTACAACTTTCACAACTTCTATATACGCATGCCATCACTCAATTATCAGTATTATATGTACAAGAATCAGTTTAACCTGCAGTGCTCAAGTTGACTCCCTACAAATGGAACATTAAAGAGAGTCTGTATGACCGGGCATTGTTTGTGTATTATAAAATATAAGAGTCAGGGGATCTGTCTGATATAAAAATGCTTTTAGTGGCTTGGCTTATCCTGCTTTAGTAGAGAAACAATGGAGGCTGTCTTACTGACAGATGGATTTTCTGCTTATTAACATTCTCAACAGTTGATATCATGGCAAACAAATGTAGTAGTGATCCATTGTTTACCTCATTGACCATTGACTGACAAGAAGTTTACTAAAAACTACTGTGAGCCAGTAACAGCAAATTGTACACATTTACAGTTCCAGTAGCCACGTAGAAAACACATAGGGCCTACTGTTAAACGCCTGTAAAATCATTATTCCGCTGTGTGCTCACTGGGTGCCATCATCAGAGAGAGACAGGCAGAAAGAAGGATGGGCGGGGGTCTGAAAACTTAAATCTAAACTTTCTGCAGAGCAAATGCTGCATTCTAATTTGAAGCAAAGGAAATGAAGCATAGGCCATGTGGCTATCCGCAAATTTCACGCTTCGCTGACGCAAAGCAGCTGTTTATTTATTCTGTCCTAGTACATAGCTCTCTTTTGGAAGATTTATTTTTTCATTTACATTTTTTCATTTAAATACATTTTTTATTTATTTTTTAGCATTTAAATTTATTAGGAATCGAAAACAAATTTGAACAATTGCAATAAACCAGCACGACTAAGGAGACTGAGAGGAACAGTTTTGCCCTGAGGCCAGATAAACGTGGGTTACTTGGGTAGCAGGATGACCAGCAGGACTGGCTGTGTCCTGCTGAAGCAAGTAACAATTCCGACTAGCTCCAGGGTGCACAGCTGACCCTGCTCTGACCTGCCGTTGATCCAATCACATGGGAATCGTGATTTATCACCCTGCGTGTGTATTCTAAGTTGGTACTTACCCCGCAGGACTTCCATCGTTGCAGGTGACTGATGTATTCTCCAAAAAGTTCAGCTTCATGTCGTGGTCGAGCCTCTGCGCCGAGCACGGGTACAGGGACTGCGCAAGGTTCTTCACTTGTGTCATGAAGTTATCCATGTTCTCCTCCACGGCAGTGAAATCCAGAGGGAAGCTCTCCGTGGTGTCACCCCGATCCGCCCGGTACGTGGGAGGAGGTGATGAGCGTCGTGGTTGTGGGTTGCGGCCACCCCGGAACCTCCGTGCGCAAAGAGCTCCGGACTGCATCAGGACCAGCACCAACACTGAAGAAACCATTCTGATAGCTGTCATTTTATCCCGGTCTTAAATGTCCTTGGATGAAAATGCAAAGGTTCGTCAGGGAAACACAAACTTTTACTGATGGAGCTAATGCAAGAAACGACAATTACGCACGGTTTAAACAACGCAACAACTCTTGGCACACTCTCCCAGAAACGCTTAAATTTAATGTTTATTATATTTAAATTATTTTTAGATCAGACAGTCGCTGAATTCTTTGGAGATATATATATAAAACTTTCAAAGAGTGCGCCTATGCCTATCTATCTAGTACTACTCACGCGCTGCTGGACCAAGCGCACAAGCTTGAACGACAACACTCGTGCCATGCTCGTGTATTTTATTCAAACTTTCCCCCCTTGTGTGTCTGTCCAGCCAATCGCAGGAGCGGGGCAGGACTCAATGCATGATCAAGCGTGGCAGACTACCCCCCCTTTTTAATTTATAGAGGAAAAAATGTCCATGGCTTGGTTCTTTTGATCCGCGATGTTTTATTTGATGTGGTGGTTTTTATTGGCCTTGAAATGCCCATTTCCCATTCCACCACAAATTTATAATGTGAGAATATGCATCTTGTTACACACTTGCCTGAAAAGCAAGTGGAGAAAAAACAAAACACAGGAAAACTCAAAGAGTTCCCACAATACTTAACCAGGGAATTACATTTTGATATCAAGAGACTTTACCTGGTTAAGAATGGAAAACCTATTATTTGTATTAATTTTATTTTAATTATTATTATTTTTTACAGCACATAAAGTATCATACTTAATAAAACACACGACTCCTTTTAAGAACTCTTCCAGTTCTGACTAGTTGAATTGCTCATGTTTTCTTTTGGTTAGAAAAAGGGACTTGGACACTTTTTTTTTTAATCCAGACTGGGCCTCTACAGATCAAAGCAACCATCATTCTTTCTGCCCCCTCTCCTCGCCTCCTCCCTCGCACTTCAGTCGCTTCCAAACTTTCCTGGTCTACTGTATATTTTAAGTCGAGCAGAGCATCCTGATGGGAAGCCAGCTTTTTTAACACAAAAATGCCTCGTTGCGGTTGAGGTAGGCTTCCCTCAAACAACTTCTCATTTTAACACACAATCTTTTGACACATTTAAGTTTAAGTGTAGCCCACAGTGAATATATAAGAATAGCAGTGATTATTCATCACAGTGACACTTAAGTGACTTTTGTCGTTCATTGAGCTCATTCTTCCTATGTGAAACAGTCTGCCGTTGTAATTCAGTTTAGTTTTAAAGTACTGGGCAATAACAGTCACCTGTGCATATATGAAAGCAACAAGCTGCTATCTTGAGAGCATCTTAAGGGGACAAATCTCAGCTTGTTGTCATGTCAACACTGCCTATGGTAAAGTTGCTGTGAAACAGACTAAAGTACCTTATTGATAATGTCTTGTATCAGCTTTGGCAGGGGGATTGAAAAGGACTCAGGGGCTGCTAATTTGGGCACTGAGAGCCCTATTTCGTCAAATATAATTACATTACATTACATTTCATTTAGCTGACATTTTTATCCAAAGCGACTTCAAATAAATGCATTTAACCATAAAGGTTGCAAGAATCGAGTACATCAAATGTAGTTTTTGGGAGAACCAATGAATGACATCTTCATTGTAGTCCAAGTTCAGTTGGCCACTTTACTCTTAGGGGAGTGTGACTTTTACAAAGTTCTGTCTGTAAAATGGTCCAAATATGTTGATAGAAACTGAGACAGCAAGAACAAATTTGGCCATTTTTAATGATGCTCACGTACATCCTGAGCACAACAGCACACAACTCTTGAAAATGCTTCACATCCTCTAAGAAAAAGAACCTCCTGTGGTTAATCAGTGTGCCTAAAGGGTGTCGAACGGTTCTGAGCCAGGTAAGATAGATTTGAAGTCACCAGCAGAACTGATGGTATTCATTGGGAACTTCAAACAGATGCTTGTATAGATTAAAACATGTGGTTGGGCCCGGGCGGGGAAGCTCTGTCCCAGATTGAGTCAGGTCACTTTGACCTGTATACCTCCCTGTTTTATCACACGTCATCCCCAAAAATGTAACCCTTAAATCACTTGCAGATGGACGCTGGCCTCTGACACACACCTACCATGAAGAGATGCTCCAGCGGTGTGTCGAAATGTCCTCTGACCCAAACGAGTGAGAAGTGCGAGCTGCAAATGCTTGTGCTTCGAGTGATCTGAACGGGTAGATTCTGTGTTGAATTTCCCTAACAGTGTGAGGGTTGGAGACATAAACGCTGGTTTGCTTTGCTACTGTTAGTGCACAGTGGTTTGTTTTCTACTGTGCACCTTGTTTGAACTCAAAGTGCTAAGCCTTTCTGGCTTTCACTGGTAATTCTCTCTCTCCCTTTTTCTTTGCCTCCCATCGTCTGCATGTAACGTAGACACAAATTTAACCATGCAAGTCCGAATGGATTAATCCTAGAATTAGGTCATTTGAAAATGACCCAGCTGTTCTGATGGCAGTCCCTCAGAAGTGCCCCTTTAGCCCCCACCCCGACTCCAGGCCTCCTGTGAAAGTCAAAGCCTGTCTTTCATCTCCAATCAGTTGCATGTGCCCTCACAGATCCACAGGTTTTACTGCTTAAGTCTGGGCTGGCAGCATTGATCATGTGACCATTGGCTGCCTGGCGTTTAGACACATCATAGCTCTGTGCGCGTTCTCTCTGTCCGCACAGCCTGCCAGTTCTGCTCACACATCCCCATCGTCCGTCACCCCGTGCCTGTTAGTTTTGATTTGCACATGCTGTTGTTGAGGGTCCATCCGTGATCATCAAATCCTGGTATTGGAACTGTTAGGTCAGGTTACATCAAAGAGATCAGGAGGGATCAGCCTCTTGAAAGGGACAGGCTCTGGCTCACATCATCAGAAACAGGTGTAGGTCCTCATTGGAAGAACAAAGGAGAGATCACCATCTATAAAACCTTTATATTTCATACAAGAGTTTCTTTAAATTGCCACCCTCTCCTATACAGAGCACTAGCACTAATCAGCACCAGCATAAAACATATGATATCAGGGTAGGGATTGTGGGACTCAACCGCAGCACTAAATCCCATGAAGGTCAGCAAACAGCAAAGCCTGAGACTTAGTGGTATTATGCCACAAAGTGTTTAAGTGTGGAAATCTGCTAAAAGCCGTGACGAAAAGCAAACTGGAAATGTATGGAATACAACTCAGGTGTTACATATAAGTTGATAAGATGTTGAAACCTTCAGAGGTTTTGGGTATATTGGAGTAATTTCTCTTGTGGCTAACATTTCTGTGCTGTTTAACACCAGAATTTAACATATTGTCTATTGCTTTTCATAGTAGTAGAGGTACTACACTGCACTTAAAAAATAAAAATAAATATTGTAGAAAATATAGAGATTTTTGACTGCATTTCTTTACTAACAAGTTGATCTGACTGTTATGTTAGAGATCTTTGACGTTTTAGGCTATCCACCCCTGTGAAAACCCTTCAGCTTCTGTTCTGTGTCACCTTAAGGCAAACCTCCGGAAACAGGTCCCCTTAATTTCATGTTCAAACTATTGTTTAAAACCCAAAACAAACATGTAAAGAGGTTTCGGGTGTTAACACACTGCAGAGTTCCTTTCATGTGCCCCCACCACATGTTCCTGATATTACCCAGAGAATCGGTAAACAACCTTGATCCTGACTTAAGTCAAGAGGTGCCATCTAAGATGTGGATGTAAATGGGGAGTAAGAGAGAGTAAGAGAGGCAGGAGACATCTGTCGAGCAGGCTCTCATTTCGTAAGAGGAGCACCGCTATTGGTTACAGATGAATCCCTGTTTGATAAAAATGAACTCTTTCAAGATAGGTTTGCATTAGGGGTCTCCTTGGCTACAAGGGGGTAATCAAATAGTTCAGCTGACAGTTCAGCTGTTTGTTGTTGATCTTTCATCCGAGTGATGGTCACAAAATAGCTGCTATTGCCTGTAAACAGTTCTGTCACGTCATTCATACTAAGCAAGATGGATGGTTAGTGTGTCAGGGTGGGGGTATATGCATGTTTGCCTGCATGTGTGTAGGAACTTGTTGTCATACAGGAGGATGAGTGAGGTGGAGGTACTGGTGTGTCAGTGTGCAGCCTTCCTCCAGAGTAGTTTCCATTCATGCCTCGAGCCTGAATCACCCTTTGCAATGCCCTCTGCCAGGTAACGACAGAGGAGGGAGCAGGGACCAATTACCATTCAAAACCTGCTATTATTATCATCTGAGAGGCGGCAGCCCTCCTTCCCCTGCGCTTATTCTCATCTCCACCGAGACAGAAGAAGAATCAGGCCCTTTTGTCTTGGAAATGTTTATTTATGCCATAGATTTGCCAAAGGACATGGAAAAGCCCTCATTACAGGTCATGACAGTAGAACCACAACACATGATTCATCTTCTGTCCTTTAACCTGGGAGTCTTCATGGGGAAATTCTTTTGAAGTCCACACCCTGCTGTAAAACATGGTCATTATTCAATTATGTGAGATCTGTATTTGAAACTGTTTTCAGACTGTAGACTTTAAATAATCTATGTAGGAAGAGTTAAGGATTACCATTATTTTTTTATTATTCATACGATTTCTGAAGAATAACTAAGAAAAGAAAGTGTATTAAAAAGTGTACCAGTTTTTCAAACTGGACTAGTCCCAGACTGAAGGCAAAACTCACTAGAAAGCGCCGTAGTCTCGGACTAGACTTAATCCCTCTCCGGGAACTGGGCCCATAATGTTTTGAGTACACGCTATGTGCTTCCATCCACCGAGTCACTGGGACACTAGTAGCACATGGTATGTGCCTCATTATTTTTGACACTCTCTTAACGCCGAGCAGCCGTTTTCTTTTATCCTCTCAGCAAGAAGATGAGGCTACTGTAATCAAAGAAGACAATGATCAGTGCCAGCCTCTTGGCCTGGCCTGATACCTACTTTGATGTCATATTTTGGTGTATAGCGGGCTGTGGCCCATGCCAAAGAACACCCATAGTCGCCAACTGTCTGACAGGCTGCCTTTCATCAGAATGACATCACTCAGCTACTTGATTACTTTCCACAGGCTCTTCCAGGCCTGGGAATTTTTTTCCCAGGAATCTGAAATCATCATCCCACGCCTTTACACCCTTAGTCTCAAAATAAAAGAAACACACATCTGAGACACACATAGGCTTGTATGGCATACATACAGTATTTATAATCAAAACTAAATGTTAATACTAGAGATATTGTCTCAAGATTTTGTCAGGCGTTGTTCTGCAAGAAGCATTTCTGGAGACAAGTTGGCTTTTTTTTGAAGATTATTTAATACGGTCCACTTTATGAAGCTAGTGAAACCAGATGGAGCTCAATAAACATTAATAGGAAACGCAAAGAGATTAAATGAAACAATCTTTTAACTGCAACAGTTCCCCCTCCCTTGATTTTCCCTCCATGGTGGTGAGAGAAGTGATAAATTACAAGGTAGAATCTGAAGTGTTTGATTTTGGAGGAAACTGAGGAAACTGTCATGTGAGGATGATATTTTTATCCCACTTCTCTGGTGTGCAGCCTTGCCTCTCTGCCCAGCGCAGGCTTCACAGGACCGCTTTCTGTCTTCACAGGACCGCCTTCTGTCTTCACCTGCAGGTCAGGAGCAGAGGGTCACTCCTCCCCATATCATACAAACTCTCCTGTAGATGCCCTGAGGATCACGACGTGTCTATGGGCCCCTGACCATCCTCAGACTGGAACGTAGAGTTTAGGATTTTCAAAAGGATTAGAGTGTGTTTGTTGATTCTCAGCAGAAAGGATGTAGAGAATGACGGTACATAACTCATGTGGCTGCGCTGCTCTTTGATGTATTCAGATGCATATCCTCTCACAAACACCATTCTGTATAATTATCATCGTGTGATCTAATTAGAAACACTGACTGAGATACATTGAAGTGAATTTAACCAAGTACTACTTAAGTACCACCTAAGCCATTAAAATCTGTGTCTTCCCTTAAAAATCTTTTCTTTGCTGATGAGGTCACCTGTGGTTGGCCAGTGGAAACATTTATTCAAAACAAGGTAACATATAGTATCTGTTTGGGAATATACGGCACCCACTTCCCTTTCTCCTGTGGTAGGAAGAAAGTGTTACTCAGGCGTTACTCACAAAGGGTGCAAGAAGAGTCGTCACCGGAACACATCATCTTGTTTTTGCGATGACTAATAAGCAGATTGCTACCAGCACCTTTTGCTATGTCTATGTGGTTTTGATTTGTTAATAATAAATAAATCACTGGAATTATGGGAAAGGGGCTCCTTTTGGACAATCCATGAAGGCCAAAAATGCAAGGCAATAAATGGACACTATGTATATATTATTAGTCAATCTATAAGTATTTCCATTTTTTTTTCCTTTACTGTAGGTCTGTAAATTGAGAAGAACTAAGTACTAGGCATTACTACCATCAAGTAATCTTCCTATAGTGAGGACTACAAAAACAATTAAGTCAAGAGAATAAAACTAAATTCCATCAAAGTGAATGTCCTCACATCTGGAGGACAGGTGTAGGCCTTACTCATGTGTCAGAACTCTCCTAAACTCTCCTTAATTTACTTATTTAAGAGTACACAAAAGCGAGAGTGAAGCGGTTTGTGGATCTCTAGATTTGATGCGGACAGGATTCAAGTCTTAGGGAACCCAAAAGGCATGCTTGTCCCTCCAAAAAAAAAGCATGGCGGGCAGGTAGAGGAGAGAACAACTGTAACTTGTCTGAAGCGTAACCTGTTCTCCCGGCCCTCACTTTGAAACCAGATGAAGATCGGCTGCGGCCCTGAAGTCATTACACCTTCAAAGGTAATTAACACATGGCTTTTGTTTGGGCCCGATGAGCCCCAGATTATGTAGGTACAGATGGTCAGGGGGGCGAACGACAGATACCAAGAGCAAGGTGTGCTTGAATGTGCTTTCATGTCAGCAGGAAGTGCTTGACCCCTGGCCCCCTCCTGACCTCAAATCTAGGCTGTCAACGCCACTTCCTTGAGTGCCCTGTAAAGATTAACATGTGGACAGAGACAGGGGGCCTTTGGAACCCTGTGCGATGAGCAAGAAGGCTCAGCTGGCATCTCTGCCCTGCAACACCTTTTGCCAGTTATGCTAATGTAAGGTTATATAAGATCAAAGGCTTGTTTTGATCTATTTTTTTATTGAGATCTTGTGTAATGAAATTGCAACATTATTTTGGGGATACTGTAAGAGTGTAGGAGATGAAAATCAGTTGTTTCTTAATGTTTGTCACCATCAGCAGGTTTGTTTCTGCTCTTTGTTTTGACCCTGTTTCACTTTGTGCTAAAAACTGCCACCTGGCGTAAATCTCAAGGTGGTAAATAGCAGCACTTCCTCCTTTTGCCATCAAAGGGAAGGGGGCTTTGCCTTGACCTTGGAGCCACTTTACCCCCCATCTCCTCTGATCTCTCTCCCAGTACAGATACTACAGAGACCCTGTGTAGCATCATGTGTTGAAAGGCATTTTGAGTCATCAATCTGAAACCACTATAGAATTCATCCATGAGGAATTCTGTTTTATCAGCAGAACTTCGAAGAAAAAGACCATTTGAGAAAACACTTTCTTGCAGAGAGTTAGATGAGAAGATTGATGCCACTGTCATGTTTGTGTGCGAAGTGTGAAGCTACCTGTGTGCTATTTTTAGAAAAGATTTAGCTAAATATTATCTAAAAGTAGCAATTCACCATTTTAACGGAGACTATGTACCTTGGCCAGGCCCTAGAGCGCCCAGTAGTTGCCTATAGCAACTCGTTCTGGCCAATAAATAAGTTGTCACATTAACAACCCCGTGAAACTAAGAATTGCCATTTTTACATTTATGTTTGCTGGGTCGTAATTTCCTGAGTTATTTTTGTTTGTTTGAGTCGTTGTCAGTATTTAATGCTTGTTGAAAAAGAATTGAAACATTCTTTCCCAGGGCTGAGTGATGCTAAACAAATACCTTGGACAAATGGATACTTTGATGCTGACATTACATTGTAGTATGTCAATATGTAAATGCATTAGCAGGTACTACTATACAGATTCAGATAGCAGTGAATTGTACTTCATGTGTTGGGCTCCAGATCTACATGATCTGTGCCCCTGCAAGCATCAAACACACACATGCACAGTGATCCCTACAGTTTAATGTGAATTATCTCAAGCAGACACTTGGATCTGTGGGTCAGCAGTCTGTCTCAGGAGAGTGTTTGATGATTGCGTTTTATTGTTCCAGAAGGTCAAGATCTTCAAAGCTCTCCTTCTGTTCTCCACAGGGCACCCGGGCAGCAGCTGTCGGAATACACTCGGCTTTGTGTTTTTATACTAGAGAAGAGGTAGGTCAAGCCCACTCTCACAGAAATGTTTTTACTGGGGGGTAGGCACTCAGTGGACACCATAATATTGTTGTTCTGCCCTTTTGTGCTGAGAGCGGGGAGCGTGTGAATCCTGTCGAATGGGACGTCATCTCTCCTGTGTCTGACGCTGATCAAATAGCCTTTTTGGCATGATTCAGCAGTATCCCTATGTGTGCGAATGAATGTGTATGTGTGTGAATTGTTACAGACAAAAAGACCACCACTTGGGCTTTAGATCAAATGTCGTCCCTCTTGTGCTTCTATAATGCACTGCATAAGAGCTTATACACTAAGGCAACACCAAAGTCTTGTACAACCAATGTTATTTTGACAGGTTTACACAGCACATGATCGGACCTGACTTGCTGCTCTTGTTATACCATACCAAAATACATATGAATTTTTCTTGTCATATTATTGGTGGTTCCCCTGAAACATTTCCTGGTCTTGCTGTATATATTGCTTCCAGGAATATGAATTTGTAAAATGGTCATATTTTTAAATAAGTTATTTGCTGCTACAAAAAAAAAAACGTTGATAATTGTGGATATTTCAGTACATAAAAGCATCTTAGTGGACAGATAAGGGTCTCTTCTAAGTAATGATCTAATTTAACCTGACACAAACAAAGGTATAAGGATCTATAAATGCAGATAAGGGCCTAGAACTACACCGGGCACCATTTTGTCCACTTAGAGCGCTTTAAAAAGACATTATACCACATATTTTCCTCTTGAGTCTTTCCAGAAAGAACACAGTCAATAAAAGGCCTCAGTTAGTTAAGGAAAAATGGCCAAATTAAAAATGATTAGGGTTAGAGCTTCCTTCTAGCGCCAATCCAGTGGCAAGGAAGAGCTAGAACTGACGATAGGCTGAGTGTCAGTGGTTTAGATCTGTCACAGAGTCAATGGCCCCCCCATCAGCTAAAAAACTCAAAGCCAACCAGGATGCTGTGATAAGACCTGGATGATGGGGCCTGGTGTCGAATAGTTCACACACTGTTTCTCTGACCTCCTGCACTCTCCAGTTGACCACCCTGAATCGCTGACTTTTCTTATGCCCACTGTGATGCTGCTCCACCCACCCGCCCTTCCCTCTTGACAGGATGTCTATGAAAGACTCCCTCTTGCCCCCCTCCACCTGTTTTCACACCCAGCAAGCTGAAGAGGCTCCTTTTCATGCCGTTGCTTTTGCATTTGAAGTGTCCAGTTGGTGAACACATACACTCAAGACGGTTTGTGGTTTGTGCCTTTGATAGCTGGAATGCTGTTTTGGACTTTCTTATATAACTACGGGTCAAAATGTACCAAAGCCTAAGCCAATTTATTTTCCAGCTTTACAGACATGTAGAATAAGAGTGGCTTTGTATAGCTGTGCATTTCATGTGATTTAGTTCCTCTTAACCTGCTGTATTTTGATTAATTGCAACACAACTTGAGGTGATGAAAGTAGCAGCCACCTACTCTGCTACACAGTACAGTTCGTCACAACTGGTGTGGATAATTCCTCATCTACAATAACAGAGCTGTTTTATTTCCCCCCTGAGACCCACTAACGTTGAAGCCAGTTGGTTGACTCACTTTGCCAGATTTCTGCAATCTGCAATTCCCAACATTCCCCAGGCTTTCCAGTTTTTCTTTAATGCCAAGGTATAATAAAACACAGCACACAACACAACATGCAAACATGACAGAAAATTTGAATCAATTTATCTTCTTTGCAGCATAAACAGTGAGAAACACAAAGCAAAGTGGCTTGCTAGACTTTTGTAATTTCATCGGATCTCCAGCAAAGCGGTGAACTTGATGGAGAGCAGGACACAGTAGTAGGAAGGGGTTAGTGCTTAAACAAAATGCTATAACTTTGATCATTTCCTACTGCTCTTTGATCTTGGCACTCTTGAAAGCCCCGATAATGATGTTTAATTGATTATGTACAATGAACAAGCATGGTTTGCTCTCATATAATTCATTCCTCTCCTTTTTTGTGTGCTCTCTCCAAAAGAAGATCGCTCGCATGCCATATTGCCCTTTCCCTTTCTTCTTCTAAAACAAATAAAGACGTCAAACATCAAAGCTGTTCTTGGTTAATAAAAGAAGACCTCAAATATTTTCCATTATGTTTGACATGGTTTTGGGTTTCGCCAACCAGAGGAATAACAACGGGATGGAATAAAATGACGTTTTTTTTGTTGTTGTTGCTGTGTTACTGTGTAACAGAGGTTAAGCACACCGAACTTGAGCCTTTTCTTTGATGTCGTTGGCTCTAATTATTCAAAGGTAGTCTTTCTGTCTTCTCTCCTGAGACACAAGTGTCCCCCACCCATCTCTCCAACACACTCTACCGCTCTCTCTTCTTACTGTCCCTTTCCAGCTTCCTGATTATGATATCCAGAGTTCCCGGCTAAAACAACAGTCTGTCAGAGGATCAATTTCCTTTGAAGTCAATGTCAGTCAGTTGTGTTTCTGTCTTGGGCCAGAGCACTGACCCCTGACCTGCAGTGATTACTTCCGTGGCGCAGCCAA
Source organism: Etheostoma spectabile (assembly GCF_008692095.1). Classification (NCBI taxonomy): domain Eukaryota; kingdom Metazoa; phylum Chordata; class Actinopteri; order Perciformes; family Percidae; genus Etheostoma; species Etheostoma spectabile. Next base: position 7,001,732 of record NC_045751.1, on the reverse strand, counting down.
GCAGAGATAACTGTAAATGCAGGGCTTTGATATTCACTTGAGAGCAGGAGGTTGAGCATGAAGGGAAATACAATGATGGTCAGACATCTTAGCATGTATATGTGCACTCGTTCTCTCACACAGATAGACAGACAAGGCACCATATGGCAGAGGTCAAGGAAACATGGGTATGACTTCTTGATCAAAGTAACCTATATAGATATTTAAACCCAAATCAAAGAAGATTTGAGATGGGCTGCTAATGAAACCATCTAAAATCTTCATTCTGGTGTCAAACGTTGATGGTGATTCAAAAAAAACGTAAGAAACCAACCTGATATTAATGTGACGTCAAATAGTTTAATGAATAGTTTGGGAATTTGAAAAATACACTTAGTGATTTTCAGGCAGAAATTTACATCAGTTTTTTGATACCACTCTGAAATCTGACAATAATTATGAGGCTACAGCCAACAGCCAGTTAGCACAGCTTAGCACAAAGACTGGAAACAATGGGAAACAGTTAGCCTGGCTCTGTCGTAACAAACAACACTTCTAAAGCTCACTAATTAACATGTTTTGTCTCTAAAAGTGACAAATTGCAGTGGTTTGGAGGGTATGTACCTAGCAACTGCTCAGAGCCATCACCAGCAAAAGTCTGTGGGTGTCCATTTATCTTTGAAATAAGTATTCAGTCAACGTGACGTGTCGATTTTAGACATAAAAATCACATCCAATGAAAGTGCACGGATAATATCCATTCTTACATGCATGAAAATGTAAAAAAAATTAAATATTCAAGCTGCATTTGGCTCATGAGCCAAACCTGTTGTCATAGCTGATTAACTTTTTAAGAATAATGGTACAAAGCTATTATAATCATGTTTTGTTTAAATAAGCCTGAGCAAGTTGATTTAAGTCTTCAGAGAACAACCATCAAAGGCCCAACTTTCTGACATCGGCATATGTAGTCATTTCTGGAATGACTGTTGACATGTTCCACTAAACAAGACCAAAGTCGACTGCGCTCTCATGTGAGGGTCAAATGAAGATGAGCAGATGAGAGTTCCTGATAGGGACTCACTCTCTCTCTTCAACCTCTGCTATAATTATGGCCTTTCTTTTTCACTCTGTACTTCCAGTCGGTTGTGGTATTTTCTCTTCGTTTTTTTGAAATGCAAAAAAAAAAGCCAAGCGACTAGCATGCTGCCGGACTGAATGTCATGTTTGAGCTCAGAATAGTAAACACAAAGCCTTATAATTTGCAGAATGCTTTTGTCATCTTTACCTCTAATTTCTCTTTCAGCACAGAGTGACTGCCACATATGAAGAGCGGGAATCAAAGGAAGCTGTGGAATGCGTTGGGGTAAAAATGAACACAAGAATGAATGACGGTTACTCAGACCGCTGGTCTTACTATATGTGTCATTGCTCTTCCCACCTAAATGATATTTCAGTCCACATCATTTTCTAACGAATTTGTTAAATATCAGAATAAGATATAGAAGATGTAAAACACAAAATAGTTCAAAGGTAGGTTTGTATTGTGGCTTTACAAATACCATAATGTAAACTTATTGATTGATTATTATTATTGATTCATACCTGGGACATAGTAAATGCAGCTTGTTGTTGTTGTTATTATTATCAAAGTGTGTTTTTATTCCAACTTGTCCATACAGCAGGTGGTTCCCTTCCCTCTGGTTTAAACATATATTATTATCAGAATAAGAATCTACAAATCACTTACTCTAGTTTTTGACCGCATGTAGTCAGTACTTCACGGCACATTTCTGCAACATGAATGCAGATAAACATTTGAAGCCAAAACGTTGATGAGTATTAATTAATACTTGTGTGTCAGATAAATGCAAATCTGGTATGACCAGATGTGGAAGAAAATCCTGCAGCACATTAGTCCTCCACATCAAAACACACACTTAATAAACGTGTCTGCAAGTTCCTTATTAACAGTCCTTGGTAATGTCTTCATGCTGAATCTCAAATGAAATAGAAAATATAGAATGTGTCAAGCAGATATGCTGTTTCAAACAGCGACCTCAGGAGGGAGCTGCAACTGCTCAGGATTCTGTTCTAATTTCAGTCACAGCTATTGACTACAGACTCCGTCACCTGTCACTTTCTCAACCTGCTCCTGTTTGTCCGTACCACCCTATTACCTGTCAGCACTCCCGACACATAATGTAAGCAGCAGCTTTGCTTTTAAAGTAAGAGACAACTGAAATGATAACAGTCGGCCAGCATTTCAGGTCTTCTTGTCTTTCTTTTGTCCTGCCAGTTCCCTTCCTGTGTTCTGCCCGCTGTGTCCTTTCACTACAGGAGAGTCCGATTTAACAACCTGCTGGACATCTTCCTCCAGGTTACACAGTTTGTAAATCTACAATTGTGTCAGTGGTGTCTTTGTTTTCATATTTATCCTTTTTGGAGTAAATGAAGAGTTCAAATGATGCATTTGTTTAGTTGACAGGACAGGGTACCTCTTTCATCTCTCTTATGTAATTACTTCAATTAGTCATGCAAAGGACGAGGGTTTCAGCATTTGCCCTCATGCCAATATAAAGTCTACTGGTTACAAGTGTCTTCTGTACATTTGTCAGGTTAACGGAGGGTTAACCGGATTAAAGACATCCCAACGTAAGCCCTCCATTCATAGAAATCATCTTAAGTTGTTACAGTGATTTGTGAGTGGCGTCGTTTTAGAACCAAGGCCTTCTCTTTCTCCCTTCCTTACATTAAACAGCAGCGTGTTGTCCTCTGTCTTTGAAATGGAAATACTTTAACCGCTCCCATGGTAACACCTCCCATGTAAACAGCCTCAGCGCCATGCACCAGCCCTCCACTGATATGAACTTTGTTTGGGGTAGAGTAAGAGAGCGAACCACTTGAGGAGACGTAACTTTAGAAATCCCTTTCATGTGTTGGAAAAGCGGTGAACTTCTGTTGTAGTTTATTACCGGTGTGAAGCATCCCCCTGGCTCTTTGAAGTGAGAATAGGTCTGTTTTTCCTCTGCAGTGGTGTCACTATGTCACTGATCATCTGTTTCTTGTCTTTGATAGGATCAGATGAAATCCTTTTTCAATGTCCAGTGTTTCACTGGTCATTGAAAAAGGATTACAACTGGTTACAATACAGAGCAAAGAATTACAATGCAAATACATTTCAGTCAAGCAGGTGTCTTAACAAATCTAGTGACTTGTCCCATATCGGATGACATGAAGATAATTTTTGTTTGACACTTTGCTGTTGCTATAAAATATATGTTAATCTAAGAAGACTCAGCATTCAATGATTAGTGATTAGACATTTTGGTAATTACACTTGAGAAGTTCAAAACCACTCACATGTTTGTTAGCTTAGCTTAGCATAAAAATAGAATGGAAATGCCTGGGTCTGTTCATCGGAAACAAATCTGCCTACCAGCACCTCTAAGACTCACTAAATAACGTGTTATGTCTCATGTGTTTAATCAGTAGAAAAACAAAGTGTACAAGTTTTGTGCCGGACTATTTATTTTCTGGGACCAGTAACTTCCTGGAGGGTCGCTGGTTGCCTGACAACTGCTCAGTGTGACTGGATAGTTGGACACATGACCCCCCAACCCCCCCATGAAGCAGCAGCTTGTCGTTTTTATACTTCCGTTTTTATGCAGAATAAACAATAAATATAAAAATGTATTATGTGAGCGCAAGATGTGGTAGGCAGATTTCGTTATCTTTGGGTAAAGCCAGGCTAGCTTTTCCCCCTGCTTCCAGTCTTTATGCTTAGCTAAGCTAACCCGCTAATATTTATCATAAAGCCATAAAAATGGTATTAATCTTCTCATCAAATTCCTAACGAGAAAGCAAATGGGTGTATTTCCCAAAATGTTAAAATATTCCTTTTATATTGTGTTTTATTGTCCTGTTTCTATGAGGAAAGGCTTTAGTGAATAATTGAACTTCAGAAAATTGATGCCTTTACTGACAAAAAATGCCCCCTCTTCAAAGTTAGTTGACCAGACCATAATCTTAGTATCTTTCCTCACTTTTACAGATTTTGTCATGCATGCCTTCATGCTGCTGAAGCCAGTGCTTCATTATGCTTTTCCAAGCTATTCCGGTCAAGCTCGCACTGCGGTCACACACATCGAATTGTTCTCCTGACAGCTGTCTGTGCCTTTTATAATAGCTACTTAAAACAGAGGAAGGTTTTATTTTCCTTCTGAGCATTATTTTTACTGATTCATGTGTGTTTTTATGGTGTTATTTCATCTCCAAGCGGGTGTAGAAATAGTCTCAAAGTGCTATTCCCGAGCAGTTATATACCTAACGTATAAACATTTTGATTGCTTGAATGTAATTTTGTGGGCAGAAGTAAGAAGGAAAGACAAAAAAGACACCCAATTTTTGATTCCCTTCCAATAAATGTTTGGAATTGTAATAACCTCTGGGACAGACAGGCTGTTACTGTCTCATGTGGCTAGAGGATCCGGGTTATTCTCTCTCTCTGTGGTATGCATGTCCAAGAGCTTGTTAGCCTACTCTTTGAGGTCTTAGTTTATTTAATGAAGTGGTAGTCTGTCTACACAGAGAATCACCCCTGAGTTCACTGTGTCAAGTGGCTCTGTTTATAAACTTCTTAGTGTCTCTAATAAAAATGGCTGTTACCCGCTCCGATAAAATTATTCCACCGGCGTTGACTGCTCTTTCTCCTCTGTGATGTCACCACCTCTGGGTTTGTATATGTTCAACCCGTTGCTGACACTGAAACCTATGCTTGTGGCTCCGCTGTGCTGAGGGCCAAATGCAAATTGTATCTTAGTGGGCAGCTAGCAGGCCAAAGGAGGTTGTGTTCTGCCGGGTTCGGGTGTGTTTGTACAGACGTTTGTTTTGAGGGTGCTGAGGACTTTCCAGCTGTGGCACTGCAGTTTGCCTCAGGACCATCTGAAAAACAACATTAACATTTGTGTTATGGAGAGGGGACTGAAAACACGATCTACTCCGCAGTGTGTTTGAAATGTTAACTAAAGAAAACAAGCTGGCTAATGGTTTTGTATTTATATTTTTATTTTGTAGGCTTTGAACTCAGAGTCCAAGTTGCATGTCAGCCCCAGGCAACTCTAGAAAATAACCCAACTGTGAATGTAAAGACACCAAAAAAAGAGCTTGATTCAACCTTTGCCTCTGAGGGCTTTTACAGATTTCTCTAAAACATTTTCCTATGTTTATTTCTTCAAAGTCGTGCCTGAAATTTGTCAATTTTCATTGAAATGTTATCGCCACTGCTCCAAATTCCCTCAAGCCCAAATCCAGTAGTTTTTTTAGAAGCACTTTCCAGATGTTTGATGATGTAGAGGATTCAATGAACAAATGTCCCCTATAAAGAAAAAAAGATTGTTTACAAAATGATATTGTTATAAAACTGTAATCACTCCCATCAGGGTTAGATTTATTGTACTTACCCTTATAGGTACAATAAATAAGGCTTGTGGGTGTGTGTTCTATTCAAAGAGCGCGAGGTGGTCGACCATTGCATGTATAAGTTTGCCATTACACTAAGCTACCAGTTTTTTTGTATTGTTTTGCTTTGTAGCTCAGTGATGTTTCTGTACCCCATAACTAATTTACCAGTTCATTACAATGCCCTGTAATGTCTTCCTGTCTTTCATACGTTTGTTTTGAGACTCTTTTCTTCCCACATAACCAGTATTCTACTTCATATTTATTTTGTAATTACTCCATAAATACTGAATAATTACACTGCAATTTTCAGGCTTTAAATGAAGGATTGACCCGTCTTTTTATGCCTGGAGTCTAAACTAAATGGCCATCTTTAAACATTAGTTTTTGACTGTTTTGCATTTAAGTGAAATTAATGAATTCATTGTTGAGAACTAGTTTTAACGACCATTCCCTAAGAAAACAGTTAAATAGATCATCCAGTGAAATGGGGGCAAAAAAAAAAATGTTGTTAGAATCTATAATGTAATGTAACCTGCACAAACAAAACCCCAAAATATTTGCATGGATAAATACCACCAGAGTCACATGAGGAAATATGTTTTTTGACCAAAGTTGGAGCTGCATTTAATGTTCGGAAGAAGATTCAGTGGAGTCTACTGGATCCTGAGTGTATGTGTTTGTTTTGTTTTCTTGTGTGTGTGTGTGTGTGTGTGTGTGTGTCTGTGTGTGTGTGTGCGTGCGTGCGCATGGGTGTGTGGGCTTGGGGGTTATTACTGCTTCTTGTTGGTTGCGGCTCAGTACTGTCTGTCCTGTGGGACATCTGTGGGTTGCGTGATGGGCTTTGTCGAACGGTGCACTGTTAGTGGAGTTAAACAGGCCCAGTCACGAGCTCTACCAGACGCCATGAGCACAAGTAGCCTTGTCTCTTTGAGGCTTCGTATACACGCACAGATGCCAACATACTAAAACATTAAAAAACACTAAAATGACACTGATACGGAAACATTAAGCACATTCTGTTATAACACAGGCAGATACCCAGACAGATTTAGTTTAGGAATACTTAATGCCAAGGAAAATATTTCAATGGAAGACGTGTAACATCGATGCTCCAACTATCTTGCCCAAAATGGCCCAATCTCAGAAAACTGTAAAAGAGTTGTCTTGCAGCTGTCAAATGTTTTGGACTTTATTAGCTTACCAGCTCATGTTTGATACATCCCAAACGCAGCAGCACCCACCATCCATTTATCAGTAATGTGCGCGGCCTGCACGTATTTGAAAGCCTTTACAAATCAGCCAAGATCCCACTTTTACTCTCAAAGTGTAGCTATCCAACGCTTTAATAGCTGCCTTTTTATGGTTATTGATTTATTTTATTTATGGAGAGAGTGTCTGTGTGTGTTAGCTTTTTATCTCCCTCTTTCTCATTTGTCAGAAAGTGAGCCATAAACCTCCCTGGAGGTTGAGAACAGAACATCCATTACTACCAACCGTTTTGTTCAAAGCGACGCAAGATCCCACATAAGATGTCTAATTTGGTAGGAGATGAAGTGATATTGACTGGTAAATGTTGTGTATCGGAGTGGTCATTGCCATCTCCCTTTAAGCTGAAATGTTCTCCTTTCTCATGTCAGACCCTCATAGATTTCAAATGATTTTAAGGGCAGAGGAGGATAATGAAGACCAGAGTGTAAACGGGTCAGAGTGATGTTAAAAAGAGAGGAAAAACTAGGGGAGATCAAACAGCCGGGCTATTGACTTTGATGTTTGTCTCTTTCGTTCTGAGGCGCGGTGGTTTCAGACATTTTATTAGTCTTCCAACAAGACGCTTCATCTCTTCTTCCTGCCACCTATTTTTCCACATGCAATTTTTAGGTTTAACTAGAAAAAAAACATAACTTCCTAAATTATTTGTTCAATGCAAATTTCTCAGATGGAAGCATGAAGCCTCCTTTATCCAAAGCTTGTGTATGTTTTGGTGAAATATCCCCCCCCCCCCCCACCCCCCGTGTGTATAATGATAGAAGAAAGTGTCCCTAATATGTTGTACTTTCAATTATAGGGATGCACTTCATGCTGCCTTGTTTTGTTTTCCTCTGTTCTGATTTTTAGGAACAAACCAACAGAGCCACACACACTGGGATGCCAGCATGGGAGGCCCGGCTGGCTTGGCAGGCAGTCTCAGTCCATCAGAGCGGTCGGCCTTTTATGAGATTACATGAAAGCGCGGGAAATAACGACAAGCTTTTGATCATCAGAAACCAAGCTGATTTACTGCCGAACCCAACACCGTAGCTTAGACCTGGCAGAGCATCCCCTATGCCCGCCTGAGAGAAAGATGAGAGTGAAACAACACACCTCTCTCACTTTACTGCCATGGCTTTAGGTAGAGGTTTGTTGCCAGGCCTCCTGGTCCTGTTCAACCGCAAAGCTTTACCTTCACTTGGTTAAACAAATGAGCTAATGCAGAGGAAATCTTTAACTTGTATCAGACATCCACACTCAACAGAAAGGAATGAACAGAATTCTTGTCAAACAAAATGGAATGGTCTGTTTTTCATTTCTGGGCATTATGTCATGGGATCACACTTCCCTTTTGAAGTTGTTTTACCTGAGTGTGGTGGGATTATTTACCACATGTTTGTGTTGATGAAAAAGCGGTTTGTGTTATTTGTGTTGGCAGTTGGAAACTAGCAGGCTTTAAAATCTTCACTCACACCAAATACTTCCCCACTAAGTATGGTCTGACACATAACCATCATTGGCTGAGTCAATGTCAAGGCCACGAGGAAAAGCAATATCGTTTAGGATTAACGTATTTGTTTGATAGCGGGTTGATTTAAAAGTAAGTAGTGGCTTTATTTGATTATCTTGTAAAATATTCTTAAATCAGAATCTTGGATCGGTGATTGATTATGTAAAGAATGATCCTAAACTCAGCACACTAACTGGGGTCTTAAATATGTTTGCTCTCCAATGCGTGTCAAAGAGATAGGCCTTTGATGAGAGAATGCCCGACAGAGATGGAGACCGACGAGAAAAGACAGGGACCCACTAGAAACCACAGTAGTCAATGGCATGCTTTACAAGAGACACAACATTGAACAAAAGAAAAAATAGGATAAAGGAAGTATTTGCTTCAAAGGTCTTACTGTAAGTGTAATTTTCAAAAGGGCTGGGTTGCCCCCGTTCTGTAATTAAGTTCTTCACATTGGGTTTGTCTGGAATTAAAAGGACTATTGCCACTTTTCAACATGGATGTTTTTATATGTCTATGTTTGTCTGTGGTGAAGGATGAAAGGGAGATGCCTTCCCCTGTCTCCTGAAAAGTCTTTACACCAGTGGAAAGTAGACGAGGAAGAGACTCTGCAGTGTTTGAACTTGTGTCTCGTGTCTTCCTCGTCTTCAACCAGTCAACAGAGGTGGTTTCATTTTTATTGTGTGCCCGACTATATGATGCTTTTGTTTTCTGTCCATTAACTCTGCTCAGATGACCGTAGATTATCCCAACAGTAAGGACAGTATCATAAGTTTTTTTCTCTTGACGAGAGCATTCTTTAATTTTTATGACATCTTTTCTACACAGCTCTACGATTGTCTTAAGTTTGACATCCGCGCGATGCCCTTTGTTTTGAAAGAAACAGGAACGACAATCGTTTTCAAGTGTCTTACAAAGTGAAAATCTGATGACAGTAGTTGAGACTAGTGGACTGTAAAGCATTATCTGTGGTTCCGTGGTTTCTTCCTCAAAGTACAGCTCCAGGGCAGCTCTCAGAGTTCAATCACAACGCCTGCTCTGCTTCCAAGACTACTTTCAAAATGACAATGATACACTGACGTCAGACGCTGGTGTTTTGCTAAAAAAAAAAAATCCAAGAAAGAAAAATAATAATCATACAATAAGACACTGCTGATTTTCCTGGAAGCTCTGATTCATTGGATCCAGTGAATTGAAGCCTCTTTGCTTTAAGTCTTTTTGTGTGTGTGCCAGACATTATGTCTTCCTGATGAAGGATAGCATTCTTCAAAGGCACTTAAGATGTATAATTAATAACAGAAATCAGTAATTTGAAATTACAGCAGGACACCCAGGTCTCTTTGAACCCATGAAATCTCCATGGATGACTTGTCGTCCTTTAATTAGCCAGGATTGAAAAATTGGGTGGGGTCTGTCTACCCTGTACCCACCAACTACCACCTCCAACCAACACCCTAGACTGAGAAGAGACAGTATTCCTAATGTACTAACATTTTCTTCTTATGTGATCCCAAAGCGCAAGCTAATGTCATCCCTTGACAGAGATTTTTTCCTTTTGGAAAAGATCTCCTCATAGCTTCAGCCGTATTGGTTGGCTTCTCATCCTCACAAGCATCCCGCAGGCTACTGACGGAGCCTCCCCTCGTCTTTTGCAGGACTTTTCTGTCAGTCAAAGCCCTGAGATGAACCACAAGCATTAACCATAGTCTGTGGTAGTAGTCTGTAAACTTCATGTGGTGCAGCCGTTCACATATCCCCCCAACCCTCTCTGTCTCTGGACTGATGTTTGGTACTTTGGCGGCAAAGTGCAGTCATCACACGCTTGTCTACACTCTACCAGCTTTGTTTATGGCTCTCCTTTACAGCTACTTCAGTCAAGAGGTCTGTCAGAGAGACAAAAGCTAAATATAGACCGGGCCTCTCATTATCAGTATCATTTGGGAGTAAAGCTGTTCCCATTATGTGATAAGCCAGCCACAAAAACAATGACATGCAGTAGGTTGTGGGAGCAGGACCTAACTATAACATAGAATTAATATCTCTGGTTTGAAATGATGAATTTAGACTGATGAGACTACAAGTGCCGGAATTTGTTCTTGAGATGCTTCCATCAGTCAACCAATACAAAGGCGATGCCATTCACAAGAAAAGGACCACATTTCAGAAGTGTCGGGACAAAAAAACCTTCTGTCCTTTTTCTTGCTCCTTCCTGTATTGTTGGTGCCATAGAGGTCTTGGTGAAAAACAGAGCATGTGGCCAGTCTCATGTTTCTCTTTACTCTCTGTGGGTGGTCCCATGGGGGGCCGTTAGATGATTCTTGGATAATCTTTTGATTACAATTCAATATAGTCCTCTTGAGAGAGAAAGCCAATGGAATTTCCTTTTTCTCTCCTGCGTGAATGTGAATGACCTGATTACTTGAGCAAAAACAAGCGTCATCCCTCTGTCTTACCTTGAAGTCAAGAAGAGTTTGGCATTTGTTTTGTTAATTTATCCAATTAGTTTTTTGTCTTCATTGAATCTATCCCAAAATCTTTTGTATTTTAATATGTTTGTTCAAATGTCTGGGAGTAGAAATATGAAAATAAATCAGAAAAGTGTATCCATGTACGCATACTTGGCAAGATTTTGTCTCAAACCATTCATTTCGTTTGACGTGTACGTCTGGGAAGAGTTTGGTTCATTCAGTGAAGAGGTGATTAACAGACAAAAGACGACACCGGAGCTTTGGGAAAAGATTATGAACTACCACCATATACGCAAGTGTTGGCCTAGATGACGCAATTATCTACTGAGGAAATTAAGAGAAAGCAGAAGGGTGCGTATATATCATTTTAGTAGACTACTTCAGCCAAGTCCCTGTACCCAAGCTCAGTAGCCAAGATGACTTTTACAACTTGGATTGCTGCCCTCCAAGACTATAAGACAAATCTGAAGGATTCACTACTTTTTTTGCTAAATACCGCCTATGTTTTTCTTATGTGTTGTGGTGAACAGGTGCACCTGTCCTTGCAAAGTCTGGCAGGAATTTTGTTTTTACTGTGAGAGTAAAGCTGCAATTCCTTAGGGATAACAACATACAAGGATCCAATTGAGAAAGTAGCTGCATGCCCCCCCCCCCCCCATTTTAAAACTATTTCTATTCTTTCCTCCATCCTCCTCACTGTCCCTTTTGCTTTCTGTGCCCATAAGGGACAATGGATTAGCCTCCCCCCCCCCCCCCCATTTCCATGTGACCTCATCTGTGTTTGATTTTTCTGCCTACTTGAATTGGCCATGGGGTTAACATTGAGTCCTTTGATCAGTCCTGCCAGGAATGAGACTTGTTTATCTTGTTTATCTGATGATGGCCCCTTAATAGGGGGGCATACATTTAGCAGGGGCATGCCTTGATGTGGGCCTTGATAGCTGCAGGACACAGAGAGAAGAGAGGACCAGGACCTTGTAATGGTCGGAGGTGAAGGAAAGACGATTGCAGATGTGGCTCCAGGCATCTGAACCTTGTCTTTCTCTGCCTCTTTCCTCCAACACTATCTGGCCCCATGCAGATGGCCCCTCATCATCATCAAAAAGTACAGATATCCAGCATCCTTTTTCTTTTCAACCTAAACAGCTCCTTTCTGTAGCTCTTTGAGATGGACAGTTATTAGTCAACATTCTGATGGCTTTTCTAGGTAGCCTGTAAGTGGAGGAAATGGCACATACTCAACAAGCTTCTCAAATTAGATGTTGCCCATATTCCTGTCTTTGTTGACTTGCTGACAGAGATGCAAGGAAGCGATGCGGGTAGACAGCCAGGCCTCATCCCATCCCTTGCCTGGCTCGACCTCAGCCCCCTGAAATGAAAGCTTTCCTCTCCTGCACCACAGCTGGACTCCAGGGAGCCTGCAGAGTGCCTGTTTATTTGTGCAACAATGTAATCAGGGGTCTGTCGTTACAAGGCATAGCCTTTGCACCTTCTCTCTCCCCACCAGCTCCATTCTTTCTTCTTTTCCCATCAGCTCCCCTCCCCTTCTTTAACCATTTCTCTTTCAGCACCCTCAATCTTTTTCTTTGAGCCTCATCATTATCCAGATCCTTTCGCTGACCCTTGTTGACCTTAGGATTTGTTTGATGTGGTACTGGCAAAGAGAGGAGATGGAATAAAGTTTATTATTTGAAGGGAAATTGCAATGATTAGGGTTTTAGAAATAAACTTTACCTAAGAGATTGCCGAGTCCTGTGTGTGTTTTGTATGTGTAAGACAGCAGGAGAGAGACGTCTTACGGCGTCCATGTGTTAATCTACCGGATGCCCATAGATGTTGGTCGACACATGCACACTTTCTCCTGTTCCAATCAAAGGGGTAAAACGTGTGTAGTATGGTAACATGCTAATAATTTAGTCTCTTATGTTGTGGTTTAAATCATAAGATTCCTGTAGTTAAAAGCCAAGTGTAAGTAAACAAGCTCACACATGTGGCCACAATATTGCTGTTCCTCTGTCCAGAGAGTTTTCTGTGGGGAAAGGGGGGGGTGTTATCCATCATTTCCATTCAGTGTTTTCCCCTGATACATGACAGAACCTACGAGAGCCTCAAGGTTTTGTCCAAATGTATAAAATGTTATACCAAACAAATAACTGTTAAAATGTCTCACATTCATATCCCGATTTTATGCTAAATAATGTATTGTGTGTAAATAATGTATATTTTTATTAATACATCTAAAAGAATTCATGTAGCCATGGGTGCCCATTTCATGCAAAGTTTACAAGTTATGGAGAGTCCGTTGTAAATTAAGAGTACAATCTGATATAGTAACTAATTATTCAAATTCCTTGCATGTTTACATGTTTATAACCTGTTGTGTTTGCTACTCCAAATTAAAAGTCTGTCACTTATCCTGCCCTCTTACTCATAATGACTTCCAAGTTCCTTTACGAATCTATGATGTCTCTTTCCCTGTTTGTCTCAAGAGACAGACAGGCGGGTTGGTTTGGGTTGGTCTGCTTCTGAACAACAGCATCTCCAGTCTGCGCCGCTCTGCACAGAAGAAGCATCTTGTTTTTCAACTGGTGGTTTTCCTAAGCCACAATGTTTGATGTGGGCTTCCCTTAATCACACAACATGCTCTCTAAACATGAACTAAATTCATCTTTGCTCCACAACTTCTGGACTCCCCACCACCCATCCCACCCCTGGTTTGTCGCTGCTTTTGTTGAGTTATTGTGCAACAGAGTAGTGAGACAAGAGGAAGACAGTGGCCTTGATCTCAATGAAGTGATTTTGATCTGGCCGATCCAGCAATTAGGCTACTGAGGGAAGAGTGAACCCCTAATCCCGGATGGGACACATGTGTTCTTTGTAGACCTAATGTCTCTCTTCCTCCTCTGTCCACATCACTATCTGATGGGACACAGAGTAAGTATTAAGCCAGTGCCTCAGATGGAAGCCTACCATTAAGATGGAGATGCTGTGCTCTTTGAGGCTAAGGACTTTTAATTATAAACTGTAGGCCCGATGTAGTTGTGTTTCCTTCATTCTGCTGAATAGAGGGTTTGCTCTGCGCTGGCTGGAGACCTGGTGCCAGGCTCTGCAGTCGGCGTGTCACTGGCGGGTACTTTGTCGGAACGAGACGAGGCATGCCGCCACGCCAAGCGTGACTCTACAGGAGCCTCACATGGGGCAGAGATAAAAGGCTTTTTTTTATCTCCCCTTCCCACCGTCCCCTTCCCCTCATGCCTCTGACTGGCAGGGCAGTAGGTGGAGAATAGAGCTAGAATAACCAGACCGGTTGTTAACATATCAGCCGTTGTTGAAGCTTCAAGGGCATCCAGTGAGATCAAAGCAAAGCATTCAGTCCAAAAGCATGACATTGTCTTGTACAACAATCCATCAAGCCTCCAATTCAGCTGTCAGAGAATGAGGAAGTGGTCATGAACGGCTATGGAAGGCCTTTCAATGTCCCCTAATGGGCTTTGATGATCCAGCACAAAGAAAGTGTCATAATGGTCTCATACAAAGTCTAATGTCATTTGTTTATTGTTGTCATTAAACCAAGAATGACCCAACCCACACCTTTGTGTGTTTAGTAAATGATGATGAATGTCTGACAAATGACTGCTAGTAAGCAAGTTAGGGTGTGCTTTATTTCTTAGTTTCTTTCTTTCTTAGTTTTTTTTTTCCCCCTCTCCCTGTTTCTTATTTCCTCCTGTACATAGCAGCTCTTTTTCCTTCCCCCTCCGGGGTGCTGTTGTAGACATCTCCCATCCCCTCTGGGACTTCTTTATTTTTCTGTTTTGTTTTTCAGGCACTTTGCATTTACACACAGCAGCTCTTTGATGTTGTTGCCTGGGTGCTGGTGGACAAAAGAGCCTCCATCAGCTGGATTTAAGGATGGAGTGGAGGGGTGGAGGGGGGAGATGAATAAAGAATCAAAGTTACTGCAATGGGGTTTGGAGGCGGAGGACTCCATGTGAAACTATGAACCATGTACCCCTCCTAAATATGGGCCAGGAGTTCACAGTTGTCATTGCTTTTCTTTCTTGGCTCTGTTCCCCTTTGTGCTACATGCCATTGTCTCCATATGTCTATTTGCGGCCATGTTGGTTCATGCCTTTGATGGCACTGTATGTTCTCATTCTTTAAGTTGACCAATAGGGCAAAAAGGCCCATATTTTGCTCTTTGTAGTCAGGTGATGTGAAATACCACCAGCGGCTGTTGGACGTAGTAAAGATTTCTTGTGATCACTGCTGCCTGCCGTGTTACAATGCCACTGTGGCACCTTGGTTTGTGTCACTGCGGTTATAACCTCTTCCACGCTGTGCTTTCTGCCTGCCAATCCATGCACAGCAAGGGCTACTGATGCTACTGCAGCCCCTCACACCCCCACAGTGAGGGGAGGGACAGTCTTTGCTCCCTCAGCCCATCAAATCCCCGCAGGACCACTCTGGTCCACTGGAGGTGAATTCAGGAAGCAGCCTTTGGTGGTGCCGACACAGCAGCACTCTTTTACCGAAGGCCTCATTAAACCTGACAACATCCCCTCAGCCTGGGCTTCATTGTTCAGCCAGCCTAATGGTAAATGGCAATTAAAGGCATCACCAAGGTGCAGGTATTAATGCCTTTGAGGAGCACAAAGGCTTTGTAAGATAAAAATGGCAGCTCAACAGTAATTGAAAGTTGTCTTTGCCATTGGGGGAAAGATACACGTTGTGTAACCCTGTGTAGCATTTAAATGCATAATATTAGCGTTAAAGTATCTGTAACTAATATTTTGTACAATAAAGGAATATCATTAGCCTGGTTGCCAGCCAAACCTAGCCCCACCCAACACACTTGAGGTCAGGAACTTTGGTCTGGACTTAATCCGTTGTGGAGCAACTATTCTCAAACAATAGCTGTTAGGACCAATCAAATGTCAGGGTGATCAACAGTAACGAGATGATGAATGTGAGCAGACCCGCGGGACTGCACCTGCTCATATGACGGTTCCCCCGAGGTCCTGTAGCTGTAATAAGGGATATAGCTAATGGTTGTAATTCATCAGGTCTTCTATTTATACATCCATGGTATTATTTTTATGATACATCCAAGGGATGTATGCTGTAAAGCCTGTAAAGTGGATCAGCTGTGAATCTCTAAAACTGACTGTACACTACCCGCTCAGCACCAAACAGCAGACAGTCAAGCAACTACTATAGCTGGTGAACATAGTGGATGTTGTATTAGCTGAAAAGCCAGACATTTATACTCTAAGGAATTTGTAGAAAACAAAAACTGAGCTAAAAGAGAGTGAACACTGTATTTAAAGTTCGCCTGATGAAAACATTACTCCAAGTGAATGATAATGTTGCTCCATAACTGCTCGATATGTGAATAAACTAAAAATCTGTTAACAAGTAACAAGTTCACAATATCACCTCACAGTAAAATGTGATGATATGTCAACATAGTGTTCTTCAACTTGTTTCTGCCTCCTCCAAGTGGCCAAAAAACTATGTGTTTTCAGGAATCATTGTAGATTTGTGTGTGATTCTGTAAACGCTTTGATTGAAAAATCAACTAGGACACAGAGCTTCACCTGTTGGACCTCCACATTAATGTCTTGGACCGTTTTAGTTGTTTGAAAGGTGGAAAATTCAGGTAATGCAGTCAGACAGATCGCAGCAGTTTTGTTGCCAGGTTGTTTTCCACTGTAATTAGCAGATCAAAGCATAACGTTCTGTGTCACTTGTTTAATTCACTCCACATATACAGTCATCAGGGTCTGTTTAGATCTTGTACCCTCCAGGCCCCGCTCCTCCATGGGTTACGTGTGGACATACATCTTCACTTTTTATTTTTTGCATGTGTGCAGTCACGAAACAAGCAGAGGGTACAGAGCATGGGCTCCACATGCCGGAGGCGCTCCGCTATGTAAACCACCAGACTCGGGTTGGCAAATGGATCCAATTGGGAATGGTTATAGCACAGATGAATTAAGACAGTGTAAACAGTCTGTCAACAATCAATATGAACTTCAGCATGGTGGAGGGATGCAACTGTAAAATCTGTCCTACCAGCTCCACTTGAGAGTGATTAGGCCATATTTATAGGCGGCACAGGAAACAGCCCCACCGCTTATCTTATTGTGGACAGTTTAACACAGCTGGCTTGAGTGGACAATTAGAGATTTCAAAGAAAGACAAGGCAAGACTGGCTGCCTGTACAGTATTTGGTAGCTGCATAGTGTGTTGTCAAAGCGTACTCCTCTGTGAATCCTGTCCAGCAGATTTTATCGCCAGTTTTTGATTCAGAGAAAGTGCAGAAACATCAGAAAGAGAAGAAAGTTCTCTAAGATTTCACTCCCTCTCTCACAACTTCAAACACACAGTGAAATAACAAAAGGAAGTCTGGCAATCAAACGTGGCTATGTTTGTCTATCTCTATCATTACCACATTTTGAGGTTTTTGCTTTTAAAAAATCATGTCTTCAGTCATATAAGCTAGACTTAAGTAGTTTACTCAGCTGTGGATGAACAAGCTCTGCTTCCTCTCTCAAGACTAAAAGAATAAAATTGCTCTGATGGCTGCTGTTTTTACATTGTTGCTGAGCATCTGACCTTCCTTTTTGTATTGTGACAATATTTTTTCAACTGAGAAAGATGAAGGAAGGAGATAGGCTGCTGTCAGCAAACACAAGGTTTCATAACCCCAAAAGCACAGTGCGTGTTACGTTCTGTCCTTTCTGTGCTTTCTCCACCTAGGTCAGCAGCTCAACACCCTGGGATACGCGTTCATAAAGTAGCTTGGTGTAACTTTTTCCCATAACCTCAGCGGGATGGAAATTAGTCTGCCATTGAGCCTGGAACACCTCTTTTTGACACTGAATTAATCTTTGATTTATTTGTTACTTACACAAGCAGTTTTATCAGACAAAAAACAGTATTAGGATTTTGACCCATACATTTTTAATAAGTTTTTGATGGTTGATTTAAAAAAACATCACTTTGGGTCAAGTCAACGTCTGCTTCTCTGTAATTATGGTTGACTAAAATTAAATTTCATTAACTGAAAAAAATGGCCAATACACCAGTCAATACTAAACATTCTTCCTATCTATCTTTGCTCTGTGGATAATTTCTTTTGTAGTTGAGACATTTCATATCATCACTCTGAACTATGTCTCTGTTGAAAGATTTTTTTCTTTTAGGAAGGTCTTCATTCAGCTCAGAAAATAGAAACCAGCAGCTCACTTAAGAGACTTTAATCAAAAGCACATTTCAGTGAAATTGTCACTCCTGCTGCTGCTATACATTTCAGTTCAGTTTTTATTTACAGTAGGTGCCGTACGGGAGATTACATGAGATTATGCTGTGTGGTTAGATCAATAGGGTGTTGATATAATTGGCTTTGGTAATCTGGGATACCTCTACTACTACTGAAAGGCCACACTAAATTACCGGATTTCTTTTTTGTAAAATTGTCTGTGTTACCCTGTCAAGCAGCAATTGTAAGTCAACTAAGGCCTCACTCCCACGCAGCTCCAGTTCAGTGACCCTGGTTTCAGTAGCTCCGTGGTGCTGATAGTTAGTTAGCAGGATCAGTGCTGGGGGGGGGGGGGGGGGAGGGATGGAAGAGGAACTGGGGGACACTTGACCTTTTCTTTTGGGCACTCAGACATGTCACAGCTTTGCCTCTTGACAGGATCAGGATGCTGGATATTGCCCTCCGACTGATGAAGCTCCTCAGCCAGTGTAGTGTATCCATCCAATCAATTCTGATGCTCTTATATATGACAGAAGATTAGCTTTTCAACCCAAGTTAGGCACCTACACCCCGGGGCCATTTAGCACCTGAAAAAGACTGATTTAGACCAAGCTGAGAAACATGGAGCTCTGTTGAAACTATCACCATTATAAGACCTATCCCTAACCCTAAACCACTGTTTAGCCAACAGTCCTTCAGTCAGACTCCGTAAAAGCCTTAAATGCACATAAAGCCAAAGGAGTCTATGTTTCCTTTGCCTGCTAGATCTCTCTCAGTCTCCTTCTTAGTGTGTTCCATCGCAGGGTGAGCGATTGAGTGGTTTCAGAACATACCGGTGCTTTCTTTTATGTACTGAAAAGTAATAGCACCAGCGGCCCCTTTGAAGCCCCTTTAAATTTATTGTTGTTTTTTTAGGAGAGGCGTTTTTTAAATTACAGCTTATTGTGCGTGGATCTGCTCCTTTGCTGTTTTTGGAGAGGAGTTTGTATTTTATGTCTGGAAATAAGTATTGCCCTCTCCTCTCCGTCAGATGAAGGTAGAACATTTAAAAAGGGAACTATGCAGTTTTTTTTATAGCTTAATTTACCTTAACTGAACAGCTTCGGAGTCATTGGAATGGTTATATGACTTATTTTGAGTTGAATGGTGGTCGTCTCTCACTCCCCCCATAGTCCCTGTGAGAGGAAAAACCACCCTTGCGACTTTTGGCCGGCAAGTCGCCGGACTCAGCGTCAGGAAGTATCCCGTGACATCAGGTCTCGCGATGTAACAAATTCCTTCACTGCACTGCGCACAACGGCCATTCAGGAACCGGCTAACAAGGTAGCGATGGAGTTTTTCACACTATCTTCATGGCTGAGCCGGCAAAAAAGAAACAGCAACTTAGGCAAGGCAAGGCAAGGCAGCTTTATTTGTATAGCACATTTCAGCAACAAGGCAATTCAAAGTGCTTTACACAAAATCAGTTAAACAGATAAAACACAAGTAAAAACAGTTAAAAATCACAAGCATTAAAAACCGGTAAACACATGAATAGACAGTTAAAAACAAAGAGAAACATAAAACACAAGAATAAAATTTACAGTGCAGCATAAGAAATTTAAAGAAATGATTAGTCATTTAAGAAAGGCAGCATCAAATAGAAAGGTCTTCAGCCTTGATTTAAAAGAACTGAGAGTAGCAGCGGATCTACAGGTTTCTGGGAGTTTATTCCAGATATGAGGAGCATAGAAACTGAAAGCTGCTTCACCCTGTTTAGTTCTGACTCTGGGGACAGAAAGCAGACCTGTCCCAGATGACCTGAGAGGTCTGGGTGGTTCATAGTGTAGTAGCAGATCAGCAATATATTTTGGACCTAAACCGTTAAGTGATTTATAAACTAGCAAGAGTACTTTGAAATCAATTCTTTGAGACACAGGAAGCCAGTGTAAAGACTTCAGAACTGGAGTGATGTGATCCAGTCTCTTGGTCTTAGTGAGGACTCGAGCAGCAGCGTTCTGAATCAGCTGCAGCTGTCTGATTGATTTTTAGGGAGACCTGTAAAGACCCCGTTACAGTAGTCAAGTCTACTGAAGATAAAGGCATGGACAAGTTTTTCCAAATCCTGTTGACACATAAGTCCTTTAACCCTTGATATATTCTTAAGGTGATAGTAGGCTGACTTTGTAATTGTCTTAATGTGGCTGTTAAAGTTCAGGTCTGAGTCCATGACTACACCAAGATTTCTGGCTTTGTCTGTTGTTTTTAACATTGTTGTTTGAAGCTGAGCGCAGACTTTTATCGTTCCTCTCTTGCTCCAAAAACAACCACCTCAGTTTTTCCTTCATTTAATTTCAGAAAGTTCTGGCACATCCAGCCGTTAATTTGTTCGATGCACTTAGTCAGTTTTTGTATTGGACTATAGTCCCCTGGCGATAAGGTTATGTAAATTTGTGTGTCGTCCGCATAACTATGGTAACTTATTTTGTTTTTCTCCATAATCTGAGCCAGTGGAAGCATGTAGATGTTAAACAGAAGAGGCCCCAGAATGGAGCCTTGCGGAACTCCGCACGTCATATTTGTACGCTCAGATGCATAATTACCTATAAACACAAGTAATCCCTATTCTTTAGGTAGGATTCAAACCAGTTTAGTACTGAGCCAGAAAGGCCAACGCAGTTTTCCAATCGGTCTAGTAGTATGTCGTGGTCGACCGTGTCAAATGCAGCACTGAGATCAAGTAATACTAAGATTGAAATTTTGCCATTATCTGTGTTAAGGTGGATGTCATTAAAGACTTTGACAAGAGCCGTTTCAGTGCTGTGGTGTGGTCGGAAACCCGACTGAAAGGTATCAAAACTGTTGCTTAGTGACAAGAAATGGTTGAGTTGTTGAAAGACTACTTTTTCAATGATTTTACTTAAAAACGGAAGGTTTGATATTGGCCTATAGTTGCTCATTAGTGACTTGTCTAGGTTGTTCTTTTTTAAGAGTGGCTTGATTACTGCAGTTTCAGGGCCTGTGGAAAGATACCTGAAAGAAGAGATGTGTTCACAATCTGTAGAAGATCAGAAGTCAAACAATTGGAAACATTTTGAAAAGTCCCGTTGGTAGAACATCAAGGCAACAGGTCGATGTTTTCAGATGTTGAATAATGTCCTCCAGGTTTGTATGGTTGATCGTGTGAAATTCTGTCATATTGGAACTATTTTTGCTTGAACACTGTGACAACACATATCCTGGACTTGATATGGAGGCACTGACTGTTTGTCTAATCTTTTGAATTTTGTCTTTGAAGAAGGAGGCAAAGTCATTGCAGGCCTTGGTAGATAAAAGTTCAGATGCTACTGGTACTGGAGGGTTTGTTAACCTATCAACAGTAGCAAACAAAGCACGGGAATTATTATTGTTTCTAGAGATAATATCAGAGAAAAAGGACCTTCTTGCATTCCTCAGTTCCAAATTATAAATGCGAAGTCTCTCTTTATAGGAGTTATAATGGACCAGGAGATTTGTTTTTCGCCACTTCGTTCAGCTTTCCTACACTCTCTTTTTTCTGTTCTCACCAGTAGGACATTTCTCCATGGAGATCTTTTCTTACCAGATACAACTTTGACCTTAGTGGGAGCAATGGCATCAATAACATTTGTAATTTTACAGTTGAAATTATCTACAAGCTCACTGACTGATAGCCCAGAGAGGGCTGGTGTGGAGGAGAAAAGCTGTATAAATGTGTCACTGGTGTTTTCAGTGATATACCGTTTTCTGATTATCTTTGTTTGGACACTTTTGGGCACAGAGATAGTGCCGTTAAAGAAAACACAGGAATGATCTGAGAGAGCAACGTCAGTCACCACAACCTTGGAAATGTTCAGACCTTGGAGACAATCAAGTCCAGAGTGTGCCCCTTATGTGGGTGGGCTCCGTCACATGCTGAGTCAGTCCATAGTTCTCAAAAACACAACACAGCTCTTTGGTCCCCCTGTCCTGGGGGCTGTCAACATGAATGTTAAAATCACCCGCAATGATTACACAATCAAAGTTAATGCAGATAATAGACAGCAGTTCAGTGAAGTCATCAATGAAGGTTGCACAATATTTAGGTGGCCTGTAGATATTTAGAAACATCGCTTGAGGGGAAGATCTTAATTGAAGAGCAACATATTCAAAAGAAACAAAATTTCCATAACATATTTGCGTACAGTGGAATGAGTCATTAAACAAAATGGCGACTCCACCTCCTTTCTTATTCACTCTATTCTCACTCATAAAACTGAAGTTAGGGGGAGCTGACTCGATGAGAACAGCAGCGCTGTTATTATGGTCTAACCAGGTTTCAGTTAAAAACATAAAATCTAGATTGTGCTTAGTAATAAAATCATTGATTAAAAATGATTTTCCTGCCAAAGACCTGACGTTTAGTAAGGCTAGTGTTAGTGTGTTTTCATTTTTTGGGACAGGCTGTAGCTGACGAGGAATGGATGCCAAATTTGCTAAGTTTGCAGTTAAGTGCTTATTCACCATTCTTTTCCTATTACCTATCACAACAGAAATTGAGGAAGAATTGAATCCACAGGGCCCGGGCTTGTCTTGAAAAGAGTCATTAGTATCACTAGTCCTGCAGCCAAGGCCCGGCACATATCAGATAGTGCTTGCCAGATTTTGCACACAAGCGTCCTTATCAGTCTGGGGGGAAGGAGTTTTCTGACATCCTGGTAGTGGTGCTTGGCGTTTTACTTTTGCCCGGGGTTGAGCCATGGGGGTAGGAAGGGGTGCATAATTGATGGGGGAAATAAGGGAAAGGGTGTGTGGAGACATCAGTAGAGACAGCGATGAATCCTCAGAAGGTTCGGGGTTGGGAAGGTTTGAGGGGTGCTGGACGGGTGAAGGGGGAGTGGAGGTTTCGTGTCTCTGCTCTCTGGTCTCCCATGGTCAAATCTTTGCACAGGCGGGGGCTGTGCTGGATCACTGCCGCACTTTGTTGTGTCTTCCTTTTGTTTTGTGACCTTGGCAGAGGGAGCAGATGTGTAACTTAGGAAAGCATTGTCGGAGGAAAATAGGAAGAGGAAATGGCAGACTGACCAAGCGAGGAGTCAGGCACAAGTAAACATAGGAGCTGCCAAATATCTATTTTGAAGCTGTAGGGGGAGCTCTATAGAGATACCTGCAAGCAAAAAAACAGCGAAGAAATGGCCAAAACTGCAAAGCGCCTCTTTAAGGGAGAAGGTTTGTGCAATTCTCTTGCCTTCAAAGGTCAGATATCCTCCCATGTTGGCACCTTTGTCTTTTGTATTTGGCTGTTAGAAATTATCACAAAGAGCAATAATCAAAACCACGTGAGCCAACTGTCCCCTACAGCAGTAGCCATACATCATCCGAGCTCCCTGTGTGTGTAGCTCCATTCCTTCCTGCTGCTCCAGTCCAGCTTGTTTGCAGCAGCTCTGGTTTATTTCTAGTTTGATGTCAAGACAAAATGGTAAATCAACTCGTCGGGTCACCCTGTTTTCATGCCAGGGAAACAAAAAGAGCCCTGAATTGGCTCTTCCAGAAAAAGAGATACCTTGCAGCGCAGCACCCTGCTGTGTCCAGCACCCTGCCGTGTCATTGACCCTTAAGTTTCACTCTCCCTCCAGCACTACAAAACTACATATGTGCAGAAACAGGTGCACCTTCAAAGTCTGAGGGTGAGCAGGAACATCGGTGGAACTTGTTATATATTTTCAAATGAAAAATTCATGTCAAAGGTCAAATAAATTATTAAGGGCAGATCTTGAAATCTCAAAGGTTGTGGTTCAGGATTTGTATGAAGTAAATCGCTGTCATAACAATTTTGATAGTGAACTTTGCTGCTACAGATCTTACATATTTCAAGGTGATTTTTTAGATTAGAAGACCAGAATGACTACTTGATCTGATCAATCATGTCAACTATCATCACTGGAAGATTGTACATTGACACGGCAGTGCTTTGAGCTTAAAGCCCATGTTGCAGGTTTAATTTTCCAGTCAGTCGCCATAGTTCTAGTACTAGGCTGAGACTTCGCTCCCCAATGTGACGTCATTGCCGAATTGACTTAATAAACCCGTGAATACCAAAAATGACCAAAAACTGACATTTAACACTATTTGGAGATATTTACAAAAAAAATATACATATCTTGAGTGCTTTTTGTACCCAATAATCAGCAGTGATGGTTAATCTGCAACATGGGCTTTAAAGTTATTGTGCATAGTTTCTGTCTCCTCCATAAGTAATGACAACAAAACTTCTCGTGTCATTTGGCGCATCCACATGACACAAGCCTTACGTGATCATGCACCGAAACCACCCATACTCCACGCAGTTGCTTGTAACCAAGGAGGACATGGATGATCAAAAAAACATGATGGACTCTTCAGACGAGGTAATTATCTTTGCACAATTTTCTCCGGACCACACCATTTTCTAAACAGTCATACTGAGAAATACAGAGAGTGTTGTGTGGAGCTGATAGTCTTAATTAGCTCTGTAGCAACTTGTTTGGCAATGGCTTGAATGTAATGAATGTGCACTAAAGCTTAATACTAACGCTAGCATGGCTAATTTTAACATACCGATGTTTAGCAGGTATAATGTTTACAGTGATTACAATTTTAAATTAGTATGTCAGCATGCTAACATTTGCTAATTATTAGTTTTGTAAGTTTTTAGTAATGAACCAAAGTATTGGATAAATATAATTTTTGAACTGGTGATGGCACCAGATGAAAAGTGAATGAAGTACAATTCAATCCGACATGAAAGTTTGTACTAAATTTCTAAGCAATCCATCCAGTACTTTTCGAGACGCATCTTACTTAAAACCGAAAATGTCAACCTCATGGTGGAGCTCGGAGAAAAGTCAGGGCATCGCCAAAGTTGGTAGCATTCATACTCTCAGCAACATGGATATTTTTACCATATCATGGCAATCCATCTAATAGTTGTCCAGGTATGTGTAATTAAAATCCAAAAGAGTGAACCTCATGGTGCGTTTAGAGAAAACCATCCTCTGAATCATCATATCACTGCATGCCAATCCATCCCTTTGTTGGGGAGATATTTCGGTCTGGATCAAAGTGGGGGACCATGGAGTGATGAGTCCCATACCTGTACCTGAGAGTGAGGCAATCCCTTTGCTTTGAACGTGAATCACAAGGGATTACCATTGAGGTTTGCACAACACAGCAGACAGGAAGCTGTTAAATACGAGGACAAACACTGCATCCTGAACTCTGACCCTTGCACCCTGACCTCTCCTGCAATCTGACATGAGCCCTGTTGACTTACCAGGGCTAATTTAGAGTTCCGGTGCCCCCAACGACTGTGAGGACAACATGCTGACCTGTGGAGGAAACCTTGAAGACAGACTTGTTTTGACCCAGTACCCTTAACTCTTGTTTTCACTGGCCTCCTTCAGGCTTGATATTTGATTTAGCCACATACACTGAGAGAGGCAATATGATGCAAAGCTGTGCTGATGCTAAAAACTCTTAACATAAGCCCACTCGTCTTTTCTCCAACAACGCTTACATTCAACATTAAACCACAGTTTGCCCTACTTTAGGACTTTTGTCCAAACAATATGTACGACATTGCAGTTAATATTAGCCCGTTGCCGATGGCTTCACGTCTGCTAATGAAGCCCTTTAACAAATCTTA
This sequence comes from Etheostoma spectabile, assembly GCF_008692095.1. Lineage (NCBI taxonomy): Eukaryota > Metazoa > Chordata > Actinopteri > Perciformes > Percidae > Etheostoma > Etheostoma spectabile. The sequence goes on along the minus strand of NC_045751.1, from coordinate 6,976,137 downwards.
CAAAGGCCAACCTCACACTGTGCTACCTGCCAACAGCTAAAGAGATTTTCAGTCATTACTTGCTCCTTTTTAAATATCATCAAACATCGGCCCTTTCATCATTACAAGTGCGTGACCTTCAAGTTCACAGCTTCTCTAAGCGTGACTGCCAGATCTTGTGAGGTTTAATGCTGGACTAATTTTAAACCACTGCTTTTAATGGGACCTAAAAATAGAGTGCTCTGCTGACCTCCGGTCCAGTCGGGTCTCGGCGGCTTATTTGAGGTCCACCTCCCACCACATACGCACACCCCGTTTGACGCCACCTCGACCTAACAGCTTCTTTATTTTTAGACGCTCCCAAAATTAATTGAATGGTCTTGTTTCGTACAGTGTTATGTAAGGGGATTACTCTGTTGTTATTGCCCATGCCCTGACCATGTAGGCTACCACACAAAGGAGGGAGGTGGAGACAGAAAGTAGAAGGGACTTGGGGTGGAGGAGAAGGGTAATGTAGTTAAGGTAGTAGTACAGGGCTCCAGAAATAACCCAGCTGTGGGCCTAATTGTACATCTCTTGCTCCCTTTTCACTCTTCAGCTGCATGCCAAGGTCTTTGACCTTATCATCCACCTCACTGGTTCCGGAAGAATCCTTTCCGCCCCCTGTGGCTACCAAAGCCCCGACCAATACGCAGAGCACAGCAGCAGACCCTCTCCAGCCTCAGACTAACAGCCAAGCGCCACAACCAGTTAGAAGTGATCCCAGTAGAGCGCCCAAGTGGCTCAAACTGCCAGGTATGTTCTAATCATCCCCAGCGTGGGCCCCGTGGCTCCTTAACAAAGCTTAGCCTTAGGACCCCAGGCCCCTCAGAGGCCCGGGGCCTCCAGGAAACCCGCATGTCACAGCAGCGTATACAGTCAACAGAGATGCTGCCTCTGTATTTGCATTCTCTCCACACACGCAAGCTTTCTGTATAACGCATGCGCACCAAACGTCTGTGACCAAGTTTTTTTTTTTGACAGCGCTCTAAATGTTTTTAACCTTTCATGTGTGCATGGGTTGCGTGTGGAGCATCTAAGAGGAATGCACTCGCTCTGTGTCCCCTGCAGCATTCCTCCATGGTTAGACAGCTCCGTGCCCATGAGGGGGCCACGAGGGCCTCTTGTCTCCTCAGGCACTAATGCATCACAGGCCCGGATCAAGCACAAAAAGCATGTAAGCACATACAGTACATGCACACAAACATCCAAGAACAGAAAAAAAAAATCATATTTATTACCAAAGTTTTCACTTGCAAGGAATTTGCTTTGCGAAATGCATGCCATCACATATTTATTATGTAAGTACTCACAAACATATGTTTTTAAATGTTTGGGGTAAATTAGCACTAGTAGCAGATGGCACCTGTAGGTTCTTTGTGGATTAAGATTTCTTGTCATCCTGTCTTTGCAAGACTTATAAATTTGCTTATTGCTTTAACTATTTGTCTTCCCCAGACGTCATAGCCTACTATCAACTAAATATTTCACCCAGATTCAAAAAAGTACAAGGTCTGTCAGATAAAAAGAGCAAAGACTTGCAGAATTACTAATGAAAATGATGTATATGTTAGAGTTTTTTTATGTACACACTTATGGTAAAAGTGAATATTTTATGTGTATAAGCCTATAAACTTTGATGTTCTCATCAATTTTGGATTTTGCTTGCTTGCATGTTGTTACAGCCATCGCAGAAGATCCAACAGTCACGGATATGGGTGTATTATGACGTCTTGTCATAGACGGGATCCTAGTTTTGGCCCCGAGAAGAAAGGGGCTTTGAGATGACAGAAAGTTGGATATGGAAGATGCTGTGTCATTCTAATAGGGAAAAGAAACAACCACAGACTAGCGAGTCAGGAGTTATGAAGCAAAATCTGACATAATCCTAACAGACCCTCACAGGGACTCTCAAGACTGATGCATACAACTCCACCCCAGACGTCACCCTAAACCAGTTACTGTTAGACACAGCCTTATCAGTCTCAGGTACAGACTCACAGCCAAAACAATAAACAGGTATTTTCCAAATTTATTCATGCTTTTAGTTTGTTTATCATAAAGGATCATCCTGGCAAGTACTGGTGCTTCCATAAAATCAGTATAGATATTGATGGCTACAATCAGGCAGATACATATGTTTGCTTGTTTTTGTGTTTACTTGTGTATGTTTGTTTTTGCTTATTGTAGAAAATGCTGCTGCTGTAACAAGGAAATTTCCCCGCTGTGGGATGAATAAAGTATAATCTAATCTAATCTTCAAGTGATCAGGGCCTTGTCCCATGTGCAGCGCTGTGTTCCTCCTGGGAAAAGCTTCTCACTCCAGAGCATCTCGACAGGCTGTCAACACTCCCTGCCTTTTAATGTGTGATCAAGAAAAGCTTCAACTCATTACTCTCTTCAACACACCTCCCCATTCTTGTCCTAACTGCTTTCGAATGTTTAATAGTACAGCCTTTAGATGTAATTTGTTTCACTAAGATGCATATAAAGAAAAGGTGTACAGTAGTTCACTACTTCAGGACAGACCTTCCAAAAACTCATTGTGAAAAAGAAGAGAGATCCAAAAGTCATTTTTATTTAAGCTGCATGAATTGACAGCTAGAGATACATTTCATCTTTAATAAACCTCCAGAAAGGCCACAGTATACTAAAATAAATCCTTTTTTGTTTCTTACCATGGTAACAAGTAAGGATGTATTGTACTTTTAGCCAAATCATTTGGTGTCATATCTTGTAATGAAATCATCTCATCTGAGTGAGCAGGTTGTCAAAGCGGTGGATCTGCAGTTCACTGTACTACTCAGAACTAGGGGTCAGGACTTGCTGCAGCGCGAATGACATGACATTATTAACCCAACAAATTATTTACTTTATTTTTGGCAATAATGGTCATGGTATTATTAAAATAAACTTGAACCAACCCAAACACACCTCCTCCTGAAAGCCTGCTTTGGCTGTTTCTCCTGAAAAACACAAATCCAGTCTAGGCCCTTCTGAAAATGTGCTGCTCCTATCTGAGCCCGGACTTTTGACTTTAGCCTAAGTTGCTTCCAGCTCTATGTGAGCAGCAATTGTAGGTGTAGTGAGTCATTAAAGAGCCAAACAAATAGTGTAAAGTGTTGGAAAGCTATGCTGACTCATGGTGAAGACATGTTGGTCAAATACACCACTGGTGGAAAACCATCTGAGGCACTTGGGTTAGAAAATCCCACACTACCCTCTCCCTTTTGGGCCCAACTTCCTCCTCTGAAGTGATGAAAAGAGAGAAAGCACCTTTACTACTCGCCTCTTTTGTTTATTTACCTTCAGAATTACACCCTGCTCTTCTTGGACCATGTTCCAATGTGTTTTGTTATGGTCCCTTTCAAACAGAATATCTATGCGTGTGGTCTCTGGCCTTGTTTGGCTAACACATGCACACATTCGTGCACGCACACTCCCATTCAACTTTCCCCCTGTGCCAGAGGTCCCCTTTGCCCCTCCCCCCACCTCTAACTAAACATCGCAGGACAGCAAGAGGGAACTTCAAAGTGGCCAGAGGGGTTACTCCTTTTTTCCTGGCACTTGTCATCATCTAAGGGACTGGCTGCTCCCCTTATTACTCTAATTGCTTCCAACTGCTCCAGGAGGCTTTGATGAAGGGCACTATGGAGCATGCTGGAAGCACCTGTTGTTGCACGGAGGAAAACAGGTGGGCCTTATTGGTGATGGCATGGAGGCGTGTGGACAGCATCGCTGCTTTCTACTTTAAATCACACAACTCAAAAAAATACAGAATGAGAATCTTAATGTAATCTCAAACTTTTGTGATTATGAAATTGCTGTTATACAGAAAAAATAAACATGTTGGAAAAGAAGTTTTAAGGATAGGATTAAAGCAGGAACGCGCAGGCAACACTCTGGCTCCATCTTGTGGCATCACTGTGCTAGAAGTCCAGCAGCTGCATTGGAAAAGAAATACAAAACTGTGAGATTTAAATTGGAAATAGAACTTTTGTGCATTGATGATGTATTATGTCCAGTTTGCTCTTCATGTTTGACCAGCATTTAATATAACAAACAAACTACAAGCATTTTAAACCAGTCCAGCATGGGGGTTTCAGAAAAATGGATTTGACACCTGTAGGCACTGAATCTCTCATGCCTGAGCCACACTGGAGTGCCCTATACTTGCTCTTATGGTTAGCTGTAACAGGCAGCAGATGAAATTCCAGGGATAGCTGCACAGATACTCAAACAATGTAATCTTAAGGATCCAGCCTGAGTGTGCGTCACAGAAACAATTCGGAATTCAAGCGAGCCCAATATGACAAATACAATTTCCTGGGTCACACAGGCCCCTAAAGCAGCCTTATGATTTTAATTTATGGCTGTTGAATAACACATTAAAACCCCATCTTTGAACTACGCACCAGCTGAGGCAGGATCTTTTCAAAGTGCTCGATGTCTACTTGGTCGCAGTCCTCAGACTCAGCTTGTTTCTGTGATCTCACAGCAGCCTCTGGAAATAAGATAACACATTAAGGTTCATCAATTAATCTGTATACAACATACCCAATAATACTCCTTACCTTGGACAAATACTTTTAGCAATTCTGCCATGAGCAGCGCAGCATCACCACTTACTGTAACAGAGTGAAATTTGTTGAGCTGTAGAATCACAAATAAAACACGTTTTGGAGATGTGAGTTATACCAACACAGTATTCATCAGACTCACATCTGGTTTTGTCCTCCTTGAAGGAACTTGACAATAGTTTGCTTACAGTCTCCTGTAAATAAGGAGATTAGAGAACATTATAATGTACAGTGTATGAGACAGACTCTCAATAGTTTTTTTTTCTTTTAAGGAGTAATTGTTGCCAAAGGAAATAGTTTCCCTTTAGGATGATGATCTATCAGTGACAAAACTAAATAGGCTAGCGTTACATTAAACTAAAACATGTAGTTAAGCGTGCACAGCTCTGTGGTGTATAGACATGAACACAGGTTAAAAAAATACGTGTCTCCCTATCTACATTTTCAGGAGCCCTCCCTTGGTTTTCTATTTAACATGTTACTGCTTTTCTCTAATTACTTGCTGATGCGTTGTTCTACGTGGATTCCTCATACCAAACCGCAATTGGAAAAACGACAATGTAATGGGAGAAAGTAGCCTGTGTTCCCGTAATAGTGACTATAGATCACTGTTTTGCACCATTATTAACAGTTCTTTCATTCGGCATACATAGCGTCGTGTTGTTAATTCGCTGAATAATGTCTTAGCGAAGTTGTATTGCCTGATAGACAAACACCGTTAAGAAAGCATGGATGTGCTCTGTGGAGCGACGGCGTGAACGTTTGAGAGCAAATACATGCAACTCGACGCCAAAGAAGCAATGTTCGTTTTGATTAAACCACGGAGAAAACCCAGTGAGTGGTCAACCATAATCAAAGCAGCGACATTCTTCTACCTTTTTGAATCCAATTTCTGCGTCTTTGTCCGCCATGTTTCCGACGCTGTGAGAGAAATTTGGCGCCCTACGTAGGGATTCGTCATTGATCTCTGACGTCATTTGCACCGCCCAAGTCGACGTACAAAACTGTGGAGTAATTAGATTGATTAGATTAATTGATTTATTGCTTATGATATATAGGCTAATTTTACTTAATATTATTTTTGGAAACATTTGTTTGGATTCACTAACCATGACATGAACATCTGTTCGCAGTTCTAGTTCATTTATGTGCTTATTAGTTTCACTACATCTTATATTCACAAATTCTAAAGCAAAACTCTATCTTATCAGAGCTGTATATGCCAAACATTTCCTCTATAGATGAATGCACAAATCAAAAAGTTAAAATGTATGACCACTGTATACGTTTCACAATGTTTATTATTTTTATTTTTTTACTTCATTATTATTTTTACATTTAGGCTACACAAGGTATTGTAAACTTGGTGATAGATTATGTAATAGCTACATCTCTTTAGGTAATTGTAAATGGGTTAACAGTGTCATATCATTTGTAAATTACTTATCATATGGCATTCATCAACAGTGGCTGCACAAAGGGAGATAACACAATCTATATTAATCATCATTTTTTTCACATCATATTTTAACACTATGTTCTAGACAAACATTTAACAACACATAGAATACAACATTATTATCCACCCAAAGTAGCTAGACAATTATACGACTAGATGAATCAGCGCAATAAAATACATATCACGTCAACTCAGCTAAACAGAAAGCAAACAAATACCATAGGTTTAGGATATGTGTTTCTTAGGCCTAGCCAAAGATTTGCTGCTTTATTTCTATCCTTGTTATTTCACTGCAGCCACGGTAGTTCACAATCTCTAAATGAATTCAAACATACATTTAAGATTTTAAACGTAAAGACAAAGTTGCACCGTATTCGTTTATCCGTCCAACTCATAACCACTGAAACCATCTTTCAGTATGTAGCCCAAGCCCATTGAACGTCGTGTTTGAGGCATAGCAACGGCTGCGGAGACCTCCTCATCTGAGTCCTCCATCTGAAAGACAGATTTTTATAGTCAGCCAATGAAGATGCAGACAGCAAATGTAGCCTATACACTTTTAAAATCAAATACTGCTAAAAAAAAAAAAAAGTTTTCTAATTTTATTTCAGTTATGAGAACAGGCAGGAGAGAAACGGCTCACCTTTGGACTAATAACTTGTTTTACTTCATCATCTCCAATGTAGTGAGGACCAGCCCATTCTGCTCTGTCAGCTTCATCCTCTGTTAAACCTCACATACATCTGGCATTCAATCATCAGGAGGGGATTTGTATAATTAAGTGACAAAATTTAGATCTTCACAATTTATTGAAAATGTAACAAAGGGTATAATGAAGCATTCTATTTTCAGTTACCTTGCATGCTGTGACAGTGCCCCATTCTCAAAAGTAAGCCTGACATATCTTTTTATTTGCATAGCTCTTTTATAACCAACCAATGGTCCTGTTAAATGATGAAAAATCATAAGCGTCACGACACAATACAGTTCAAGTCAAAAATATTAAAAGAAAGTTATGGGAATGAGAGAAATTGTTTACCAGTTCATAATTTTCAGCAAAAGCAGCAATGTAATCTTTGGAAGACTGGTGTACACTATTGTTTTAGATGTCTTCACTTCCATTATCTGGAAGGGAAAATTGGTTGGAAGATTTTTTTTTTTTAACACTGTTCTTGTGGAGAGGATCACAAAAAAATTTAATAATTTCAGAATGTTTTAAAGGTATATAAAAGTATAATTGCGTTACAGTGTAGCGTTACATGTATGTACAATTAGGAGAATACATTTTTAGCACATGAAATCAAGAAAGCTGGTACTTACCAGAGGTCATTATGGAGATGTTTAGCAACCCGCTCTTCCAAGTAGACCAACTCCAAGTACAGAGTAACTAGCTGTGTAGTGGGTTCATGTATTGGGGGTTTTCTTGGGACGTTTACTGGAACAAGACTGAGTGGCTAGTCAAAGAGTTACCCCACTTGTTCAGCCGCCATGGGAAACGTGTAAATTGTAAAATATTAAAAAAAGAAAGAAAGAAATTGTTGACATTATTGAGCACTTGGTGATGGAGCTGCAACCTTAACAGCAAGCTTGTTTGATGTGTGACATCACAGTACAGGTTTTTGTTATGATTTCCGTTTTGTTTCCTGCTTCTTTTTCAGCATTTGTTGTTTTCTGTTCTCCTGTGTTTTCTCCTTGGTCTCGTGTTGTTCTTGTTTCTGTTTTTTCCTGATTCTTTTTCTGCATTTGTTGTTTTCTGTTCTTCTCCTGTGTTTTCTCCATGGTCTTGTGTGGTCTCTTGTGAGTGTCTGTACTTTCTGTTTCCTGTTTTATTTTGACAGTCTGTTTTCTGTGCTGTCTTGTCTTTAGTTTTACATCTATGGATTCCTTATTGTATTCCTTGTTGAATAAATGCTCACTAAGAACTCTCCTGCCTGCCTGTCTGAGTTTTGGTCCTCTATTCCCTACACGTCACAGATTTTTAGCTGTGGTCAAATGGATAAAATGGAATCTATTGCTTACCCTTTCCTTTTTGCTCTTTTAAAAAACACCAGCTTCGTAATCATTTATCATTGAGGTATTTGTTGCATGATTTATTTTTTTATTAGCATACATTAACATTTTAAATAACAGTGACTGTTAAAATCTTATCGTGACGCTTCAAGAAAACATTTTACAAGCATTTTTCTGTGTTGGGTGCTTGTAGGAAACTTTAGAAATTTTATATTTAGAAATTACAAACTACACTGAGACAGAGGAACACATCCAAGAACCAAAAGATGGGGAGGAGGGAGACAAAACAAATGCAGAATCAATCACATAAGCAGACACAAGACAAGGGACAAGCACATGCGAACGTTGAAGGAAAGGCTGTAGCACAAGTCTGCAGGCCACATCTCAAGGATTCAATGATGTTGAGCCAAGTGTCCAGAGTCTTTCCAAGTTGCTCCATGAATGCACGCTGTAGAGCTCCATATACACTACATCCAAGAAGGAAAGGGTCCATGTACAGACAGGTCATGAGATGGTTTCCAAAAGAGTGCAATGATTTTCTCCGCAGCTGTAAGACCAGTAAATACAGCATGTTTGAGTTCTAGAGAGCTGAAAGGCTGACCGATCATTCAGAATCAAAACATTGACAGTAACATAATCAAGGCAGACATTTTGGATGCAGTATTGTTCCAGAATCAACCAGGAGAGTATGCCTAGATCATGTGAAGATACCCTGTGCTTTTATTGGGCAGAGAGTGCATAAACAACTGTTAATTATTTTCATGTGGAGCACGTGCTTGGAGGAAACTCAGGGCACAGCTGCAATAAGGTTGTTGCATTTAGTAGTTCATGTTGATAGCAGTGTGTAGCCTATATATCATAAGCAATGGGTGTTATTTCCCAATCGTCTGGCTGTGGAAGCAATTGTTTGACAGGGACAGATCACAAAAATATGAAATTTGCTTATGTTGTGGAGAATGACATGTTTAGGCCAATCAGATACCTTTTCAAATAATGGGACAGTTGCATGTGTTGAATTTTCCAAAATGCATCAAGAGTTCCTCATTCCAATAACCCATTAGATGTGTTCAAACTAATTTATTTTCATACATGTTCAAGATCATTACTCAAAAAGCATTAACAGAATTGTGAAAATAACTACACAAAAAAAAAATAATCCTAGGAGGTATAAAAAATATTAGTGCTAACAACCGAGATTAGTTTCTCCAGTACATTAAGAACCTAAACATTATGTAATATATTTGACATTAATACACTTTACTGTGACTGGTTTGGCTTTGACTTGTGTTCTCATTGTAGCGGACATTCCATATGACGTTGCTAACCACCTGTCAATGCCGAGACGCTTGTCACTGCTAATTTAATATCTTGAAGTTTGCATTGCTTCAGTGTGTACATTTTTACAGCTACAGACCGCGGGGGAAGAAGAAAACTGTTGTGTTAATATAAGATTGTAAGTGAGGTCATTTAAAAAAAAAAAAAAGCAAGCAAACAAAGACTGTTACAACCACAAAGAATATACTGTACAGCTTTGAGACTACCTACCTTAAGGGCTAACCAGACCACTCCGTTCATAAATGGCTTGCAAATTGGTGATGAGAAACTTTTTGTCTTTACCCTCCTGTACACAAAAAAATACACATATAATATCAATAACATATTGTACAGTTATTGGTTTTTAATTGATCCTTTGGACTTTGGTAATTACCTTACTATACCTCTAGTGCCACCATGCTGTTGACATTTTTGTTTTTTCATGGCAACTTATGGAAGGATTGTTATGTAATTTGGCAGAGATACCCATGGTGCCCCAAGAATGATTCCTACCGACTTTGGTGATCCCCCAATTTATCCTCTAGTGTCACCAGAAGGTCAAATTGTTTGGTATTATGGACTGGTTACCACTGGTGTCTCGCTCAGGATAAACTAATTGTTTTGGTATCCTTTAATCTTTCCTCTAGTGCCATCATCAAATCAACATTTTAACTTGTCCAATATGGTGTATTAGCGACTACTAATGGCATTTCCATCTGCCTCAGTTGTAAATTGTCTTAATGAGCAGTTGTTTGCATTCTGAATGCAAACAGTTGCACTTTAAGACAATTTATACTAAATTACGATGGTGAACATTTTAAACATTAAACTGCTAAACCTCAGCATGGTAGCATTGTTAGCATGCTGACATAGGGTTAGCATTTGGCTCAAAGCCTAAGTACAGCCTACAGAGCCACTAGCCTTCTACAGTCCTGCAATAGAGAAAGCTGCAGTTTCAGGACCACAGTGGTAGGACCGCATTTCTACGACCCTATATGCAAGTCAGCCTTATTGTCAATTTCTTCACATATACTAGACACACAGAGGAATCGAAAGTTTGTTTCTCCCCATCCCCACGGTGAAGAAGACACATTGCAGATAAGAGACATTCCTACCACAGAGGAAAAACCAAAATGCTGAAACAGCATTTCAACACTAAGACAGTAAACGGCAACAATATTTACAGGACAAAACAGTTAGGGTAACTACATTATAGCATTTACACAAAAAAAAAAAAAAAAACAAAACTGGAGTTTCCTCAATTACAGAAACATGCTCGTTAGCATCCCTGCTAGAAAAAAAGAAGCATAGACCAGCATATATAGCTCTATACACTTGTTTGATTAGGCATACATTTTCAATTTGCTTTTCTAACCGACTGATGATTCTCCTTTGGCCATCAATAACCTGAGAGTGAAAAAATCACCATTCTGAAAATACAAAAAACATAAGAGATTAGTTCAAATTGAAATAGCAAACATTATTCAGACACAGTCAATGTTTCTAGAAGGCAGATACTTGGTTAATAGCATTACCACCACGATACACCAAATAACAATACTACAAAGAAAAATAATCATAAAAGGATTACATCCCCACCACTTACAGAAAGACTCCAGTGGCGAGGAATAAGAACAGTGGTTTCTCCACCAGAGCATTGTAGGCCCGACTGAGCCAAGACAGAATCGAGTGGGCGCTCTCCAGCTCGTGGGCCCACAGCTGCCTGGACTGAAACATTGTAGTGAAATTCCTAAACGGGCCGCACCTTGTCGAGGGTTTAATCCTGTGGAAATCAGATTGATTTGAAAATTTGGTGGAGTTTGTAAGTATTTGGACAATAACAACTTTTCAATTACTCCAAAGTCAAGCACATTGAATTTAAAGATGAGGTTAGCTTGGGCTATTCTATATCTGTGTTAACAGATCACATAAAGAGAGCAGAAAGAACAATGTGTGCGTCCATCACGCAATACTTTCCCTAGCACATTCAAGTCAAGACAAAAATCACTAAAAGGAATATTGTGCGACATGAGAGTGGTATCAATGTTCTCATCTAAATGATGAGAGCCCAAAATGTGCTGACTACTTTGAGCTGTGGATTAATACACATGATTAATCAAGGAATATAAATCACAGAGTGTAACTCTGACGCCAATTGATGTGTTTATTACAACAGTGGATGTCTATGGCACAAATTTATAGCAATTTAGGCACACAAACTTACTTGTTAGTGGTGTAAATGATTGTTGGTTTTGTTTTTTTTCTCCATGGGATATGTGACAAAAACACATAGCCCCATATATAGCCCCGCCAACAAGGATAGGGTAATATCTAGTGTTTGTATTTATTAGGAACATCAGCTGATCTAAACATGGTGAAAGTGAAATGGGATTTTCCTTTTAGTCACGGTTACATTTTCAATTTAACATACACTTTGAGTACAGTAAATGCCTGGAGTATATAGAGATAGACAGTCATTATGTTGAAAGCCTGTTTTCAGAAAGCTGTGTGTCTGAGATGGACTTCATGCTTATTTCGTCATTATGAGAGGGGACAGTGTTTGTTGTACTCACGTCCAAATTGTGTAAGTGACAGACACGACAACGCCAAAAAATGAGGGGAAGCACAAAAGTGAGATGAAAAATGTTGTCATCTGACTGGCCCTCCAGGGCTTCCTCGATGCCTGACAGTTCAGCACCAGACTTCTCTTTGGAAGGAACCAGAGGAAGAATGTGAAGTTTGTCAAGCAAATCCGTGTCTGCACAACGTTGACACAACACCTGCTGTAGTTACCTCCTTCATGTAGAACAGCACAAACAGTTTTATGATCTGGACTGCGGGAAGCAGTGGAGCAAACAACACCCCGAGCCTGGGAAGAACTGAAGATTAATGTTTATTTAAACTTTTATTTGTTAAATATGAGCCGGGTGTAATGTTGCATCATTACCAAGTAAGGGTTTGTCCATATATGAGTTCCAGTACATTACGAGCAATGTCAAACACTGGCTTCCTGTTCCTTTTCAGCACTTGCTTGGTAAATAGCCTACAGGGAAGATGCAAGAAAACGTTCAGTGAACAGTTTTATAAACGGCAAACAACAGAATTAACGTGATTCGTGGTTAAAGCGCTAACTTGCCTCCACAGGAACTCTCCGAAAAAAGTGTAAATCACTGTGAAGAGAAAGTCCATCAGGAGCAAGCGATACAGTTCTTGCCCCACAAAGCTCTCCCAACACTAAAGGACAACAGAAACATTATTTTAAAGATCACATCATAAGGGAGAATTGGGACAAAGCCAAACCTGTAATCACTTAATGTGTCCAAATCTTTTAGGATGAAGAACATTGCACAATTCAGTGTCGCTCCACAACAACAATTACGAGAAGTTTAAATGTATGAGATTGTTTTTAACCTGTAAACCACGACTTTCTGCTTCCACAGCAATTCTCCCCAGCCAGCGGAAACACAGTACTCCAACGATGCTGACCTTCAACAACAGGTTCCTGAGGGAAAAAAAATGATTAGACAGCAGCCTTGATTATTGCTAGAAGTTATATTTTAAGGAACGGCCGGCAAAAAGTGGACAATTGGATTGTGGGCTGGCATTCCAGGTTGGCACTGGATATGGGCCATTTTGCTTTCATAACATTTATTTTTTCAGACCAATGAAAAGAACACCACATTTAGGCATTTACTGTTAGAATTAGTAGTTCATTCTATGTTCATTTTGCTTCCGTTTTTACCCTGTTTTTAATCCGTAGCGCTTTGTCATTGAAAAGTGCTCTACAAATAAAATGTATTCATTATTATTACCGTCTTCATTGTGGGTATAGGATTTAAGCCATGCATATAGAGCTCTAGGATGCCGGTTCAAATTAAACTCTGATTTTACATTACGTCTTTAAAGGCTGTTTTTTTTCCAAAGAGTTCTTTCTCATAATCTGGGACATGTAATGATGAATTCAGGTGAAACATAAGGGAAATACAAAACAATATCACATAAATATTCTCTACACTAAAATAATACTTCATGAAAGGAAATTGAAGAGGGATAATTTAAGCTAAAGTTTATAATAAGACAATGAAAGCTCTTGATTCAAACACTGAGTAAAATGATGATAAAGATAACATTTTTTGAGTCTATGTACAAAAAATTGAAACAAGTGGAGGGAACATGTTTTGGTCTCTCACACATATTTGTATGTGCTCGTTATTTTTTTTTTTTTTTAAACCTGCCAAAAAATGCCAAACGCCACAAAAACTTCTATGCAAATAAAGCAATAATTAAAAGAACATTTAAACTAAAACAGTTGCTGTGTTTCATGCAGGTCTTTTTCTCACCTGAAGATGGAGACATAGACGAGGACACTGGGTGAGTCATGATTCTCGACCCAAGCACACAGGTTGAAGAGGCCCGGGAATGACAGGTTAATGCCTGACACCACTGCAGGCAAGAGCAGCAGCAGCAGCTCGGTTTCTCTCAAAGGACTCCGTTTAAGAGCATCCTGTGGAAGAAAATGGACAAATGACTGCAATAACTGCTGACACCTCACGAGAGAAACTAAAGTTGAAAAGACCTTTGAATCCGATTCTTTTGGGAACAACAAAGTAACAAGTTAGCTTCAATTCGGGTATATTCAGAAAGCAAAATCCCAGATTTCAGTAAGTGTGGAAACAATCACTGGCTAACTGGTCTGTTCTAAAATAGAAAGTAGCATATCTTGCTCTCAGCAGCACACTCTTGTGTTTTGGGTCTCTGGCAGTGTGTGTGCAACGCTGAACTGTTACTAGTTCCCTCAATATTTTACCAGTGGATTAAACTTGGCATGTCAGATGAGGATGCAGGAATTTCTCCAGAGGAAGAAATAGTTTAGGAACCACTATGTTGAATTTAAACTCTTCCTATGTCAAAAGAAAGATTGTTTCTGCTGATGGTCACGCTTAGCAGTTTTGTAACAACCCAGCAGACAAAATAAGATGTGTTAAACATCTACCAGCAAAAAAAAAGAAGTAGATAAACTGCGGTTGGAATGTACTTCTTTATCAGAGTTGTCTTGAGTAATGTGCATGAAATATAACTGGCGGCACAGCACTTCTAACCTCTGATAGGTAGTGGACTGCCATGGCGCCCAGGAAGATGGTTGCCAGACATACAGCCCACGCAGCCAGGTGCACCATGAGACGGCAGAGTCGCTGCATGCAGCTTTTTTTATTTTCTCTATGGAACATCTCAGACAGCAGTTCCTGTTGGAAGAGCAGCAGTTTGTACAGCTAAACAGTCACATTGGGGTGTGGAAATGCATAATTAAAAGCTTGCTGCGTGTCAGATATTGATCACTGAGGATCATCAAAGATGATCTGCTTTAGAAACTCAAACTTCAAAAAAAAAAAAAAAAAGTGTAGCCAGTTTGTTGATGTTTTAAATGATGAAGCTTCTATATCAGGAACTGTAGAATCATTCTTGGCTTCTAAAATCAGTTTGTATTTATATCAAAAATGAGTTTCTCTCTTAAGTGAGTCTAATTGAATATTCAAATTATTGCTTACTTTGAGCTGAGTACTGATTTTCTCAAACTGCAGTCTGACAGACGTCTTCTTGCTGACTTTAAAGTCCCAGGAGCAGAAAACCTTTACCGCCAGATTCCCATTAGACTTGAGGACATGAAAGCCTCTCCCAAAGGCCTTGGACATGCTGTATGAGAACGCAGATGAAGTAAAATAAGTTCTATAAGTTACATTGATAAGTCATTTTGTAAGTAATCTATTTTCCAACCTGTACACAAGGATAATGCAGATTGTGAAGAAGGCGATGGGGATGGTAAAGAAATAGGCTGCAGGTATACAGTACGGCACTATCTGGGGCTTGTTGGAATCAGAGACTGGCAGATGAGGGGATTCAGCAGTGGAGTCATTAGCTCGACGAGTCTTGAAAACGGTGTTGGTGTAATAGCCATAAAACATCACACTCTGAGAGAGGTAGCCCTGCCAGAGACAACAGAGATTTGATTTGACTGACAGTGCTACAGAAATAAGCATGCTCATACTGCTGTGGTGGATCTTACAGTGCCTGTGAGAAGCTCAAGGCCAGTGAAAGTGTTGAGATCCGTGTCATGAGGATGGAGAGGAGGGTTGACGGCTTGAGGGAAGACCAGGAACAGGCCGTTGATGAAGAAGAGGAGGAGGTTAAGGAGCAGAAGGGTTCTGAGAAACAGGAAGTAGGAAAGTACCCCGGTTCCGAAACGTCCGCTCAGTCTCTTTATGGGTGAATGCCACAGCTGAAGGGAAGTGAGGACAGGTAGGCAGCTAAACAGACAGTGACGCCAAGTCTGGGGAGGGAAAAAGAAAAAAAAGAAAAAAAAGAGTGAAGGACTGATACACAAACAAAAATGGTTTATATCTTACGTAGCACACTTATGTGTACTCACCCTTGAAATGGACATGCTTAGACGAGTGTAGCATGGGATGTTTCTGTTGATGAGTGAACTCACAGCTACGTCACTAAAAGCAAGTTTCCTGATAAAAGATAAGAAGTTACCACAGTGCTTGTGGCTTTATTTTGCAAGTCATTGAATGTTCATTGCCACATCTACCTCACTTCCATTTTATCTGCTAGGCTGAGCGGCGAGGCTCGCAGCTTTCGCATGCGCTCGCTCACTGAGAGGCCTCGGAGGACGGACACCAACTGCTCCTTCTTGTTTTCTGTAAAACAAAACGATAGAAACAACCACGTTACACATTCAAAGACGAGTTGCTGCAACCTGCAGTCAACACTGAATATCAGTTTAACTTCTGTATACCCTCATAACTGATTTCCTCCTCGATACTGGCCTGGACAAAGTCTTCCTGCATTGGTCTGGAGGGCTGAGAAGAATCTTGAGATGAAGTCTGCTGTTCCTGAGACAAGTTTCTGGCATGCTGGGGAATTACTGTAGCACTATTTATCCCTGTGTGGACAAGGAACAGTCACTTTAATAGCTAATATATATGTGTATAGATTGTAGCAGATGCCCGGACATTAGTCTCGCTTTGCCAGATCATGCTCCAATGTGCGCTGAAGGAGGGTCTGGCCACTCAACATGCAGTAGCATCATAGACAGTTAAATAAGTAGCATTCAGGGATGGGAGGAAAACATGCTGTGGTTTAATGGCATTTCTTTAAACCAATCAGAATCGTCATGGCGGTGCTAAACTCTGCACAGAGCCCTGCAAAATACTTGTACGAGAGAAAACTCAGATTGGACAGATAGTCTAGCTAGCTGTCTCAATTTACCCTCCAGAGATCTGAGGAACAGTCAACAATAGTCCTCGTAAATTCACCAAATTTAAAATTCCAACAGAAAGAAAGGGGACGGAAACTTACAGTGACCTTGTGTTGGCTCTTCTACCTGTTTTTTTAAATAGTTAGTAGCCCACATTGTGATATGTTGTCCTATTTGGAGCACTGGTAATCTTGAAAACTGTATCTAGATCAGGGTAAATCCAATCCAATGTTGCTCTGAAAAACCGACATAAAAGTAAGACGGATTACCTGATCCTGAATCGCAAAAAAATGGGATTTCCAAATCCGGATCATTTTGATCCAGATTAAATGCTTTTAACAACTGGCCCATTGATATAGACTACCCGGACACAAACCTCTCTCCTCTATCAGGAGGTTTCGGTCAATCAGGACCAAAACAAGTTTCTTCCCCTCTGCTGTTACCCTTTTCAACAAGGCCCCTGGACCCCCACTGACATTGATTCTTACCCCCCCAACCTGTAGACACTACACTTTGCATTAATCTACACACTTTGACTATACACCTGACCATTGCATACAGTACATTATATATTTTTGGCACAGTCTGCACTAAACCGTTCAGCCTCTTTTTTCTAACGTTAAGCTATTTTTCTTTAATTTTTGTCATATTTGTTGCTGTTTTGTTTGTTTCATATTAAAGTTTAATATGTTTTTATATATGTACCAACCACCAAGGCAAATTCCTTGTAAGTGATACTTACTTGGCAATAAATACTGATTCTGATATCAACATTGCAAAGAAACCAACAGGACAGTAGAGGAAGGTTTCATCTCACCAGCAGTGCAACTGGGCATTGAGGCGAGGACCTTTAAGGTAGCAGCTGACCAGTGATGCCGCTGTAGAGAGTTTATCTGCTTCCTGTCGAGTGTCGCATCTCTCACATGGCCACTTGCAGTAAATGGCAGATGTTCTGTATTTATACGTGCGTCTTCCCTAAAAACGTCCATTTGTAGGGTTTGAGGACACCTCTGGGTGCTGAGTGCTTGCTCTGCAACAGGCTGGAAAGAGTCCTGACATGGTTCACTTTCTCCCAGGTTCCTGAGGGAGAGTAACCATCAGAACAAATAATGACCCAGAGTCCCCAAAGGCTTTGGCCCCGAGCACCCTCAGTGTAGGAGAAGGGACACATTGCATCTTAAATATAGCTTTTATTTCCATGGAGAATTTCTATGCAGAAAATTTCTCATTTCACACAAAACTTTTCCTACTGCAAATCAGATACTTGAAAGTCTCTGAATGCTTTCCAGTTCCAAATACTTAAGAGCAAGATGCCTGAAAAAACAATAACACAGAGCTGAGAACATCAAGAAGACTGAACTAGTGTCTTAGTAACACAATTTGATTAAAGAAAAAAGTCAACCATCAGTGTTTATTGATGGTAACATCTGAATTAGTGCCTCCGAAGACAAAATGAAAAACAAATGTGCAGTGGAAACAACAGTCGGATACAACCATATACAGTCTATGGGTACAACTAAACCACAAAAAGTAAAGAAACTCTCAAAAAGACTTACTCAAAGTCAGACTCGGAATCCGTTTGACAAATGTTGACACTGTATGCCATGGTCCTCAATGACCTCTGTTTGTTGAAAACACACAGCTCACAGTAGCTTAGACTTTACAATCAGTCACATTGTTGAACATTGAAGCAGGCTATTCTTGGCTTTTTTGTCAAAACCCATCACACCCACACCCAAACCCATGGACTTCCTCTCTCTCACTCTGTCTGTCTCTGTCTCATCACAGCTGTGCCATATTTGCATTTGGTGCCAAGTTATCCACCTGTTACTGATGAAGTGCAATCGAAAGAATCGCCAACATACCTTGTAAATAAATATATCTAATGTAATACTAATTGAACAAGTTCCACTGCAAGTGTCAGTGTGGTATTATTTTCTCGGCTTTGATGAAAAGTGGAGTTGATGTTTGACCAGATTAACCGGAGTGTATTAGTGTTCACTGCCATCCAGTGGTCATATTCAAGAACTACAACACTGCGTTCAAATAGTCAAACTAGCAACAATGTTGGAAAACACTACTAGACTAGTACTGCCTAAAGTGAGCACCGGGTGAGTCTATTGTCAGGGTCTTTTTTTGAAAAACCAGGATCCAGAGGAAATAAACCAAAATATAACGTAACTTTAAAAAACAGAACTAAACAAAATGCCTTGTGTGATTTTCTAGGGGTTGAAATAAATGCGGAACTTAAAATAACCATAGACCACATATTTTTTGTTATTATTATGTTATTATTTTTATCTAACTATTATTATTTTGTTATTTATGTTAAAATTGTATATATTTATAGGTGTTACTATTACTTAGAGGTATTGTTAGTAGGGGTATTATTGAGGGTAGTAATGAATACTACTAACATTACACTAATGTTAATAGTAAGCCTATCTGGATTAATAACATCAGATTTGGAAATGTTCTTATGGTTTTAAGCCTGTTTTATTGAATGTCATCTCTGTGCTGTTGTATTTTGGCAAATTTCAAAGACATCTTTTATCTGTTAAAATATGTAGGCCTACCTTTGCACCTTGTAAAATAAATAGCCCTGTCATGTTCCATTCCCAGTAGCCTCATGCCTTAGTCTACCAGGGGGCTCAAAGACACTGCTCATGCCTAGAGTTACACAATGGTTCTTTTTTTCTTTGAGGTTTTTGCGGCAGTTGGCCTCCACACTGTTGCATTATCACCTTTAGATTTTACTCTCCCTCCCCATAAAAACTAATTAACAATTTCCTATCTTGACCATTCTATAAAAGGCCTACTTTTAACATTGCTCTGCTCTCCTTGTTTTGTGTCACCATGTGTTGACTTTCCTGTGTAGGCCCACATGTTACGCATGACAGAAGGACATGCTCTATTATAGCCACAGAGCACAAGACCCACTGGATGTTTTTTAATGAAAAGTGTATAGGTTTGGTTGCCCATTTCTCGGCCTACTTGCTCTTTCATTTTTCTTCGCCTACTTGCTCTTTCCGTTTTCTTCTCCAACTTCTTAACATAGGCTACCACTCTTTTTTTGGATTAAGTATAAAATTGCCAACACATATTGTACCTGTTTTTTACTGCCTCAACCTGGCTACTCGCTCTTTTCCGAGGAGACCTGAATGTGCTGGGACCATAGACCGTTACAGTCTATGGCTGGGACCCACCAGCGTTATTTTTTCCCTCTGTCTGACCATTCTCGAGTTTAAAGCATTAAGGAAAATTAAATGTTTCTTTTACGCTATATGCACTTGATATTTCCGGTTATAAACAATAGGCAATGGCAGTTTACGAGGAACACCAGAACGCATCAGAGCAGGGGCGGTGTTTGAAAAGTGTTCAGGAAGCTGTTTAACAAAACGAAACTGTACCAACTTTGACAGCAAGACTCTTCCAGCTCGTCTGTAAATTGTTTGACAGGCATTATTTGGGTGAAAATGCAGAGCAGTGCTTACGGGGCGTCGTTGGCTGGCGGGGCTTTTGATTTAGTACATTATGTAAAACAGCCTCAAACCATTTTGCGCTGCCTGAGCTGGGTGAGTGACTTCACGGAAACATTAGCATCAAAGTTAGCCCGCTGTCACATCACCGATGTTAACAGATGTGAGCGGCCAGTGTCGACACAGATCAATCGATAATGCAGCTTGTTCGCTGTATGCGCTGCTAACACCGGACATGAACTGGGTGTTGGGTTAAAAGCTTAAATAAACGTTACATGAGGTGAAAATTAGATGTTTATTTTCTTGTACTACCTGTTGATATTAGCTAACGTCAGCTAGCATGTCCAGTGCTGTGTCACCGCACTGTGCCAGTTTTCCAACTGAAAGATGGACGATTTGTTTGGTATTTGCGTTGTTTTTTTCTGCTATGAAAAGTGGACCAGGGTGAATTAAAACTCACGCAAGATGTCGCTCTTTGTATTGTAGTGTTTAACTAACTTAGAGTGTGAGAAAAATACTTTTAGAGCGTCATCTGTTGCGCTCATCTTGGCCCGCAGAGTTTCAAGCGCGTAATATCGTCAGTTCTATTAGATTAAGTTCTGGTTCAAGCTAAATAATGTAATAATAACAATACACTTTTAAACCTCTTTAAATTACATTTACAAAGTGCCATACAATAAGAGAAATTATTATATTATAATTTTAAGAGTAACTTAAAAAGGAGGCGCAGTTTGCTGCCTGTATATCTTCAGGCAAGCCATTTAATATTCAATACAGTTTTATTTATAGAGTCAAATCATAACAGAAGTAATCTCAGGACACTTTACAAATAGAGTAGGTCTAGACCACAACCACTTACTTAAGAGCATGCAAGTCTTTTTAATCCAATGCCCTTACAGCAAAGGCTTTGTCACCTTTGTGTTAAATCTAGATTTGTGAACAAGACAAAGGAAAGCAGTTAAGGAACTCAGGCAGTGAGAGTGAACAGAAGGTACCAAAAGATCAAAAATATCATCCGTAAGATTTAAATCTTAATACTCCATTTTAATAGAAACAGGTAGATGGTACAAAGATGCCAGGATCAGTGAAATATGAATGTAGAGTTGCAACCAATGGTTATTTTCATTATTGGTGACATCTTGAAATGGCTTGTTTTGTCTGACTAAAACCCAAATATGTTAATTTTTAAAATGATTTAAAATGCAGAGAAGAAGCACATTTAAGAAGCTGCAACCGGAGAATATGTGCTTGGCTAAACTACAAATGAATCGTGTATCTAAATTGTTGCTGATCTTGTGTGAGAAGTGGATCAGGAACAAGGATCACTTACACAAGATGGCACTCTCTTTTCATTCCATATTTAATGTGTTGAAATGGATGAAGAATTTAAACTTTTCATCCGCGTGGCTCCACTTGTGTGAACTGGCTTGGCAGGCGTTTTGATAGAGTTTTCTTATGGTGGACGCTTTCTTGTCATGTGCTGAGAATCACACGGCCCCTGCAGCTGCTTAACTTAAAACATGTTTCACTCCTTCCCCCTGGCATTAACCCTATGTGTCTCTTCTTTGCAGTTATTCTCCATTGTGGTCTTTGCAACCATCACAGCAGAGGGCTACATTAACAAAAAAGAAGAAAGTGAAACAAGTTGCATCTTCAACAAAAACGACAGCGCCTGTAGCTACGGGGTCGGAATTGGAGTCCTGGCCTTCTTGGCTTGTGTTGTCTTCCTCGTGCTGGACGCCCACTTCCCGCAGATCAGCAATGCCAAAGAGAGAAAATTTATTGTTATAGGAGATTTGGTCTTCTCAGGTGAGAGTCAGGTTTCACTGTAGACTGCTCATACTAAAATACAGGAACTGTGCCCAAAAACAGGAAGTGCAACCTTGTTGAAATGAATTCTGTCATCCTATTGTATTTCATCTTAAACCAGACAATTTGTTTCTCTTTTTTTAAATCATTTTCATTGGGGGACAGTGGCTTGGACGTTCCTGTGGTTCATTTGCTTCTGTGTCCTGGCCAACCAGTGGGCCAAAACCGATGGACCGGAGGTTGCTGTCGCTCCTGATGCCGCCCGGGCCATCATAGCCTTCTCCTTCTTCTCGATCATCACCTGGGTGAGCCTTTCATCCATTCCATGTGTGGACAGCATTTGACAAACAAAATCATATGATAACACATAAACTCAGCTGTAGGGATGTAATGATTACCAGTGTCACGGTAAACCACGATTCAAAATGTTGAAAATAACAATTTCTATTTTCATTTAAAATATCATTATTATCACGGTGTGGAAACCGTGTGTTTAATCCTTCCCAGCTTCATCCGGGTCTCCTGAAGTTGCCGTGCAGGCGCACTGCATAGCCTATAACATCTGTTTCTTGAAGTTGGAATCATGGCGGAAGGAGGAGACGAATGTGCTCAGGACACTTATCAGCCCTCTAAGAAGACTAAGTCTGAAGCATGGGCATATTTAGGTTATTATAAGAATGCTGAAGAACAGTTTATTGAAGATAGTTATCCTGTCTGCAGAACGTTCAGGAAAAAAGTTGCTTCTAAAGGCATTGAGCACACTTAAAAATACCACGATAATACCTCACTATAACCGTGAGGTTACATTTTCATATCATTACATCCCTACTCAGCTGGTTGAAAAATTTGCCAGAGATTTGTGTAAAAGCTCCACTTACTAACTCTAAATTTCCCTCAACAGGGTATCTTGTCCTTCTTTGCATTTGGAAGGTATCGCCAAGGCGTCAGTGAATTTGACCAGGAGTACAGAGACCCAGCCAACGACCACAGCTCTCCGTACCCACCCACCCCGTATGCCAGCAGCAGCGGCCCCACGGGCTACCAGCAGTCGCCTTTCTCCCACAACCAGGAGCAGCCGGGAGAATACCAGCCTCCAGCTTATTGAAGGACTCAGATTCAAACCTATGGAGCCAACAAGGGTTTTGCTTTTTAAATAAATATGTGTGCCGAGGGTTTAAGTTAA
This sequence comes from Etheostoma spectabile, assembly GCF_008692095.1. Taxonomy (NCBI): domain Eukaryota; kingdom Metazoa; phylum Chordata; class Actinopteri; order Perciformes; family Percidae; genus Etheostoma; species Etheostoma spectabile. The sequence continues at coordinate 6,953,027 of NC_045751.1, read as the reverse complement.
ACTGTTCTCTGCACTCGCATTTACTTCCTGCAGATCGGTTTGCATATTTTTTGGGTGCACTGTGTTTATAGTTAATCACATTGTTGTTAGAGTTGTGGTGGATGTTTGCTGTGTTGTTCAAAGTGCCACACAGATCAGGGGAACTCTAAACATGTATTTTGTTTTTGTGAGGCGATGAATGATCGTGCCATTGTTGTCTTTGTACCAAAACAACTATAGTTGTTTCTGTACCCGTTTCGTTAGGGTTAGGAGTGCAAGCTGTTGATATCAAAGCACTAATCAACAAACAGGTCAGGATTTACTTTGTTGCAGGAAAATCTGCTTTGCATTTTAAGACACAAAATAGATTTTTTTTTTTTTATGTAATATGTTACTGTTTAGTACGTATTCATTTTTTTTATTACTTTCAGATTCATTATACTGCAGTTCAACAATTTTGCTATACAGTTTTTTGACCACAAAATAATCCCATATTGTTTAATCAATAGGTGCAACGTAACTACTGTAATGCCCTGTTTTTTTTTTTCTTACTAATCAACCACTGACAAATGACTTGTATGCACTGAAAAGCACAATTCATTTCTTTGGGGCAGTTAATTGCCAATATCTGATCGAAGAATGTTAATTTTAATGTTTTAAGTCCAATTCTGCCACCATTACTTTGTAGTATTAGTATTTATGGGTGTTGTGTTTTATTTTCAGGTAGCCAAACCATTGATTTGTATCAGCTACCTCCCATTGGAGTTGAATGTGCCTTAGAGTTCACTTACTGTAGTTGTTAAAAATATCCAATGCAGAAAATGTTCCAGCCCATTTGGTTTCAGGAATTCAGTAATGTGGTAAATTAATATATTTATAATCTTATTTAATCCTCTTAGTCCAGGTACATGACAATCATACCATTTTTTTTTTCTACATTACTTTTTCTTCTTGCTTTTCTTACACTGTAGTTGTGCATGTGTTGCAGTTACAATGTTGTGCTCAATGGCTTTACAACAATTCCACATTAAAGTGCCTTTATACAGTATTCTGTATTACACAGGGGTTGCCAAATAAAAACTCTTCTTTTTTTGAACCTCTTAGTCGGCACATTATTGGTATCCTCTTCTAAAGACAGACCCGGACCTTGTGCAGAGCTGTGCTCCCTTGGCAAATATTTGAGTATTGTGGCAGGTAACGTGGAGTAACTTGTGAACTGTGGAGACAGACCTGTAACAATATAAATATATTAAAATACATGCATACTTTACAGAAGAGCATTTTAAACAAAGATGTGTATTTCCACATATCTGGACAATAACCAACATTGCATATTCTAAGTTAGAAAGTTCATACAGTCAGTTCTTGGAAGAAAATGTTCATTGTTAAAAGATCTTGCGATGTTTGGAAAACCACTTTTTATATTTGATGCATTAAAAAACTAATTAATTTTCCAATGACAAAATTGATTAATAGACAAAGCTTTGTAGAATGTATGTAAGGCGTACAGGCCTACATTTTACAGATTCTTCCCATACAAAGACATCTAAAAAAACTAAACTTTAACGAAATCTACCTAAAATGAGTATCCTCTCTACATTTGCATAAATAATGTCCTCGCAATTAAAAAACATTTCCAAATAAGAAAATAGGCATTTTCCTACCATGATAACTGAGGTAATTAATCGTAATTAGTATCCTGTATGTTCCGCTATCAAGCAACGTATCAGGCGTGGATTATTATTAACCTCAATATCTAATATTGATTTGGTGAAAGCATTCGTATTTTGCAAAAAACACTTTATTTTTCACACTGCCAAAACGAGATTCTAGGTTTCTTATCACAGCAAGAGAAGTGCGGAAACGTTTTAAAGTTTATATAATAATATTTATTTATTCAGTGTGGGAACAAAATCATTGACTATGTTCATCTTTACGGTTCCTCGTGCCTACTTCAGATGCACACAGCCACTTTAAAATAAAGATAATAGGGTTAATGAAGTTACATTTTAACCTAAACATGTCTGACATTTTAATCCGCTCATCATAAAAGTAATTTAAATGATGGCGTAAAGTCTCGGCTCGTAGTTGTCAAATTTCTGACAGCACTTGAAGGCCCCGTTTGACAAACCCTCTATCGCATCCACCGCGCGCAAGCAAGCTGTGCACGCTGCTGTCGTCATCAGTACATACAGGAAGTAATGAGCGGCTGTCTGGAGAACTGGGGACGGAGGAAAAGGAGCCGAAGAAGGAAGCGATACAATAATGGTACAGCTACTACCATACGGACTGTGAGCTGAACATCTAACATCTGCGGTGAGTAGGAAACAAAACGAGAAAGTTTCAGATCGCTTATTTACGCAGCCATTTGTGATGGCATCTTTTCAGGTCAGCTAACACATAACGATACCATACATACACATGCATATAGGATGTTTGTCTGCGTGTTTGTGAAGGAGTAGACGGAGACTTAAAATCGCCACAAAATAACTCTACTAACAGTACATACCATATTAAACTACTTTGCTCAGATCTCTAGTGGATTAAAGGCCTGCAGCTCTTTGTGGGAATATTTGGCCCCAGTGGTCTGCAAACTAAATGAAAAATACTCTAATATCAATATTGTGGATCTATTTAGCATCTTCTCATTGGATAATGACACTAAATCAAGTCATCTAATGCACATATGTATGGCGGCGGCTTGATATGCAGAGGTTTGGGCCTGACTGCAATAAGTGAACAATGTATGGGCCTCACACACACTTCCTCTGTCCTTGATCTGTTTCCTTTGAAATTCACCTCCCCAGATGTCATCCTTTGTGGCAGCACAGAGCATACTCTCATTTTCACCTCAGGAAACCACCAGCGTTATATTTTATAGGGGCTTGTGTCAGGACAGGACTCTGTCCAGAATTATAAAACTGCTCATGCAATCATGGAGGCACTGTAAACCTTCATGTTGTATATTATGCCACGCCATTGTCCAACTAATGTTGGACAATGAGATGAGAACCACTTTGAGACACTCAGAAGTATGGCTTGGCGATAGGAAGAAAATCAGATATCACTACAATATTGAGCAAATACCTTAATGTTGATATTGCAATGGTATTGTAGGGTTGACAATTGGTGCTTTAACAACATATTTTAAATGATGATTAAGTGGTTAAAGGCAAATAATAGCTAGAACAGTCTAGTAAGTTCAGAAAATGACATCACTCTACTGTAATGTACCCTTTAAAACCAGGAAAAGACAACACTTACCACATTATGATAGAGACGATATCTAGTCTAATATTGATACATTGCCAAGTCCTGCTCAGAAGTTGCATGTTTAGTAATTTATACTTAATGCTTAAACACCTAGTCAAATAATCAATACGTTGGGCAACAAGTGTGGTAAGGATTTTCTACTTACTGTTTTAGGTCATTGTAAATGGAATATTCTTGGATTTTGGACTGGCAGCTGGACAAAACCAACATTTTGATGATGTCACCTTGGACCTTGGCCATTTTTTACATTTTGATTGACCAAATGATTTCTGGAACAAGTGACCAGTTGGTGATATGCATAACATCTTTTATCAGAGTGTAACTTTTAGAATGCAATATTATAAATATAGTTTTATACCAAAACCTTTTGGAAGCTCTTATTAGTAAACATTTATCGATACAATAACTAGATGTGGAGAGTCTCTTCTAGCTAATCCAGTGAATGAAATACTTATTATTATTATTATTAAATTAAATACTATTATTCATGAACCTGTAAAACATGTATGCAATAATGCTGCAAATATTGCTGTTTCTTGCTCACTTATTTGCAATATTACCCACAATGGTCATGTTCAATAGACAGCTACCTCCATACAAACTGTATAGCAGAAATGGCACATTTATAATGCTTCTATTAAATAAGTTGTCATATCTCCCAACTCTAGATTATATATTTTGTCAGTCTGAATGTAAACTAGTTGAACCCTTTGTAGCTTTTTGAGTAATAATTCACATCTCAAACTCCCAACATATTCTTGGGCATAATGAGTTAAATCAGTTCTTAACAAATTTGACTACAATAGACGTTTGTTTGAGTTCCCGTAGCCTCCCTGTTGACTGTGTAACCGCTCTGCTGTTGTTATCAGGCTGATCTCTGTCCCCAGTCCAGTCCCTGTACTCAGAGGGCTGATTGCACCACAGAAACACCTCCATTATGTACATGTTTCAAATTCTTGTAGTGACAGCAGGTTTGCTTTTAACTTCTATTTAGTCAGTAGGGTTTTCAGCTTTCCACCTTTTCATGCAGGTGAAGTTATTGTGCAGGCCAGAAATGATAACTTGGTGAATTGTGTCGGCCTCTTGCACGGTTTGCCCCTTTGGACCGGAACATAATCCTCCAACTCTAGTTAAAGTTCACAAGCATTGTGTCAATCCTTAGCCATGGTTCCACTGCAATTAATCTGTGAGCAGAAAGACATCAGGACTGATTGTGAAGGTCTGCTTTAAGGATAGAGATGACACACGGCAAGAGGAGACGAAAGGGTAAGAATATAATTTAGTTTCAGTGAAGGTCATTTTGGCTAAATCAGAATCAAAACAGTCTTTTACCTTCCTAAATATCTGCCACTTGTTGGTGTATTATAGCGAGGATAGTTTTTTTGCCTCCGAGTGCGGCCCCTGATGGTGCTGCCATAATGGACTGCTGTTTGGCTCGGGGCCCTCTCATGAAAGAGTCTTTCTGCTCTTGTGCCCCTTTCGAAGAAATGCAGCCACGTTTAGGCCACAGAGTATGAAGCTCCTGAGGCCGAGTTTAGAGGTCCCTGGAATTTGGTTAGGAGCAGATTGCACACATTTCTACTCTACACAGCCTGGCGGTTACCCCTCAAGTGTAGACAGACAAGGTCTCATTAGTTTGTGTGTTTAGGCAAATATCGGTTGGATTTCTGAGACCTTTCTGGCTGCAACATTACATAACTCCGCACAGTCAGTTATGTAAAGTTAAATGAAAATTTAATTTGCCTAACTAAACTAGGGCCCCAACTAACAATTCATTTTATTATTTATTATTCTTCTGATATTGTTCTTGAAACTAATCCACTAATCACTTGGTTAATTATAAGTCAGGAAAAAAGTGAAAAATGCCCCTGACAATTCCTAGAGCCCGGAGTGACATAATTAAATGTCTTGTTTTATCCGACCAACAGTCCAAAAGCTGAGTTTTCATATTCAATAATAATGCTGCAACTAACAATTATTTGTTATTATACAATTATATGTTTATCTTTTGATTAACAGTTTGGCCTGTAAAATGCCGCAAAATTCAAATAATTGTTAAAACGTGCTTGCTTAATATGAATATGTCATTGACTTAAATGAGTAATTGATTATCAAAATGGTTGGTGAATCATTTTCTGTTTATTTTATCATTAATATATGTATATGTACAACTGAGAGCAGTGCTTGTGCCGGTGGTTTGTGCTGGACTAGCTGGCTGTTCCTACTTTTACCTGTTCACAGCGGCCCTCCCTTCCTTGTCACTGAACGGGCTCCTCCCAGCCTCCACGTTGACGATCACCATGGTTGCCACTTAATATTCACCCAACCTACAACAGAGCTACTTCCTGCTTCTTGTCATGTAGCCTTTAACCCGGCATACACTCACTTGTGTGAGCTCTTAAGCACATTTAAAATACAGGCTTAAATGAATGATCTGCCTGCATACACAGGATTTGATTGTTGAAGAGAGTCTGCTTATGGAGAGTATGTGAGTTTAAACACTTAAATGTCTTGTTTTAGGCCGGACCAGAGTATGTTTGAAAGAAACTTTGTCTTCAGATCGTTTACATTGTTTAAAGATGTTTTTTTTTTATTGAATTGGATTTTTACTTTCTTACTTTATTTTTAACATTTAAAAAAAGTCTATATACGGTATACAAACAGTGTAGTGAAGGATAAAGGAACAAGCCCTTCGGTTTAGTTTTGGTATTTTCTCACAGGGCAAAGCAGGTTTAGCAGCTATTTCCTGTCAGCTGAAACTCTGCAGCTCTAAATTCCAGCTGTATGTGTACAGCTCAATTTATGAATTGTTCCTTATAAAAAACCTATCCTGTATAATCTCAATGGGGACCTGTATTTGAGGGCAAAATAACCATATTAAAGCGAGACCATGTCACTTTTTAAAGAACAAAAAACACACTCCTTCTTTTACAAATGAAAAGTTGAATTCATAAGCAATAAAACACACCACACCTCACTTGAATACACTCAGGGCTTCTGCTGCTACATCTTTACTTAGTCTGATATTACCAGGAGATTTGGTTGCTAAACGTTAACAACAACTGAAAGTTAACAACCTTTAGATAGATATTGCTCTGCAAGGGATATTACTGTGCCGGTTTTGACATTCTGACTCTTCTCCACTGCTATTGTTACCCTATGTTTTAGAATATACCAGTATCCCGTCACTTGGGACTACAATGGCTACTGTTTACAAAAGTTCTTACTTTAAAGGGATCGATTGTAACAGACAAACAACAAACACATAGGACCTGAGACACAGGACCTCCTCTCTACCAATGAAAACCTGAGAAGAGGACAAAATACACAAATGAGACAAAACGTAGCAGATGAAATGTTGCATAAGCACACCATTCACACAGATACGGAAGAAGGAAACAAACACACCCAAAGGGAGAGAGAGACAACATGGACAACATGCACACAGGGCAAAGTGAGAATATTTTGTTTTTGTTTACAGGGAAGATTTTGATGTGGAAAAATACTCAAATTTTTTTTTTTTTACACATTTATAGCATGTAAAAAGAGATATATTTGTAATTAATTAATTTTTGTTGTGCCTTTTTAAATTGTGAAAATGACTTTGGAAGAGGCGTTTGAAGGAACCATACATGAGAGAAAAGAACATTCCCACACACTGTCCTGTTTACCTGCAATAAACCTTATTTTTTTATAAGTTCAATTAAAGTTTATTGCATATAAATAGGACAGTGTGCGAGGAATTTCTTTTCTTTCACCTATGGTAATTTCCTCCTCCTGTCCATAAGATATATGTATATAAGAGCCTTCATAGTCAAGAAACCATACAGGACATTTTTAAGAAAAATGTTAATGGTTTTGCTGTTGATTTAATAAAAGGAGAACAAAATTGACCTACTTCTAGAGCTATGGGGGCACCTTAAATAAAAGCTATTAAAGACTAGTAGAAACTGTAATCCATCACTCATTCAGTCAGTTTTTTGTTGTACAAGTGGGCCTGACTTACCATCTCTCTCTATTTCTCTTTAGGTCTCGCTCGGCCTCCGTCCTCCATGCCTGCTCCTGCAGGCTTCACCCGACTGGAGCAGAATGAGCCTTTGAACACTCTACGGATCTCTGTCGGAGGACTCCCTATGTTGGCTTCCATGGCCAACACCACTGACCCTCGTTTCCGCCTTAAATGGAGGCCCATTGTGGCAGTGGCCTTCTCCCTGGCTGTGCTTATCCTGCTCTTCATCCACTTAAGCATGGGTTTGCGCTCCCACTCTTACGACTCACCCAGCTGGAGAGCCATGCACAGTGACGCCCAGTGGTCCGATTCCCATTACAACGACACCTACCCTCTCAGTCGACCGGAGCAAACGCCACGGGGCACCCGCTACCGCATTGGGGTCATTGCCGATCTGGACACAAGTTCTCGTAGTGACAAAAAGCTGACGTGGTTCAGCTACATGCGACGGGGGCACCTGTTGCTGTCCCAAAGTGGTGACAAGGTAGCAGTTGAATGGGATGCGGACAGGGTGGTGCTTGAAAGCCACCTTTCGGAGAAGGGCAGGGGTATGGAGCTGTCTGAGCTGGTGGTGTTCAACGGGAAGCTCTACAGCGTCGATGACAGGACGGGCATCGTCTACCAAATTGATGGTGACAAGATTGTGCCCTGGGTCATCTTACCCGACGGTGACGGCAGCGTTGCCAAAGGTCTGCGTTACCCTCCACTCATACATGTGCTTTCCATTTTGTGATACTTTAGACTTCTACTCCACTTCATTTCACAGGGAAATATTGTACTTTTTACCCCACCGACAGTTTTGTTGTCATTACTTAGAATTCCTCATGGGAGTGGCAGAAACTACACACCATAGCTTTAAACATTGAGATATCCGTATTAACAATCATATAATCTAAACACATAATAATACTTCAATGAAACATCCATTTTTCTACATTCTTAGTGCTTGACTAATGCTTTAAGTATCTACTGATAATACTTTTGTAGTTTTACTTAAATGCCGAACTGTTGCTTGTAATGGAGTATTTTTATGTGCTTACTTGGTACCTATGTACTTTCTCCTGAAAGGGTTCAAAGCCGAGTGGCTGGCGGTCAAGGACAAGCACCTGTATGTCGGCGGTCTGGGGAAAGAGTGGACCACCACTCAAGGCGAGTTTGTCAACAACAACCCAGAGTGGGTCAAAGTAGTGGGCTTCCGAGGGGATGTACAACATGAGAACTGGGTTCCCAAGTACAAATCCCTCAAGTCCGCTGCAGGGATACAGCCTCCAGGTGAGCATGTAAATCTGGTCTCGCTTACCATTGCTTTTATTTTATTTCCCTTTTGTTTACGGTATTCCCCTGAATCTCCGCAGGGTATCTCATCCACGAGTCAGCAGCGTGGAGCGACATCCTGCAGCGCTGGTTTTTCCTCCCTCGCCGCGCCAGCAAGGAGCGCTACGAGGAGACTGCCGACGAGCGTCGAGGCACGAACCTCGTCCTTAGCTGCTCGCCAGATTTCAAGGACATCATTGTAAGTCGAGTGGGACCACTTAACCGCACTCACGGATTCTCTTCCTTCAAGTTTGTCCCCAATACAGATGACCAGATCATCCTGGCTCTCAAGTCAGAGGAAGACGCCGGAAAGATTGCCACGTACGTCACGGCCTTCACGCTTGACGGACGCATCCTTTTACCTGAAACCAAGATCGGGGATGTAAAATATGAGGGCTTGGAGTTCATATAGACTGAAAGACTCCTTCTTGAGGCCACTGCACTGTTGTTTTATTTTGTTTACAATCAAGTCACTGTTGAAGTTACTGTACTCGCTGCTTCCTCATTAAGACACAACTCCAATCCTTAAAGGATCGCCTTCAGTACGCATAGAAGCTGAGACTGTAAATTATGGTGGTCTCGTTTTGGGTTTGAGAAAGTGCCAGTACGTCCTAGGACAAATGTGGCCCTTAAGAGTGCTGTAGCCTTTCTTGTAATGAATGTACAAATGAATGATTTATCAGGCTGTGATTTCTTTTCTTAAAACACACAGTTTCATGCACATACTGTACACTCTCAAAAGGTCAAAGGTTTTTTTCCCCTTTGCTCCATGTCAAACATTATTCTGTACACATCAAACATGTTGTTTTCATTTCACTAACTAAAGGTCTGTTTTTATCCTTCATAAAACTCAACAATATTTGAAGGAAATTTTGGTGAAAAATCCGTTGTGTAATGTTTTGGGTGGGATTACTTCTTTTAGTAAAAATCTTGATTCCTATTTACTGGTGCTTGTCCTTTAATAAACCGCCTGTTTGCGAAACCAGAGGCCAGAAGCCTGTACTATGAAGCCAGATTTGGTGTCAACGAGGTAACTTCAGTTTTGCTGTGCAAATACTGCCTCTTTAATGTGAACGCACGCCGGATAGGGAAACCAGAACAAACATACATATAAACAATAACAATGAGTAAATATATCTGATATAATAATACAAGTAAACAGAATACTTATGATATAATTGTAGATACTAAACAAATTATGTGCATGTCCCTCAAAGGGTACTTTGAAACAATAAAAAAAGAATGGAAAAATGATAATATATAAAATTCTCTACTTATTTTGCCTTGTATTGTAGCAGGAGAAGACATTTTTAGCTGCTAGCCATGCTGTGCTTTTATCTTCCCCTAATGGAAAAGGAAGCTGTTTGCCCTCAGTGTAGGTAGTGAAGCCTGGTATACAGTATGTCTTTCAATGTTTTGGAAATATTTGAGACATAAACATAGGAAATGTAATTCTGTTTCGAGATCTTGGAGGCAGTGTGCACAGACACGGTCCTCTCTTGGTTTCCACACTTTTAAATGTCGACCTCTTTCAATTTTCAGCTCATGGTCACTGACTCTGTATTTTGTTAAAATTTGTATTTCTTTTAGATTTTTTGTATTTCTCTCTCTCTCTCTCTCTCTCTCTCTCTCTCTCTCTCTCTCTCTCTCTCTATATATATATAATTACACACAAATAAATGATTAGTTTGAGAAGGAGCAGGCGGAAGCAAATCGCTTCTTTGGTCCTGCCCCTATTTCACAAAATCATACCATCACAAAGTAAATAGATACAAAATAGCAGCATACAAACTTTCAGGTCTTACAATAAACAATAACTAACAACAATACAACAATAACAATACTGTTAAATTACAATTCCATTCCTGTGTTTAGGTCTATTTTTTGTATTGGTCCAGTAATGATTTCTTTAATCTATTTTTGACCTGAATGAGCTAAGGCTCTGTTTGATGTCATTGTTCAGTCCATTCCATAAGGTCACCCCACAAACTGAAATACACATGCTTTTAACAGTAGTTTGCACAAGAGGTTGCTTAAACATATAATGTCCTCTTAGATGATATCCCCCGTCTCTTTTCTTAAACATTGCACGTATGTTCCAAGGCAAAGTATTTTCTTTGATTTTAAACATAAATTGTACAGTTTTGAATGTTACAATGTCCATAAATTTTAGCAATTGTGAATTCAAAAACAGAGGATTCATAGTACAGGCCTCTGTTCAACAAAAGCAACACATGGACCTCAAACAAGTTGCAACTAGACTAAAACTGTTGTGCAAGCCCATGATGTTCTGCTTTTATCTGAAACGAAACTTAAGGGAAAGTGGCAGGAATTGAGAAGTTTGCCGTAGTTTTGCTTTAAAAGGGGTGGGATTTTGTGTCACAGACTTCAAAAGAGCAAGAGAGAGGCACATTTTGGGACAACAGCACTTCATAACCTAAGGGGAGAAGGTAATGTGCTTGTATTATATGTAAGGATTCAGCGTATTTTGATTTAAGTTATTGAATGTTCTTTTTTTTCACAGATTTAGTACAGCCAGTTAAAATAAATTTTATATCCATCTTAATGAAAACAAAGTACAGGTTTTCATATTTGACCTTTAAGAAATAAATCTATTGATTCATACGCAAAAAGACCAAAACAGCACTAGAGTTCCACCCTTGCTCGTGCTTTTGATTAAGATCAAAACCATTCAAAGCGTTATCTTACAATGAGAAGCAAAGCATATTTCTTACATTGCCTCTTCTTCTTTGTCATTGACTGTCTGTGTCAGAGTCCCACACTGGTGATCGGAAATGCTTGCACCAAGAAACATATTCACTCTGTGGCTTCTGCTACTTCTCCATGATGTCTCTGAAAGTGCAACGGGATTTGACTGGTTCAGTGAGTCCGAAGCATATCTCAGTGAAAACTAAATACATTGCTTACATTTTTGCCTTGAAATGAAAATGAGTTATATTGAAAGGAAAAGTAGTCTTGATACTGTACTAGTTTTCAGTGAATAACTATAAACTATGCAATGCTTATGTTTTGTGTCTTTCGATTCAGATTACTCTATTGTCTATTAGATTTGCATAAAATGTAAATGTGTCTTTGCCATATAAGACACCACACACCATACACAACAATTATGCATCTTAAAATGTTAGAGTGACCAAGTGGGAGTAATATAAGTGATGAGTGGATTGTCCTTCCACTGCTATGTAAGTCTATTAAAACATTACATCAGTGCATGATGCTCAGAAGTATTTAGCAACAAATAAATGTCGGCCTACACTAAAATGTAATAAGTGATGGTGTATATTGCAGAATGTCTTTAAAACAGCCTTAAGCGGGATTTAGGGGAAAGATATTCTGACCATGCTCACTCAACCAAATGTTGTATAATCTCTGTGCTGTCATGGCCTTGGTCAGTATCCTATGCCTGTGTTTGCATACAGATAGAGAAAGAAACCCTGTGCCGCAGGAAGGTGATGTGAGGCTGTTTGGCGGCAGTGCTTCTGAGGGCCGTGTGGAAATCTACCATGAGGGTTATTGGGGAACGGTGTGTGACGATGGCTGGGACATGGCCGAGGCCCAAGTGGTGTGTCGTCAGCTCCACTTCCCGGGAGCCAAGTCTGTTGTCATTGGGAAGGACTACGGAAAAGGTGCCCTCTACTTCCATTTACTCCCCACCAGAGGGCAGTGAAATTATTGTAATGAGTTAGGAGCTGTGAATCAATACTAATGCCACAAATTCATTCAGCCACCAAAAAGGTCACTGTTTTATGTGTCACTGCCAGAACAATTAACAAATGATTCCCTTTTTTACATCATAGCATCTGGACCTATTTGGCTGGATGATTTAACATGTAAAGGCACAGAGAACCACCTGTTTAAATGTGCGTTCAAAAGCTGGGGAACAACGGACTGCAGCCACAAAGAGGACGTTGGAGTTATTTGCGAAACAACTGGTATGCATCTAGACTCTCTTCATACTCTCAATGCTCTATCAAATGTTAATCAAATGATTTCTGGTTTCAGGCACCAATCTGACCATCAGTGATTCGACACACTCACTGGACCACAGCATCAGTCTGTCTGATGAACTCGGCCAAATCTTTGACAGCGGGAATGGCTGTGACTTCCAGATCTTGGTCCAGAGTGCAACTGGAAACAGAAATGAGGATGGGGCCCCGGAGATGGTTGCGACAACGATTTGCACACACAAAATTGTCCTCTCACAATTCCCACTCTTCAATGCTTCAGAGGGGATGACGAGCATCACGGTCCCCATAAGCCAGTCTTGCCAACCACATTTTACCTCCTTCATCAGGTATACTAAACTACAATGACTTGTAACAATTTAATATACATAATTCATTGATACCATCTATATGTTTTGTGAGAGAGAAACAGAAAGCAAACTCACTGGAATACATCTAAAAAAAAACTAATAAATATTCTACAATCTCAATAGGTACATTTACACCCGCAAGGTGGATGTGACCTTCTCCTCTGCCCAGTGCCTCCACTGGATGGCGTATAAGTTTGGGGTGAAGCAGCTGATGGAGGACACAGGCCGGCTGTTCTCTAAAATCCTCCCAGAAGACCCCTTGTTTAAAACCCAGGTGTCCCTTTACGAATATGCAGAGGAGACTGGGGACTTGGTCCTCCAGGAGAACTGTATTCAGTATCTGGCCTGGAACTACCAAAATCTGACCAGGTCCCCCGCTTGGACCCACCTCTCCGTTGACCTCCTTGGATCCCTTCTAACCCGCTCAGACCTGGTGGTGCCAGATGAATATTTTGTGCTTCAGACTGTGGAGAGCTGGATCACAGAGAAGGGCAACTCGACCAGTATGAAAACCCAACTTGACCTGTTGAATCGCATACGTTTCCCTATGATCCCCGCGGAAGTACTGTATAACCTGGAGGACAACTCTTCTCTCTACAGCACTCATGAGAAAGTGTATCGTGAAAACATCTTGGAAGCATTCCAGTTTAATGTTCTTCTTTTTAGCGATCTGATGTCCAACCCAAAGTTCAACAGAGAAAATGATCATTTCCAGCCCAGGTTCTACACCGCTAAGCCATGGAGCACTGTTATAATTCCAGATCAAACAAGCAGTTTCAATCATTATCAATACGGGGGGCATCAAACCCCAACCAAGTCGCTCACCACACCTGTCCACAACAGTATGATCTTTAAGCGCAACATGGTTAACTGGGAGGCAAATGTCTTCAAAAACCAATATGAATGTTCAAACCGAGGCCTGAGGTGCGACTCGTTGCCTATGGCAAGGCTGATTACCTACAACCAACTCACCGATCAGAGAAACGTCATCTTTCGTAACCGGCTCCTGCTTATCTGCCAAGGCAAGTACATCTGTCATGTCCAGGACTTCAAGGCCAACACGGCTTATGTGAATGGGTCCCAGGTTCTGACCTATCCCTGTCCTGATAACCAGTACACCTACCGCTTCGTAGTGAGACCAGAGTATGTCTGATTCAATAGCTGGACCAGGCTCAATATTTCTTACATCTGATCAATTTGTCTGCTTATTATTCCAAAGATTACAATGATTCTACAATATAATAACCATGTGATTTTTTTCATTATCTTTTTTTTTGTTAATTAGCTACAAATGTATCACCTTGCAGTCAAGTAGCCTTCACTGCTTTCATTTATATGGCAAATAAATAAAGTGATTTCTAGATCATTTTCTGTGTGTCAGTGCTTTGTTTTTTAACAAATATAAAATCCTAACCTGGAGTTTATTACGGTTTGAGACACACTAAATGACAAGTGGAGCTAAGTTAAATTAATCATCAGACTGATTTATAGCTTTACTAGTACTGGACACTGTTTGGGCTGTGAGAGATTTCGATTTTGGGTCCGGGATATATGATGGATTCTGACTCTATTTTTCCATCTCTCTACTAAGCCAAGATATGACAAGGGCTACTTGCTGTTGCCTCATACTTAACAGGCAAACACCTCTTTCCCATAAAAACTATTCCTTTTAGGTGGCTGGCTAAAGTAATTCATATCTTACTATTCCCAGTTAACTTCTTTTCATGCAAAATAGTTGAAAGTCCTGTTTATCATCACACGCCAACAGTATGAAAACAACAACCTTCCAACATATTGGCTTTATTCAGCACCATCAGATAAAGTACTGATTGGGAAAGGGATGTGTTTACATGAATTTGATCAAGCATAATAACAGTTTCCTCTTCATGAATCATGGAATCTTCCCCGAGCATTGCGCCACACGCCAGACAGTCTTCAATTCTTCACACACAACTGACAGTCACACTTTGATGACATGAGGGCCTACATGTCTGGACAGGTGGGTATAACAGCCACCCATAACTGAATCATGGGTTTCTGAGAAGTGTTAGTGACTTTTGGCGCACCAAAGCATGACATGAGACAATTGATTAGTGTCAATCATAACATGATAACTGTGTATATTTAAAGATGAATCCTCTACATCCACTCATGTTTCAGGGTTGTGCAAACTTCTAGCAATGGTGTAGTCTGACACACGAGAGAGCACTGTACAGCAGCTGTGATTCATCCAAAGTGAATACTGTGCCAGGTCACGTGCAATGTAATGTGTTCACGAGAGTAAGAGGGAAAGTTCAGATCATTCATCACTTGTTTTGCTGCGAGTAACGAACAAATGTTAATTCCATTACATTTTATTTATCGTATCAAATCATAACAAGAGTTATCTCAAGACACTTTACTGAGAGTAGGTCTAGACCACACTCTGTAACTTACAAAGACCCGACAACTCCAGTAATTCCCCCCAAGAGCAAGCATGTAGTGCAAAAGTGGCAAGGAAAAAAATCCCTTTTAGGGAGAAACCTCGGGTGGTGAGGAAAACTTCCTTTTGTGGAGAAACCTGGGACAGACCCAGGCTCATGGTAGGCGGTGTCTGATGGTGCCGGTTTGGGGTGTGTTGAACAGTGGCAATTATAGTCACAATAAAGATAATTGACCTATGACTAGAAATAGTAGTTGTAATAGTTCATGGTGTAGCACTGCAGGGCGTTACAAGATGTAGCAGGACATTGCGGGGCAAGATCACGGTGACAGATGCAACCATGATTTAGGTGCTACCCAAATCCTCTGAAAACTGTGGAGTAAAAAAAACACAAGGACTCTGGGGAATAAGCTCCCCAGAGATGAGTTAGTAACAAGCATTTCTGGGACATGGATGCACACAGATGGAAAGGGAGAGGAGAGAGGGGCTCAGTGTGTTAAAGGAAAGAAGTCCCCCGGCAGTCTAAAACTATAACAGCATAACTATGAGCTGGTCCAAAGCAAACCGGAGCCAGTTCTATAAGGGTTGTTAGATGAATCTGACGAACATGAAGTGAAGCAGAGAAGAGAAGGGGTGCCGTGTCTGCAGAGATACACCCTCCCCCGCCGGGCAGTAGTATGTTTTCATTATTGTGTCATTTTACCCAACAAGTAATTACCCCTCACAAGTCATGACTACTATATTTGTTTAGTTTGCCCCAGAATTTTGAAATTCTATTTAGTGGGTTGTATGAATGATTTAATGATCTTTCAAAACCTCAAACTCCAATCGCCTTCCAAAATTTTGCATTTGCCCCTTATGTAAGAAAAAGGGAAGTGTGTTGTGATCACACACAATAAAATGGAAAATTCTATGTTGTGTAGTTTTAGTGTTATTCATTTATTTGATTAAAGCTGCACTGATACATATTTTAATATCTACAATGGATTGAATGACTACATGAACCCCTAGTGATGAACCCACAAATTATCTAGTTTCCATAGACTGTAAATATTAACAGTCTATACTAACTTCCCATGAATGTACAAAGTGTTTAGCCATTTCCATTGAATTGTTTTTATTTTAAGGCCCACAACTTAACTGTTTTGATTCACTCTCATTAGCTTCTTTCAGCAGCAGATAAACTGAGTATGCGCTGCTTTCCCAGCACTAAATGACAGACACACAAAGTTAACAATCACATGGGGGAACATAATGGACCGTTCAGTGGCTGAAGAGCCAAATATTTACCTCGGGAGTTGGCTCAAAGGAAATGGAGCTTAAGGGAGAATGAATATTGGACTTAGATGTGTCAGGAGAATTTTCACTTGATGTTTGAATAGATAATACTACATTCCCTGAAACATTTTGGGTTGAGGCGATACTGTGTGAGCGTTGTCTTAACAGTTAGTCCCCCAACCAGCCAAAAGAAATCAATAAATGCTCCTTTAACTACAATCCAAAATAAAGTTCTGCTGGGTTGATCAGATTCACTTCAAACTTTTTTGTGAACATACAATAGATGCACTGAAGGGGAAGTACATGTTAAACATTTGCACCACACATATAAATTAGCATGATATTAACATTTGTTTTCCTTCTTCATAGGCTTCACAGTTAAAATCGTTCTTAAAGGCATCATAAATTAGCCCTTTTGCCTTTGATATTATGTTTAGTTACAGTTTTACTTGCAGCTAATTGAATTGATGTCAATTGCATTGTTTTTTTGCATTTTGTTTTGAGATGGCACAACTATTTTTAATACATATCTAATATATTCCTGAAACATTTCTATTGTATTTTCTTTCAACAAACTATAGACGTGTAAAAAATTGAAAAACAATTGAGAACCTCTGGTTCAAATTGTTCATCAGTTAAAGTGCTGCCCCAGGCATCTTAGTCATTCACTGGTAGCATTGTGGAGGAAATTACTACAATAATTGACATTTCATTGTACCAGTATGGGTCTGTTACGTAAAAGTAAAAGTTCCTGTAAATTACTTTCCAAGGGAAGCAACAGTTTTACTGAAACCAACCTAAGACAGTGATGATGCTTTTTAGACGTTACCAGCAGACTCATGGTGACTAACAGGGACGATGTGATGCCATACTGAGGACAGTCCAGACCATTTGACCCCAGAGTATGGTGTAATTTTAGTGGGGCCTTTATTTCAAGCAGATGTTTCCCTCCTGTCCCTGAGGACGAATTTGCTAATGTTGATTCATTGTCTCACATTGTCACCAATAAAATCAAAATAGCTGTACAGATGAATGGAAAACGGTGGGAATTACCCCTGGATTGTGGCTAGGATGGATCAAAACAAAGCGGGAAAAAAAGAGGGGGCGGACATGCAGCGGAGGGATGGATAGTCGAAAAAGGCTATGCGTTGGTCAGGTCATGTGGGATGTGTGCTGGCAACAGGGCAGCGGAGGTGGGTGTCAGAGGATGTGGGTCACTGCCACAGCACCCACCAGTTACCGCAATGAGACCCTCCGTCTTGCCGGGCACTTCCTTTTGAGAATATTCCCGGCATTGCATGTCTGTAATTAAGGGGAAGGAGGTTCAGGCCATTCCTGAGCCCCTTTTGGAGTTTGTAGTGGGTAAAGTACACAGGGGGCTGCTTACATTGCACTTCTTTGACAAATCTGCCTTCTTTCAACAAATTAAAACCAAATGTTGATACAATAATCCAGATTTCAACTAGCGAGTAAAACCTTGTTCTAAAGCGAGAGTTGCAGTGTGGGAAATAGCTCAGAATGGTCATGCTGTGAGGTCATTTGAAATATTCCCAGGAGCCGGGGACTCGGCTGCGATCTGAACAGAGCCACACCGCATTAGTCAACATCGGTGCAGAGGAAGCCGACTGCTTGAACGGGGGCCGCAGGCTTTGCCCCGAAGAAGGCATCTGCTGTTCCTATGACGCTTTTGGTAAACTGTAGAAAGAGACAAAATCCTTATTCTACTGATTATGGATGTGTCACTTCCTTTCATGTGTCCTAATATCTGTCCAACAACTGTGTTGTTGTGGCTTTTACGTCTTTTGTATCCAATAACTTCCACCCTGCTAATAGTGAGTCACACTGGCTTGCAAAATGTCTAACAATTTGGGAATTTTCCTTATCTAACTGACGACATCCTCTGCTCTCACTCTCTCTTCCTGCCAGTTTTTACACAGGCATCAAGTAACCCAACAGAGACCTGTGGAAAAGCAACCAGGCAAAAATGCTTAACTATGGAAAAGAGTGGAAATATTTGTTGGAGTAACCAGAAGACTGACAGTCGGTGGCCAAATATGATGTCAAGGAGCGAGGCAGCCACAGCAGATACAGTCATCTCGCTCCCTCTCTTCAGTCCTCTTCATTATTCATCATAAGTTCTAATCATCAAACACGCTATGCCCTTATTATGATCCCTCGCTTCGAAGCCAGAATCAACACAAGAGGCCACAAAACCCAAAACTCTTGAGATCCTTAGTTTCCTGAGGTGGTGCTGCAGTGGGGAACTTTCCAACAACAGAGCCATCTATTTTTTTGCATGAGTAAGGGATGAGAAACAACTAAAGAATTTGACTATAGCATAATGTTTCTTTCACAGAAGAGCAGAGGGGTTGGGTTGCTCACGCTTGAGGGAATCGCTGCCAGATTGAATCTATTAAGTTTAAGGCGATGATGTCACTTCTCTCCACTACTGTGCTCATACTTCACTCCTACTTTCTTGGTAATTTCATCTGTTACAAACAGTGTTTTAATAGTTACTGAAACTGATTGTGCGTGCGTAATTACTTTCACTGAATTAAAACCACAAAAACTGTGCGGCGTGGGCTGACCATTACTCTGTAGGACCCATGTCAGTATTTTCTCAACTATGACTCATTATTAGCATAAATGTTTAAAGTGGCTGTAATCAATTTTAATCTAAAAAATGTATCAAATTATAATGTGGCAGCAATGTGACAAAAGGTGAGGGATTGCTCATAGTGATGAATTTGCAAAGAATTATTACCTGAATCTGCAGCTTTCCTTGGTTTTACAGAGCTTTAAAGAGCTCATTGTTTAGTTGTCTGTCGGGCACACAACTTTACTGTTTCACTCCCACCGTTTTCAGCTGCTGTTAAAAAACTGCACTGCTACCTGCTCAGCACCAAACAGCAGACATACACAGTTGCCAACAAGTTAGGGAACATTGGGGAGACAGATGGTAGGTAGAGACCAAACACAGAGCTTAAAGAGTGAACATTGGACTTAAATACACTGTGTGAACACGAACAAGACTCCAAATGAATGATGATGTTGCTCTGTAACTGCTAGGTGTGTAAATACACTGTTTGCTAACAAGTTTGCCATATCAACTTAAAATGTGATTATATGTAATTATTATGTTTTACAGCTTGTTTTTGTTGTTGCTAAGTTTTCAGAACAATCCGTTGTTGCAGGTTTAAGGTGTGTATTACATTACAAACAATTGAGGAAATTTAAAAAAGGGCATAACTCTGCAGAAATGTGGGAACTTTGTCCAATTTGTAGTGTCACCACAGGTGTGGTATGATACTGTGTATGGTTACTGTTACTACAGACAGTGTGACCTAAGGTTGGAGTTCAGTTGGAGGTCAGTTAAGAGCCATCACCCTCACAGCTACTAGTTAAACTTATATTAAATAAATTATTAGAGAGACTTGAGAAGATTGATACCGCTTTGATGTCCATGTAATAAATGAAAGCTACCACAAGCTGCCGGTAATCTTTGGTTTGGGGTGGTGGACTATGTCTTGCCTCTGAAGAGTTGCCAAGCAACCAGCACAGCCTCTGGGAAACAGTCTGACACATACCGCCCCCCCTCCCCACACACACCTCAAAAACAAAAAAACAAACAGCAATTAGTTGTTTTTACACTTTGTTTTTTGCACAGATGAAAAACACAAAATGCTTTGTGTTGAAAAGTGAGCTTCAGAGATGCTGGTTGGCATATTTTGTTACGTTTCGACAGAGCTGGGCTAGCTGTTTCCGGGCCTTTGCATCTCTCACTCTTTTGGAGTCTCTGTGCTGTCACTGCAGCCGGGGAAAGACTTTAACAGCACTGTAGCAACCCTTTCCACCTATACTTTCTGACATCACAACCGCACGAAACTTCTGACGGCTTGTTCAAAGGCGCCGTTTCTTAATCCAGGCTGTGTGCTCTTCTCTGTGGAATGAGCTTTTTACTACTTTCACTGTATTTATATATTCAGTATTTATATAGCACCTTGGCATGCTTTATGATAATAATACAAGACATGGGAATTTTACTTCTTACAATTTGGACCAAGAATTTCCAAAATTGTCAAAGTATTTCTTAAACTTTACTGTTAAAGTTCATGCCTTCCAGAAAATTAAACCACCATTACTTTAGCTCCATCATCAGGCCAAAATTACCTCAAGTACACACACACGCACACACACACAGACACACGCACACACACACACACACACACAAACAAATCTACACCCATGAAGTTTTCCATGAATTTCACTGAGCACACCCATGCTCCCCAGAGGATCCATTATTATAATATGGTGATGTTGGAATGGCAAAACCACAAAATAGCTGTCTAATGTATGTTTCTGAATGCAAGCACAAAGATAGTAAGATAAGGAAATACCTCACACACAATTACATAACGTCCAATGTTTTCTAAGTTGATTTCAGGTTTTTTCTTCTTTGCCGATGGTCAAGTGATAAGTTCAGTTGATGTTAGATAAAGCTAAATCTTGTTATAATTGGAGCTTCTAGATGTGGGTGAAGTTCAAGGTTAAAAGTTGAAACGGGAAACACAAATAGAGAAGTGTGTGTGTCTGCGTGCGAGCGTGTGCGTGCTGTATTAAAGGATTTTGTGTGTATCGCACACAGTCATCCACTTCTTCATGCGACGATATTGTGAAAGAAGGTGACGGGATGTGAAAACGTTTGGAGCCCCTGCTCCGCAGGGCTGCTGCAGCTCACTGGCTGAAGCCCCCAGCGGGGGAGGAGTCTGCCGCCAATCTACACTAATAAAACCCGGTTGCTCCTGACGGTAGTGGAAAACAGATTTGGAAGAGGAAGTCTCTGTGTCTGACTGCAGTCTTCAACAGGAATGAACTCCCTCCCATTCCTTGTGCATCTCATATTCTGACCGTCTGTAATTCACTTCAGATTGCAGGGGGAATTTCTGATTGATCTCCTTTAGGCTTGCCGGACTGCTCAGCTGTTCCTTAACGTTTTTTTTTTTTTACCCCCACCTCTTTAAATTTAACAGTTTTCTAAGATGAGTTGGACAGCAAACAGTTTTTTTGTCACTCTGGCCATCCTGTTTCTGTGGCGAGTGGAAGAAATAGCAGAAGCCTGCAGCTGCTCCCCAGTGCATCCTCAGCAGGCGTTTTGCAACTCGGATGTCGGTAAGTTGATTTAGTGAGTAAAATGAATGCATGCAAGGCAGTATTTGGTCAATATATGTTTGAATATAGGTTCCTTTGAGTTATTTGTCACAAATAATCTGTAAATACTTAGAGGGAAACTTCCCCTACTCTTGTGTTTACAATTGCAGGGGGAGGAGGATTGAGAGACAGAAAATTCCATATGGAATTTTCTGTCTCTCAGTCTTTCTTTCCACTGCCCTCCTGTCTTTTTCTTCTTTCTCTCTCTAATCATCTGTTGAAATTCTCTTAGTCTTGATACTGACTTGAAATGTAGCATACTTAATCTCATTTGTAATGATGGAATGTAACCAAATACATTCACTCAAATACTGGATTTAAGTACTAATTCAAGATACTTTACTTGATGTCATTTTGTATTCTACTTCACAACAGTACATCTTGGGGACAAATATTGTACTTTTTACTTAATTACATTTATCTGAAAGCTTTAGTTACTGTTTAGATTACAATTTATCACACCCTTTAGTCCAGTTAAAACCTTGCGCCCCCAGTGTTGATTTTGAATGTTTGTGATAAAGAAGCTGAAGAAGAAGGAAATGTTCCTTTATGTGTTGAGAAAATTCTCCTTCTTCTTAAGCTAAATAAACTATTTATAAATCTTCCTGGATCAGCTGGAAAATGTTATCATCACAAAGCTGAAACAGGGCTGTTTTTCTTTATTTTATTTTTTTTGAGATATATTCGCACAGGGCAACATATGAGGATATTACAGAATATGATGCATTGCTTTAGATAAAGCTACCCAACAGTATATAAAGTAGTTTGAAGCAGCACAACCTTAAACATCGGCAATAAAATGCAACATCATATGTATTAGTAAAACAAAATTTCAAAAAAATTCTTAGATTTCTTACATAAGCACTTGTTCTGGACAGCTGCCTGTTATTGAGGCGGATCAGAGTAACTGTGTGGAGTGTATGTTTCAGAGAAGAAGACAGCACAGACCTAATAGTATCTCATCCTGGTGAGTAAACTATGGATCATGTAGCCTAATGCTCATCGGGATGATGCAAAAAAAAAAGACTGCTGCCATCCTCGACTCAGTGGTTGAGAAGTTTTTGTTGCACTTCCTTAATGACTACTAAATGGCTATTTAATGTGCTCTTTCGCAAAGGTCATGTGGATCCTTTCCCTCTTATTTTTCACCTATTACAAAACACTGCTTGTTGCTGCCTTCACAGGCCTTAAGCTAACGGGAGTCTCCACAGTGAGCAGCTTGTGTAGCTATTTAAATTGGTGGTTTGCTGAGGGTCTTTTTTCTTGCTTGTGAGCTGGCTGAGCGTGTGTGGTATGTATACAGAAGCTGACTTATTCAAAGGTTTCTCTTGACCATTGGATTCCATGGCTCTGGAGGGTGAAGAAACCACATTATCCTGCTGAAGAGTTTACTGTAAAGGAAAGTCTTGATTTTTCTGCAGTTCCTTTTACCCTTTTCGTTGAGATAATTTAAAAAGTTGCCACTTCTCAAATGCAGCCAAGTAGCTCATGGAAGACACTTAGAGAGAGTGAAGAAAGTTAGCTTAGCTTAGGTTTAACTACTATTTGTTACAAATACAACAGTATCAAATGGGATAGGATAAAGGGCACCACCATTACTACTACTACTACTACTACGACTTATAATAATGATAATAGTAGTAGTAGTAGTAGTAGTAGTAGTAGTAATAAAAATAATGATAAAAGTCTTACTTTTGTATTGAAACAGCTGATGACATGATATATATTTTTGTTTTTCTTGAACATTATAGCAAAAACCCTAAATCAAACCTCTTATTTTGACACAATGGGACAATGTCTTACCTTTGGCATGATAATAATATTTTTCTCATGCTCGGGTTGTTTTCCTTTCTCCACAGTACTAAGACAGACCTTTTAAATTCCTTTCTAGATGCAGGCTTTTAATTCTTTGGTCAGGTAGAGGGCATAGGGATTCATCTGGGGAGTGATTTAAACCTAAGGTGCTGATTGAGACTAGTTATTTTCATCAGTAAGGTCAATTCATAACAAGACTTTAACCCCCCTGCTCCTGCTTCAGCACCATGGATAGACCCTCCTACCTAACATAAACCACCACTACCACCACTGGCCAAATGGTTGTTGATGCCAAAACTAGTTAATTTGGGAAGTTATTGGCATGCAAAGTCACACATATGTAGAAAATATTTGGGTTGCCAACTTTGCAAAATTATAAGTGGCTGCGTTGAGCTGGCACATGAAAGTCATTATCGACCATAGCTCTGCGTTTACACCGCAGGCAGCCCCTTCTAACTTCTGGTCTATTAATCTGTAGACAATAATTTGTATGGTGTTTGCATGCTGTTAATGCACAATAAGAGATTGCCTTGAGGAATCCCTACTTACTGTAAGAATGTTTACTGAAGTGAAAGTACTTACTACTACTAGTACGTAGAGTGAGTGCCTAGGAGTCTACGGAAAATTACTCAAAAACATGAGTAGCTTGAAAACTTAGTGTTACAAGTGAAACTCTGAAAAATAAGGAAGAAGAGTCAGTCAAAGTCAGCAGAAATTGCAATTGCAATGTCAGCTTTAAAGATGATATTTTTCGTAAAGTATAGTTGTGGGAGACAAGTTATGATACAGTAATGGAGGCAAAAGTACCAATCATAATGTAAAGTATAAGTAGATTGCAGTGTATAACCTTTCATTTAAAAGTATGATCAAAACAAAGTAACTGGTTAGTTTCCACCTCTGCCCCTAGTTGACCTCAGCTTACTGTATTTTAATAAAGCCTGGCCTATTTCTCTCTTCATATACTGGAGTAGACAAAATATCAGCTATAGTTACAAACAGGTACAGTAGTTCCATATGTCTTGTCAAGACAGAGCAAGAAAAAAAAAGCTTTCCACATAAATGGAAATCAATGCCTTGGGTTCTTGGCTTAGGCAAATGAATCCATGGGCGGTCATATGCTGCACTCATTATGTATTTGCACTTTATTTCACAATTCTCTGTGATTCTAGAGTGTACCACTTTTGTGAACAAGGAAAGCAAATCGTTTGAGTATATGAAAGAGAGCCAGCTTTCTAACACGACTTCTGGTACAATCACAGCCCTGCGCTGCAAACAGAGTTGCCATTAAAACCAGACTGAATGTGTGCATCAATCTGTCCGGCAAGTTCATTTAATGTGCTCTTTGATTCATAATTTTATGCAGAGAAACTCACCTGTTGGGATTTGGGCAGAGAAAGAGTAAACATTCAAAAGTCAAGTAAAAAGTAAAAATGTGATGCCAGAAAGACAAACTATTACAGCACTGATGGAATGAGGATTTAAACAAATTTCATTTTTAAGTATAGTAAATAAAAAGACAATGGTGTGTAAGCCCATGTATGCTTGGAGAGTGTTACCACAGGAGTCAGTTTGAATTTGTAGTTTAGTTTTTTCTTGTTCAAAGTCTTTCCACTTTGTGGCTTGTGGGAAATGGATGTACAGGCCCTGCAATTACATGACATGCATTTGTTTTCTTCTCTTTTTCTCTTTGTTTTCTAAAGCACTCCCATGACCACACTACTTTATACAAAATGATGTGTTTATTGTTTGCGTTACCAGAAAATTAGATGGTTCCCTTAGTCGCCAGCTTTTTGAAACTTATGATTTTATCAAAGGGCTTGGTCAGCCTGTTCCAGAAAACATCTTCATGCCCTGTGAGAATTAGATATCCACTGTAAATCAGTACAGGACATTACGTCTTAATAAGGAAATTAGGAATAGGCATCAGAGCTTGTTTTGGATTTTTTGTATTGGTTATGACTTAACCCTTATGTTGTCCTTGGGTCCATTTTGACCCGTTTTCAGTTTTTTTTTTCTTTCGTCACAAAAATTGGGTTAACATAAAGCGCTGAAAATGTCAACATTAAAAAATATCAAAAAACTTGGGGAAAAAACACCCAAATAAAAGAACCCACTGGCATTGAAAAAGTGACAAAAATGTTTTTTTTTTCATGGTTGACGGGAAGACAACACAAGGGTTAAAGAACTGGAATGTGGATTTTATTCAATATTGAATGGAAGAAAATATCTTTTTAGAATTAGTCTATTTTAAGCATGCTGCATGGAATTTAAAGAGCTTACCCTCTCAAAATTGTGTTTTTTTGTTTTTTACATATTGTGCATATTGTCACCTGCCCTACTTTACACTAGTAGAAGGAGACGTGGTCTGGGTGTTATTCTGCACACTCAGGTAAAGGAGATTACCACTAATCCCCTTTGTAGCCAAAGAAGTTGGAGAGTTGGTTTTTGCTACTCGATCAAAGTGTTGTTTGTGATTTTTAAACTATCTTCATTGTTGTAGAGAATCACTCGGTGCAGTTTGTCGTTCTAAATCATGCCTGCAGTGTACAGCTTGTTTTCCAGTATATCTGCTACTTCACAGCAGCCCTGCAGCATACAGAAACAACACACAGCTTGCATACTCAGTATTTTGCAAATTTTCCTGGCTTCAAGCTAAATCCTCCGCCTCTTGGTTGTGCTCTTTACCTCCTTTTTCTTCCAGTCAACTTGTATGTTTTTGATAGTATTGCTTTGAAGGGCTGTCTTCTGCCTGTACACATACATAAGACACAGGCTACCTCTGCAATGGGACTGCTATTCCTGTCCTGTTCTCTCCTCTGTTCCCCTGCTCTTTAAGGGTTGACTCTTTAGACCCTTAAAAGGAGATATTCTCTAAGCCTCTATTGTCATCGAATTAGGGCACATGGCCCGAAGCTTCATACCTTCGTCATATTAAAAACAAATGAAAAGGCTTAAACGTATTTGGTAAGGAAGTGGGCTGGTGATGGTCTGAGGCACTCAGAAGCCGCCACCTAGAGAGAGAGCAAGGACTTGAACTCTGACTTCAGAGAGAACATTAACACTAACTCTGTCGCTAGTCTCCTCCACTTAACAGCTTGATTTTGATATGATTTTGTAAGTGTAGTAGTCATTTGAATGTGCCGTAATCCATGCATGATGCCAGTAATCCACAGGTATATAGCTATGACTGGCTTATAAATAATAATAAACTCTACGTCAGTACTTGGATTCACATGACAGAGGCAGTGATTGTGAAACATGTAAGTCATCATTTTTTGTTGAGTACTCACAATTTGAGTTTGGGCTTATCTGTGTGGCTCTGATGAAATTTTTCCA
This sequence comes from Etheostoma spectabile, assembly GCF_008692095.1. Taxonomy (NCBI): domain Eukaryota; kingdom Metazoa; phylum Chordata; class Actinopteri; order Perciformes; family Percidae; genus Etheostoma; species Etheostoma spectabile. Next base: position 6,926,057 of record NC_045751.1, on the reverse strand, counting down.
CTCAAACTGTTAACGTTTTCCCCGTCGAGAGAGAGAGAGAGAGAGAGAGAGAGAGAGAACCTCTATTGAGACAGAGAGACAGACCGGCATAGAGACCCGGGGGGAGGGGGGGAGCATTCGAGTTCAGCTTTTCAGAGATTGCTGACTGGCTTCCTCCTGTGTTGGCCCAGGAGCCTGGGAGCAGGCAGCACACATTCCTCCCTCTGATTGCAGCTGATGAAACACTCATGTTGCCTCTGTCTTCCCAGCACCTGGCACATGCAAACGCCTCAGATCCAAGCCACAGCAATGTGTTGTGGCCGACTCCAGTATACCAAACCTGGGCTAGGCTTAGATCAGATACAGACAGCTCCAGATCCTGTTCACTTTTAACATCACAAAAGTGTTGGAATTTGTAACTTTGCCTTTTAAACAGAATGTTTGTAAATGTGGGTTGTTTTTTTCTCTTTCCAGTTATCAGGGCAAAGGTAGTTGGTGTGCAGTTGGTTGATGTTGGCAATGACATCTATGGAAACCCCATCCAGCGTATCAAGTATGACATCAAACAAATCAAGGTGTGTGGGATAAAGCTATCGTTTTCATGTTTGGGTATACAATTAATTCCCGATATGAATATAAATGTTCTTTTCTTTGTTTGAATTGTCAGATGTTCAAAGGCACCACCAATGTTATCGATGCTATCTACACTGCTCCCAGCTCTGCGGTGTGTGGAGTGACATTGGAGAATAATGGCAAGGAGTATCTTATCACAGGTACAACTTTGACCACTTTACAAATCACACATTATAAAAAACACAACAAATTAAATTAGTTTTCATGTCATTTAATGCACTTTCCTTTCTCTACAGGCAAACTGGAGGCTGACGGGACAATGCATATCACACTGTGTGACTTCATTGAGCCCTGGGAGGCCATGAGTGCCACCCAGAAGAAGAGCCTGACTCAGCGCTATGAAATGGGCTGTGATTGCAAGGTAGAAAAGTTAATGCATACACAATAGTTAAAGTAGAATTATCCGCTGTTGAAGTACCAAAAACAAAAATAATCTTGAAAATTGCATTGTTTGTTGTAAATTTAATCCCCAACTGGTTCTCTTCTCCTAACCTAAGATCACCCGCTGCACCTCCATACCCTGCATGATCAGCGGCCCGGCAGAGTGCCTGTGGACTGACTGGGTGATTGAGAAGACAGTCAATGGAGGACAGGCCAAAGACTTTGCTTGTATCAAGAGGAGTGATGACTCTTGTGCCTGGTACAGAGGGGCAGCACAACCTAAAAGGGATTTCCTGGACATCGAAGACCCTTAACTCCACCACTGTCCAGTAGTCTGAGGATGTCTTAGATACTAAGATACAAATACCAAAAATACAAAGAAATAAACAAGTCAAATTCTTATTTTGTATTAGCCATAATGTGTGTGCCCTGTGGTGAGATTGTTTTTATTTGCAGGATTTACTATGTTTTTTTTTAATCAAGCACTTTTAGACACTTCCACCCCTAAATCCAAAGCACTTCCTCATAAACCACTTCTCTCAGCTATTAATTTACCTTTTGAACCAAAGGTATTGTTTAGAGTGAACTATAATTCTATAATGCAAGACATACACAAATATAACTCAAAGTGTAACAATTCTGTGAATCTGTGTGTTCATGAATAACATTAGCTGGCAATCGGGGCCTTGATTTGTGACAGCAGAGCTACCCGGGAACTGGTGGCACCTGTTGCCCGTCCTGCATAAGATTATTTCTTGTGCTAAGCATGCAAAACTCTTCCCCTCTGTTTTTTTTTAAAGGTGTGGCAAACCTGTTTCACTAAAGCACAATCAGTGCTTTTGCTATTTGTTTTCTTTAAAAAATTCCCGAATAGACAAGAAAGCACTTTGAACACAATTGTCACAGCAGTCATATTTTGTCTCCTATGAAAAATGTCTGAAAAAAGGATTGAATCCTCCATTTTTGTATTTTTTTTATATTACTGCTCTTCTCTTTATAATGCTTAAGTGTCAGAACATATTTTATTTAAGGTTATATGATCCACCATATTCTATTGAACATTTTTTTGTGACTATAGTGACAACATTGGTATTGTATAAAGAGAAGACCAACTATTTGAACAGTTTTATAAAAATACACACAATTTATGTTCAGGTCAAATTGTAAGCCTAAATGTTAACTGTCAGACTGGCTCGACCTTTAGGACAGTGGGTTAAAGAACATATTGTAACCAATCATCCATTTACGCTACATGCAGAGCCTTTGATATGATATATGACTTAAATAATTAATATGAGAGTGTAAAAAGATTCCTTATTTGAAACTGTAGTCAAGTATGATGTCTTGTGCTGGTTTCACATGAGACTTTTGAGATGATTTTGCATGCCATGTCCAGCTGAAACAATACTGTACATTTGACTATTATATTAAATGCCAAACCCTGTTTTGATGTTTTGTTCTGGTTATTTTCAAGTCGATATTTGCAAATTAACAAAACTCCAGCATTTCGTTTTTATCACTAATTCCAAAGGATTTCAATTCATCAAAGAATCAGAATGGCTTTATTTGCTAGTTGTGTACTTATTATACACCAATTTTGCTTTTAAGTGACAAAACCAGACTCATAGTAGGCCTACTAGGCCTACTTTTGTTCAAGGGATACTGTCATACTGCAGGCAACAGCAAAAACAAAACTTAAGTATAAATTTCAAATTATTGAATCAATGGGCTATTTAATAGACTTAAGACATTGATATTACCCCGATATTATCCTAACTGCTTTGCCACACTTCAACGGCAGTCTGCTGCCACTTAGTGGAGAAAACAGCATGCAACATTCCCAGACCTAGTACGAGCCTGTCCATGTGCTAAAATGTGTCAAAATTATACTCTCAGGAGTTCACTAGGCCGTTATTAAATCTAGATAGTTATTGTAATCTGGTAAAGGTTTAAATTCACCTGCAATCTTTTATTTGATTCTACTGTAAGAGGAGGATTTCTGTGCTATACTAGTTTTAGTTCACTCTAGTCTACATAAATCTCCGGGCATTTTACGATAATCAAATATTTGGTAAAATGGGAAAATTGACACGAGAGAACTGCCATTTAATTTCCCGAGGGAGTTTCATGTGAGCGAGAGAAACTTCGCTTCAGCACACTGATGCAAGCCTAACATAACTACAGCATACAATCGAGGATTTATCGGCGCCCTTAGCTGTTACATTACAAATTGTTAACAATGTATCGCGCCGATAGCATCAATGGTAAACAGCGCTGGCTGGAAGTCACGTGCGGTTCACTCCCGACAGCGTTAGTTTAAACGTAGATTGGCTGAACCTTTCAGTTACAGTGTGCCCTGATCTCCGATTGGCCTTTCATCATTGTCAATCATTGTTGTTGCCGCCCTTTGATAATGCAGCATGGGCGAAAATACCAGACCCAAGAGCTACAGCTGAGTAAGCGGACCCCTCTACTGTAAACGTTTTTGGGCAATTGAAGGAAAGGTGAGCGAACAAACGCCTTTTGGACGTTAACATATGTATCCAGCATGATGTAACTTTAGTTAAAAAACAGTCAGGATGTGGCGGCTAGGGATTGTTAGCCACCTGGACGCCGAGATGCTAACCCACATTGCAACACTGAGGGAGGCTAGAGGCTCTCGCCACGTTAAGTTAGCTCGCTGGCTAATTTGCTGCTGCTGCTGCTGTCAAGCTTAAAAAGACAGCAACAATACAGCGGACAACAGGACATGACCATTAATTAAACATAGAAGGACAGAGATACATATCGAGGTAATGACGACGTTTTGTCTTCAAGCTTGAGACAGTTCAGGTCGACATTAACGTTAGCAGTGGTCGATGTTAGCAACATAGCATTGAAGCTATGACGAGTGGCCCTAAGAGTAGACTCTAGCTGGTGTACAGAGGCTGCCCGGTTAGTGGAGTCGATAACGATAATGACGAACCAGGAAACTGAAAAACCGTAAAATCAGGTAACTAAGTAGTTGTTTAATCAGACAATAAGAATGAAATAAATTGACAGCAATTGCTGTGCTGCCTTCAGGTGCTACCTATACAGTCCATCGTTCGCCTTTTAGTCTACGACTGAGTGATCTTAGGTGCCTATTGGTTGTTATTTGATTTGGTTGCTGTCGTTGTCATTTAAACATTAACTGGCCCAGCCGATTTATTTGTATCAACATACTTGCGTTAGTAAAATAATTTGCCAAAAATAAAATAATTTTGTCTCTCATTTAGGATGATAGCCTGAGGAAGTGTTACAGATTAATCGGTTCTCAAAATAGTTCAACTATTTTACTGGTAGCGGTTGTCTCCCATATGTTGACACATTGCTTGTGTTTCTCTACTCCTGTTGTTGCTGAAACACAGCATTTACTAAATAACTTCTAATTAGTCTTTTTTTCTAGTCACACAACTATATGGGCTTGAAATTACTGGAGGAAACAAGTCTTAAAAAATAGAAAACAATCTTGGATATTCACCGACTTTTTTTGGATGGGCCACTTAAATATATTGTATCAATCGGAAAACATAGACGCACTGTATTGGGTCTAATATGACATTCTAATGCATCTTTATACTTGTGAATATTATCTATACTTTGCCAGACACCTAGGAAAATGGTTTGGTTTTCTTGCTGATATTTGGCCTGTGATTAAATCGTTGAATGTATTTCTACAAGTTGAAGAAAACATTGACACGGCACCTCCACTGATGCATCTATGCATGTTAGTGTGAGGAATACCTGCAAGATATAAGACAAGCTGATTATACTAATTTCCTCAGTGGTGGTATTCAATCATGGACAGAAGAGGCAGTTTTAAGTCCAGCCACTGGCTTGCTAGACAAAAATGATCCAACAGAAGGTGCGGAGCTAGGTGTAATGTAAATAGAAATGTTTTAACCATCCACATCTGAAGGTGATATCTTTCGTAATTTGCGATGCATGATTCTGCTCTCAAGATCTCAAACCAGGCAGCGACTAGTCGTCTCATGTTACCTGATGTAATTTCATACTGTATGTAAGCTGGAGTTGACAGTTGAGCATTACAAGACCATATACTCTATCTATGCATGGATATTGGCACGTGTATCCTCATCTAATATCCATGCATATATCACTCTTTGTGAATGGCTCATATCACCTTACAGCATCAGAAAAATCAGAACTACCCCTTTTTTAATGACATTCCAAATGCAAACCTTTACATCAGATAAAATGACTAGTAGTAGTCTACCCTCTAGAATTTTGATGAAACACCTGGGTTGTGGTCAGTGTAACAATGTTGCTCCTGCAGTTATCTGCGTCCCTGTGTGCCGTTTTGTTTTACAGTCGTGTCAGTGAAGGTCAGCTTGCCCTTGTGCATTCAATGCATGTTCCTTCCCTCTGCACGACGTCACTGCCCTCTCTGATGAACATCACTCTCATGGTGCTCCATGCCTCTGGCGTTTTAGTGTCGTACTATTACCAGTACATCTACATGATGTAAGGTTTTAATTTTAGGAAGGTTTGTTGTGTTTGTGGCACCTCAGCTACATCCTGAATAAAGTGAGGCAATAGGAGACTGAATGATTTGTTCACTCACTCTTTGGTCATTATTGAACACGTTTTGCCAGCCTGCTGCCTTTTGTAGAAAATAACACGTCAGAAGTTATTCACTGGGCTGACACTGGCAGACGATTGTTGTTATCTACACTGTAATGGTCTTTTTTTGGTGCACTCAGCTATACTGTATTTAAAGGGATGGCAGACAGCCAATGTTTTAATTTGATGATATACAGCTTTATTGAAGAAACATGCTAATTGGTGGAAGATAACAATACAAACGTTGATGCAGGCAAAATAAATGATAAGAATTTGACCTGGCAGTTAACATCATCTCTAAATGATCGTCCTCTCTTTATCCCATACACTCTTCACCACCCGATGTTACAAACGTCTGCTGTCTTGCATAACTGTGGGGACAGCTGCCAAGACTCAGCTGGCTCCTCGGATGCATTCAGTCCTTATATCTCTTGTGGAGCCATGTCAGGATACGTGGCCTGGGAAGGGTGTTATTGGGCAGTTAAGTGATTATCTGAGAGATAAATTTAACATTTATTGGATCAACTGAAGGTTTGATTTTGGTTCTTTTTAGCTCAGAGGACCATTAACGCTGCCATAGTAAGTTTAAAATCCCCACACATTAACCATGTAATAGAAAAAGATAGTCAAGGTACTGTGAGGTGCTTTTGAATAGGGTGGGGACCTAATGAGGTGACATGTCCTTTTTTGGGGGGGAAAGGAGTGCCATTTCATGGCTTCATGTGGGCAAAGTGAAATGAACAATTTGTGACACTGACAATCCAACTTTTCCTGCAGTGATGTTCCAACAATGCCGATAGTGGATAAACTCAAGGAGGCATTAAAACCTGGTCGGAAGGAGACGGGTGATGAGGGTGACCTCAACAAACTGTTGGCCTCTTCAGCCAAGAAGGTCCTCTTGCAGAAGATAGAGTTTGAGCCTGCCAGCAAGGGTTTCTCCTATCAACTGGACAGCCTGAAGAACAAGTATGTGATACTCAATCCCCGGAATGAGGGCGCTACGGGCCAGAAGGCCACAGAGCCTGCCCAAATAAAGAGGCAAGGTAAGCTCTCAATTTGAACTGAACATTTTGCTAGTTTTCATATTCACATTTTTTCCATTGGTACTAGCCATTAAAGCTCAGTTTCTGTATTGCAGTTGTAATAACATCATATATTTGACTGCACTCCTCTTTCAGTCTCAGAGAATGTTGTTGGGGGTCAGAGCGATGGGATTCCTTCCCCACAGAAGATGCTCTTTCCAGGCAACAAGCTTACCCTTAAATGGGAGCGTGTGTACAGGGTGGGAGCCGGTCTCCACAACTTAGGGAACACCTGCTTCCTCAACTCCACAGTGCAGTGTCTCACCTACACCCCGCCTCTTGCCAACTACTTACTCTCAAAGGAGCACAGCCGTGCCTGTGAGTATTTCAATCATGCTCTTTAATACTGCCAGCATTTACACTCTCTCGCATTTATTCTCTTATATTTACCTCCACATAGTTTTGGAAATTACTTTAACTCTGCTACTTGTGCAGACACATTTGGCTGAATGTCACTGTGGAATGCAAGCTAAAGCAGCTGAAGAAGAAAAACAAAAAACGCTACCAAGTTTTATTCAGGCTCTGAAACATTTAGCAGTCTCTGATTTCCTGACAAAAAAGAAAACAATGAAACGCTGATCTCAAAGTTTAAGTGCTGTAAGTTAAATTGTAAAATAGTAAGCATCCTAAACAGTACTTTGGTCCAGACCAGTGGAACCAAGACGTAGATTGTGGTATTACAGGTGACAAAGGCGCTGAGATGCCATGGTTAAGACTGTAAAACTGCACAATTTAATTTGCCCATATTTGTTATGAGGGACAACTTGCCTGATAAAGGCTACACAACCATTGCATTGTCAGAAACAAACTGTATGTAGGGCTCATCATTTTTATTCATTAGCCAAGCTCACTAAAAAATGGATTTAAAAGATCGGTTTGAACTGATTGTCACCCAACGTTTAAGTAAATGTAGTAAAGGTAAAGTAAGTCCTTCAAATTGATTGGAAAAAATCTCCCAAATTGTATTTTTTTTTTATTTGATTTGATTTACACTTACAAATACAATTCTGAATATTTTTTTGGAAAACATGAAATCAGAAAAGGATCAGCATGTTGCTTGTTTTACTATGCTTTTAAGAAGTATTTCTGTGAATACCATCACCGTATTTCTGACATTGATCTTTAATCCAATATGTTTTTACTCTGTTCAATGTGAGTTTTGTTACTTACTGTATGAAGGAGCCACATCAAAGACCACTGTGATAACCATTGTGTTGTGATGAACAGTAAGAGTTTTACATTAGATAATGTTTCGTTATTTCGCATTCGTTATGAACAATAATCTGAACCTGATTACTGTCGCAATGACACATTTCTGTACTCTACGTTTGTTAGTGTCTCTAATTTTTGTTGTTCTGTGTTTCAGGTCACCAGTCAGGCTTTTGTATGATCTGTATAATGCAGAACCATATCATCCAAGCCTTTGCCAACACAGGCAATGCCATCAAGCCTGTCTCCTTCATCAGAGATCTGAAAAGTAAGACCACCAGCTTCCTTCAACATGGTGGGAATGTGTCTGAGCCTTTGTGCTCGCTAGTTTCAGTGTAGGTTGTGTCAGTTGTCAGAGGCACCTGATCTTTGGATAAATAGAAGCGTGATGACGCAACACTGGCCAAAGTGTCCCATGTGACAACAGCTTAAAACTGCAGTGTAAAATGGAGCGATGAGACTACAGTCTGTGAATGAACACCATGTAGAGAGTAGAGATGAGGTACTGTGCTGTAGTCTCACAGAAGGTCCCCACCCCCACCCCACCTGCCTGCTACTTATGTGCTGCTGCAATTATGTCTCCTCGTCCTGCACCTTTTTATCTATCGCTCCCTCCCCCCTTCACGCCCCTCCTTCCCCAATGCCCTCTCTGTCTCCTTGTGACTGCGGGCTGAGAAAAGCAGCTTAAGCACAAAAATGTACACTCTACCTTTTCCCCGTCTTTTCAACCAGGACTTGGAGATATACTGCATGTGTTTCTATGGTTTTCCTTTAAATTCATCTTGCTGATGGCCACCCCCACAGTTAGAAATGTCCTTCCACAGCTAGAACAATATAAATGCATACAATGAAAATGAAACATCCCTGTTGGGTTGAAATTAAGGATTATTTTCATTGTTGATTAGTCGGTCAACTACTTTCTCAATGAATTGATTAGTTGTTTAGTCTATAAAATGTCAGAAAATCGGGGAAAAGTTCAATCAGTGTTTACTAAGGCCCAAGATGACACCCTGCGTTATGTCCTCAAATAAAAGATAGTTTATATCGGTTTACTGTCAGAGTATTAACAAAACTAGGAAATATTCACATTTAACAAGCTGGAATCATCTGTGCCTCTTTTTTAAATCAAGTGCAATGTCAACACACAAAAGTTGGAAGAGCTTTCTCCAAACAAATTCACAACCACCGAATCATATAACCACAGATCATATCTTCAGGATGTTGTCTCCCCCTTTTCTAAAAAGTGCCCTGAACAGGTCATTAGAGTATGGTGTCTTATTTCTCTTTCCCACTACGAGGTGACTCATTGTCATTAATGTGCAGGGCTGGGAATGTGGCGATGACCACATATTTCTACCAGCTTACACGTTTCCATTAGCAAATAGCGGTAGAGGCATAGGGTTTAGAACTACATTATTTCTAATATGACCCTTTTAAGATGAAACATCAGTCTGTTGAAGTCAGTAAGCTGCTTATTAGGTCATGGCCTTTGAGCTGCAGAACTAACTCAAAGTACCCAGTAAAGTAAGTAATTTTGAAATATACTGTAAATTATCTTCAGTGATTTCTTTGCATGTGCCTAACTGCCATGTGTAATTCTTGAATAGTTAAAACCCTATTCTAACCTCCTACTCTATAATACTTTGAATGCTTTTAGAAATAAAGACCGTCGTTGCCATAGATGTTTAAAGAACACACTTCTTTGTACCCTTTTGCATCCTTTAATTCTTGATTATGATATGAATTAGAACACTTGTGTGGGCTTTCATGCAATGAACATTCTGTCCAACACACAGGCTCAACCTTTTTTTTTTTTTTTAAACTTAAAGCAATCGTCATAACTTGCCTTTTTTTATATATACATATATATATATATATATATATATATATATATATATATATATATATATAGCAACATCTATTCTGAACTGTTTCAGTAAGTGGTGTGGCTAAATCATGAATAATTGTCATATGCACTTCATTTTGTTAATGCACTCAAGGTGGAAACATTCAGGTTGCACAAAGCTTACAGACTCTTTTGTCTCCCACAGAAATTGCCAGGCATTTTCGCTTTGGAAGCCAAGAGGACGCCCATGAGTTTCTGCGGTACACCATCGATGCTATGCAGAAAGCTTGTCTCAATGGCTACCCAAAGTAAGGCTTTATTGTTGTTGTTTCTTAAACGTTTTAAACAGATGAGTATAAAATTAAAAACTGCCCAGTTTTACGGGGCCCCACATGGAGCCAGACCTGGGAGGGAAGCTCGCTGGTAACCGTTGGCCTGGGCGTTGTACTGTGATGCGGGCATTGTACTGGGCCGTTGTCGAGAGCTGAGCCCGAAGGCAAAGCTTTTGATTGACCAGTCGAACCAACCCTATGATTATAAGCTTTGTAGGGGTGGGAAAAAATTGATTCTTCGATGCATTGCGATTCTCTCTAGAATGATTCAATGCTCGATTCAGATAAGTTAATAATGGATAATTAATTTGATTAATTTTTTTTAAATGTGATGATTTTTATTTAAAAGTTACTGTCTCCAGTCATGTACAAATTAGAAAACAAAGTGACTGAAAGAGGATGGGATAATGGATAACAACTTAGTTCAGGCAAGAGTGCAGAAAAAACACACAAATGGCCAAAAGAACAAAAAAGTTTTTCTATATATATATATATATATACATACATACATACATACATACATACATACATACATACATACATACATACATACATACACAAATAACATAATTAGGCAAAACACATTAAAAGGCTGTTCATCTACTTTATCATATTACATCTGACTACCTCATCTTTCATGTTATCCACCTTTAAACATGACTGAGCCTCTGATGTAGAAGATTACTAAGAGAAGGTGATTTTAACAAGCATGTTTAAGGCTTAAGCATGGAGTGACTACAAAATAAAAACCTCAGTAGACAAAACATTTTGTTACAAGTTGTGTGTGACAAATACTGCATATGTCGCTGGAGCTCAGGAGTGGCAATAAGTGGATGGATGCCTGGTTTTATATGAATGTTGTTTTGATGATTTCCCCCCCCCCTTATCTGTAGGCTTGACAGGCAGACCCAGGCCACAACTCTGGTTCACCAGATCTTTGGAGGTTACCTCAGGTCAAGAGGTATTGACTTTCTTTTCACATACAGAAATGTAGAAAAAAAAATTGGCTCCAGAGCTGTGCACTTTTATGAATTTCCACATTTGTGGCTTTTAGTATTACGCTATTGATCCATTACCCAGCAGACTAGACTAATGTCTGTGTCAGCAAAATATAAATTGCCAAAACAGCTTGATATAGTTCAATACTCTTTACGCTGCATTCACACATGCCGTTTTTAAGATGCAGCATTAAAAATATTTTTTGCAGGTGACAGTTTGGTCTAGTATTGAAAAATTATGGTCTGAATGTAAATATTTAGAAGAGTGCTACATTTACAGTAATTTCCCCTTAGTGTTTGAAAGTCAGTTATGTTCTTGCTAATCTTCTGTTCACAGGAAGTGGAACAGAGGCTTGCGTGAATCATTCCAGTGATCACTGATCACCTTGTTAAATTAACAGATAGTATTTCTTAAAGGTCCCATGACATACTGATTTTTGGATGCTTTTATATAGACCTTAGTGGTCCCCTAATACTGTATTTGAAGTCTCTTTCCCAAAATTCAGCCTTGGTGCAGAATTACAGCCACTAGAGCCAGTCCCACAATGAGGATTCCTTAGTCTGTGCCATTTCTGTGTCTGTAGCTTTGAATGCTATTAAGGAGAGAGGGAGATCAAGGTGGAGGGTGGGGGTGTGGCCTTGACCAACTGCCACTTTGCTCATTTGTTAATTAATTAATGTTAAAAAACCTCAAAATGAATTTTTCATGCCATGGGACCTTTTTAAAAAAAAAAAATTTAAAACATAAAAACATAAGTGATTCACGCTTTTTTTCAAATTCTGTCTTTCAGTGAAATGCTCTATTTGTAAAAGTGTGTCAGACACATATGACCCTTACCTTGACATCGCTTTGGAGATTCGGGTATGTTGCACAAGATGTCAAAATAACCTTTATTTCCATGGAAATATTAAATCAATATTTTCAAAAACTTTCCTCAGCAACACCACATTTCTGTTTTTGTCTGTCAGCAAGCGGGTAACATTGTGCGAGCCCTGGAACTGTTTGTTAAACCAGATGTACTAAGTGGAGAGAATGCCTACATGTGTGCCAAGTAAGTGCACAATTTTACATCTGCAGGGCATCAAAAAAAATGTTGCGTGTTTATTCTTTACATTGAACATCTTTTTTCTAACAAGACTTTTCTTTTTTTCTCTCCAGGTGCAAAAAGAAAGTGCCAGCAACCAAGCGCTTCACAGTCCATAGAACATCTAATGTACTGACCCTTTCACTGAAGAGGTTTGCCAACTTTAGCGGAGGAAAAATAACAAAGGTTAACAAGGAATTCTCTCACTATTGGCTGTTTTGAAAGAGCTGTCTAATTTCTCAGTGATCTCATATTTCTGTCTGTCGTTTTCTTTTTTTCAGGATGTTGGTTACCCAGAATTTCTGAACATCCGCCCCTACATGTCTCAGAGCTCAGGTGATCCTGTTATGTATGGCCTCTATGCTGTTCTGGTGCACTCTGGCTACAGTTGTCATGCTGGCCATTACTACTGCTATGTCAAGGTAAGATGAGTGGATGCACATCCTTTTTTAATTATGTCAAATTCAGAGTATAAACACCTTGAGATGAGCCATCTTTTTTTCCAGGTTCAGAAACATGACATTAACAGACAATATGGTCAAATAAAACAAGACATTAACATAATAAAATAAAAACAAAGGAAGAAGGAAAAGCTCAAAGTAAATGTCTTATACTTTTCTTCCATCATACTGGTGGATTTATATTACATGAATTATACTAAAACATGTAGAATAATGGATAGAAATAGTGAAATGGCTGTAAAGATGTAATTGCCTTAAGGCCAAAACTTTAATGGTTTAGCAACTTGTTTTGTTTGAAACTGCTGTTCAAGAACTGCAGTGCTTATCAGAGAAGTAACATTTAGTTGTAACATTAGTATTTCTTTCTAATATTGTATCATTTCAGTTGCATAACTTTGTACCTAAACTTTTCTTTTTTATTCTAGCTCTAAAGAATCTTCTATCATGGTATATGTCATTTTGTCATTTATGTTAGACCACATTATCAAGATATAACCAAATATAATATATTTCTTGGGAATTCAATTGATAAACTGCTCAAATAGTAGTCTGTTTTTGGCTAATCCAGTGAATTAGTATATGGAGATATCACATAGTTGCAATCCTATTAATCCAGTAATGCCACAAAGCAGTCCTTCTTATTAATGTGCAACTGCAACTTTGCCCACAATGGCCTTCTAAAGCCAGAGAAATTGAAACTAACTCAGACTTTGCTATACAGTTTAGACCGACTGTTAACAAATTCCTATTGTCTCATAGTATATATCGTCCTATCAACAACTGTCATGGTGTCTAAAGATTTAAACCTGTGGTGGTATTATATACTCTAATCTGATCTCAAATGAAACGGGTTATCTGCCTGCAACTGCTTTAACTGAGCCTGCTTTTTTAGTGTTCTGTTTTTCTGTTTTTGAACTTTTTTTTTTTTTTTTCAATAAATACATTTCACAGCAGGCTTCATTTTAAAGTTGTACTTCTTTTTTGTTTTCTCTTAGGCAAGCAACGGACAATGGTATCAAATGAATGATTCCATGGTGCACTCTAGTAACATCAAAGTAGTCTTGAACCAGCAGGCTTATGTGCTTTTCTACCTGAGGTAAGGGACTGGGGAGTGCTGCAAAAGATCAAACAAGGTGTTTTCTGAATATATCAATCAATAAATCAGTGTCTTTATTTGTATATTGAAGGATCCCTGAAACCAAGAGGAATGCAGATGGACAGACCACCAAGCAGGGGATGTTGCATCCTGGGAGGAACAGTGTGTCTTCTGAACAGATAAAGAGGGCCAATCTGAATGGCCCTCTCTCCTCCCCGCAGGTCACAAAGGTATGAGACAAGATGACCTCCGGCTCACTGACATGTGGACTGTACGCGGGCTGAAGGTATATGTGAAGTTTTTTAGAGTCTAAATACAATACTCTCCTTTTTCAGAAACTTGAGCCTGCACAACTGCGTAAGATCCAGTCCATGGATGGTGGTTTGGGCCTGCCCTTTTCTAGAAATGGCGTGAGCTCTCAGCCACAGCCTAGACTTTCCAACTGGACGTCATACTCCAATGGTCCACCAAAGCTGCCAGGTGGACCCACAGTTATCGAGGAGCCTTTCAAGAAGCTGAAGAAGCCGTCTCCCCAGGGCCAAGTGCAGTACCGCAGCTGCACTCCGACCCCTTCCAACAACGGGTTTAGCAGGGCTGAGGGAGATAAAAAGCAAGGTGGCGAGGGCAGAGGCATGTCGGCGTCTACCTCATTTAAGTCTTTGTCTGACTCTTCCTCTGCCGACACAACTGACTCAAAGGTAATATTTGCCCTGAAAAAGTACAAACAAAAACACATCTTTTTCAAAGAAAGGATCACTGCATTTTTTTAAACATCTGATTACATCAATTAGATAAGACTTGGTGGACCGAAATGTGCAAAGAGTATTATCATCTAACCTGGAACCTACAAATCTTTTTCTTTGTCCGATTTAGCACTGGATTAATCAATGAAATGCTAATTTTATGTATTATGTTTATTTTGTGTGCGTACATCATGTAGCTACCTTTAACGCAACATTTTTATTTTCTGAGTATGTGATGCATACTGCAAACTGTATTTGCAATATTTTGTGCACAGATTTGTATGATGGGGTTTAAGGAGATGCATAACAGCTGTTTAAGGCCAAGTGTAGCTGTGCAGAAGCATAACCACAGCGTATGATTGCTTTTGTTTCGGCCAGGACTCGGTGGGTACCAAAAGTGCACCAGTAGGAGAGACTCCCTCCACCCCACGGAAAGGCTCTAATGGCCTGCCCTCTCCAGCCAAGAGCGTGGAGCGCTCTCAGAGCACAGAGGAGCAGAAGACGGCTAAAATTAAACCCCCGGCGCTCAACAACATCACTTCTGAAGCCACCAGCACCATGTCACCTCCCCCTGCCAAGAAACTGGCCCTGTCAGCCAAGAAGGTGAACTTCATTCCCATCCACAGCAGCAGCACCTTCTCCTGTCTTAGTGAAAGCTCATGATACCTTGGTTTCCTGTTGCTTCAATCTACACTGCTATCCCAAATTTGACCATTGATTTCAATTAGTAGTTTTATTAAGGCAAGTAAACAATCTCATTTTATGCTCTATGTAATGTTATTTCTCTAGTGTACCTGTCTAATCAACCACAAGGTAGCACATGTTTAGAGTTTGTCTTTCTTCCCTTAGTTTGTTCTTTTTTTTCTAACCATTTCTAATTCTTCTCTGCCATACCCTTTCCTCTTTGTTTTCCTCCCTCCATATTTTCCTGCCATCCGTTTAA
Organism: Etheostoma spectabile; assembly: GCF_008692095.1. Classification (NCBI taxonomy): domain Eukaryota; kingdom Metazoa; phylum Chordata; class Actinopteri; order Perciformes; family Percidae; genus Etheostoma; species Etheostoma spectabile. The sequence continues at coordinate 6,910,664 of NC_045751.1, read as the reverse complement.
TCTTCCTCTTCCTTATTTGATTCTCTTCCTTATTTTTGTCACATTCATGGCTATTTTTTTAGACCACCAAGTTTTTATTTATGTCGATAACTGCAGGCTCGCAGCCGGAGACCGAGCAGCATTGATGCTCTGCCCTCTTTGCCACGCCAGCTGTCCAGTGTCCCCACGCATAAAAATCAACTTAACCCCCTCACTTTGCCCTCACCTACTCACACTCCCAGGTATGAATTCTGAAGCCCACATCATATAGAAAAAGCACAAAATATTGTCTCAAATGAAAATGGCAGAGTAAATCCAGATGTTTTCTCTTGTTCTCTTCCCAGAGCTGTTCCATTCCATTCATCCAAAGTCCAATCATTGCCTTTTGCCCACTCAAGTGAATCCTTCAAACAGCAGAGCTCTCAGAAACAGTCCCTTCTCTCCACACTGCAAAAACCAAATGCCAGCCTTTCTCCTAAAACCAACGGGCTACACAGTGGCGGCCCAAAGAGCCCCAAGTCTTCCAACAACTTCAGCTCCGTGGTCCAAGAACCAGACCTCAACGGCACTTCAGGTCACGAGGTCAACCAAAAGAAGAAGAAGAAGAAAAAGAAGCGGCGGCATTCTGAGGTAGAGGGCAACGCAGAGCCGATGACATCCACAGCTACAGTGCCACTGGCCAACCATGTCGAATCAGCCAGCGAGAAGAAGCGGAAGAAGAAAAAGAAAAAGCGAAAAAAGGAGCATGAAGATGGAGAGAAAGTTTTAGCGAGGGAGTGTGTCCCGTCACACCTGGATACATCGCACCAGGAGGACGATTGGTGTCAGGGTGGCATATGGAGTCTAACATTCCATCCTGATACAGAACAGTCTAAGCAAAAGCCTCCGTTAGCTAACACAACCCCAACGCAGTCTAAGTCAAATCAGAAAGAACAGGGAAGGGACTCTGTAAAGCTGAAGAAGAAGAAAAAGAAGAGTCAGGACACTTCAGCATGCTCTGCATCAGAGACGTGGGTTGAAGTTTATGATTCTTTTATTTATACGTGTTTTTTTTCCCCCAAATATTCATTTCTGTTCAAACACTGCTGCCCTGAGTAAATTTTGTGCTCAAAATTAGGAAGAAAATGCACATGTTTATTTCTATAACAACCAGTTGACTTCTAGAAACTCCCACAATGCAGCCTGCGTGCAATAAACTTAATGAACTTACTTTTTCCCAACAGCACTTCTGAGATGAAGGCAGCAGTCATTCAGAATGATATGGAAGATTTGATACTGTTAAAAAATAAGTTAAAAGTGAAGAAGAAAAACAAGAAGAGGCTAAAAGAAGAGGTGACGCTTTGGGAGGAGAGCAGGCGATGCTCAGACGGGCAGATCGATGAGCCTGAGGCAGTGGAACCCCCTTCCAAAAAGACCACCACAGAGAATGGCAAGATCGGTAAACAAAGCACAGGTATGTGAGCGTGCACACACTGTACATGCAAAAAAATACACATGCATTTCTACTAATGCTTTGTTTCAATACCACAGAACATATATACTACTGCTTGGTATTGATTAGAGCTATTTGCCAAAGAAACACTTCAGCCTCATTTATGTGACCTGTCATTTCACAATTATACTAAGAGAGCATGACTCACTACATTTTGAGAATGCCAGACTTAATCAATGTTTTGCTGATTGTTGAAATCCAGCCACAGTGGTGTTTTGGGACAGCCAAGTGAAGGACAGTTACAAGCGCAGACAGGCACCAGCGGCTGATAGAAGTGAGTTAGGAGACAACCCAAGCCGTGCTGCTCCTGTAGCCTGGGATGGGAAAAAGACAAGTGGGGTGGTAGAGGAGCTGCTCAGGAACGCCACAGATAAGGCCTACGGAGCAAACGGTAAGAAGCAGAGAATAGATCTAAATCTGTTTATGGCAATAATTTGTAGAAAAAAATGATTTTCATATGCCTTTTTTTTTTTGGTCTTATCTAGTCCTCAGTTGGGATGGAGAGGTCTCTGCTATTAGTAGAGATGCTGCTGAAGATGTCCGTCACGCCAAGTTTGACACTGTGATCGATGAGTGGGATGAAGACTTTGACAGGGGAAAGGTAAAGGACATTTTTATTTAGGTCAGCTAATCTTGTCCCATTGTGTCTGTCTCTCGATTTCAACTTCTCCCCATTTTTTTGTACAAATTAACAGGTGAAGAAAATGAAAAACTATAAAAGAGAGAAGTGGCGAAGTGGCAGCAGCATCTTCCAGAAAATCCAGGACAGGCGGAGCAAATGGTCTGTAACACCTGGAGGGAAAAGAGTTTTTGGAGTCCGTCGCTGAGAGTCCAGATTGCTGTTGAGGTCATAGCTGACTGGAAATCGAGACAATAATACTGTATACCCAACTTCTGTACCTTTTCTCACTTCTATTTTTTTCTTTTTTTAAACCTCTGTCTTATGTCATGTTGAGGCACAAAGTCCTTAAGTGTGAGTCAGTTTCAAAGCAGTACCGACTATATGGACAGTCTGACTGACAGCCCCATCTATCTCAATTGTAAACGAACATGAAATGTTGGCTTCAGTATTAAAAATTCACATCCACTTTTTTAATATTGCAGTATTTAACAGAAGCCCCCACACCTCCATGTCAAATTAATAACTATATGTTGCCCGTCTTTGAGCCTTGGTTATTGCCCCAACAATCTTGAGCCACTTTAAAATGAAATACAGTTTACCATATTAGAGATAGGTAGGCTAAGAATAAGAGTATATGTGCAACACTTTGGCTGTCTTGTTTTAGAAACTGTCCACCATCTATGGAGCATACTTTGGCAGATATACAAGCTCAATTAGTTGGAATTGTTTTAACATCTTTAAATTATTCTATACAAAATTATAAAGATCCCAAATTCTTCATACATTAGGGTATACTATTTTAGATTTCTGTATGATTTTCCTATTTTATACCTTTATCCGCCGACATTTTATTTTGCTGCAGTGTCTGTGCCACGTGGCTTGTTTTTAAGGACCAAATTTTGCCTGCATATTGTTGGTAAAATTAAGCTTTAAATTGCCACTATTTTCTTAACATGCATGTTGAAATTTGTAAAAATTTACTAAGGTGAATTTTGTTTTTAGTTGTGCTATATTTTGCTCCTTAACAAAATTTATTTAATTTCAGATCAAATGGGGATACATTTTAGACTTCAAAAGTATACTCTGCCGAATTGTATCAACAGTTTAACTGTTTGTGGAAGGGTTTACATTGATGAACAGTACACTGGGCTCTATAAGTTTCATTGTATCTATATGTTTATCTGGACATTGTTATTTTCTGACTCATAGTGCAATGTGCATTTGCAGAGTAGAAGTCGGGCTTGTAGGGAGGAATAATTGTTTTCTACTGTGCAGCTATTTAACTATGTAGCTCATCCCGTCAGTCCGGTGTTCAGAGGCTTTCAATGTGGAGATTTGACCTTTCACAAACTGTTGTCCACCAATATACTGAAATAAAGGGGTTACATCTTATACTTAAGGCGCTGTGTTAGAATGGGACTGCCACATGCTAATAATTTATTTCCCCCTTGTATCTCTATGCAATTTTCTGATGCTCATGCTGGTCACCTAGAAACTGGGCTAAGACTCAGGAACCAAGACATCCTGTATCACACCGTCATATCTGATCAGACTCCCCTGTTTCATATCAAGAGTAGTCCCTCTCCATTTTGCATCCTGTAGAAACGGTTTTATACTATGTATTTCAGGTGTGGAAACATGGGATCATCTTGCACCAACCCAGGCACAGATGCATAGAGAAACTAACGTTATAACAAAATGCTTTGCCAGCGTAGAAGCCTGTACAGTCCATATTGTGCTATCCGTTTCCCACCAATGCTGTGAAGATTTGCCCCTGCATTTCTTTTCATTCTAGAGATGTTGCCTTGAATTGGCTATAAAGTATAGGATTTAATGTTATAAATATATAATTTAAAGATGAAAAGACATTGATCTTTAATGTACTACTCAGATCAGTTGGTGGATGTTAACTTGAGAATTATTCTGCAAATGTGCTCATTTGTGTCCAAGAGTTGTCTGTCTTCATGCAAGACCTTCCCTATGTCACTGTAGTGTGTACAGTACAAGATAGACTACGCAAGTCTAATTTTCATAGGACGCGTTTGTCGGCTGTGAAATCAACGTAGGGTGTGACTCAAATTGACACAAGGAACATTTGCCAATGTGAATGGACAGTTCAATGTTTGCATTGATGGCTGTATATTTTGCACCACCTTTTCTGACCAGGGAAGAGACCTTTCATAATGAAAGTGGCTCTTACCACACTATAGTTATGAAGGTGCAATAAAGTTGTGACTTTTGTGAGCGGATTGTGTATTTTCTGTCTTCTGCTGCTTTGAATGAATGTTTTTTTCTTTTTCTTTTTTGCTTGTAATTGAGGGATTCTTACACTTCTGACCTTGCCCCCATTCAGTGAAGTTGAACTGGTATTTTCTCTTTTTGAAAGCTGAGGCCGAGCACCTACTGACATCACTGATTAGCCAGAGATGAAAAGATTCTGAAACTTTAAAGCAGCTATATTTAATACTTTATAATAATGTCTCACAATACAAGGTGATGAACTCACAGAGAATTATCAACTGGACCTGCAGCTCCTTTTGGCTCTGCATTGTGCGTGTCAGCTCATTGTTTACCTGTCTGTCCAAGAACTTGACTGCTTTGGTTCACTCTTACTGCTCTCATAGGGTCGTTTTCAACCTCAGCAGGCAGCAAATTGCCCAGCTCTCTCCCAGACAATATGGCAGAGCTAAAAGAGTACTTTAATTCACCAGTGGCCGACAACAGTAGTTTGCTAAGAAGTTTGCCTCATCAACTTAAAAAACGTGTTCACAACTTAGATTTATTGTGGGTTAAAAGAGCAACACACCAGCAGTTTCCCGCCCTGTTTCATTTATTGTGGACTCTGAGGGTAAAAACTGTTTCTTTGTTGTTTTTTAACTTTGTGTGAAAAAACAAAAATCTCAGGCTTAGGCTGTATCTTTTAGACTCCCACCTTAAACATAAATACAATATGTATGTGTATACTCTACATATACTGTGTGTGTGTGTGTGTATATATATATATATATATATATATATATGTGTGTGTGTGTATATGTGTGTGTATACTCCAGACAGTTAATTTGTTAAATCGAGCATTCCAGTGTTAGCGTGACAGATAAGTTAGCGTGACATCACATCTGGGATGGGCGGGGCTAGCGTGCACCGGCTTCTCTGAATGCATAACAACTACGCCAACATGGGCAGACACTCACTAAATGGCAACTAGGTACAAACAAAACGGCAACAAGCAAAAAAAAGTACCACCTTAGAGTGAGATAGCATATTTAGAGAGCCTGCCATTAAGTTGATACCTGGGAGATAAACGAAGGGAGAGCTAAGAAGAGACCGGAAAGGAAAAGAAGAAGGTATCCGGATTGCTGCGGGCGCTTGGCGAGAGACATCCCCGGTCTGTGACTCCTTCAACAGCATCAGGACCACGAGGATGGAGGGGGAGAATCACGGTTAGTCTTCATTACACTCTTACATAGACTGTTTGGCATTTTGTGGACGCTTTAAGCGGAGCCCCTTGCAGTGTACAGTGTCTTTTCAGCATATCTTACCACGGTGTTCCTGCTCTGCTGTGCCAAGTCTACCGAAATGTCATGTCATGCAGTCTACTAAGTATAGATGTTCATACTGCTCTCAGTGATTTAATTGAAATGTACTCACCAGATATGAAGTAGCCCACCATGTTGGGGTTTTATAAGCCATCTTAAAAACAGGTGTCTCCTGTAGTATTCACTGCCAATGCCAAAAGGACATACAAATTATTTGTATGATGAATTATTACGTATCACACTGCAGCTGTGACTGCATGGTGGACAGTGTAGAAATCCACAAATTTACACAGTAGAGTTAATGCAGGGAAAGATAGAAAAGTTACAGCTCTTATGGGAATTAACTTGCAAACAGATATTTATACCATGCTGGCACAAAGGCTCTTCAGATTACACAGTTTTACAAAATGCCTCCTTAAAAAACTTACAGGAAGTTCAATGTCCTGACATCATGTCCCCCATGATGATGTCAGGCCATGATGAGCAAGCTGATGCCTCAGCTTAGGCAATGATAGATTCTTCATCTCAATTATTTAGCAGTTTAGTTTTTCTGGGAGCTTAATGCATCTCAAAATAGAACCGCCAGCAATGGCCTCATTGCAAAACTGATGCTCTGTAGAAAGAAGGGAGGGCTGGTACCCCACATTGCTCTCTGTGAGTCCCATAAATATACCCATGTAAGATAACAGTCTAGAACAAAACAACATTTCACTAGAATTGTACCTGGTACTATTTCATGTGACAAGTACAATTGATTGATTTGTTTTAAGGATAAAAAAAAAAACATATCTAAGTAGAAGAAGTAAAAGATGTAAATTGAGATAATTTTATTTTATGCCTTTTGATTTGGATTTTTTAAAATACATAAGGCACACGGGGTCCAGAAGTGACTTCTTGCATACAGAGTTTTTGCTCTTGGCTCCAAGGCATAGTCTTATTTATGTGCAGTCGTCTTCCCTTGTCAGTTTCTTCCAATTTGCAAGAAGAGTAAAAAAATTATGTAATTATCTACACAAGTGTGAGGCACAAGAGGAAGGACATGCCAAAGCTCCCAGCATTCAAATAAAACTCTCTCCGTCCCTGACACCTGCTTTAGTCAAATCAGTGGCTTGTGGATCTGAATGAGTAAGTAGTCATCTCTTCTGCCCCTACGCACCCTGTCTGTTCAGCATAATGGAAGTCTGAGAAGGAGAGAGGATACAAAAATAATCCATCCACTGTCAAGACTTGACTCCAACAGACTTATTTTTATTTTGGCACAGGTGTGTTTCCTCTATTTTATTATTTAAGTAGACACATGCATTTGCAGTGTGTCTGGAAACAATCTCTGTATCTTACAGCTTTGCAATGTCATATCTAGCATCACCTTCTAAAAATTAAGACGGGGTTACCATACTGGGTTTTTTGGACTCTGTTCCTGTGATGTTGTTAGGTGCAGGTGCCCTAAACCAGCTATCTTGGGATTCATTGGGTGCATTCTGTTTCAAGATTAACTTCAAAGGCTACATGTTGTCAAAATGACTGGTTTATCTTTTTCTTTTTGTGCTTTTTTGCCCCACCTGCACCTGTCAGTGCAGTTCTGTTTTCCTTTGCATAATGAAATTTGTGCACACAAAGGAAACCGTGTGCTGGTTTATAGGCGTGGTGCACTATAGTGACAAGTACATGTGGTTGCTGTGGTTATGGGTGTCATCTCTCCCCTCAGTTTGAAAAATAGTTGCTGCTGCTGGGCTGTAATGGGTTGTTTTCTACTGTATACTGTCACTCTCAACCATGTGATCCGACAGGTTTACTCCAGGTTTAAGCTTCTCTCTCGTTCAAAGCCCACTCTTCGAAAGAAACTGTCAAAACAGCAGCAGCAAAGTCTCAGTGGACTTATGCAGACATATAGTATGCTATTCCTGGTAAAAGAAAAAAAAAGGGTTACGAAAACAAAAAGATAAAACTGATAAGAAGTTTAATTCTGTCACTTCAAAGTCAATTCAAATCTGCACTTGTGTTGCAGTTGTTCTTACGTAACCTTGCAAGATACCAGTCTAGAAATAATTCAACAATTCAACTTCACGTTTTCCATCATAAAATCTATGCCAATACAAAGAGTTGTAGATAAAGAGAAGCATACAAAGGGAGGATGTTAAATCTTTGAGACGGCTAAAACCAAAAGTTGGCTAGGGTGCTGGATGATGTTACTTAACACATTCAATCCATATTTAGCCTGTTAAGCTTTATTCTGGTGAGTATTCCAGCATAGGTGCTTATTCTGCTGTTAGCCAGTTCTTAGTCACTGGAGGTGAAACCAACGGTGTACTGCTACGTAGGAGTTCCACCAATACAGACGAGCAAGCTCTTTGTAGGTTTTTTACCCAAATGGGAAAAGACTTTCATCACATAGAAAAGTTGCCTACCTATAAGACTGTTTGAAGATAAACATATAAGTGATTTTCTCTAGAATCTCATATAGACCGCTTGCCGCTGAAGGTTTTCTGCTTACAGAGTTGGTACATGTACGCAGGTTGTTCAACCTACGTAAAGTTCCAATTTAATCTGCTATAAGGTAAACTGCACTTGGTGTGTGAGTGAGTCCTTCTGGCCTGTTTGGTGAACTAAGAGTAAATGTGTTGTTACATGCTATGTCCACCTGGTGGCATGTATGCATACTCATAACAGCTCAACTGAAGTGATGATGTGGTTCCAGTTCAAGGGAAGACTACAGACAGTATGCAGCACTGTGCAGAGGAAACAACATTTCAGCAGCCACTGTATGTGCTAAAGGAAGATGTTTTCCTCATGATCTACTCACATGTGGCTGCACCAGATATTGTTGTAATGCAACAATGTATTGATTGCTATTAGGAGCTCTATTTTTAATAAGTAACCTCCACCTAGAGGTAGAGATTGGAGGATCAGCTACAGAGCAGCTGTAAAACTGTAAGAAATCTTGATTATACAGTATTAATGCTAAATTAGAAATATGTTATTGTGGATTGGAGGAGTTTTATATATAGTATACTATTATAGTGGGCAAAATGTTTCCCATGTAGTTTGACTGCAGTATTCACAGTTAATTGAACTGAGCATTCATGTGAATATTTGTGCACCAAAAATATTATTTTCGATTAATTTGAATATTAAATAGTGTTACATGTTATAAACAAAAGGGAGACCCACTCCTGCTGCAATTTGTATCTATCTATCTATCTATCTATCTATCTATCTATCTATCTATCTATCTATCTATCTATCTATCTATCTATCTATCTATCTATCTGTCTGTCTGTCTGTCTGTCTGTCTGTCTGTCTGTTTATTAATACTCTGCAGGTGCAGAGCTTGGAGCTGACTGCTGACAACACACTCTTATTCAGATAGGTAACATGGAGCCTTGTGGAAGGAGCAAATATGCATACTAAAAATGAGAGGAAAACATTTGTGCTGACTTCGCCATGCTGCTGATCCTCCTGTGACAGAGCTGCTCCTCTGGGTGATTTGCAGCTGCAGCATTTTGAAGTGGTCAGGACTGACTTTGCAGTTCATGCAAGGGTCCCTCTGAGGCAATCTGCCCTCTGGCAATGAACTGGGCAATGATTGTTAAATCAGAGGTGATGTCATTGCCATGCAGACTGTAGAAATGCAGATTGTGTCAGATTTACCTTGTCGCGTTGTGTAATTGCCACCTAGCCTGAGTTGCTGACATGCATGCCCCTGATGACAGGGAGGGCAGAGTTGAATGAATGAGATGGGCTGTTATTAAAGAGTGAGAGACACTTTGTGTGATTGGCAGGTAGGCTAATTAGAGTGGCAGTAGTTCAAGAGTGGAGGTAAACATTCCTGCTTTGCCCCACAAGAGGATGTGAAAATCCAAACAAAATAAAATTGGCGTTAATTTTGACCAGTTAATTTTGTGTGTGTGTATGTGTGTAAAAGCCCCATTTGTGTTATGTGGCTTCAAGGCCCTTGAAATGTGTGTTGTGTTAAAAAAACTCAATAGGCGTGTGAAGATATAATCTAATCAAAACAAAAACCTCACAGTGTTTTGCCCAGGAGCAAATGATTTCTCCACCCCGTTGCCAAGCAACAATAAAATCTTGATTTTATGTACTAGGCTACTGAAGCCAAAAAAGATGGAGTGACCAGAAGCTAAAAAGCAACAGAGGGTAGAGATGGAACTCAACACTGCACCGCACAAAACAGAGCAACGTGCTGCTGATAGGTCGCCATGATTCTAATGCACAGTAAAACTTTCTTCTTAATTGCTTTTTTAATTGATTTTCCCTTTGTTTCTAAATTTGATCAGGCAAAAACAAAAAAGTAATAGAAAGCAGAGATCTGTCCTTAAGGTACATTAATACATTAAAATACAACCTGACTTTTCCATGTGTGTTTGCAATCTGTTGTGTCTAAGAATATCTACTTGAATTAGTATGGAAAGTAGCAAGAGAGTGCAAGTGGAAGAGAGAGAGAGAGAGAGCGAGAGAGAGAGAGAGAAAGAGAGAGAGAGAGAGCAGAGGAGGATAGAGGAGCTGAGACACCACCACAAAAGGGGAACTGGGAGAAAGCAGAAGTGATTTCAGCATCCTGGCAAGTTGCACATTCTGTTCAAGGCGGAAGAGAAAGTGTGTGAGTGTGAGAGATTGTCTGGGGAGAGGAGGACTCATCCAGCCGGGGGATTAGGTGAAGCAGAGTGACAGAGAGCACAGGACCTAACAGAGTGTCTTACATGGACTGAACGGCTGGGAGCTGGGAGGGACTCTCAGCCACAGCAGGTAGCCTGGGCCTCCTCAACTTCCCTTTTGCCTCCATCTGAATCGGAATTGCCAGGAGGGAGCATTCCCACAGCCACTAACGGAGACGTACCTTCACACACACACATACACATACATTTACACATTGAAGCTATGGGGTCAGTTAGTGAACTTTGTGTGTCCAGCCTTCAGACATTCTTATGTCCAGCTGTGAAGCCGCTCCACCAAGCTCCAGGTAAAGTCAACACTATAGGCCTTATAATACTACATACTGTGTTGTAGTCTGTTTTGGTTGTTGGTTGGAATGTGTTGTAGCAAATGGTTTGTAAGATAGCTTAAAATAGATCATTTTAAACCACAAGTATGTGTACATGTGCATGCTTGTGTGACCAATGACCACTGGCACAAGCACATGGCTCCACCAGAGATGATAACATTTGGATGGAAATAGAGGGAGCTTCTTGTCGCTAAGGAGGCTCTCTCATTAAGCACTACTTAAACCTCTGTGTGTGCAAATACACTGAGAGATGGAGCGAGCTAATGTTACTACTTACTGAGAAGATGTAATCACCAACAGGTCTCACACACTATCCACCGCCAAACTGAATTGAACTGCTGATGATGACTTCACAAACTAATGTTCACACATGTAGCAGATCCACATATTGTATTAGCAACATTGAAACCCAGGGTAAAAACACAGCCACATAGAGTGACCATGGTCCTACAATACCCTGCTCGGCTGTGCATGAAAATGCCTTGCTGTTACTAGTAGTCCTTCAATAACGGGGATTGGGTTTACTTGAGATCACCTCTTGAACGTAGATAAACAACTTTCAGTGCTTCCCAGTTTAATTACAGATAGACCAGAAGTAGAGCTGGCTAAGACGTTGGCCTTTATTCTAACCATCTGTGCTCAGATTTATCATGTACTAAAAACAGGATCTGCGATGGAGCTAATGATGTTAGTTTTGGTTGTCAAGTGTTGCATCTCTATTACGCTACACTGCAGGGTGGTGCACAGGTTCCCATTGGGAGTATTTGAAACTGTGTTGGCAGACAGTGTTGACATGACCAAAGCGGCTTCACTGGGTTGTGGTGAATCAGCTGACTGAGTGCGTAGCAAGAGGAAATGGTGCTGCCTCAGTGATTTCAAAACACCTAAATCAGCACCACGGACCAGCGCGAAAAAGAGGGGACTTTATTTTAGTGTGGGATATTCAAGGCAGAAGTAATCCGGATTGTCATGGTGACAGCAATGTTTTCCAGATTTTGTCAAGCTAACAAAAATGGCTCTGACATATTGGGTAAAATTGAGGAAAAAGTTCTAGTAAGATATGACACTGATTTTCCATTTGAATATTCCTCCTCCAGTAAAAGCATTCCCAAAGGCTTAATTCCAGCTGTCACCCGCCTGCAAGTGTCAGTTTTTTTCTTAAACTGTATTAAAAACATTCATGTAGTGATGACAGCCATTACATTTTGGACCCCTTGTGGTGGGCGGAGATCGGGCAGTGTTCTGAGAGTGTTGGTGTTTCTGTTTTTAATCGTGAATCATGCAAGTGATTCATGTGTGACTCATCGAATGGTCATCCAGCGAGTTTACATTGTATCAGCAGCACTATTAAATCACTCCTGAAATATAACCAAATGCTGTTTGACATGAAAAAACAATTGCAAACATGAGAGACACGTTTTTGAAAAAAGTCACTTGGCTGCCTCACCGGCTGACCTCATGTAGTGACGTGTTATTTCCCAAAGTCTTTATGTTTCTCAGGGGACACAAATTGATTGCTTCGGTCTTCTTAGCCACTCTCCCTTTGCATCTATATGAATTAAGCACTACAGTGGAATGGCAGTGCCCTTTCAGACTATAAATGTTACTGTGATTCTAACTTTCACAGTCACTGTAAGTGTGACTCAACAGGGCACAGGCTGGGACTGATAGCAGGCAGTGTATCGCCCAAAGCAGACGTGATAGTAACTTAGCTGATTAATATCAGTGTGATTACGATGGCCGTCTGTGCTGTCAGGCAGCTGTGCCCGTGGCTTTGCTTTTCTGTCGTGGAAATGGGCCCCAAGGGGCAACTTAAGACAATTGGATGTCTTTGGGAGCACAAACAAGTCCATCAGCAGCAGCCAGTGTTTTGAATATTTGCTAAATCAGCTGGTCAAATCGTCTGTAACTGATATTTTCTGCCATCATTATCATACATACATACATACTACATACTATGCAGTAGGCTAAGCACACTTCCAATGAAGGCTGTCAGCAAATTGCCTTTGAGGTTTTTCAAAGGAAGAAATTGTGATATTGGGCAACAATAGTGATTACAAATCAGAAAACTACACAATTCCATTGACAAGAATTAGACCAAGGACATCGGATTCACATAACAAGCTGTCAAATGACTTATATTGTTCCTCATCCAACAAAGTATCACAGGTGAACAAGGTAGAATGTTGCATTAGCAACATAATCCTCAGGCTGCTAGTATAGATGCTAGCTTTGTTAGCAGTAAGCTTTTCCTAAAAACTAAATTCTACTAAATCAAAAAGTCACAGAACAGCTGTAATAATAATTGTTACCCTTCTTGTGATCATTTCCTTACAACTTATTAGGGGTTTTTCAACCTCAAAGTTGTAAACTATAATTATGGGATGCAAACCTCTAACTTTGTATGATGATAAAGTAATACACACTGATTATAAGGCTTAGCTGATCAGTAAGCTCCTGTGTACATTTACATGAAAAAAAGATAACGTTCACTTGGTAATACAGTTTGATGTGTTTTGGATGCTGAACGAGACAGGCTCTGCTAGTGAGCTGCTTCAAAGAGTCAGTGGTGGGAATCAAAACAGAAGCAGGTGAAACCCACACAGCACTGTAAGCCAAAAAAGTTCATACCGGCTGCATTGGAGGATTTGTTTTTTTCTGACTTCTTGGTTTTTCTCTTGAGGAAATGGCATGAAATGAACAGGTGTGGTAGCCCGTTTGCTGCTGAACTGGAAAATAACGTGCTATCTCGGGTATTTGTGACATAATGGAACTCGTATTGTTGAATATCTATGGTCAAAAACCCTTTTTTCATACATACACCAAAGTTTGGAATGGCATTCCCCATCCCATCAGAACATTACCGTCCATCACAAATTAATAAAAGGCATACAAACTATTTCTTCTCAACAGGTACACTTGCACTCAGTGATTGTTCATGTATTGTCCAAGTCTTGTTTACACTGTCTGTATTGTTGTTTTTAGTTGTCTGTATTTGTGTTTCTGTCTTCATGTGCCGTAACTGTGTTCTATGTTCTATGTTTCTGCAGAACAGGAACCTGCTAGAAACCAGTTTTTAAACTGAGTTAGGCCCATGTAAACTGTAACTTAATGTTTTTCTTAATACTTTCATGTATACTAAATGAAAAATGAAAATAAATGTGTGAACATGCTGGCCTCTAACTTATCAAGCTTCAATGCTTGCAGACACAATCCATCTATGAATCGGAGAGGTTTTATTTACTGTAGTCTTTCCCTAATACTGCTTGTTATTCAGACTTACTGTATGCATAAGAAATTACAGATGAACAAATGCTTTGTCAGCCTGTAGTCTACCAAGGTTTGTTGGGGTGATGTCAACTGTAGAAATGAATGCAGTGCAACGTATCTAGCCTGAGGAAAAGTGACTTCTAGACAGGCTGTCAGACTTCAGCAGGAGCTCTCTGCATTTCACACCCAGTGTTTTTCTCTCACAACCATATGAGAAAAGTGACACGAGAGCTAGATATTCTTGTATTTATATTATGACTCATGTCAGTTATTAATCGACAGGTCTGCACACACCCTATCATTCGAGAAAGTACAGGATAGATTGATCCAAAGGTCTCATTACCTTTGACTGCCCCCGTAAAAGGAAAGCAGTAGTTTCAGAATCAGCTTGTGAAATGAGATATGATACATGGAGCAACAAAACTCCAGCTACAGCTTATGCCAAATCCAGCTCCAGCTAAGAGTCCACACTCTGTATGGTGACTTGAATCAGGGACCCTCTGGTTCCCGACCCAACTCCCTACGGACTGAGCACTGCTGCCCCAAACCTCCTATTGCTCAATATGCCTCTGCCTTTGCAAGTCATGTTATCATTCAGAGTTAGTTTTAGAGATGTGTGTCAATATATTGTGTATGGAACGCAGTTAAACAAAGTTTCTCTACACACCCTTTCTTTTTTTCTGCAGTTTGACTGTCAGAACTGCAGATGATCAGCAGGGGTCACTCTTGGCATCTCTTCTCATAGGATGGTTAAAAGATTATTTTCTCACTTTTCCCATCTAATTCAGTCTATTTAAACACAGATTTACAGATATACAGCTGGAACCCGTCACACAAGTCCTAACACTAACCCCTAACTCTAACAGGGTCCTTCCACTGATTTTAAACATCAAAATCAGTTCACTTGTATTTTAATGTATTGCTGTCTTTAGATGGTGTTTGAGAAAATAACCACTAAAGTTTGCATTATAAACTGGGAGCCTGGAGTTTGAGTTTGATACGGCCATTTACCAAACTAGCAGAGAGACTATCAAGTTGCATTTTGGGAAGTTTGTGATCCAGTGTTTTTGGAGCTTTGCTCATACTAGAAACTAAAAGTCAGGATAACTTGGCCTTTGCTGCATCCGTTTTGACCGTTAATTTCACCTTAAGTCCCCCAATTTGGCAAGACAATCCCATGAAGTGCTGAATCTACTATATTTCAGAATTTAAAGCCAGGGGTGTCTACCTGAGCTGTAAACCCTCTGTAAATACAGTACTATGAAACATCATTGACCTGCATGGAGGAAACATAGTACACATTCTCTCATGCTGATTTGCTGATTAGCGAAAATTGGTCTGATTAGATGGTCAGTCAGTAGACAGAGAAAGATGGAACACCTTTCAAACATGAGTGCCATGATTAGTCCTCAGAATTGTCTCTGTCCCTTTAAGCGACACTGTAATCCAACAGGCTTAACAAAGTATGTTAAGTCCAAACAACCGCTATTTCATAATATGACCAAGGCTTGTGGGAGGTTGAAATCTGTTTGTGAGCTACTTTTGGCTTATGCAGATTTAACTGTTATAAAGTTGTCAATAGAAGCGCTGTCTTGATTGTCTAACCAAATCTAACATTTCTTCATTGCAAACAGAGCGTAATCACGTCCTTAAGGAAAATACCACTGATAAGGTTAAAACAATAGTATCACTAGCCAGTATTATCCAATCTAGTCTTGTAATGTCCAAACTATGTCTGAAAGGTGCTGATATATGTTTTTGTAACCTTTATCGTATTACCTTAAGTTGCCAGGTGTTCTTGTTGATTTCAAACTGAAGGATCCTGAAAAGTGTGCACTAAAATCCTATAAACAACAAAGATGAATACATAAGGGAACTTTGTCCTTTTGAGGAATGTATCCATCTCATTGAAACTAATAATCAGCTGCATCTTTTAACATGCAAGAACAAAACCCTTTTTACTCTTCATAATCTAGTATGACGCTGGTTTGAGGTTTGCATAAACACTCAAGGATTAGTTCTACATGTCTTTGTGTTGATCAGGAAACTGCAGACAACATGTTGATATCAACTGATGATCTTTTCATTTAAAGGTCCAACAGCTCTCTGGTTTTACTAGTTCTGGGTTCTTTAGCACAGATTTACAGCTGTGTTCTGGGGAATAGATGAACTCTTAACAATGAAACTTTGTGTGAACAGGGTTCACTTCACACAGACTACATTGTCAGTTGTTGAGTTTGGGCAGCACAACTGAGGCATTCATGAGCCACAGCTTGAAGCTGAGCCCCTCAATGATGTGGCCATGCCGACTAGGGCACTTTAAGGGTGGGTTTATGCATTTATGCTTTAGGTGTCTTGATGATTGTACTATTTAAGCCAATATGGTCTTCAGAAAAAGGGGTGAATCACAGTATTTGGTCCTGATTTCATGATGGTTACTCAACACAGTGAGGAGGTGTAATCTCCTGGCTTTTTTCATTGGCTGTGAGAGCAGCATTCTTCCTGGCTCTCCTGTATTAATCAACAGGCAGGGACACGCTCGGCCCATCTGACAGCAGCACAGTCGAGCAGGTGTTATACAAACAGCAGACTGATTTATTCACTTGAATTCATTTGAACAAGAGGACAGGAAGCTGGGAAGCTATGCTGTCTGCCCTTACAATTTTCCCTAAAATATGCTGCCAAGAAATGCCACCTTACTGGAGCAGCCATCAGATGCACCTTTGATCACAGGCAGCGTAACATGTGAACATAGCCTACTGTGTGTTGATGGGCACATGACACAACTGCATGTAGGCTGGTTGTAGTCTTGGAGTGATTCAACACAGTTGTGTAATAAATACAGTGTACTGACAAGCAATTATTTACATGAACCAGGGAAACAACAATCAATAGAGCTGTAGTATTTCCATATAGTGGTTGTCAAAATGTCTATATGGGCTAATTGAAAGTATAAATAAACAGGGAATAATACAAAATACCATAACGTGTTGTAAGGCCAGATAAAATTTTAGTTTTTTGTGTTGATTTCCGATTCAAGGGATAGGCCTACTGTGATTTTATTTGAATATTCAACAGGTTTGTAATGGGCTAGGTTTTATGCCAACGGACAGGTGTTATTGCTATTTTCTAAAGAATGGTTTACATTTGTTTCCTAGATAAAAGCTGCAAACACAGGTCTCCTCTAGCTGCTCTCAGTGGCTGTGGTGAAGCAAACACACGTTTATTCTAGCAGCTCTCAGTGGATGTGGTGAATCAAACGCAAGAGCAACATCAGCAGCAGTGAACTGCTGTCTGTGTGTGTCAATCACGTTTCTCTCCCTGCCCCCACTCATTCCCTATCCCAAAAACAGTTGTGTGTGTTAGAGAGAGAGAGAGAGAGAGAGAGAGAGAGAGAGAGAGAGAGAGAGAGAGAGCATTGCTCAAGGCAACAGGGTGCACACGCAGACGCGTCATCTGTCCCATTTGCTGCACCTTTAGCAACGTCAAGTCGGCAGACTGTTACCGGATAGGGATCAGACATTCCTAAAAAATAAGAGTCTAAAATTATAATCACATATGCTAATATTAAAGTAAGTATACTTGTTGTAATGTTTATATTTTTATTTTTATTTCCAATTGCCTGAGGGAGCGTATGTATTTGCTTTTAATATATATCAACATGTAATGTAACGAAAGAGGAAATCAGGGCCATTTGAGTATTTTATTTGAATTCTTATTTAAATGCATATTATTTAAATTATTTATATTATATTATTTATTTATATTACCTTAAATTAATAAGTTGAATATTTCTGCTTCCTTGATGCAAATTAATAACCTAGCCATCTAACTTTATAAGCCCAGTCAAACGTGCAAAAAAAGAGAAAGCTATGTCAATATTCAATCGTTGTTCAAATTTGTTAAGCTCACCAATCTTTTCCAACGCTCGCTGGCACTGCAGCCAGGAGAAAACATGTTTATCTGCCCGGTAAAAGCTTTAACTCTTTTGATGCGTTTATGAGGGTTTTATTATGAAAGTCATGACCGGAGTCTCTTTGATTTGATTTACTGAGTCCTGACAGAGCAATGCGCGCAGGGAAGGTTGGCTACAACCATTCGTTTCGTCAAACCACTCCCTTGAGCTGTCGACAGAGCCACCCTTCACTTACCGAGAACCATTCCAAAGTGTGTTTGTTAACTCGCTAGAAAACGTAGAAAAAAGTCAATATATATTGATCTATACTACTGTCCGGTCGAAGTTTGAACTCTCGGAAACCACTTGAAACTTTTTGAACTCGGACCTGTGCCAGCCGGAGAAAGCATGGTGCTAAAATCGGAAGACGGAGTAGGTGAGTGAAACAGTCAAGGAACACTTTTCTTCGTCTAAATGTCGTTTAAATGTCTTCACAGCAATGTGTTTAGTTGATAACGTGTTATTCAGACGTATAGGACACTGCGTTTATGGGTGAAAGTTTCAGGTAAGTCTCAGGAAGAAAATGTGTGAAGTGAGTGCTGGGTCGTCTGGCCTTGTTTACAGTGTTTACTCTGCCGTTTGGACTATATCGTTTTTTTCTGAGCTAACTTTGGACGTCTTATCCAGAGACCGTATGGTCTCTGGTCTTATCTTATGAACCCTGTGGGCAGAACTTTATCACGCGCCTTACCTAAAAAACACATTTTGATTAAATTAAACAGCATAATAAAACAATATATAGGCCTATTGTAATGTATGGTGTCCGTCTGCAATTAATTTAGAAAATACAAATTAATTTAAAAAAAAACTCAATTTTTAAGTCAAATAAGTAAACAAATAAATAAAAAAGACTATGTTGGATCACTATGTTATTTTATGTTTGTTAAATGGTATTAGCATATTGCCCCAGTTTGTCAGTCTTTGCAGATGGCAATTTTAGCACTGTGTGGTTTTTCTTAACCACACTTTGAAACATTTACACATTTAATATTTTGCTGGCCCTTGGTGCAGAACACAATATAGCAGCTTTTCCCTTGGGGAGAACATCTTCAGTGTCAGTTTTCAGTGACTGCTGAGCTATAAGCAGCAACAGGTGCGAGAGCAGTTAGTCCTCCAGTATCAGCAGCATGGCCGCAAAACATTGTCATTCGTGTAACATTCCAGTTTTCTTTATTTTTCCTGCCTTTTGAGTAGAGTTTCTTAATTGAAATCCGTATATTATCCTCACAAAAGCCCATTCCAACAGCTGTACTATGTAGCTGCAATTCCTTTACATGCGGTTATTATTATTTTTTATTACCACAGAGTGAATGACTATATAATAAATGAGTGTACAGCCTTTGAAGACAGACGTCCTTTTGTTGTTGATCATCATGACGCTTTCATCTCTTTGGCTTGGTTAGCCTGGCAGCATTAATTAGCACCCTCGACTTGCGTCACTGTTAATCTTGTTAGAGAACAGTGAACAGCTGACTGACTGATCCTGTTATGTGCTGCTGCTTTTTTGTTCTGCTGATGGAGAGGGAGAACTTAGTGCCCCCGTGGCTGAGTCTGGCTAGCACACCGCTGCATTGTGTTTACAGGGATGAGAGATGAGATGGAAACAGTCAATTCTCCTTGAGTCCATTTGTCTCTGCCGTTTTAGAGGTGGGTGGTCTGGGAAGTTAAAGTAGTTGTCACTAATGGTTCCCTAATGAGCGGCGCTGAGAGCTCTAATGGGCCCTCCAGAACAATGTGCCCTGCCTGGCACTAATGCCCCGGTGGTTTGATAACCGTCATTTTCTCCACCTAATCATATTTTAGCCTTCTTTCTGTATCGGTTGCAGCCCTCCTTTGCTCACAGGCCAGTGTTTATTCTGCACAGTTACTATACTATAATCCAATTATTGGACAAATGTGAATTTACTACACAGTGCAGTAAGGTTTTTAGTCTCATGTTTGGTAGCTCAGTAGGCTGCATTGCTGAAATGTTTTATGGCAGAAAGAGGCAGGAAAACAATGGTATATAGTATTTTAACCACTGCAACCTGTCACAGTAATGTTTAGCTAGATGTACCGCTGCAATCAATATTTTTATGGTTTAATTTTTTTATTAATTAAATAATCACTTAGATTACAACAGAACGTCAAAAATAAGAATGGTCCAGCACAGGTTGTCAGAGCCAAAAGATATTTTTAAGAAAAAATTAGTTTTATTAGCAGCCAGTTATTTTTTGATTAACTATAAAAAAACAAACGAGGGAAAGCAAAGCTTTTTAGATTGAACAAATATGTTTCATTAGCCAAAATCATGTAGCTTTGTCCAGGACTAAATTTGAGCCAAAACAGTTAATTGATAAATGAAATGGAAAAAAAATCCCAAAACATTTGGTTTAAGTCATTTATTGGGAGCAAATTTTAAATATTGGCTGGTTCAAGTCTCTCAAATATGAGAATTTACTTTTCTCCTCTCTTTTATTCGATTGCCAGTTTAATATCTTTGAATTTAAAGTGTTAGTCAAAACAAAACCTATTTCACTTTTTCACCTTGGGCTCTGGGAGGATGTGTTATTCACTATTTTTACTCATAAAGTCAATACATTTAGCTGTTGATGCCGTTGACAGTTATTGCTGATTTGCATGGGAGCTGTTTTTGTTCCAACGAGCTTGTAATCAAGCAGTACTGTGAGAACCGTATCCTCTGTGTTCCACAAATAGGTCAACCAGTCTTGAACTTTAAAATGTGAGAGGAGATGCTGTAGAGAAGACTGTGGCAGGGGTTTGCCAGCCACTTTGCACCTATGATTCATTTTGGTAATGATCTAGCACTCAATTTTTCCATTTCTACTTCTGCCATGTGCATTTTATCCTGCAGTTCATTCCTTTCTCTCCTCTTCCAGCACTGCTTTGAGTGACTTTCAGGTTTCTTTGCAGCAGGTATAGACATGCCTGGAGTCCTTATCTTCATACAGGCCAAAACTCTGTGATTGGTCCTGTTTAGGGCCCAGAAAAAGTAAAATGGCTCTTAGCAGGAGCCCCATAGCAACATAATTTTGAAGGAGCTTGAAGGAGTGTGGTCTGGTTGGGCTTGGGTAGTCTGCTCAACATTATTTGTGTATATTTGTTTTGGACTGCAGGAAAGTAATGCAAAGCTGAAAGCATCAGTGCATTACATTCTATGCTTTGCTCCTGACATAACTTGTAGATTTGTCAACTTATTTACTATTTGTATGGTGTGTGTGTTGTCTCTTTTTGAAAATGCAAAATGATGCATTGAAAAGGATCTGGCACCATAGAACTTTTCTCAAAGAGATAAACAATGCATGCTGAAATGTTGGAATCATTTTGTTTTTTTGTCAGATAACAGTTGAACATGCATGCCATCATGTTGTAATAGAGCTCAAGGATGAAAGTTATGAAGGAAGAAAGGCTATTTCCCCACAGGATGGGTGGGTTTAGTCACAGATTTTACTCTTCCCCTGAAGTATGAAAATGGCTCACAAACAGGAAACGGAAAGTTTGACAATATACTTGACAGGAAATGACATCCCATGGCTTGTGTGTGGGTTAAAAATTCACTTATAACACACTTCTTTCCTACAAAAAAAGCAATACAGAAATAGAATGAAAGAAAGATTAGTGGCTCTTCCAGCTTTCCCATCATGTGTTTTCTGTGCATGTGTGTGTTTTACTAGCGAGAGAGGATGTTGATAGTAGGACAGCCCCGATAAGAATCAAGACCAGCAGTATCGGAGGACAAAGGCATGCATTGTGGGTAGAAATAGCACTTCCGCCTTTGAGGAAAAACATTGAAAAGGGTTCACATTGTCCTATCAAAACAATTAATGTTGATAAATGGCAATAAAACAGTACAGAGATTATTGAACAAAGCTTATCTTTTGTGTTCATAGTGATGGATTGTATGTCTGTGTCTGCGTGCAGCTGCAGGATGTTTATGCTGTGGAATCATCTGTATGTTTGCCTTACACTGAAGCTGTGTTTAGGGGATTTTACAGCAGCCTCAACACAGCTAGCAGACGGACTCTGAACCGTTTCTGAGATGTTCATGTTCTCTCGAGCAATAGTCATAGGAATCCCGTGACACTATAGTGAGGCATACACCTGATCTGACTCATATAAATACAACAATACCGGGTTGTTTTTGTGGGACAGACGTGGCTCTACAATTTGGGATGGATTTGACCGTGCAGTGTAGTGGTTCTAAACCTGGGGGTCGAAACCCCACAAGATTAATCCACAGGGTCACAAGATGATTGAAGGGATAAGAAAGATATACATATATCTGTTAAGTTAACTTTTAGATTTTTCAAATTGAACAACCTGAGAAGAAGAAATCCGTCTTTGTTTGTACAGCATTGGGGGCAGGTCTGTCCAAACAACAACCCTAAAGCGATGAGCTGACAGAACTGACACTGCGGGGGCGTTTTTGGTGGAGTTGTTTATCTAATAGTTGACTTGGAAGAAAGCGAATGTTTTGACAATAAACTACTTCAACACAACAGTATGTGGAGTTAAACTGGATGGGCCCAATAACCTCTGAATAGTTTTACTTGTTGTTAAATTGAAATGTGAGCGGCAGCCAACGAGGGGAGCGTTATGTCGGCAGGATAATTGAAAGGGCAACATTGTGCGTCTGCCCTATTTCTGATACCGTGGCGGTATAGATTTTGCCATGGCCGGCTGCCACAGCAAAATCAACGCTGCCAGAGAAAGTGTCAAGTTCAAGTTTATTGTCATATGCACCTTTACTACAGAGTACCACAGTAATGAAATACAATATGTCAATAGTAACAGTCCAAGCACAGTAGACATAGTGACTAAGTTCAGACCACAGCCCTCCTTCCTGCTGTGCCAGCATTCAGTAACCTTATTACCTGGTGGTAATTTGTCAGATCATGATCTACATTTTATAAAATGTATGTTTTTAAAAGAGTAATTAACAATACTGATAGTGATAGCATGACCAAGTGAAGGTTTTCCTGTCACATTTCGTTATGGACTTTTTATAAGTCTAATGTAGGTATATGTATATATCTATCTCTCATCACTTGTCATAACTGGGTATAACCTACACAACACATGGATCCCATACTGACACTTGGCACAGGAAACTCTGTCACTGTGGGACTGCAGAGAGCAGACGGGACAGCAGAGGGCTCCAGGTTGACTCATAGAAACATACAGACATGAGGCAAGAGATCACATCTGCTCTGGGATGCAGACATACCCAGGGCATGTATACACTCATGCTGTAAAAACTTGAGCCACGACAGGGAGGAATGCTGGGAACATTGTGCAATCTTTTGGCATGCATCTTTAGCATTGGGATAATGTTCATGCACTAGTCTCAACAAAAACATGCACGGTTGTCTTTAGGAGGGACTCCATTGTTAAACTGGATTTTGGGAGGGATAACGATTGCATTACTGTCCGCATCACTGATCAGTGGTGAAAAGACCTGGCTTAAAGTGGTGACTCATACCTACAGCTCATGACTTCCTCACTGTGGTGACTGGATGTGTCCAAAGAAGAATTAATACATAGAGTGGGGAGACGTATTTGATACACTGCCGATTTTGCAGGTTTTCCTACGTACAAAGCATGTAGAGGTCTGTAATTTCAGTAATCCAGAAAATCACATTGTATGATTTTTTTAAGTAATTAATTTGCATTTCATTGCATGACATAAGTATTTGATCACCTACAAACCAGTATAAATTCCGTCTCTCACAGACCTGTTAGTTTTTCTTTAAGAAGCCCTCCTGTTCTCCACTCATTACCTGTATTAACTGCACCTGTTTGAGCTTGTTAGTTTGAGATGACAGTCAATTTCTCTCAATCTGGGGCTCCATGCAAGATCTCACCTCGTGGGGCATCAATGATCATGAGGAAGGTGAGGTATCAGTCCAGAACTACACGGCAGGACCTGGTCAATGACCTGAAGAGAGCTGGGACCACAGTCTCAAAGAAAACCATTGTTTGGTCTGATTAGACAAAAATAGAGCTTTTTGGTCTAAACTCCACTCATTGTGTTTGGAGGAAGAAGGATGAGTACAACCCCAAGGACACCATCCCAACCGGGAGGCATGGAGGTGGAAACATTCTATCAGTGTAATCCTATCATTAGAGCTTGGGTTAAACACCAATATTTGTAATTGTATTTGTCTTCATTTCATGAATACAATTGAGAGTAACCACAATTCTCTCTCCCTCTCTGAAAGAGGGGGAGAGAGAGGGAGGGAGGGAGGGAGAGAGAGAGAGAGAGAGAGAGAGAGAGAGTCAGTGATAGCTGAGCTGATAGCTGTGCAGTTTAGGAAACCCGGCAACATCTCTCTCCCTGACTGGAGGAGGAGCAGGCTCCTTCTCTCCATCACTTGACATGTGGAAGTCCGGCTGTTCTGCTTTAAGCCACAGGAGATGACAGAAAAAGGGACTGCTGGGTCTTTTTATATCAAGAAAGAGAGATGAGGTGGAGTAGAGAAAGAAGAGCATCTCTCTGAACAGACACAAAATCAACACTTTGGAGGATTTCTCTCACAGGTTAGCACATACATTTGCTGGCACTCATGTTTTTATTTATTAAATTGATCTTGTGTTGTTTTCAACAGGTCTGTTTGTGTAGCTTGTCATTTCTGGTACTTTTCTGTCATGTGGATCAGTTTTCATCAACTCTGTCCACCCCCATCCACACTTTGAGTAGAATTGAAAATTAAATCAGCAAAGCTGGGTTAAATGTATGCTACCCAGATATAATCAGCTTGGATGAGAATTATTTAAAGTGCAAGTGATTTGACCTTTCATTTGCTGGGCTCTCCTGTCATTCTCCAGCCTGTTTTGTTGTGATTTGAGTAAGAGGTAGAGCCTGTCGGCGCCCAACCACAAGATTGGTAGTTCGATCCGTATGTGGCTGTCCACTCTTCCTAATGCTGAGATGGGTTAAATGCAGAGATTGAATTACACTACATTGTACTGTACGATTGTGTGTGACAAATAATAAGTTGTTTCTTCTTCTGACTGTGACATTTGAGAAGATTAAGTACTGGTGCAGCAGGCCAATGAATGTGTTGATGAGTGTGGTGCTGTCAGTGGGGGTGAGCAGAGGCGTGTCTGTATGAATTGGCAGGGATGGTATAAAGATGTATATTTCTCTCCAGGATCATATATCTGAGCAGTGAAAGTGCAACCAGAGGCAAAGCTTAATGACTCTGGCTGCAGAAGTATGACTGCGATTTTACTTTATTATGAAACTCAGTGGCACAAAAGTAAGCTGGGATGACCAACAAAAAAATGTAGAGCCTGGACAAAAGTAAAGCCAAGTATGCTGAGGCGATCAGTCCCCCTGCCTGGGCCTTGTTGAGGAATGTCCTAAGAGGCCACTTGCAGACACAAAGGGAAAGCTGTGATCGTCCCACTGCTCTTTTCCACTGTCTCTGTGTTCCCCTGCCTTACGCTGTCCCACGCCTCCCCGGCCAAACACAGGGTTCCTTCTCTTGTTATCTCTCATCTCTCAGTCCCCCATGCACCCCCTCCCACCCTCAGGCCAGGTCAGTTTCAATGCTTTGTGGCTTTTGATCCATAACTAGTGGTCCTTCTCATCCTATTTCAAGTTCTGTTTTGTGTTTGGCAATAATGGATCTGGAGGTTAGAGATGAACAACTTATTTTGGCCAGGTGCCCATATTAAAGACTGGCATTCCTTTACAGCCCCTGCACCCCCTTGGTACAAGCTGTCTGGTTCAGAGGATGAAGGGGTATGTGTTGGTTTTATATATGAGGGAGGATCCCCATGGGGTTTACTTTAGTAATGAGATTCAGATCAAAGATCAGTGGATGAGACGTCTCCCAATGGTCACGATTTAAATCATCCTTTATTGTTCAAGCAGCAATAACAGGAAAGATCAGAAAGCTTGGAGCCATTTTAACAGATCTTGGTGCACTCTTCTGTTTTGCCCATTCTAGCTCACATAATTGATTGTGTGCATGTGTTTTTTGCTGAATGCATTAAAGTTCATCATAAAATTGACTTCAGCTGACACTTTTGGTTTAGGCTAGGGGTTGATTGACTGGAACCTAGAGGGACTTGGGGGGGTGTAAAGGGTGCATTTTGCAGTTTAAATTGAACTATCTATAAAACTATAAGGACAAAGGCAGTACAGCAGATACATCAGCCTTAAGAAACAGGGGGAGGGAAGGAGGGAAGGGGAGAGGGTGGAGAAGGGCTGGAGAAAACCGATAAGATTGGCTAGGAACCAAAAGAGAGGAGTGTACAAAGGAGTAGAGAGAAGAAATAATATAGAATAAAGAATACAAGTAATTAAACACAATGTAAAGTGTGTGTGAGGACCGGATGGATGGTTTTACTTTTGCAAAGATATTGAGGAAAGAAGATTAAGCAACTTTGCAGGCAGCAATTTCTGCTATTGGTGTCATCCATCTGCCCCGATCAGTGCATGCACTTCATTAAAATGTAATTATATACAGGCACACAGACACATGGCGGCAGAAATGGTGTGGATCTCTTTGCAAATTCCTTTAATCAGCAGATCATAGGCAGCGTAAATATATTCATTGATGTCTCCATGTAGTCAAGTAGCTATAGAGGGAATAGATCCAGTGTAATACTAACTTGTGTTCACCTGTATGTGTATCTTGTGACCCTGTTTAGTTGCTGTGTCACTAGGGGCAGCCTATGGGAGGAGCTTATTTAACTTTTTTTTTTTTTTTGAGTCCTTGTGAACTAAGAGCAGCTCCCTAAATTGGGTCAAATCTGCAGGGAAGGGGGTTGAGAAATCCTACAAGCACTCAAGAATTCTAATTTCCTTATTTTCCAAGTAGAGTTCTTCAGTGATCTGGTTGGAAATAAGACGTCTACCTCTTCTGCCAGGATGGCAATCAGAATGTGTATTAGCGGGCTCTGCCGCTGTGGGAGAAAGAGCTATAATTGGTCTCTCCCCTGATGTCTCCTCCCCAGTGCTCTCTGCTGACCCAGCCCTTACTAAAAACTACTTTGCCCATCTAGGAACTCTGCAGATGCTCTAGAAGCAAGGGAAAAGGACAAACACTTTCAGACTGTGAAATTGAATTTAGGGCTCAAATGAAGCATTGTAGTAAGTTACAAATATTGAAGGCACACGTTTTGCAAGAAGGGTTTATGTAAAACAAAATGCAGTTGTAGTAGGGGAAAGGGATAGACTGGGTAAACCCCGCCCACTCTGCCGGAGATTTGATTTCACCCTGCAGCTCGGTCTGGAAACCTGCATGTTTAATTCTCCTACTTCAGTTCACAATTTTGCGGGAACCAATCACAAACTGGCTTATCTACCTGGCGCGCTATTGGGGGGTTTAACACAATGACGATAGAGAAGCGACCAAGCTGCTTCTTGTTTACCTTTGACATAGCAGCCACTGAACGCCACCGAAGCGCAGCAACCCTGTGATGCCCCTGTCACTTCTACCTCACCCGAATCGTTGTCTGATTGATTGAAAGACTTTCCAGTTGTGTACAGAATCATTTGAACTATGCTTGTTGGTCATGCCTCTTGTGCAGAGAAAATACAGAGCAGACTCCCCAGACCAACGCTCAATCTCAGGTATATTGAGCTTGGCTTGGTCTGGTCATAGCCAGACTAGGATAGGGATGCTGTAATTCAGTGGGCACCCTGATAATACTCAAAGGAACGTATTGAGTGTTTTATAAATTTAATTATTAAAAATTAAAGAGCACTACGTAGTAAAGGTGCCAGGACACGGCAGGCCAAATCTCAGAATATACTGTCCCAGATTAGGCAAAAGGGCACTTGTATTTTGCTCTCCACTTGTATGGTTCCAAATCACTTTGCACCAACTTGTTGTTGGCAAGTTTTTTAGCCCAGTATTGGCTACATCAAGACTTGATGTAAGTATAACCGAAGAGGTAATTTTAGTACCATGTTATTGCTCCTGTAAATGTCCTGCATTGATTCCTGATACTGACTTTGGTTAACAATCTATTTGAAACATTTTTGCAGGGAAGTAATGGCTTTAGTCTGTATATCACTCTGCACAGTTCCAGTCAGATGGTGTTAGTGTTGGAAGTTAAACCAAAAAGCAAGTTACTGAGCGCTGACACAGCGCCAGGCACAGCATGAGACTTACAGTCTGCCCAGGGCGTCGGTGTGTGTGGGTGTTATGTATGTGTCCAAATGTGAGTGCACGTGAATGTAGTGTACCCTGGTCTATGTGCATGACTGCACTCCTTCCACACACGCCTCCAAGTGAATGTGATTCCTTTGAATGACCTGCTTTCCACACAGCGTGAGTCCCCACAGGAGTAAAGTTATGGGCGGCCCGTGTTTGTCCTTCAGCCTGTGGAAATCGCTACTGTACATATTGCTTTGGGCTCTCTGCTTCTGAGAGACTCCAGGAGTCCGATATAAACAAGGCATATGAGGAGTGTTGCATGTTGTGGATGTGCATATTGCAACATTGAGGGGGGAAAACCTAACATTTCCTCTCATATAATGTACTGTTTAAATCTTATTGAAGTAATTAGCTTTTAGAAAACATATTTTCCCCATCACTCTTTCTTGACCCTATTTACCCTGTCTTTCTTCTGTCTATGTCATTTCCTGTCTCTTTCTGATGACGGTCTCTTTTCATTGGCCTTACCAGTGCAGACGTTTGCTGAATGACAGCCAAGCAGCACTCAGCATTTACTTAAGTGGATGGGTTCCCCCCTCATCTGCTGTGTTCTGGGAAATGCACCCACTTGTTGCCCACTTCTGGCAAATGCACGAGGGGCCTTTCCCTATTCTGATGTGGCTTGATTTTTTTTTTTACGTGGAGTCAGGAAGGCAGTGATGTAAATCTTGTTTGGCTCCTTGAGTAAGTCTGATCGTGTGGGTGACAACCTGATGACATGTGGGGTGGCAGGGTAGAAGTCCTGCCCTTTAATTCTTATACTAGGGTGTCATCATGAACATGCTCTGCTGATTGGCTAAGATACTGATTTCCTACAAGCTCCTCTGCTTCTTTTGAAGAAGGCAAGTGAACAAATGATTACAATCCTAAAATAGTAACATTCGTTTGCTCAGTTTCTTTTTAATGATAGTCCCCTTCAGCTCTTCAGTCCTTTACTTTGTGGTTCTCCTTTAAAGGTCCCATGACATGGTGCTCTTTGGATGCTTTTATATAGACCTTAGTGGTCCCCTAATACTATATATGAAGTCTTTTTCCCAAAATTCAGCCTTGGTGCAGAATTACAGCCACTAGAGCCAGTCCCACAATGAGCTTTCCTTAGTGAGGAGGAGAGAGGGGGGGGGGCAAGGTGGAGGCTGTGGATGTGGCCTTGACCAACTGCCACTTTGCTTGTTTGAAAGCCATGATGTCTCTCTCTCGTGGATGGGCCAAATTATCTGTGTGGGCAAAGCAGAGAAAGGGGAGGTGACCTTGGCTCTTATGACCTCATAAGGGGCCACATTCCAGATTGGCCGATCAGAGCTTTCATTTTCTCAAAGGCAGAATAGGATACCCAGGGCTCGTTATACTCTTATCACTATTTCTAGCCACTGGGGGACCATATGCAGGCTGGGGGAACTCCTATTAATGTTAAAAATCTCATGAAGTGAAATTGTTATGCCATGGGACCTTTAAGACAGAAATACTGTGGTTGTGTTGGGCCATCTGTCTTGTTTTGTGTGGCGTGGCTCCCTTCAGCAACTGCCAGCTGCCCAACCTGACTTCATATTTCCAGAAAGGTAATGTACTTTCTGTTTTAGGCTGGTCCTTTCTGTTACTCTTGTTTCTGTTGTTGAACGCACGGCCTGTTCTGGGTTTACTCAACGTGACATCAACTTGTCTAGTCGATAGGGAGATAGAGAAAGAACAAGATAGAACACATATTCTCAAACCTGTCAGGACTTTGTTTCATTACAAATTACAAGTTTTCAGTTACATTTTATTTTGTAAATTCGGAGTTCATGTCCAGGACAAGTTAACAAGACTTTTGTTGCTGCACCATTCTCGTTTTGTCTGCTAAACTTAGCTTAGGGGCCGCTAAAACAACCGGAACCTCACAGTGATTGGTAACCGGCTCACAGACGCCTGTCGGCTAAACTTACTATGGTGTCGTCTTTATTGAAGCCAAAATGTATCCAAATGACGTACACAGTGTTTTTTGTTGTTGGTATAAGCTGCTTATTTTGCTCACTTGACTCATTGAGTTCTTCTCCATGTTACTTACATGCCACAGTCTGTATGGGGTGGAGTCACTTAACGACACATACGATAGTATGTTTTTAAGGGTAAAATACATGCTGAACATGCACACTGAGTACAGTATTTAACAGAATTAAAAAAAACAACGAAATACCGGTAACCAATATGGAAAAATTACATTGATTAAAGGTTCTGATTTTCAGTTTCGGTCACTTTTCAATTAATCCTCCAGCCCTAATCTCAAGGGAGTTGTCTAACCAAAAACAAAGGTTGTGCAAGTATTTGTTTTGGTGTCAGCTCTCCTTGTACGCGAGAACAGCTAACCATGTTTTTCATGGATACCCTGAACATTTGGGATGAATACAGTTTGCCAGGGATACTGTAGGCTGTGAGGTATGTGTGAAAGTTCAATATTGTGCAGACTGTCCTGCTCCCCCAGTTGTCTGAAAACAAGACAGGAAGACTACATGGCTTTGTTTTGGACTTCCTTAACAGCCTGCTATAAGGCTCATGCATGGAATTCCATTGTCTATTATGTCCATGTTAAATATTAGCAGACATTTCATTAAGTTTCATGGGCATGGTTTAGGTCAATTATTAAAGTAAGTGCTCTTTATCATGCTGCATATATTTTCTCTTTAGGTCATCATTTATTTTGCATTTTACGCTTTGCTAAAATCTTCTTTACGTAAAATAGAATGTGTAGATCTTGTACTTTGCTAATTTGTGTGTGTGTGTGTGTGTGTGTGTGTGTGTGTGTGTGTGTGTGTGTGTGTGTGTGTGTGTGTGTGTGTGTGTGTGTGTGTGTGTGGTGTGTGTGTGTGTGTGTGTGTGTGTGTGTGTGTGTGTGTGTGTGGTGTGTGTGTGTGTGTGTGTGTGTGTGTGTGTGTGTGTGTGTGTGTGGTGTGTGTGTGTGTGTGTGTGTGTGTGTGTGTGTGTGGTGTGTGTGTGTGTGTGTGAGTCTTAAAGCACAATGAAGCTCATTATTTCTGGATGGCTGGCCTTTTCCTTGCTTTATTGATTGCTGTGCCAGATTTTGTTTAGCTTTTCACTGACCTCTTATTGCAGGTACACTGCATCCACATTTTAACCGCTGACATTTAGTCGTTAACTTTTGCCGTTTTATTACAATTATGTAGGACCAGTATTGAATTAAAGTTTTTTTTGTAATAGGAGAGTAAAGAAAAAGGGAGATTTTTTCAGGTCATTGTTGGTATCATAAGAGTTGTGAAATGAGTATTATAAAAACCTTGTGTTCAAGATCTCCTAAGCTTCTATTACTCTTTAACCATTACCTTGTTAACCTTTTGAAGAGACCCACAGAGTCAAACCTTGCCTCGACCTCTTCAACCTTTGAACCTTGCTGCTGAGGTAATGAGGGGAGGAGGAGGGACTTGTCCACTTTGGGAATCAGAGAAAGAGTGAGAGATGGGCTGTGTCTCATTCCACCTACTTCCATCAGTACACTGCTAATATGCACTGACCATTTACTGCCTTAGTGCCCACTTTTGATGGTTAGTATTGTCCCAAAAGGAACACTTATGTTAAATCACTTACAGGAAATGATGAGCGGTCGTCTTGCCGCCTCTCAAACTGTGACAAAAATCTATTAAACTGACATATGTTGATCAAAAAAAAGAGCAGATTCAGCAACTGTATGGCCTATTTCTCACTTAAAATGTTTTCAGACACACGTTTTGGTGAGCTAGTCTCGTAAAATTTGAGTTTTGTATTCCGAACAAACCACCATCATTACGCTCGGTGGTGAAATCCGGGAGAAGCCAGACCCACGTGACGCATTCGTCCAATCAGCTACTGGTCGACGTTCCTGATCCTTCCCCTTTCTGCTTTTGTCTAGATGGTGTAGGTTTAGTGCGCATAGTGGTCCATCATTCTACAGTGGACATTTTGATTGTTTTTAGGGGGTCATCCAGGTACTTTCAGTACACTGACTTTTTGCATTATCTACTCTATATACATAAAACAAAGTGTTTGACGTGTGCAAGTAGGTGGTTTGAGACACAACCATGATCTCCCAACTTAACAACTGTGAGTTGAGCAGCTTATGACACGGTCAGGGTTCAGCAGGGTTAATTGCTAAATATGGTTAAATATCTCTAGTCTTGTAATACTGCTACAGTGTCTACCAAACAACACTTTGCAGCAGCTTTTTTGCTGCAGAGCGTCCGCCGTCCTAAGGGTTGATTACTCACACAAGCTTTCTTTTTATATCACAGGAAGTTTAACAAAAAGGTAGCATCTACTAAATAAGAATATTAATGTATGTTGGATCTTGTATAATGCAATTCTTCAGCAAGTTGAAAACACGTTTTTGTAAACATGAAGAGGATAAAATCTGTTTCCTTTAGACATCACAAATATTTTTTAGAAATGCATATAAAGATTTACCTGTATACTGTCAAACTTGCCTGCCAATAAAGGATTTTGATTTTAAGGCATTTTGATACAAGAATAACTTTGTTTTCAAATGGAGATAGATTCTGACATAAAACGGAGGAAGAGTAAAGGGAAAATGCTTCTAACACAGTGTTGTAAAGGCAACAGCAATTGTCCTTGGACTGCTGTTATGATTAGAGTGCTGATACTAGTGGTGTCCCTTTTTGCTTGTAGTGCAGGTAGGGGTTGTGCACAAACGCATTGACCATCAATCAGGACACATTGCTCGCCCCTCAGTCCTTTCCACAGACAAAGCTAGTTATAGCAGCCTATAGTGTGAGTGACAGGAGGACCGGTCACATTCATTCTATTCTGGCCCGATGCTCAGTGCTGCCTGGCTGACCTGCGCTGTTTATTTAGTCAAACAGATCACACACACAAGTTAAATCCTCTTCAAAGTGCATCTGGCTGCTGCACACTTGCTATCTGGTTTGTACCCTTCTCCTGTACCCTTTCATGATTGCCATTGCCACAGTTACATTTCATGATGCAGACTTCACCCCTTTTCAATCACCTTCTCAAATATAAAGGAACATAAGTTATTTCTGTGCACTGAAGTACCCTCAGGGACATGCCTCAGGGGATAGATATGCATAGAGAAGGATTAAGGTGCATTATATTTTGGGCGCTGCTGTCCTCCTAACCCTTCATCCTTTTCCCAGTGCCGGACGACCTCACTCCAGAGGAGCAGCAGGAGCTGGAGAATATCCGCAGGCGCAAGCAGGAGCTGCAGGAGGACATTCAGGTAATAATGGAATCTTAACACAGTAGATGGGTACAAAAAAACAAGCATGTACTGTATATGTTTGACTGCATAAAATGTCCTTTTAAGTTTTTTTACTCTAATTTTCAGGTTTAGTGATCGTATGTAGAAAAATGAGACAATTACTGTACACATTTTTCAAATGTACTTGCTTCAGGGGTCCAGCTATTTGGCTAACTTCAGCTGCTTTCAGCTACAACTACAAATTCTCTGCTTTTTGGTTAAATATTTACCTCTTAAATGTCTCTTTTTCAATGAGTCCTTAAACCATTTCAACTCGATAGGAATGGGAGGTATTTCCTGCCAAGTGCTCACTTTCTTAGCAAACGATTTATGTTTAGTCTTCAGCCATTTAGGTTTTGAAGATACACAGTGCTGTGTCAGCAAAGACCTCTATTTATGGAGACAGGTTATCTCTTTTGAGTGTTTTTAACAAAAAGTGAATAAAGGTTTTGAATACATCGCAGGTATAAAAATAAAATAAGCATACAGATAAAATAGGACTATGTTCTTATGAGGAACGTGGTCATGCTGTCAGTCGGATATCCCTTATATACGCTCTGATTTTCAAAAGCCAGGATTCAAATCTGCTTGACCGAATTTCCCTAAAGTGGTTTGTTTGATTCCTGTCCATGGCACATCATTCTTTGGCTGTTGCCTTGACCCAAGAGCAGAGCTGCTCATGTCCGTTCTGTCATTCAATAACCAGCTCCTTAAGCAAATGGCACGCAGGGGTGACAGAACTGTCATGCCCTGGCAGTGAGTTGGCCTCCAGATGTCCCAGTGGGCACCTCAGTTTCCACTGGCTGTGACAGACAAACATTGGAGACATGATCCGTCACCCCTTTTTTTATGAGCCTGGCCCACCAGCATCACCTCCCCCCCTCTCCGGTCAACACTGCTGCACCCCGCCCCATCCTCACCTCCTCTGTGTTCTGCACACTGACCTCTCTCCTCCTCCTCGACTCCCACACCCTCCTCTGCTGGTCCTGCATGTCAAGTCCCACCCCACCACAAACACCCACTTTGCTGTATGAGCAAGGCCTTTGTCTGTGGAGGCGAGGATCTCAGGAATGCGTTGTGATTGCTCACGTCTTGAAAACACAGATGTTCCCTTTGTGCTTTGGTCTATAATGAGTTGGTATTATGCATGAGAAATTATAAACTAACACTGCAGTTTCATATGAATGTAGAGGCTGGATGATTATAACAGTTTACTTAAGAGTTGCAGCTTCTCATGATCAATAGCCTTGTCTGTACACAGGACATCTCTTATGCTACAGTCTATTATTCCACACTTCAAGCTCAACCTGTCCATCCTCTACCCTCTGTAATGCCCTTACTGCGCCAGTCTGGCACCAGTGGTCCTGGCTTGATCGACTAAATCTGCTTTTAAGGCCATTAATAACTAAAACGCTTCACAAAATATAATCCACTTTTAAGCTTTCGTACTCCATTTGTATTGAGGTTATCCGCCTAATCGAATTCAGATTGAAAGGATTGTTTAGGAGAGCACACACACACAAACATGTTACTATTTGTTTTTAGTTTAAAGGAACTGAGAAGATCTGAATGTGCAGCAGTGTGTCGAAGTTTAAGTGAGTGATGTGAGGATTTACTCGATATGATAAAAGGCCACCTGGCTTATAGACAAACCGAGGTGATTCAGAGAGGAAGGCCTCTCCCTCGGCATTGTTCAATAGAGAAATACAAATACTTTGCATGTTGTTTGTATTGGTCACACCCGTTCACGCCTCCTGGTGTTAGGGAAATGGGTTGGCACATGATGAATTTGTCTTCATAGTCATGACATTTTAGGACAAACATTTATGTCTTTTCTACAGCGGCTAAAGGATGAGATAGCAGAAGTGACAAGTGAGATCGAGAACCTGGGTTCCACTGAGGAGAGGTAAGAAAAAGGGATCTGACCCCCCCCCCCCCCCCACCACACACACACACACACACATATTTCCCTTTCTGTTTTGCCTAAATGATCTCGTTGTTTGCCTTCGATTAACTTACCAAATGAAGCAGTCAATTATTAATGTTTGATGGTTAGGTCGGGCGATCCAAATACGCTCTCCAAATTGGCTATGCTTTTAAGGCAGTTTAAATGTTTCATCAGGCACACCTTCATGATGGGAGGCCTCATTGAATAATGCAGTGGGTGTACGGGCAGAGGCAGACAATGGATGGTCCCAGGGGAGGAAATGCTGATGTTTGGTCTACTCCAGTGGATAGGGATCCCATCAGCTACCGAATAATCCTAAAGCACTCTTTCATGGATCTAAAACCCATTAAGGGTTACAGCACTGTCGTGTGATCAAAGTTTCCTTTGATCCATTTATTGAAGAAAGTACATGATAGCTTGTGCTGTCGTTGAGTATCTGTTTAGTTGATTGTTAGATTTTGGCAGTCAAGGGCCGAAGGAATGCTGGTGAGAGTGAAATCAGTGGGAAGAAGTGGTGACCTCTTGCTGGTTAGAGATGGAGATGTAACCATGGTAACAGCAGTGCACTTTGACCCTTGTATAACTCAAGGCCTAAGAAATGAGACGTTCCCATATGCATGATGGTAAACACTTTATCAATGCTTGTCATCACAGTGGAGGGGGGAGGAGAGGCCGGCCTCTGCCAAACAAATGAAAAATGTTAATGGGAAAGACACTTTCAGGAAATTAACCAAAGACATTTATTGTAATGGACCGAGCCTTGTTGGATTTGCATATGTAAAAGGTAAAATATCTAAATGGATTTATAATAGAGTGATAATTGAGTTGTTTATCAAACAAGAATGTCAAAAATGTCTGGTTCCAGCATGTCTAAGGTACTAATATTTTTTAGTTTCCTGAGTTATGTGATATTTAACGTATTTGGGTTTTAGACTGTTGGTTGGAATAAACAAGCAATTTTAAGACATTACCTTGAGTTTGGGGAAATAGTTACAATTTTCTGACATTTTTTAAACCAAATGCTTAGTAAAAAATAAATAAACTCAGATTAATCAATAATAAAAATATTAGTTGCATCTTTTTTATATACCAATATGTTCATGTACAAGATTATGTTTACATCAAGCACAACTAACAACAATCACCATCTTATGTTTTAGGAAAAATATGCAGAGGAATAAACAGGTGGCCATGGGCCGTAAGAAATTTAACATGGACCCCAAAAAGGTAGATGGAAGAAACTGTTACGATTCTTCAGAAATGCAAATTGTCCCATATGTTCTCATAAGCAGAAAGTAACCTGGGACCCTGTCTCTTTCTTAGGGGATTCAGTTCCTAATTGAGAACGACTTGCTGAAGAATACTAGCGACGACATTGCTCAGTTCCTCTACAAGGGCGAGGGCCTCAACAAAACAGCCATCGGAGATTACCTCGGAGAGAGGTCAGGATGACAATTGACTTGTTTTTTTCCCTCTATCTAACCATCTCCCTCTTGTTCTTTATCATGACCCACCCGCACACAGCCATGTGTTGGATAATGGCATCGTCTAGCAAGTTCTTTCTTTCTGTATTGCTGTGTTTCTTCTTTTTCAGGCACACACCCATCCATTCTAGTTTATTGGCGCCACATTTAGGCCATCCTCTCAACAATGTTGGTTACCTAATAGCCTCTATCTATCTAAGATTATCTTACTCGTTAATAAGTAACATGATCAAGAGATTCTCAACACTGTAATGCATGTGTTTGCAGGCAATTCCAGATTTCACTTCAGAGCTGAGACCATCCTCATTAGATTGAACACATAATATAGGAAATAGTAATGGGCCTGGAGTACAATATGTGCTGTTCAGGGACTGTAGGGCAGGCAGGGTTACAGTCAAGGTGTGTTCCGTGAGGTCAAACCAAGAATAGAAGCTTAGGCTTTTGATGGATGGCTCTGTGTTTTTGATTCTGTGAAGGAGAGGCAGGAGCAGCGGGAGAGCCTTGAGACCACTAGAAGTGATGACTGTGACAGCGAGAGCTCCTTAGAGCCTTCCCATGATCCCACAGGGCAGATTATTTACTCTGAAGGGCATGAAGGTTGCAGTGATGTCATGATCGAGATTAGACAATAAATGAAAGGGAGGTGGTCATTGTTTTCCATCTTCTATTGGGTTTAATGGGAGTATGCAGCTTATCACCGACCTCCTTAAACCTATATGAGCCAGATCACACCCTGAGCTGAGCCCTCAGACACGCTCCTATTGGGGAATACTTTCCAAACGAGGCAGCGATCCAACTTTTATGAAGAGCTCCGGTTAAATCTAGGCTTTCTTCAGCATCCACCAAATCACTCCTTAAACTTTACTTTATGGATTTGCTTGTAGGTAATAACGTTTTTTAGAGCTTCATGGATTAGTTTAGTAGTCCATCAACAGAACATGTATTTATTATTTACTATTTTGTGTGATTAGTAATTTTAAAGGAAAACTTCCCAATGTATGCATATTAGTCTGATTGCAGTTCTTGGAGTACTACTGCATTTATTTTGTGGATTATTTTCACTTCACACATCGTAAGTCTGGACAGACACTGTTATTAGACTGCAGTACTGAATTGGTGTATTGTCATTGTGAGGATTTGCTACTTTTCTTTGTCTTGTGTGATGGGAAATTTAATATCTTTGGGTTTCAGACTGGGGTTGGACAAAGTTAGAAATTACTTTTGGTCATTTTGTGCTTGTGATGGGCATTATTCACTATTTTCTTTTTGCATTTTATAGACAAAACAACAAGATCTAGTTGCTTATTTGAGAAAATAATTGGCAAATAAATGAATAAATATTATCATTAGTTGTAGCTTTAATCTTTTGTGTATTAATTTTGTCTTGGTTATGCAGAAAAGAAATTCTACATTTTTAACAGTAATACATGTGTTTACTATGTTCTGTCTCTTGTAGAGATGACTTCAATATCCAAGTCCTCCATGCCTTTGTGGAACTTCATGAGTTCACAGACCTTAACCTGGTTCAGGCACTCAGGTAAAACCGCATCTCCCCAGGAACGTGACACCTGACGTCTGCTACAGTTCTTGACTAGATTCTCATAGCTTTGCTCCCTTTTTATGTAAATCATGTGAGATGCAGGCCATTATTTAAAAGTTTCCTTATTTGCAATTTGAAAATATGCAGATGTCAGTTTCAGTCTTGTGCCTTAAGAGAGCACATTCAGCCTTTTCACTGTGGGAGTGAGTTTGTTGCTGACGACTGAGCTGTGTCCCCGGACAGACAGTTCCTGTGGAGTTTTCGGCTACCAGGAGAAGCTCAGAAGATTGACCGCATGATGGAGGCCTTCGCTCAGCGCTACTGCCAATGCAACCCTGGCGTTTTTCAGTCTACAGGTAGCACCGTCATGCCATACATCCTGGCTTTCTACCTCAACATTTTAATTTTTAAGGGACTAGACCAGATAAACTTGTCTCCCTGAAGCACTCCATTTTCCACATTACACTGAGATCTAATGGCATGTCAGTGGAACTCCTATCCAAACTGATTTGTTTAGCAGACACAAAGTCTGCTGAGGTGAACTGTGCTCTGAAAGAGTGTCTGGCTTTTGGGAAATAATGCCCACAGCAGACAGCTGACTGCCTCTAACATGGATACAGATGGATGTGAATAATGCATGGGACTTATCAACAGCCTAACGGGCCAGATAAAGTGCTGCTGTGTCAGCTGTGTGCTGGCCACGTTGTCTTTTAGCAAACACACACATTAGAGTGCACATCCAGAAACACACATGCATACTTAGCTGCCCACTTGCAGCCTTTCACTCCCACCCACTCTCCTTGCTAATGAAACTTTGTCTATTTGTTCCTCTCTGTGGGGCTGTGGTCCCCTAAGTACAGTGCTTCCAGCTCAGTTTATTAACATTCATATTCAAAGACTAAATTAAACACCAGCAGCAGTTTTTTGGTAAACAGCAACCTATTGCTTATCTTTCTCTTTTAGTGTGATCTTGTTTGTGTGTGTGTGTGTGTGTGTGTGTGTGTGTGTGTGTTACAGACACCTGTTACATCCTGTCATTTGCCATCATCATGCTAAACACCAGCCTCCACAACCCAAATGTGAAAGACAAGCCTTCTGTGGAACGATTCATCTCCATGAACAGAGGAATCAACGAGGGAGGAGACTTACCTGAGGACCTGCTCAGGGTCAGTATAGCTGTAAAACACAGTTATTTCCATCCTCATTATTGATTTTTCCACCTGCAATCTCAATCCTGCTCTGTGTTCATAGTCAACTATCATTATTGTAGAATCTGTATGACAGCATCAAGAATGAGCCTTTCAAAATCCCAGAAGATGACGGCAATGACCTCACACACACTTTCTTCAACCCGGACAGAGAGGGCTGGCTACTAAAACTGGGTGAGTGACACTGGAAATACATGCACACAGTTATTTGAGCACATAATGAATGGCACAATTAATAGTGCTAGTCAATCTGGCTGCGCTGATAGATGGGTTTTCATAGCAGCAAT
Source organism: Etheostoma spectabile (assembly GCF_008692095.1). Classification (NCBI taxonomy): domain Eukaryota; kingdom Metazoa; phylum Chordata; class Actinopteri; order Perciformes; family Percidae; genus Etheostoma; species Etheostoma spectabile. The sequence goes on along the minus strand of NC_045751.1, from coordinate 6,870,906 downwards.
ACATATTGGTAGATTATCTTAAGACTGCATAAAGTGATAACCAATGTCTTCCCTGAGGTCAATAACCTGTGTGTCTGTGTGTTGAGGTGTTGGGGAGATGTGTGCATAGGTTTGTACACACTCAAACTGAGACATCTGAAGACATCTCTACCCGCTTTCATGTATAATGAATGTGGCCTGGAGATCAGACCACAAGTGGAGGCCTTTGAATTATTTAAGCAGGGCATGTTCGTACACCGACATGCACACACAATCACAAATACTGACTTTTATGGCTTGTAAATCAAATGTATCCACACACGCAAACATACACATACTGTACATACACAAAGTATAGAACATTTTACTTCAGAGAGCTTTGTTTTTATTTTGATCAAATTGTTTTTGCTTTTTCTGTGGACATTTTGATCCTGATTTTATTGGAGATTTAAAGCGCATACTTTGTCCCATTGTGGAAACTCCCAGCCGGCCTTGGCATTTTTTAGTAATAAAGGGTGTGTCTTTATGTTTATAATTATTTTTCTTATCCTAATTAAATGTTACCAGTGGGATGTTTTTGAAGGGCATTTTTGTCCCGATGTTTAGCTAATTTCTGACTTTGACATATACAAATACATATGCACTACACACATACCTTTTTATTTTTACAAATGTTTACAGGACGTCAGCTGTTATTGGCACTGATCACGATAACTTTACAAGCAGAAAAGCACAACCCTGGGCCCCTGAACTCTTCTGTTTCCTCTGAGATCTCTCTCTCTTGTACAGATTCACAATGAATTTAATAGAAAAAAGCATGAATGTTCAAAGTAAAATTGAATCTTCAAATCGCTGTGAATCTTTACAACTGACTACACCAAGAAAGTAAAGAATAACTCTTTCTCCACTGACTCAAAGTTGGCAGATCTGAGTAGAACAATCAGGGTGGAAGGTAAATTACTGGCTATAACATAAATGGACCTATGTGGAGGTGGTATTTAATGAAGTGCTTTACTGCAGCTGTGTCATTGAGTAGAACTCCCCCTTGTGGCCTGATTATAACAACAGATATGTAAAATCTGTTCAACCTCATTGCAAAATATAGAAAATTAAAAATGAAAGCTGTAAAGCAGTACATCAAAGCCTCACTGGAACCAGATTAACAGGACTGTGGTGCAATAATTTCTTATCATTTAATTTGATTTTTTTTGTTTTCTTTTCCTCTTCGTTTGTTTGTTTGTTCCATGATTTTGGCTGTTGTCTTTCCTCAGGAGGTATGTACACCTGCTCTTCCCAAACGCTAGTCCATCTCTCAGCTCTCGGGTGCTTTTGGTTCACACAGGGTTTTTTTTTTGTCTGTAGATTTGTTTTATTTTTTTTGTCTCTCCATTGACTCATTTGAACTTCAGATGTTTGTCTGTTCAGTCTCTCATTGAGCTGGTGGTTAGTCCACATTCTTTTATCTCTGTGGGTGGTTGCCGGGCGGTCGCCGGGTTCATTCGCCCCCCCCCCCGTGGGCTCGGCTCAGGGTGCTGATGCTTTGTGACCACTCTACTGAGCAGTTTGACCCTCTTTTCTCTGTATGCTGTGGTGGTCACTCTCTTTGATCTCTGTTTGTATTTTTGTTTTTAAAGCTGCATTATACCTTTTCTCCATACAGTGAGCACAACAAAGGAATTGTACTTGACTCTCCATATTGATCATGAACCTATTTACCCATTGGCTTATTGTTGTTTGCTCTCTGGTTGCATGAAAAGGGAATACTGCACCTTTTTAACAATGTGGCTCTGCTCTCCTTATGCTGTAAATGGATCTGAAGTGTAACAGTGTGGCTGCGGCCCGTTGTGGTGCTAGACTGGACTGGACCAAACTGTGGGAGAGAAGCGTGGGCAGAGGAGTGCGTCGAAAGGGATTCAAGCATGATTCTAATGATTCAAGCATGCTTATACTCTTAAAGTGCACATGGTTGGCAGTTTGACTGTGCATTCTTCTAATGAATACATCTTTCCTATTAATTGCAAAATAGGAGCCCTTAGGTAAGAAGAGAACCAGTTGGTAATTTTTTTAGTTGAGATAAATCATTTCCAAAGGAACCTAGATATGATTTACAAGAAAATCTGTTCCCTTTGAACCTTTACTTGCCCAGCCTCCCACAGCCCTGTCTTGCATGGGTGCCCCCCTCCACTCAGCTCCACTCCGGTCCAGCCCCATGCACACATCCCTGCAACAATCTGCTGGGACGTCCAGCCTAGTCCCAGACATTCTTGCACTGGAGGAGGTCATCTCTCTTTATTGAGAGTGACAGTAAATGACATGATCATAAAACCAATCCCAACCACCAACTGACCCAATCAGCTCTCAGGCCGTCAGCTGTGTGATTCTGCCCATCGCGTCTGTGTTTTCTGTTTGTCTGCTTTGTGTTGCAACACGCTGACGAGTCGAGATGTGGCGAGGGGCTCTCCATCTCTGCCTGTTGAGTGAAGCGTGTGTCAATGGTGTCTTTAGATTATAACACGCATAGACTGAAGTGTTTGACCTATCATTGACCTATGATGGGCTATCATATACAGTGCTACTGCTGTTATATGATAATACAAGTGTGTTCTACTTGTCTGTATAAAAGCATCCTCAAAGCCTCTATCCTGGTAGATAGGTTTCACATTGCATCTTTTTACTAACATTGGTGGTGGAAAAGCCTAGTCTAGACAAGGCTTAGGCCTTTATCAGGTTATGTTCAGAAAGACAGGCCCCCCCTTACTCACTGGACACTGCTCTTATATGACTCAGAAGTTATTTAACAAAGTCAAAACCGGAAATTCATGTCTGAGATGTCTGTTGAGAAGCCGAGCATAGCTCCAGGCACTGAGCCTCCTGCCCCTTTCAGTTTGTTGGCATCCCATCCTCCCAGAGCAAAAGTGCCATCTGCTACTGTGATCAGGTTTCCCCTCAGGAAGTATTGGTGACAAATGGGGTCAAAGGCCAGCTGCAAATTAGCGGGCACAAAGTTAAATAAAGAGCCCCTATTGGGTGCGAAAGAACTTAATCCTTAGTCGCCCCATTACATTCCAACTTAATTGTTAGTTGCCACATTACGTTCCACATTCAGCCATCCTATAGTCATTGGAGTGCTTTTCCTTATCATTGGTTTCTTATAGTTTAGTTACTTCATTTAGTAGGTGGTTCAGTGAGTGCAAAGCACATGGATCTATATTCTCCCCATCTATAAGTCAGCAACTAAGGAAAAAAACGGGGCCAAGTGAGCAAAATTTCTAGGCACATGGACATGCAGCTTCAAAGTGTAGCATCACATCAACTCCAATTAGCCTTAATGTGGCATTTATCAACTATTTGGAATTTAACTGTTAAGTGGTAATTATATGTTATTAAAATGTAGGTAAGAACATAGCGACAAATTATAAATCAACACATAAAAGGGGAAAGGAATGGGTAGTTATGAAATCAAGAAAAATAACCAGAGGTGTAGGCCATGCAGTTGGGGTGATGGTGAGTGCATGGTGTGATGGGGAATCAAGGTGAATAGTGGGCTGTTATGGGTGAAAGGAGTTCAGTGGAGCTGTCATCTGTCTGTCTGGCCATACATCTGTCTGCCTGTCTGCTGCTCGAACCGGTGCTTGGGTGCTCGTTTCTCTCTCTTTTCTCTTGCTGAGCCTCTCTAATGCTTGCTGTTTGCCCCACAGGGGGACGGGTTAAAACCTGGAAGAGGAGGTGGTTTATCCTCACGGACAACTGTCTGTACTACTTTGAGTACACCACAGTGAGTACAGCTCAGTTTCTCAGTCCCAGTGAAGAATCTGCCCACTCTATTCTTGTTGTTTCCTGTGTGCAACACTCTGTCACTCACATATTTGATATTTGTCCAGGACAAAGAGCCCAGAGGAATCATCCCATTGGAGAACCTGAGCATCAAGGAGGTGGAGGATAAGAAGCCTGTAAGTACAGCTCCCTCTAATGGTTCATTTTGGGATTACACACAGTCAGGACTAAGATTTTAGAACTACCCACTTTTTAAATGAACAATAAAGAAGGACTCTTCAGTGCTACCTTTTTTGAACATTCACAATTGGGATTATTTTAGCTGAATTTCCACAGCTGTGTTGTGTACCATGCATCGTTTTGACATTTGAGGACGATAACCATTTTTACCTCACAACAGTATATGAAGCAGTATACAGAGGTGAACAGTATGCCAAAAATACAGATTTTTCTAAATATACACAGTGTACGCATATGGAACTGTAGGTACATGAGCTAATAGATTATAGCATTTTTGATAAATAGTCATTCTTGTCTTTATGTCATGATACTTTCTATAATTTCGAATCTCCATCCACTTAATTTCTTTAGAACTGCTTTGAGCTTTTCATTCCTGACAACAAGGACCAGGTGATAAAAGCGTGCAAGACCGAGGCTGACGGACGCGTTGTGGAGGGCAACCACACTTTCTACCGTATTTCCGCCCCCACTACTGAGGAAAAAGAGGAATGGATGAACAGCATCAAGTAAATGTTTTTTTTAACAGTATGATACAATGCGTGTTTCTAACTTGCATATAAGGCTCATTGCTGTAGGCCGGAGGTTTTCAAAGTTACTCTTGTTATTTGTATTTGTCTTTGCAGGATTTTCAGTGATAATCATGCTTAAAGTTTATAAAAGCCGCAATTTTCACGCTTATGCCATAATGCTTCTGTTACTGACATTTTCCTCTGCGTCCACAGAGCTGCTATCAGCAGGGACCCCTTTTACGAGATGCTGGCAGCCAGGAAGAAGAAGGTGTCATCCATGAAGAGGCACTAGAACTCCTCAGCACTCCAGATGTTGCACTTGACAGAACAGGGGGTCCAGGTACTCGCCCTGTCTGGGTCAGTGCGGAGGTCGCGGGCTGGGGTCTGCTTCAGACCTCTTCAGGGGATTTCTCTTGGATACATTCTAGGCCTGGCTTTGGGACTCTACAGGTCAGAAAAACAGGAAGCATGCTGACGTTTTTTAGATAAGAGTCGGGGCCAATGTGTCCTCGATTCTCCTGTCTTTTTCTCTCTCAGCTTTGTTTGTGCTCTCTGTCTATGAGGCTATAAGGAAATCTTGCTGAATAACTCAGCAAAATCCCCTTCAAAGATGCTTTAAAAACACAATTCCCATAAACAATGCACACATACACAATATGCATACAGTCATGCAGTCCCCCGTAGCACACGTTGTTTTAAACTCAGCAGGTCTGACCAAGTGTGGCACTCTAAACCAAAATATTTCTTGCTTTGTGAAAGAAAAGTAAAGACTTTTTCTGATGTGCTTTAAAATGTTAAGGTAATATGTGTCTATTTTTACAGCTTTAAATGTCAATTCCTCTTCAGTCTTTTTTGTTTGTTTGCTTTTGTAATACTAAAAAACAAGGTTTGGAACAGTAACTGCTTGGGGGGAGGGGAGGGGAGATTTGATAACTGTTAACAATTTTATAAAAAGTAAATAAATAAATGGTTGCCACTCAGGAGATTGTTATGTTCTGAAACTGTCGGCGTTTACATGGATCCTGTTCACAACACGACAGCCATGTGAGGAATGAAAGCCTCATCTGTGTCCCAAACTGACGTGGTTTTGTAAATGTGAAGCTGCAGCGTGGGTGAGGGTGTGTGCTTGTCTGGACAGGCTCTGAGTGTTGGATCTGTCTCTCGCTGTTCATTTCTCGAAGGACCTGGAGATGCGTCTTGGGGATTAGTGTTTATCACCCTGGGCTTCTTTTTGAGGTTTTTAGGTTGTCTGGAAATTAGAACTGATAGCCCCTTTTTTCATTTTCTCTTCCAATAGATTTTTCTCTAATTTCATTGTTAGGAAAATGACTTTACTGGCAATCTAGGTGACATTTTATGAGAAAAGCTGCTGGTTAGTGACAGTAAATTAGTCATCTCCCAGTTAAACATTTAGTCTTTGTTCCCTGCCTTTAACATTTTTTTCTTTGTAGAGGGTTATGTAACCCAACCTCACTGATCATTGTACAATACTGTGTGCTTCAGGTTGTTTGTGTAAGACATAATATATGACATATTGTTGTAGAGGCTTTAAAGCAGCACAAATAAATGTTGCTTCATTGAAGCCATGCCTGGAAATGAATGGGTTGTCCCTGTCTCAGGTTCCGTAGTGTGATGTGAAACAATACAAAACTACTACTTGTATGAGGAATGTACTGTGGAGAACCAAAAGATGGAGGTCAGGACGTCTGATTGGTCATGCTGAGGCAGTGGCATGTCATTTAGTCAAATAGCAAAAACTGCATTGAGGTACAATTTTACAAACGCGGTCTGATTTGTGCATCAAGCGGTTGTCTTTTCTACTCTAGTCTACTGTTGTCTCTTCTCTCATCTGTGCCTGCCGGTCATTATCTTTACTCCATGCTGTTTTGTTTCCTGGTTCTCTTCCTTTCTCTACTCCTCTCTGCACTAATCGTAGAGAAATAAAGAAAAATGCAAAACAATCAATTCTAGACAGTATTGGTTTATTTATCAAAGTTGTACATACTTAAATGTATAGTGGGTATTTTGTCTTCATTTTGTATCGTATTGTGCCATTTTCTTTTTTTTTTAATTCTGTTCGATAATGTTTGATTTGAGGTTTGTATAATTGCCATTTAATCAAGCTGAAATAAAGACAAATTTGTCTCAATGCTGCCTGTGAAATGTCTTTTACAGAACTGCATGTCAACATCAGCTCCTGTTACAGTGGTAAAGTAATTCCAGCTGGTGGCAGTATGTGATAGGAACTGTTGAGGCATTCTGCTGCAGAGAAGGAAGTCAAATTTTCTGTTTTATGCTGCTTATTAATTACTGCTGAAAAACAGTCATGCCAAATCTATTAGAAACATAATTATGCTTCTATGAAAAAGAAACCAATCTCTTGGTACAGTTTCAAGCCAGCCTTTATTTATAGCGTCATACAATTTCATATTTTTTCACTAACTTGCTTTTGAAGTATTTATGACACAAATGTCGGGGCAGCAGGGAAAGGTCGATATTTACAAGTGAATATGTATCCTATTAAATGATGCCTGGAAAAGCAATCAATAGAAATGACTTTCTCAATGAAACAGCCATGCAGGAAACAGACTCAAATGCAGTTGAAAATATAAATGCCTATCTTTAGATTTGTGTTACAGTCTACTGCAATTGACTCATTAGGACTTATATTAAAAGACTTCATGAAAAGAAATGACCTTACCCTTGTGTAGAGTTTTGATTATGTACTTTTATTGTCATCCTGCAGTACCATGAAAAAGAGTTAATACCCCATTGAGACACAAAAAAACACTCATTGTTTTGACGTTACAATGTGAACGAGGGATGGACCTGGACAACAAGGTTGCAGCAGTTGCCAAAAGGTCAGTCGTAAAAAGTTGAGAATGTGTGACTCATGGTGTTTTCATTCCGTCATTTGACTTTATTTTTCAATGAAATGTTGAGCACAAATTTGCAGTGAAATACAAATCTGCTTTTCAGCATCTTAAAAGTATAGCTTACAGAAAAGGAAGACTGTTATTCCAAGCAGCTTGGAAAAACGTATCGGCTACAGAAGCCCTTTGTAGTGTAACACAAGTTGGCTTCATTCCCCATTGAACAATTACATACTGACATACATTGTAGTAGTGGAGTTGCTGAGATCCGTGGGTAATGTTGAGCAGGTAGTAAGTAAGTAAGTAAAACCTACAACAATCCTGCCTTGTGAATACCTGAGTTTTTTTCAAGTTGAGACGTGTTTATCTGAGCATAGAGAATTGCTTTTAAAAACCCTTTAATCTGTGAAAGATTAAAATGTTTTATTTCCCAGCAAAACCAAATTATGCCCCAAACTCGAGGCTAAATGAATAGGTGCTTATTTCTTTTATTTTCCTCTGGGCCATAGCCTGAAGTGTTTGGGCTAAAAAAAATTGAAACAATTTGTTCCAGATGTGCATTGAAAAGACATAATAGCAATGCATTTGCAAAACGAGATTCCTGCTGTGCATCTGTGCATTCTGATATTAAATGAGTAGAATTTGGTGGATTGGAAATTGACTGTGCTAATCTTTGCACAACGGCAGTCAAACAATATTTTGCATCGCTGCTGTACAACATAATAATAATAATAATGACGTTTTTTGAGAATTACAGAGCGGGGCCAAGGATGTGACCGTGGCTGATGGGAAATGAGAGGCATGTTGCCATGGCAAGAAAAAGTAATGGTGAAAAAAAGTTAGAGAATGTGTGGTGGTGGTGAGGCAGCAGCAGGGAAGTCTTTGTTTTTCACCATCTGAGCGGTTCAGTCTTTACTTCTCGTATTTCTCACTGTGGATATGCAGGAAAGACAGTGTACTTGTACGTCCTTTTTTGTGAGGGTGAGGTTTGTGTGCGTGAGAAGGGGAACATGATGTATTGTACAGTCAGAGGGGGAGGTTTCATTAGTCCTTACCTAGAAGAGTTAATAGATAACAACAGGAGGAGGGTGCATGTATTGTAGGAGAAAGGAGATCCTTGGAACAAACTGTACCAAAAGGGTTGTATCAAGGTCAAATATACTTAAAAGATAATCTAATGCTCAATATATCCTACTTGATCTCAATGCACTAAAACACCCCAGACCACAGCACTCAGTCAAGCTGTCATGTTAGGCCTGCTTGGTGAATTCACTGCTGTGTGGTTATGCTGATGAAGGGGGAATGGCTTGGGCCTACAGCAGCTCTCATAGGCCAAGAAGCACGATCCTCTGTCTCCTGCAGTAAGTGGAGACATGTGAGACCCGTCAGGCTCCAATTAGGCCCAGACTGTTTCCCAGAAGCGCTTGAGGCCTCCCCCCGCCTCTCAGCCCACCGCGGCAGGAGAATGGTGCACCCCACGGTGTCGGGACCTGACCTCAGCTGGCATGAGAATGGCCCTTTCTCGTATTGGGCTCATGAAGGCAAAGAATGGCGTGTACACACACAAATGCTGTCACACAAGCGTAAATGAAACAGCCACGGTGGACGTTTTTATACCAGTTCACAGCTGCATAAAATGTGCTTCAACAGGTTTCTTGGTTTTGAGTTTTGCATACAATTACCAAGGTCATTAAATGAAGCATGATGCTTTGAAGTTGACATTTTAAGATTAAAGCTGTCAATCATTGTTCTTACACAATAACAAGCTTTCAATGCCAATTCAGTAAATAGCATCACATCAGATCTCCCTCAATTAACACTACTGTCATGTTTATACACATACAAAAATACACTACACACAGACAGACTGGATGCAAGTGCAGCTGATATTTTGAGATACTGTATATATTGCAATTTTTTAGGTGCATATACACTTCAGGTGCTGTGTTGACAGATACAGTGTTACTTTACTGGAAGAAAAAAATCCTGTTCAAATCACTTTAGGAATCCGAGGGACACTGAATTCATCCTTGGGCAGGATTTATGAGAAAGGGAGTTTAAAAACAACCACAACAAAGTCTCTCCCTTACCTTCCTTCATCTCTCTCTCTCTCACACCCTGCTTCTCTCTCTCTCTCTCTCTCTCTCTCTCTCTCTCTCTCTCTCACAAACACGCACACATACTCACGTAACACACACAAACTCACACACATACAGTCACACACATACTCACACACACACACACACACACACACACACACACAAACTCACACACGTACTCAGTCACACACACACACACACACACATGATAGTGAAAAGCAGTAAAAACGTTGGCCTGTGTTCAGTGCAACGAGTAAAATACTGTTGGAATGTGGATTAGCCAATATAATTTACTGATTATTTCAAAGTATTTTTCCACAAACATGCAGTTGAGTAAGTTTGAAAATTGCCTGCATAAAAATCTTGCAAAACATTTAATTTAAACTAGCTGGAGCAGAAAAAACATGAAGATCTATGGCCTCGCTTAAGTTTTTATTTTAAATGATGTGACTTACTGTACATCTGAACATTACATCTATCACTTTCCCTAAGGAGGACATGTCCATAGGTGACCTAGATATAAGAGTGTGAAGATAATAAAGGAGTGTGAAGATAATAAAGGAGTGTGAAAACAAACAGATTCTAGCAGACACATATAGCCTGATACAATCGTTCTGGCTTAACTGGAATGGATTTATGACCCATTTATAAACATAAGCAGTGTAATGTGAAGCACATTAAAAGTACTGAAACTAGTTTAACAGTCAGGGTAGTAACAACGGTGACTGGCATTCTTGGATGAGGCTACAACTGAGAAACGATGCAACCACCTTAGGTTTAGATCTAAGTATTTGTTCCTGAATTGAATTTGACGGAATAGAATTAAGGTGAGAGATAGACGGCGCCTAAGTGCCACAACAATTAGATTTACTGGAAAAGAAGAATTAACTTTTTTTGGGTAGTGAACTTGCTGATGTAGGGGTGCTGAAAAACTGTGTGAACAAGACAGAAGGTTGTTTGTTCCAGCGGGAAAATGGTATTGTGGTTTTTTTTTCTGCACATTCATTGAACTGTGGGTGGCTCTTATTCTCGGAAACTTTTTCAATGTGGTGCAAAAAAGAAGCTATTCTTTTTCCTGTGGGACTTTTACGATTTATCTCATGTCTTAATGGAGCGTCCCGTATATTATCTCATGTTGATTGCAGTATATTGCGCAGCATAATGATTACAGCCATTGCAGAAATCTCAGATGAGAACTGCTGGTAGATGGATAAGTCGGAGCAATTTCTCGAACGGCCAGATTGTTTGTTTACATGCAGGTTGGAGCTTGGAACAGACTGTACCCTCCTTCCAAGATTTCTAGTAAAAGAGGGAAAAGGAGGCCGTGGTTTGGAGCCCCTCCAGAAGAATTTCCTGTCTACAGGGAGTGCCCCGCTAGAAGCGGACAAAAGGAAATGCCTTGAGAAGAGAGGGAGTGATTTCTGATTCAGGACTTCAGCTTACCGCACAATTGACGGTCCGAGTCAAAGTAAAAAGTCCCATTGAGCTTCTCTGTGTGATGCTTACAATCAGAATACATATCTAAAATACGTAGGGGGGCTGTGGAGACAAGGACCCCCTCTGTTAGACCTCTCAGGGACACTGAGTTTCTGTTTGCACAGGTCACAAACCTCAAAGAGTAGGAGTTGTACATCTTTAATGCACAACGGGAGTATTGCAGCAGAAACAAAGAGAACTTAACTGTAAGAATAAGAAATACTGTACATGGCTTAATATACTGACTAATAAAGCAGCTGCAATTTTGTAGAGAAGATGAAAAGAGGTGATAAAAGAGCCCTCCTGTAACTCACTCTGAGCAGAAACACACCTGCACCAGTAACAACAGGCTGTATTTTAAACTCCCAATGGCTTGCGGTCAGTTTATAGTCCCTTGATATGACTTCATTGTGTCTGCCTGCCATAAAGACATTTCGTGCAAGGTCATTGAATGCCCAGTCATGCATACGTGGAATTATTATGTGGAATAGCTTGGATCAAAGCTTTCCTCTGGATGATTGATGCATCCTGGGTAGTATCCTCAAACATCTGTGACTGAGTCAGTCCTTTAGACAATGTGGAGTATGAAGTAAAAGGTGATATATAGTTGATGGATAACTTATAATCAAGATCTGGCTCCACTAGAATTATTGGACATCTGCCAGGTATATCCCCTCTGATCCTCCAAAACATCCCTGTTCTTTGCGTGGCACACATCACAGGCCGCTATCAGCACTCTTATCTGGACAGTAACCACAAAACCGACGTGTGAAGGTTGCACATACTGTACATACTAAATCTATCCGGGAATGTCAGACTTACTGGAACAGCTCAGGATCAAGTTACTACTGTGTTCTAGAGGAAGGGTGCGTGTCTGTGTTTGAATGTGTTCATGAGTGTATACGCATATGGATAATCAGCATTTTTTACTATTTGCATATGAAAACTGTATGCATGCAGAAGACCCTCAATGAATTTGTATGTTTTGGCAGTATGTGCGCTCTTGAGTGCGTTTAAACAAGGTGTGTGTGTGGGTTACACCATCTTTCCGCCTGCTATCATAGTGTAGACAGATATATGACCATCTTCCCAATGACATCAGCCAGCTATTTCTGGGGTTTGTGGGAATCAAAGTCCATTTTGAACATCCCGATTATGTCATTGGCTCCCTTTGTCTCCAAACATTTGATACTGATAAACGGATGGAGGCAGGCGAGCCGAGATAGGCGGGCAGCGTCAGATCAATCACATTATCTGCCATGATGCAATCTGAATGTTTGAAGCAGCAGTTGATCTGGACAATGGCCGTTTCAGGGAACTGGGTAGATGTGCATTTTCCAGATGCAGCTCGTTTCACTATGATGGTATGACCTCACATGTTTATTTCAGGCGAAAAGTGCAGACATCAAAGAGGTGCAGATTGCACTCTTGCACATGATGGTTTCCTTCAGGGTGTCCCTCTTGTTTGCACATGGCTCATACATTGTGAAATGCATTAAAAGAGTAGTTTGACATTGTGGGAAACATTATTTACTTTCTTACTGAGAGTTAGATGAAAAGATCAATCTCACTCTATTGCCTGTATGGTAAATATGAAGCTACAGAAACAGCTGGTTTTCTTAGCTTAGCACAAAGACTGGAAACAGGAGGACACTGTCACGATTGTGAGTTTCTGTTGTAGTGTTTCCTGTTTTATTCAATAGTCTCTGTTTTCTCCCTTGTCATGTCTTGTTTTTCTGCTTTGTGTTTTCCTTCCTGTCTGATTGTCTGCCCCGCCCTTATCACCTGTTCCTAGCCCCTGTCTCACCTGTCCCTTGTTTCAACCTTGTTATCCTGTGTATTAAGTCGCTGTGCTTTCTTTGTCTCTTGTTGGATCATTGTTGGTGTCAGTGCATTGTATTGTCTTCCCTTCATGGTTGTCGCTGCGTCACTCTTTCTGGTAGTTTGTTCCCTGTCATGTCTTCTGGTTATTCTTTGTTTGTGCGTCCCTGCCTTCTTGAGGACATCTTTTTTTGTAAGACTGTTTTTGTTTAATAAATTCTCAACTCTGCATTTGGGTCCAAGCCTCGCAATTCCTGACAGAAATTGCTAGCCTAGCTCTGTCCAAAGGTAACAAAATCCCCCCACGAGCATGTGGAAAGCTCTGGTGAGCTAAGGTGTTATGCGCCAGACTACTTTTTGTTTGGGTAGTAACTTCTGGAGTTCTCCATTGGTAGTCTGGTAAGTGGAACAAAAATAGTCTGGGGCATAACCCCTAGTAAAACAGCAAATAATGTCTTTTACACTAATGTAAAGATTAATCAAACATAATATAACCTGTTGATCAGTGAGCTTTAGAGGTGCTAGTACGTGGACCTTTGGACAGGCTAGGCTGTTTCCCCTCAGTTTCCAGTTTTATGCTATGCAAAGCTAAGCTACGCTTGCTGGCTGCTGGCTCCAGCTACATGTTTAACTTATAGACAAGAGAGTGGTGTTTCAGTTTTCATCATACTCTCAGAAAAAAAAAAAGTGTTACCCAAAACGTCAAACTAGACTATCTCATATACTATAATTTTCCAACTTTTTAGACAAAGATAGAATGAGATTTTGTGTGTAGTTGAATTTCCAGCAGTTTGTGGTAAGATGAGACAAAGAGGAAACTAGGGTAACATCAGGTACCTCCTAGGTCACAGGTCAGGGGATGAGAAGATCCGGAAAATACTTATCTATTGAACCTGTCCTGTGTTCAAATATGAATATGTGTTTCTCTAGAGATTGTGGGATTTTACGCAGCTGCAAAATGGAATGTTGTGTTCTGGAACTGTCTCAATTTAAAGGTTGGCTGAAATAGAGTAAAAGGGACCTCACACACATCTTAGTCTTCTTACTTGAGAGAGAGAGAGAGACTGAATTAGATTAAGGTGAGCATCTTTTATGGCGCCATTAATATCTTTGCATAACCCAAACTTGACAGCTTGAGCGAGACATAAGATCTCTTGAGAAATACACATTCAATTAGAGTTGGGATGGCACTAAATGACACATAATGTGATTAACTGTATTGCTAATCCTAATTCTCCTCGGTCAAAAGTTCATTAAATGCTTTTGTGTAAATCATCAAATTCTTAAACCTTCACGTATAATATGTACAATATAAGTTGTGCTGTATTTGAGTTTTTCCATAACATGGTGAACTGTGGAGGAGCTGATTTACACACTTTAATCTTGGGGATTTGCCTTCAACTTTCCAGTAAATGTTAAGGTGCCATTTCCCTAGCAACCACATATAGCACAATGTGACTCGTGGTGAAAAATGACACACTGGAAGCCAGGCCCTGATGACGTTTGTGACATTCACTTCTTTCTTTAACTTCTTCCTCAATACCATGACTGCACAGTCAAACTGAACTGAATCACACATTCCTCTAATGTGCATTTCCTGTATCTATTTTCACATGTTAGCACCAAATGTTAAAATAGTCACTGCACCAATTGTGCCAGCTACATGTGATTTGGAAAGAAATGGTTTTGCAATTACAGCGTAGGTCTCTGAGGAGTTAGTCCTGTGATGTCTGTCTCAAAGATAGACCCAGCTGAAGTTCCCAGCTCACTGTCACATGGCTGAAATGTTGGTAATTGACACACGTGCTCTTCCAGTTCCTATTCATTCCTAGTATTGTCTCATTGGCTCATGCCAGGAATATGTAAGCAAAGGACTGACAACAAGCTCTGGCAAATTGCCCTTAAATGTATCACAGCTTTCCTGTTATCACATCAGAAGCTTTTCTTTCCTCCTCCTCCTCCTCTTAACCTTGAGGGAAGCAGAACTGGAGCAGGCCCTGTCAATGGGTCACATTGTGGGGAAATGTAAACATTGGAAAGGTGCCAAGAGTTTAAAAGTTTGGTGGTCATTTGCTGGCAGGGCTGACAACTAACAATACCAGAAAGTACGCAATAAACTCAGGAATCAAATAATTTATTCAAAGAGCATTCTTGGCAATGTAATAGGCTACTGTTAAGAAGGTTCACAGCTGTTGTTGCTGTTGTTGTTGTGAACGATGGACACAAATTCAAGGGATAAATAATCAATGCTACTGGTGGACAGTACATTTACTCATGTAATGTCCTTCATTGCAAATTTGAGGTACTTCTATTTAACTTGAGTATTTCTTTTTTATCATACTTTTACTCCACATTTCAGACAAACATACTTTTTACTCCAGCACATTTAAATGACAGGCAAAGTTAACATTTGCAACATTTGAAATGCAACGATGCATCTGTAACATATTCTCTTATTGTAAATTAATGATTTTCTGTCAGAGCAAAACATTCATTGCAACTATATAACCTGGAGATCTTCGAGATTGTAACTTTAAGTAAATTATTTGAATACTAATCTATGCATGAGTTGAATAAGTAAAACAAGTTGTACAATATAAACGAAGGTAAAGCAGGCCTCGTTCTTACCTAGAATAGTTTGGCAATTGTCAAATACCTTGTGAATAGTTTTGTGGGTGTGAAAATTATGTTAATGGCTCTGTGTTCTGCTTTTAGCTCTTCCCAGAAGGCAGCTTTGACAGTGAGGGTACTCTCGGCCATACAAAGACTTCATAATGTGGAGGGAGAAATGCTAAGTGCTGCATGTGCCGCATGTGCGGCATGTTGTTGCATGTAAGATTTCACTGCAACTTTCACTGTCAGCTTTTCAGATCATCAAATGGAAACCATCCACTCATAGGTAACCTGTTTAATGATCTAAGATGAAAATACATAGCATTCTGGGAAGGGAGAAAAAATTTGCTCTGATTTATTGGCATTTGTATACACCAATCACAATTATCTTGGGCGGGGCTAAGCACCGAGCGGAGCAACGGTGCAGCTAAAAAAATAGCCTCTGGAAGAAACTTGTTTTGGTGGAGGGTGTACGTCGTAGGTTGTTTTAGTCAGTCAATAGAAAACTCAGATTGGACAGATAGTTTAAAATTCAACACAAAGAAAGCGTAAGGTAACGGACATCTGGCCAAAAAGAGTGACATCCAGCCGAATTTCCAGCGGCAATGAAGCAATCCCGGGCGGGAATGAAGCAATCCCGGCGATTGGAGCGTCGTGGATATAGACCATGCTGACAGAGACACAATAGAGAGAGAGTTTATACGGAATGTACAAGTACTATGCATGATATTTCGTGCATATTGTTCAAGAGGTTTACATTAGGAATTACTGTAAAGGACAATGGGCAGGCCAGAACCATCAGACTAGCAGAAAAAGGGGCGTATTCAGGACCCTCATGTGAGGGAACCACACAAAGATACTGGAATGAATAGCCATGGATGTGGGAAGGGGCCCATAATGAATGACTGGGTCCACCCATGAAGATTCACCCATACCATGGTATGAATACAAATAATGAATACCATAAGTAGAATTTCACCTTTTCTGTTGGTTAATATACTTCTGATTTTGTGTGAGCTAAATAATTTCTTTTCTTTTATATTTTACACCTAAAATGGTGCAGCCACCTCCTGCTCACGGGTAAATCCGAAATGAATAATAATTACAAAGTGTTCTTCCCTCTAAATTGACATTCTCTACAGTAAAGTTGCGCAATCAGCAGAAAAACAAGAATCTTTGATTCTCCTGAACAAAATGTTCTTTAGAGAATTTATGTCACTCCACGTAGCAGGGATGGCAATTTAAAAATGTTTCTAGTCAACACAAAATACACAAATACCAAAAGGATAGTAGTTTATGTTTTTTTAAGAATTGATTTCAAAGGTTTTGAGAGAGAGAGAGAGAGAGAGAGAGAGAGAGAGAGAGAGAGAGAGAGAGAGAGAGAGAGAGAGAGAGAGAGAGAGAGAGAGAGACCAGGAAGTGATGTGATGATTGGTAACCACACAGAAGTCTTGCTCAAGCAACAAGGAAGTTTTACAGTAATACAGCTGTGAACTGTATGCTCAATAGTGGACCAATGGTGACATTAAGGGCAGCATGCAGGTAGAGTCAGGAAGTGTACTGTACATAATGATTACAGGGCTAACAGGAATTAGATTGACTGATATGCCAGGAACCTTCCTGACAGTTCCACAGTATCTGATTTGAATAATACAAAACAGTATTTCCTCACCTTCAACTCTTTCATTCATTCAGGGTTCAGTAAAACACCAATTTCTATTCTTTATGTCACCCTCCAAAATGTCAGATTATAATTCAACAAATAACATGGGGATGTTTTACACTCAACCTGAATAAAGGGTGCACTGTATTCAGCTGTGCAAGCAATAAGCGGTGCCTTTGTTATTGCAAACACCACAAACAATTTCATAGAATTCAAGAGCTTCAAAGTCTCCCTCTTTAGTGGAAATCTACTTGACCGTGCAGCTCCATAATATTTTGATGGATAAAATGTTTCTGTTTTTCGTTCCTTTTTCCAGTCCAGATCTTCACTTTTTCCCCGTTGTACCCAGCGGGTTTACGGGAACCATGAGCTAGAGTAAATCTCTGAGTCAGTGTGGGAAAACCTAAACAACTGCCTTTTTCACTAAACAGTGGTTTAGACCAACACGCTGTCATGCAAGGTCTTGTCTCATGCACTAAACTATGTTCAAAATCACTGACTTTTAGTGTGAATTGAAACTCTTTTGGTTTACGTGTCCTCCCATGAGTATTAAGATGATACATAATTAGAGAGCTAAGAAAACATGGACAAAAGGGTATTATTGGTTTTCTATTTAGATTGTGTAAACCTTCCATAAATAAAAGAACCAGAAAGGCACACACTCGCATCGCCTACAGGGCCAAATCTGTCATTGCCAAGCCTCACACCCTGAGCCTCAGATGTTTGGCTGGAGCGACAGAGCTTTCTCAGCTCCCAGTTGCAGCTCCAGGTCACTTGGTTCGTCAGGTGCCTCAACTGACCGACCATTTGAGGGTTTAACCTCTGGTCAAGTACAAACTGTCTTCAGTTTGTTATTTGTATGTCTTTTACAAGTCTTGACGTCTGTGGGCACTTACAAGACTTACTTTTTTTTTATACTTCTTCCTCCTCACCACGTTTAAAGGTCCTTCTTTTCCACTCTATCAAAAGTGTAACTGATTTGGGGAAATTACAGTATACATGCTAAAAAGCCAAGTCAGCATGCTGTTATAACGTGTATAGTCGTTTCCATGGAGAGTTGGGGAGCTAAAACATGGTTTTGGGAGGTTTCTCTTCTTTCTTTCATTGACTGGTATTATGGTCCCAGAAATGGCTGGACTCTAAATACATGCCTCACAATGATGACACAATAGACTTTCTGGAAACGAGTGAATTGTTACAAGGCAATCCCAGTGATCCACCCCCCCCCCCCCCCATCCTGCTGGTGGTCTGAATCAGACAACACCTGACTCACCTCTGTGGACACAGCTGGTTCTTACCAAAAACCCATCAAGCTCTGTGGCGTCAGTCCGTTGCCCACAACCCCCTCCCTCTGACCAGCTCCCAGCCGAGGTATACGCCAAAACAGATGCTCAATGCTGAAAAGTTTCATAGCTGTTTTCTGTCTGATATGCACGTATCTTCTACATGATGAATACAATGAGTGAGTTGTTTAAAGGAAGGCCATACCTGACATGACACCATAGCCTGAGGTTATTGTGCAGTACAGTTACCACCTGAGGCTGATGATGGTCATTGCTGAGTCAGGGGGGGGGGAGTTGATGTGAATAGCATGATGATTCTATCAGTCACAAACATGTTACCAAAGATTAGACTCTATCATCTGAAGTCAGCTTTCTTTAGACAGCCTAATGCTGATATACAAAGTATCATGAAGTAAGTATAACTTACTCTAGGAGCAGAAATGGACTATCCCTAAATTAGTTTTAACAGATCTCAGACATAATAAGAATTTGTTTAAACCTATTTTTACTTTCTAGTAAAATATCCTATATTTTTCATGAATTCTGATTGGATTTTTATACGAAACCAATAATTTTGCATTCATAATCACTGTATCAACGTTTATTACATGGTGTATAACACACTATAATGTAATTGTCAGCACCTATGAGGACATGTTGTGTTGTGTTTATTAAATGTAATGTATTTGTCAACAACAACAACAATTGTAATTTCTCCTATAAAGACATACTTTATATTATTACAACTGTTCTTTTCATTCACTGTGTGAATCTGTACACCATCTGTGTTCGCACCAGCCTCCACCTGTATGTGAGGAGTTACAGTTGACAAAAACACTTATTTTTGCTTACATGTAGTTGTTATTAAAGTGTCCCAGGAAGGTATTTTTGTGGCAGGTTTTATAGAGCCCGGGACAAAACACAAGAAAATAACACAGTTAATTGCGTACTATATAGTAAAGTATATATTTGATATTGAATGACAAGTTAACAAAGGGTTTTCAGTACAGTAAAATATGCTCATAATGACTGCAGGGAAAACAGGCACACAACTTGTCTGGCTACAATCTGTTTTTATAAGGAAATAAAGTCATATTATGCTCTATGAAGTTACCCAAAATGTGGCGCCCTCTCTGGATAACTGGTACTGAGCCTACGAGCTAGGCCTACTGTGAATTGCTCAGAAACCGACTACAGACTGAATCATCCCTTCATAATTGACGCTAAAGCGGAATTCCTACCAAAAAATGCATTCATTCATTCATTCATTCATTCATTTATTCATTCATTCATTCCTTCATTCATTCATTCATTCAGCCTAATCGAAATGTCTTATGCTATAGCAGGATCTTAAATTCTCAACAACAACAACAAAATAAATACACAAAAGATTGCATTATTTAAAGTCTTTCTAAGACCCTGAAGAGACCGGTAGGCTACTAGGTTACCAAAGGTAAATAAGTATTGCCTGGAACTCCTTCACTTCATCAACAGCGGGGGGCGGGCGCTGCTCATAGCAGGAATCCTTAAAAAAAATGCTTCCTGTCAATGTGCTAAGAGAGAAAGAGGCTTACTGGAAGGCGGAGGCGGAGTCTCCGAACAGTTATAATGTCTCTTCTCCTCTTGCTTCGCTAGTAACTCTCAGCTCAGCAGGGATACACACCGAGAAAACTACTTCAAAAGTCTGAAGTTTGTTGCAAAAGAACTTGGAAACACTTGTGTCATCCTGACTGTGAACAGACATCTATCCAGCGACTCACACTTGGATTTATTTTAAACGAGCGAGTTTGGAAAAACTATTCAAGGTGAGGCTCAGTTTTTTTTTTCTTCGCATACTAGGCTACTTCTCGTCTATGTATTCCATAAAGGCTAAAGGTGGATATAAATAATGTTGCGTATTTGTATGAGTGAGGTAATTTTTTTTTTTTTTACTGAAACCGAGTTGTGGTGTGTAAATTGCGCAATCTAAATTACGATGTCATTACTGGAATTGACCGAGTCCCGAGGGCAGATTGCACAAAAAGTTTCCCCGAAATGGCTCGAATTTACATGGGAGCATTTCATCTGAACACAATGTTAAAGCCACAACTCCTCTCAAAAGAGGATAGCAGTTTGTGTCTATTTTTTTGTTTTATAACAACAAAAGCAATGGTGCTCTGGGACAATTTCCCCATCATCACCAGGGATAATAATAATAATAATAATAATAATAATATTAATAATAATAGTAATAATAATAATAATACCTTAATAATACTTTATTAGTCCCGCAAGGGGATATTATGATGTTTGTTGTATGGGATGTTTAAACACATGATATACAGAGTTTCCACATCTGGAAAAATAGTTTCCTGTAGAGCTGCTGCAGCTGTTATTTAGATCTAAACATGAATAAAACTGATCTGCTATTACTTTTTGTCATGTCAATGTATAACTTTTAAACTGCATTTTATGTTTAGTACCACATTTTCCACACTGAACTCAAACTCACATCCCCTTCGCTTGTCTCCTCAGGTGTTTCAGACAGACTGACCTCTTCATGCCCTCGGTGACAACCCTTTGAACCTCTCTTTTACCCCACCTCTTCTTCTCTTGTCTGTGTGGCGCCCAGTGCTCCCCAGGCTATCTAGAGAGTGGGCACAGCGCCATGGTAACTTACAGCAAGTTTGACACCGCAATGAGCAGCAGCCTCTTGGACTCCAGTATGCTGCTGCCTCAGCGTTACAAGACTTTCACCTCCAAAACGCAGTACCAGATGGTCGTTGCCACGCTACACAAGCTCCAGGAGAGTGGCTTCTACTGGGGCGCGATCACTGGGAAGGAGGCCAACGCCATGCTGGCAACCGAGACAACCGGCACGTTTCTCATCAGGGACAGCTCCGACAACCGACACCTGTTCGCCCTCAGCGTGAAGACGGCGTCGGGCACCAAGAACCTGCGTATCCAATGTGACACTTCCTCTTTTTACTTGCAAACAGATCCTAAGAACATTCAGTCTGTTCCCCATTTTGACTGCATCCTCAAGCTGGTCCATTTCTACATGCCTCAGAGCAAAGGGAACACTCGCAGTGGGAATACCTACTACATTTACTCTGGAGGGGAGAAGATCCCTCTGGAGCTCATCAAACCTCTCCCCTGTATCTTATCCACCTTGCAGCACTTGTGCAGAAAAACAGTCAATGGACATTTGGACATTTCTTCTCAAAGAGACCAACTTCCTCATCCTCTGAAGGAGTTTCTGCAGGAGTATGACGCTCCAATCTAAAGGTGTTGGACTTATGCTCTTGAAGGGGCAAAGACATGAAAGTAATGGCATGGTTTCAGCTCAGCTACGTGTGAGGGAACTTGCTGTATCTGAGGAGTAACACTGAAGCAAAGTCAAAAGAGTCAAGTCCGAGATCGTGCTTGTGTAAAGGAGCAGTTTATCGTACTGACAAGATGTGTGTAGGTCTCACAGAAAAAGTGGGCTTCAGTCTCTTAAGCCCCACATGGACTAATCCACTAACAGGGCCAAGAGAAAGCGAGCACTGCTGTTATCTGGTGGTGTGAAAGAGACAGAACCTCCTCTGCCTCACTGATGACACAACTTACTGAAAACTGAAGATGTCTACCGTCTGATGACACACAGGTTCCCTCTGCTGCTGCCAACCAAATGTGCTGTGAAGCTGTCGAGCTTGCACACATCAGCCTCAGAAAATCATCCATCCATTAAAGCTTGATCGGCTTTTACGGTCAGGCTGGCCTCGGGTGATAATCTTGGACATATTTGAGACGTCCGCCCAGCATTCTGGGATCTTTGACCATGCTGGAAATTCACAGACAGTGGAAACTTAGAGTACAAATGAGTGGACACTGATGGCCTTCTGGGTGTATATAAGCAACGGCCACGATGGGAAAACAAATCTGAATCTTATAAGATTTAAGACTGTTAAATGTGGAAAGAAGATGTAGTCCTGATATTTTATTTAGAGGAAGGATTTTCGCCAAACCTGCCTGAATGACTGAGTCCTAGAGGATCTTACTTGAGATAACAGTACCACTGCTTAATATGTCTTCAGGGTCAGGAAAAGATGTGGTAGTACTTTTGGCACAGACAGGATTGCAACATGGTATCTTTCTTTTCCTAATAAGGAGAAGAGTCAACATGTATCTTATTTTCATAAAATTTGCGTGAGTGAAGATGTTTTTATGCAGTCTTTTATAAAGATGTACTTTTGCCAGCCGAACCACTGGCTGTGAATGCTTGAAGACATTTGTTTAACGAAGCAAGCAGACTGATAAAACTTTGCACTTATTTATATTTGTATGATAACATTTCATTAATTTATAATAAAAGAGCACTATTTTTCTATGAAATGAGATCTCACTCTTGAATTTGTTTTATGACTACAACATTATTTCCACAGGGAATGACTGACTAATAGTGAAACACACTACACATTAACAGAGGTGTCAAGTAATGAAGTACAAATACTTTCTTACCTTACTTGAGTAGGACTTTTGTTTTTTTGCACCACTACAATACAAGGCACATAGTCATCATATCTTCGGCTCCATGAAACACATGTAGTCCACATGTATGGTGCTTTAATGTATTTGCATTCTCAATGGACATAAATGTGGCTGAAACAGGTACATCCCAAATTTTTCAACATTAACATTTTAATACAACATTATAGTCATTATGACCTTTAAAAAAGTTTTTTTTGTGGGAGATGGGGTAATGTACTATAGGCCCCTGTGGCACTGCCTTAGCTTTTGTTCTTCATGGCCTTTTTTCCCCTTGCATTACTTTTACTTGTATACTTTAAGTAATTTTGAAACCAGTAATTTTACACTCTTACTTGAGTAAAAAGTTTGAGTTGATACTTCAACTTCTACAGAAGTCTTTTTAAACCCTAATATCTATACTTCTACCTGAGTGTTGAATGTGAATACTTTTGACATCTCTGCACATTACATATAGTACATTTATGATTTTCTTATGAAGTGTTACCTTCTCACCAACTTAACCTCAAGCCCTGATGGGAAACCACCACTGTGTGACGCTACATTTGTAGAGACGCACTAAACACAATCATATCTCAATGTGATATCAGTTTATCAAATATCAAGAGCTTTAAAGTTCCTCTTTTAAAGATATGTTTCCTAGAAGACACTACACATGTATTATTTTCAGCTTTAAACAGGACATATTATCTTGTTTTCTGAACTTATAACCTTTTCCTCTAACAAAGAAGTTGAGCAGCTGCTTCAGACAAAATACACTAGAAGCCTAGAACAGTCTTCTAGAGAAGCAACTACTCTATTCTGCTGTGACTCATTGGATTTACTGTAGGTGTTAGCATGACATAACATGCTCTCACATGCACATGCATAATGATGCCACCTAAATGCCTCTTACAGGCATGCAACTCATAAATGGCCCTCGCCCTGTGTGTACAAACACTCAGATAGACATATGTCAACAATTAATGATTAACTTGTCTCCTAATGTGTTCACAAGAAGTTGACACATTAGAAGACAAGTTAATCTTGCACGTATTGCACCTTATCCAGTAATGAAGCTGAGTGCTGCCAGCTCACAGGAACAACATGCTCCTAAACAAGAACGTGTCTGCCAAAGTGTCTGTTCACCGGCACACAGTTTGACTTAAACCAGCTATACCACAGTGAGGATTATTTTTAGAACAACACATCCTGTGCTCCATGGCCCCTTTCCTTTATAAAAAAGTGTCTTGTTTTCATCTGTATGTGTTTGAGTGCTTTCATTATATAGCCATAAAAAAATGCATCCAACAACCTGTCTTTGTTAAATTTCTTGGACCAAGAAATTATTTAATTTGGCAGTTTCTCTAACCCTAATGTTGTGGCTGGCCCCTTAATACCGTACTTCATGACTTTAACTAATTCTATGACAGTTGCTTATAAACATAATTTTGCACTGATGGCATGTTTCAGAAATATGCAACAGACAATTATAAATTATGGGGTCTGTTTGTGGCTTCTTTATTGTAACTCCCCTGAAAGCACAGATCCCTCACCGACTACAGCCAGGAAAACATGCACATTTACAGAAAAGCGCTAAAACTATGGATGAACGGGAATCTGCAATAACCCCCATATCCAACATATTTACAGGAATCAGCTTGTGCTCTACCTGCTTCCACAGAACTTTATTGTTTCCGCTTAGCTAACAAGGCTCAGTGAAGAGCTTTCAGAGACATACGGGGCCTCTGAGGACTCTATGCCTCTGCTCTGTGAGTGGTCCAGAAAAATGTATTATTTTTCTTAATAATGCCTCGATATCAAACCTCCATGGTTCTACTGAAATACAGAGTTAGTCGCCCCTTTTTAGTATGTAATTATTGGCTCACATTATTGTGTCACAACACAGTTTTGGAAATTATTTCTTTAATTGTGAAACATTAAATTCTCCCCCCCCCTTTCAAAACTAAACAATGTAAGGATTTTGGGAAAAATCATGAATCACTTTTCCTGTCAAATTTATTTTAAGTAGAAAAGTGCGGGACTGAATACATTACTTTGTGTGTAACAATACCAAATAAGTGCAGGCTGCTGCAAAACTGCTGAGCACAAAAAAGCCCATTACTCTTGATTCCCAGTAAGCCTGACCTCCATGTATACACAACACTCAAGTGAGATAGAAGGAGAAGCAAACACAGAAAATAAAACACATGTGCATGATTCTGTACAATTTATTATGTGTTGAGTGATTTGGAGCATCTGTCAGTGTTGTTATCATATATCTAAGTATTAATAACCTTTCAAAGGCATTTATGCATGAAAGACATAAAACACATTTAAAGCCAGCTGAAACCAGTCTAGGACTATTAAAAGCATGCAGGCTTTCTGCGTCGCTCAGGAGAAATTCTCTGGTAGTCCCTGGGTCATGTGATTCTAGAGAAGAAGCGCTGCAGAGTCAGAGCACTGCTCACACAGGCCATATATCTGTCATTGTGGCTACACCCCCAGCCAGTTGCTGCATCTGAAACCATTACAGCTCCCATATCAGGTTGTTCTTGGAAGTCCTAAGAATAACTTTGGTATTTTAAATGTTAATGATTGTACAAAATGAGACTTGGGTTCTAGAAAAAGTAAATAGGTCCTTGAGCCCATGTCCCTGAATTTTGGATGAAAATCCATTACAAGCAGTATGTGGGATTTCGTGGACTTCATATCTCTAGGTTGACATCACACATTAAAGTGTACATTTCCACAGATGTCAAACATGACAGAAAGATGAGTAATAGACAAACAATAGTCTTGTGAAACTATCTGATCACGACTGTTTTGTGGTTCCTATATATTCTATACCTACTGACGTCTTTAAAAGACTCTCTAAAAGCGCTCACAGAACAGAAGCAGGGATCACTTCTGAAAGTATTTGTTTTTTTTACTTTTTGAACTAATAAAAATCCTTTAAATGTGGCTGTGTGATGTGTCAAGCACTCAAACTTTAGTAAGCAGATGTAAATGATTCCCCGTACAAGATAAATAATCTTTAATCTGCTAAAATTCGCTGGTACCAAGTAAAGACATCTGGCTGTAGAGAGTTCTTGAAACAAGCACTACTCAGTGTTAAAAACTTTAAAAAACTAGTTAAAACTAGTAAAAATGTTTAAGCATTTTAAGCCCTTTGTCCTACTGACTGTAGATATGTATGTAATTCTATTTATGTTCTTTTTCCCTCAGCGCAATTGATCAATAAAGTAGAACTCATAGGCCAGTCTGTTGGACTGAACTTTGGCCATGTATTTATCATAAAGCATACAGTTAAAAATAACACAAACAATCCCAGAAGGGATGGTAATTGGTAATTTTGCATTGTCTGATTAACTAAATTTATTCTACAATTATTTACATTTATTCAGGATTGGGGAATTTACTTTTGCAGGGCTGAGCGAGCAACTTTTGATGCATCATCTGAATCCTAAATAAATAATTATTTTCCAAAAGTCATAGAAGCTTAAAAAACAGGGGAAGCTTCTCCTCCCGATAGTCTGTCAGTTTTTAAAAGCCCTGCACTCACAGATGACGTCAGCTATTCTGGCTCATTTGTAGCATTGTTTCTAGCATTTGTATGTGGTACAGCTATGTTGTCTGATCATCAGCAGCATTCATTATGTTTGTAAGTAAAAGATTTTTTTGACCATCCACACTGAATTCAAACCCCTCTCACTTTCACTCAAAATGCCAATGAGACATTGATGCAGTTTCTTATGCAGTTGCTGGCAGTTCTGGGAGGATGGGAACCACTGAGAAAATTGAAATTGTATTTCCCCAGGGAACTGCCAGGGTGTCTAGTAATTCTTGCGGCTTATTCTATGTATTGAAATGAGGAAAGTTACAGAAGCTAAAGTACTTACAGCAGGTCACACACGGTGACATCCAGATAAATAAATAAAAACGCACTGTAGGGGAAGTATGATATATTATCTTTTATTTTTCACTTCTCAAATATTCTAAAACATTATTGCAATTTGACCAAGTGTGCGATACATTAGAATACTGTCAGCATTTATTATTGGGCTGTGTTCACTTTTTACAATGGCAAAAATAACTCTTAATTGTTTTTATCTGAATCCTGAATGCTGCAGAAAGTAGCATATTACTCTATGCAAGGAGGAAGGTCTGTATCTGTATGTGCACCCAATCATTTCCCTGCATTTGCTCTCTTTGACCTCAGCAGATAGTATACAGTAAGCTGACTGGAGCTCTTGAGTGTGTGATGGAGAAACAGCGAAAGCCTGCTTTCCTCTTTCCAGTCTCTCAGTCTGTTTACAATTCCACAACTGCTGGTTGCCATGGAGTCATTTGTCAATGAGCTCCAGATGCCAGATATGAGAGCCAACCAGGGAGTAGCAGTGAGTCACCATGGCCTGCAAGTCCCACCCTCTGAGGCTCTTCTCTGGGCACGCTCCTCCTGTTCCTCCTCCAGGCCTCCAGATTTACTGTCAGCCCTCCACTTCCCTGTGCTCCAATCCACTGCCTGGCTGTTCTACTATAAATATGCGTAGGTTTTCTTTGAGCCTGAATCCTCTGAGCCTGAAGCCACTTTAGTGGCTTTGTGTGGACTGTTATATCACTAGATCTGCTTTGCCTCAGAATGGGGGGGGGGGGGGTCTTCAAGGCTAGAAGAGGAAAAACAGAGCAGGAATAAATATGAGGCAATGCTTCAAAATTAGAAACCACTGAAGGTATTGTGCATGAGTTCTTCTGGCAGTTCTCAAAATGACCATGTTTATTTCAGTATCATACAGATCCCAGAAAGCAATACACAAAGAACACAACAATATGAGGGTTGTGCGAGTTTAATTCCTCATTTTTCCACTTGTTAATTTAAATTAATATTCTTCTTTCAGTAATTTTAGTTACCGCACACTGGCAACTGGTAGTCACTACAATATGTCAGTGAGTGTAATATAAACCCTCCCTGGTCACATGATCAGGTTCACCCCCACCTTTAAAAAGCTTATAGTATTTGTTAATTAACTATATGTTTTTTTACTGAGATACACCCCCCACCTTTAAAAAGCGTATAGTTTTTGTTAATTAACTATGTTTTTTACTGAGGCTGTAGTAGTTGTGCTGTACTGGACTGCATTATGTTGAAATATTTATCTAAAATTCTTCTCCCCTCATGTTAATGTAAACGGAAACCCCTCGCAGTACAACACATTCCAGTTTAACCCCACTGCACACTACAACTTCAATATTAAACATAATTAAATTAATACCGCTCTAACAGCGTCATTCAAAACTGAACATTATTATCTTTGTATGTAGAGTGGTTGGCTGGCTGAGCTGTTGTACTAGATTAAGATTAATATGAAGACATGCTTTATTGATCCCACAATGGTTTCCCATACATTTGTACACTCTGTTAGTTACACACATTACACACAGGCCCCCAAAACACAAACGCATGCCCAGGACCTCTACGTGCACTAATGGAGTGATGTCAGAGTGAGGGGGCTGCCCATGACAAGCAACCCGAGTAGTTGGGGGTGCAGTGCCTTGCTCAAGGGCACCTTGGCAGTGCCCAGGAGGTGAACTGGTACTTTTCTATTACTGGTGCACACTCTATACTTGGTCCGCACAGTCACTAGAACCGGCGTCCCTCCGTTCCCAAACTAAGTTACTAAGGACTGAGCTCCTGCCACCCCACGTTGGATTGCAATACAGGTGTACCTGATAAAGTGAATACAGCACTGTACATTTTACTTATCTAGAAGTAGTAATTTAGTGCTCAGTTGAGGATGTAATCATGTAGAAATGATTTGCGTAATCACAGTGTAATAGTATGAAAACCTGTCTACAGTTTTACTGGAAACAAGGCACACAAGTACCAACAGGCCACTTTGAAGTATTTAGATTTCCTTGGTAATTCAATCCATGATACACAATTTGTCCTTTTTCAGGATCGGCTTGATGTAAAAATCCCCCTTTGAGTCACACAAGAGCCACAATTAGGCTACATCACAGCTTGGTTCCACACACCTACACAATGAGCTAACAATAGTCAGCACATTATGGATTTACAATGGGTACACACTATTCATTAAGCTAGTGCAAAGGGCAAAAATAACCAGTGACCAGATATGGCTGTTTGATTTGCTTTCATTTAATACAAGCCATGAAGTTATTGTAAGTACTGCAAGTTCAGGTAAAACACTGGTAATTTCCTTTCTCTTCTGCATTTCCTGAAACTAAAATTACAGTTGGTGTGCTTGTAATTGTCAAGCGGGTTCTAAATGTAAACAATATCAGCTGAAAAGAAATCCCTAGCAGTCCTCCTGCACTGTCGGGAAACACCCTCTTAGTCACTGCTGTAAAAAGCAGCCTGGTACAGCACAATAGTAGGAATCTGAAACAGAGTGAAATGACGTCTTTCTGGTGGATGGTTACTGCATGAGATACGTCGATACACTGTGCAAACACAACCTTTATAAGTACCAACATGGGAAAACACAAGGAAACCTTACAAACACAGCAGGGAATGTATAAGCTTCACAAAAAATACAATCAGATATGAAATAACACTGAATAGATAGTGTAAAAAAATTGTTGAGGTTTTTAGGCTTGTTGCTGTGCAACGCTGTGGTGATAGCCTGACTCACTTCCTGTTCATCTGATCTGAATGGAAAACACTTCAAACAATCAATAAATATAAATGTATATATCTTTGGTTGGTCAGAGATTTTTTTTCTCTGTTATACCAAATGTTGGGAAAGCTGAGGGGTTATAAAACCATAACTTTCTTCTGAGTCATGAGCATCTTTATTTTAATAAACCCAACAACAGTGTTTGTTGAAAAAAGAAGTTGTTACGCAATGGTATGACGTTTTTGTCTGGTGTTGGACTACAATATGACATCACTGTGTGTATTGGTGTGTGCGTGTTTGTGTGTTGTATTGGAAAAGGGTGTGTCTCTGTCATGAGGCTTGGTCCTGGTTGTAGTGTGACGTGATAAAACTAAAAGTATCCCCATTCAGTGTGCAGCGCAGGTTGTCATTACCATGGGAACCAAATATTTTGGTATATAAATAAATGCTCTATGTGTAAAGATGTTTCCATCTATGCAATAAATGTTCAAGGGTACATGCTGCCCACAACAACTTAATTTGACTTTAATAACAATACTTCTCCATGCATGTTTAAAGAGAGAAGTGAAAATGCAGCAGTTCTGCATATTAAATAGAGGAAACACATAATATTGTGACTTTTTGTGGAACATTATAGTTTTGCAAGAAGCATTTTTTCTCAGAAGTATTCTGGTACTTCCATCAATATTCCAGGGATTTCCTCGGACATTTCTTGGTTACAAGTAAGGTTAGAAAGAAAATAACTGCCTCTGCAACACCACCCACACCACACTAATGGAAAATCTAAACTCCTTTATAGTAAAAACTAGCCGACTAGTAGTTTGTCAGACATTTTCTTCAAGTTTGACTTTTTATAGATGCAATTAGGCATTTAATAGATAAGCAGATAAGTCCATCTACACTGTGTTCTCATGGAGTGTGTATAGCTGTGATGTGCTAATCTAGGTTTTGAGACATGCTACATTTTTAAAGCCATTAAAGTTACCGTGTAGACACACATTTGCTTCCAATAAACAGTCATTCAAAAACAGTAATAAATTCACAGTACACTAACAGTGCTCTGCAAAGACTGTTGTCTTTTGTTTCTTCTTTGTTTCCTCTAACTTTCTGATTTTTATTTGCAAGCTGTAGCTGCCCTGGCCTTATCAGCCAATACAAACAAACATTTTCCAAAAAACAAGGGGTGAGCCGCAAATCCTTGTAAGTCAAGGCTTTAAAAACATGTGCGCATGCCTGCAGGCTTTCATGCTGACCTAACGCTAGGGATCTGCACACTCCTGACACTCCATGGCACTATCTCTGTTTATGACAGGTCACAAAGCTACCACCATTAAAGCAACAGCTGTAAGTCTTGTGTGTGGGTATTGAGCTTTACATTGAACAGACTTTCAATATTCACCTCCTGTGTAATCAGGTTCGTATTTGACTCATATCACTCCACTGATATGAGACAATCATTCACATATTAATTTTTGTCTATCACAGAATTATGTAATGCATATTTAAATTCTTTAAAAGACAAAAAATAATTTATGTGAATGATTGTCTCATATTAGTGGAGTGTCCCCGCACTATTTTGATCTCATACAAGTGAGCCTTGTTGGGCAAGTTACTTCCAAAATGTAATATGTTATAGATTACCAGTTACTGTCATGTGAGAGTAATTAGTTATATTACAATATCACTGTCTGGGAATTGTGTAATGTGTTACACTACTTTTGCATTACTTTTGAGTTACTTTCACCAAAATAACAGCAGAAGTTTCAATTGACAGCTACAGCTTGTGAATTTCACCACTGGATCAATAAAGTCTCCTCTTTATCCATTTTAATACATCACAGATTATTCATATTATTTTGTATAATTAATTTGAATATGCAAAGTAACTAAAGATACATTCAAAGTCAATGTCACAATTAGTTGATGTGTTGATGTGTTAGCTCTACCTCCAACCCACAACTGACGTTTTTCCGGTTGACCTATCTCAAAATTACACAGACTGCTCACTAAATTGGTAAAATTTTGCAACTTAATGTTTCATTCACACAACCTTGTCACAGCATAGGACAGCAGTGTTCCCACCAGATGACAACTTGTTCAGCTCATAACGTTATTTGTAACCAATCGGGTGAAATTAGCAAGAATTTCATTAGCTAGATAATTTACATTAATGTTTGCAAACGGCCGCAGCGGGGGCTGCTTGGTGTAGCTATACATGAAGGAATGGTTACTAAAGGAGTTCTCCAGCTCTGTTAACCAGGTTATAAGGTAAGGTGTTTACCCTAGAGAAATCGGGGTAATTGCCTAAACCTGAATGTACAGTATATTAGTTTTTTTTTTAAATGCACGTAAACGCACTAATTGGTTTTCGCTTCCACTCCCTGGCTGGAACACGCTATTTTATGTTGACTCCACGTTGTGCTATGTCATTTTGAGATTATTTTCCATTGGATATTTAAATTCAAGTGTGTGTTTTGGTATGGCTGGTTGAGTACGTGGCACTACATACATGGTATTGAAAGGGGGATTTACTTATTGCATGTTTTTTTGTTGTTGTGCTTGATCAAAAACATTCCCTCTCTGCTTTGTTCACAAATCACACCCTGGTAACATGGACACGGTGCTGGGATCATTCCCTGTGTTTTAATGCATGTGAGAATCCTGATTATCCCCCTGCTGATGTTTCAATGTCGTGCAAAAAGTAAACCTTGTGCCTCAGATTGAGAGATTGAGAGAAACCAGATTTTGTAAACACTTTCAAAAATACCAGATTTAAATGGAATTTGTAGGTAAAGATATGTAAACTCAGGATTTACAGTATGTCCCCAAATTATAGCAGCACTTGTAAAAGTGTTATAAATTTGTTTTTCTCTTTATGTCTTTTCTCACACAGTTCTGCTTCTTGTCTGTGTGTCGTTCCTTCTGTTCCATGAATCAGCTTGACTCTCAGCAGACAATGTTTCTGATTCTCCAATGTGGAAATTGATGTGAGGATGCATGATGTGACTAAACACTCGGCCATTTGAAAAACTAAAAAATAAAACACACAGCCACATTCTTGGATCATGTGTGGATCGTAAGCCAGAAGCAGGAATCAGCTTTACAGGAAATGTCTAATCATTTGACACACAGTTGAGCCATTCAATACATGAAGCTGTGTGTGTGTGTGTGTGTGTGTGTGTGTGTGTACTTGTGATAAAAAGAGACAGATAAAGAAAGGACTTATCAGTGTCTGTGTATGTGTGACATCTATGCATGTCTTGACATTAGGCAAGAACTTTAGGATAAGAGAACAAAACCAGAAACCAGAGCTCAGTCAGGTAGAGTGAACGGGTCTTTCCTGTAATAGAGGTCGTCCAGTGACCAGAAATGATCTTGAATGCCCTTGAGGAGTGCCAGGGGGGTGGGTCAGCAAAGAATGCAGCCAATAAATGGATATCCAGCAAGAAAACAAAAGATCAGAGTTATAGCAGTCTAGCACCATCACTGTTGTAAAGATTTACAGATGATCCATTTTGAGTATGAATATACAAATTCAATGAATTTTATACTTTCTTACACATTATATGCAGTAGCATTATTTCCACATATTTAGACAGAAATGATGGAAAAAGAACTTCAATCTTTTATTAGTAAAAATAGTAATGTCACTGTGTAGAAATACTCTTACTTTAATACTGTTACAAGGAAAAGTCCTGCATTCAAAATTCCATTTACTTACTGAAAGAAGTATGGGCATCGACATACTTAAAGTACCAAATAAAAGCACTCACTATACAGAGAAATTATATTAATTTATTACAGTACAAGTACATGCTGGGTGGAATAAGTCTGTTGCTGAGCAGTATGCAGAGGCAGAGGCAGCTAAGCCTAGACATGGGGTATTGCAAGATATGAAAAAATTGACAAATGCTAGAGTTAAGTATGCACTCTGTTTTATTGAGAAAAATGAAAACACGAGAGCAGCCTCGCTAGCCAATAAGCTACAGAACAACAACCTTACTGACTTTTGGCAAGAGGTGAAAGTAATGAATACCAATAAAACATCCTTACCGGCTGATATTGAAAGTATTGGTAGCCCAGAAAAAAAAGCTGAGCTTTGGCGTGAGCACTACCATGAGCTTTTTAGTTGTGTTAAAAGTAACCCAGTTAGAATTAATCATGAACATATTGATTTCTCAGCAGATATGATAGTTAAGGCAGCAGATATTTATAATAACATCAATATGTTGGAGAACAACAAAGCCTGCAGTATGGACTGCATTACTTCAAAACATCCATATGCTCTGCAGAACATTCATATGCTCTGTCCTTTGCTTTCCTTGGTTGTCTTGTTCATGGTGTCCGGCCAAATTCTATAATGTATGTAATGTTACTGCCTGTGCTTAAAGACAAGGCTGGTAAGCTCAACAATGTTGACGATTATTGACCTTTTGCATTAGCCAGTATCTTGTCTAAAGTACTGGAGAGAATACTGTTAATAAAGCCAGAAATGTATGTCCTTACTTCTGACAATCAGGTTAGGTTCAAAAGAAAGCATGAAACTGACCTGTATATGTATGCTCTTAAAGAGGTTTTGTCCAGGTAACCAGGCCTAAATTCATCTGTATTCCTATGTTTTATTGATGCGTCAAAGGCATTTGATAGAATTATTCATGGCCGATTGTTTGTGAAATTGCTAGATAGAGGTGCCCCTACATTTTTAGTGAGAATTTTAGTGTTTTGGTATGCCCATCAAACGTTTCAGGTCAAATGGGACAATGTTGTATCTGCTCCATTCTCTGTTAGTAATGGAGTGGGGCAAGAAGGTATTTTGGTTAAAAACAGGCTGTCTTGTGGACAACACTATTGTTAATCATCTTATTTATGCAGATGATCCGGCCCTGCTCTGTCCATAGAGTGCTGGGCTGCAGCAGATACTGAAGGTGTGTTCTCAGTATGGCCTTGCTTACGTCATAAAGTATAACGTTAAGAAAAGACACATAATCATAGTTAGAAGCGATGAGGACAGGAAATCAACTTCTCTGACCTTTTTATTTGTCAGAGAGTCCTCTGGCTGTGTGTGAGGAAATACATATTTTGGGTCATGTCATATCCAGTGACTGGACGGATGACAAAGACTTTTACCGACAGCGATGTAAAATTTATTCTCAAGCTAACATACTTATAAGGAGGCTTTCCATGTGCTCTGACTCTGGGAAGTGCTCTTTGTTTAGAACCTACTTCACACCGCTATATACTGCTCAACTGTGGTTGAACTTTAAGCAAAAGAGTATGCAGAGGCTCAAGGTAGCATACAATGATGCAATGAGGCTGCTGCTCGGTGTCCCTAGGTGGCACAGTGCCAATCAGCTGTTTGTGTCCACTAGAGTGCCAACCTGTGAGGCACTCTTAAGACAACTGATGTTTAGTTTTATGTGTTGTCTGGACCAGTCAGAAAACCATATAATTGAAGCCCTTGTTGGTCCTCTGAAAAGCTGTTATAGATACACTTCTAGATTAAGACAACATTGGTGCAATAGCCTGCATACCCTATAGGCGAATATGGAATTATGATGTATGTTTGAATCTCCTTTTTACACTGTATAATGTGTGATATGGACCTGTGTCTGCAATAAAGCTTTATGACATACAAATTTTACTAAGGTACAGTGCTTGAGTAAATGTTATTTGTTACTTTACACCAGTGATCTACAGCACATGAAAGTCATGTCTGCATTTACAGTAAATACAAAAAAACACAAAAAAACAGTACAGTTTTACCTTCACATTAATTCAGAACAGCAAAGAAACACCCATAGCTGAATTTTCAGTGGTGTAACGTAAGAAAAAGCATGCTTGTTATAAATCATTCCCAGTTCTTGCTTGTATTTAGTTATTGAGAAGTGTTGTGCATAGTACATTCAAAACAATAAAATTACATTGTTAAAAAACACAATCACATGGCTCAACGTTAGTGTATCCTGATTTTAGTTTGAGTGTGAGAAGTGCTCTGTTACTGGAATCCTGTGGTGAAAGAAATTTGGGATTTGATGTACTCTCTGTGTAGTTTTTGTTATTATTAGGTTTTATATCTATCTTTGTTATGGCAGGTCCTCACTGGTACCTTTTGACAATTCTATGCAACTCAGGTTTTACCCAATGACCATTGGGAATCCATAAACTTCGACTTGTGGGGCTTTCAGCTGAGAATATCTGGGAATCATTATAAAAATTAGTCATTTGTCTTTAGTTTTTTAACATAATTACAAGTAATCCACGCAACAAGTCACAACAGAGGCATTTGCAGAGAAATCCCCATGGTGAGACAAGACAAAATGTTCTGGTGTTGTATTACTAATCCTTTTTGAAAAATCCAACAAAAGACTAAGACAAAAACGTAGGCAGACGCCTGTGCTCTCTGTTTATGTCAGGACATGAAAGATGTCCCAGGAACAACAACAAGCTGCCACTGAGATGTCGGCTAAAGACACTCAGATCTCTCACGTCACAGGAAAACCACTTCCATGGAAATGCAGCACAGCAAGCAGGGAACAATCTGATAATGTACACTGTTTGCTGTGTCCCAGCAGGCCTCACACAGCCCACACACGACTCCAAAGCACGTCTCGCCACATTTTTACTCTCTCAACAAAACAAACCTTAACCTCAAATGCCACTGCCATGACAGTAAAAGCCACCATTATGGGCCTGCTGCCCTGCTCTTTTCATGATTGAAAAACCCTACTGTAAATTGGCTCCAATCCTGTTGCTTTCCATTGCTATAAAAAGTGTGTCCAGTAATATATAAATGTTGACCAATAATTGTAGCAATAAGACAATAAGTTCACAAATTGTTCCATTTACTCTTTAAACCATTGCTGTGAAAAGTGGAGTTTTATCTGCATTTGTGAATCTCAGAAACAAATGGCTTTATTGTTAATGAAAAGTGCAGCTGGGGTAGAGATCTATAGCACAATGGTTTAGTAGCACTAAAGGGGTTATTTTATGCTGACATGCATAAAACAGTACAGTGTACCATGCACATACTGCATGTTTGTGGCTTTAATTTAGTGAACAGGGTGAATAGGTTCTGTTTCTAATTGAGCTTTACTAGGGAATGCTTGATTCAAGGTACTCTGAACATTGGTGCTTGATGTGCTGGGTTAAGTAAAGTTGTATTCATCTACACTAGCAAAGGTTTAATAACAATGGTGCAAAAGGCCAGTCAGTGGTACTTTTTGTGAAACTTCAGTAAAATTTGATGAGTGGAAAGGAATTGGTTTGTGAGCATGGTAATAGCAGCACAGGAAATACAGGAATTAATTTCCATTCATTTTTAGTTATGGTGGCAAATCATCAAGTTATCTTAGGACACTTTTCATATAGAGAAAGTCTGGACAACACTCTGTAATTAGAGAGACCCAACATTCTCTAATAAGCAAACAAAATCTTCCTTTTAACAGACCAAAACCTCACCTGGTTCTAGGTGGGTGGCCTGCCTTTGCCTTTACTTGTTGGAGTAGTAGTAGTAGTTTATTTGAACATGTAAAACATTAAAATAAAAAACATATATACATACATTCATGCATGCATATATACAATTAAAATTACAGATAAATAAGGTCATGTAGGAGTGAGAGAGAGAGAGAGAGAGAGAGGGAGAGAGAGAGAGAGAGAGAGAGAAAGATATAATATAGCAATATAAAGATTTAATATAAAGTACAAATTTCACTGTCAAAGTGACGCCAAAATGAATGGGAGTCAATGGAATGGTAGTAGAAGGTGATGGCTTGTTAGCCTCATTAGATTAGATTAGATTAGATTAGATTAGATTCAACTTTATTGTCATTACACATGTACAGGTACAAGGCAACGAAATGCAGTTTCGGTCTAACCAGAAGTGCAATAGCAGTAAGTGCAGGATATATACAATGGTCCTATAAGTGCAAGACATGGATATGTAATGAATAAATATAGAAAAGAATACTATTATAAACAGAGTTTTACAGATGGGTTTGTCCTATGAATACAAAATATAGATAACAAGTATTGTGAGCAAGATTTACAGCTAGGAATTTGGTGGGTATTACTATAATTGCAAATTTTTACAGATATGTGCAAATAGCATAATATACTAATGGTTTACAGATTTTACAGGTGAGTATGTACTATGAATATATATATATAGGCGGCTATTATTATTGACAGAATTTTTACAGATAGCTATAATAAGTTAGGCTAAAATGAGCAGAATAACAATGATTTAAAGGTAGTACAAATAAAGTAAAGTTTGGGCAGAAACTATCCGAATTAAAGTGCAGTGGAAAGTAATTGCATATTACAGTTAAAGTACGGTAGTGCAGATGTAAATGTAAACAATTGGTACTGTAAATAAACAGTCAGCAGTGCAAATTGAAATGTAAGTAGTGCAAAAAGATGCCGATGTAAACAGTCGTTACTATAGTAACAGTCAGCAGTGCAGGTGAACATTATAATATTGCAGATAACAAAATGGAGGCAGGTGTGAGGAAGGAGAGGAGAGTCTATCAGTATATGGGGGAGTGGGATCAATGAGGAACGGAGTTCAATAAAGAGACAGCTCTGGGGAAAAAACTGTTCTTTAGTCTGCTGGTCCTGGTCCGGAGGACCCTGAAACGCCTGCCGGAGGGCAGGAGAGAAAACAGTCTGTGGGCTGGGTGAGAGGAGTCCTTCAGGATGCTGCAAGCTCGATGCAGACAGCGTTTCTTCTGGATGTGCTCGATGGCGGGTAGTGGAGTCCCGGTGATGCGCTGGGCGGTTTTCACCACCCGCTGCAGTGCCTTGCGCTCTGCCACAGAACAGCTCCCATACCACACTGTTGCACAGTTGGTCAGGATGCTTTCTATTGCACAGCGATAGAAGTTCACCAGGATAGTTGAGGAAAGGTGATTCTTCCTCAGTGTCCTCAGGACATTATCATTATCTCCCCATAGGAGGTATGCTTTCCTGATGCTCGCTTACCCCTTTGCATACAGATCAGAAGAGAGAGGAGGAGAGAAAAGCAGTGTATCATGGGAAGTTCCCCAGCAAATTAGACCAAAGGGGTAAGCGAGCATCCAGAAAGCATACTTCCTTTGGGGAGATTCTTAGGCTAACAAGCCATCATCTGCTGTTAGCATTCCATTGACTCCCATTCATTTTGGCATCACTTTGACAGCAAATAACTTTACATCTGAAGCGTTTAAAGACTCTATTTTTCAATTGTTTATGTCTAAAGAAACACAACAATGTATAACAGGCTACGTTACCTTGTATCTCACGTTTTTGTAAAAATATATTTTTTTATGTGTCATAACCCTGCAACTTTCCGTCACACAGTAGAGAAGTAAAAAAAAAAAAAAAGCTGAATAAACTATTTACCGGTAAACACGGCGGGTTTGTTCAGGACACCCCCCTGTCTGTCTCTAACAATGATAACGCAGTGATTAATGATGATTCTTTCCGGACAGTCAGTAATCTGCAGGTTTTCACGTCACCTTTTGGTATCGCCTCAGCTCGCTTGGAACCTCGACTGAGGTAGTACTACAAAAAGTACTTGTTAGAAGGTACCACAGACTTTTTTTTCGTAACGGGAAACCAAAAAAGGCGAGTAGAGTTGAGGCAAGTCGAGTACATACCATGCAGTGGAAAATAACCATAATTAACTTCACTTGTCTCTGTCGAAGTCTAGGGCGTTGTTGTGTCCATTCCTTTCACTGTCTATGGATTAGACCTATACCAGCATAACTTGGGGCAGGTCCAAGGCAAACTAGCACAAGAAAAATGGCAGCTTTGACTTTTTACTTTGTTCATCTAAAAACAAGAAAACAATGCATGCTTACCACAGCTGAATGATTGGAAGGATAAGGAACACACCCTTCAAACTAAATTCATTTTTTTACAACATGCTAAAGGGTCAGTTATCCAAGCCCGTCACAGGTGTAATGATACAGGGAGTGTGTTTATGCCATTGGATATATGAGGCCATTTCAGAACAACTGAACCTCATTTGAATGTGTTGGCTTATTTGAACATCAAAGCTGGCCAGGTGCAGGTCTCATCATGCAATCAACTCAAAAGACTCTGGCAGAGACTTTCTTTTTCAAATGGTCACTGGCTTTGTTTTTCTCTTAGGCTGAGATGGAATATTTACAGCATGACTGTACTCCTGAAAGGTTCGCATGAACTGGGCTGAGATTTCTGTGAAATGCTTTTAGGGCTTTGTTGAGTGAAAGCTTCTAGGAATTTGGTCTTTTCTGGAGAGGAAAATGAGCCTCATATTAAAGTACAAATATTGCAGTGATGTATATTGCTTATCATTATTAATGATGCAGGGCTGAAAATATGTAAATAAATTTAAAGTGGTGTTATGTGCATTAATGAAGGAAAGGAAAGGTTCAGATGTGACCACTCATAGTCACTTCTCTTCAAAACAGTGAGGTCCTACAGGAGGAAATTGTTTAGTAACATACTTCGAGAAAATAAAAGCATGGATGGAACCTAGCAAGCAATACGCGTTGAATATTTAAACTTTGCTGAATGCCATTTCCACAGCGGTGATGGTAAGTAAACATTGTTTAGAAAAATGAGCTCACAGGTCAGAAGAGGACAGGATGAACGCAAGCAGACTCATTTTCACTGGGCTGACTCATATGTTTAATATAGGGATATTTAGAAGATGTGGAAACTTGGATTTAACACACCGTCTCTCCCTCTTAATATCTCTCTTTTTAAAATAATCTTTTTCAGTGTAATGATATGGCATTATACTTAGGAAATTATCAGTATGGCATGATACTGTTTCTCGTCTTGCCACTGGTTTGTGTTGTGGTGTTGGTGGTTGTTCCAGCTGGTTTACCAGTATGTCACAAGAATAAAGTGCACAGTCTTCCTTTTTCTTAGACAAACAAAACCACATTTCAGTGTGTATTTACCACAATAACATCAATCAGCTCTGGAAACAGCTTACACAAAACACCAGCGTGGATTGAGTCTGAGGTGTACTTAATAAATAGCTCCTTGAGGACACTATTATCAAGGCTTCTAATGGGTCTGTGACTATAATTGGTAATTATTTATTGCAGTCTTAGGAAATGTCTTAACAGGGCGAGATAGCTCATAAAACCATAGAATGAATAAAGTTGATTATTAGTATCCTGCAAGTTGAGTCACAAAGTACACACTGTGACTGTAAGGAATGGATCACTGTTCCCATCATCTGCACACACATGCACACATGCACTCAGCACGCACACACACATCCTGCCTGAATATCTATCTTATCTAAAATCCTGCTATTATGTTAGTTTGTCTTTATACCCAAATGAGTTCTCCATCTTTGGTCCTCGTCAATATCCATGTGGGAAGTGCAACTACAGAAAGACTGGAACTGTTGTAATAAAAGAAAAGAATTGCTCAAATCAGGAAAAAATATTGCTACATAAATCATTTGCAGTACATCCCGGCACAAAGATGCTAAAATGTACAGTACACTCTTGCAAAATGCCTCCAACTAGAAATACACTTGCTCAATTTACATTGCAGAGGAAGTGCTGAAATAGCTCTGTGTATTACAGTAAGTATGAAATAGTGAGTGTGATTGACTGCACAGGTGCAAATGTTATGAGACGTTGATGCTGTATCTTGCCGACCAGCAGTGAAACGATCTCTGAGAAATGCACAGCTGTAGTTGTGAGCTCTTAGCTTATTGGGAACTTCCTTATATGTGATGCACA
This sequence comes from Etheostoma spectabile, assembly GCF_008692095.1. Classification (NCBI taxonomy): domain Eukaryota; kingdom Metazoa; phylum Chordata; class Actinopteri; order Perciformes; family Percidae; genus Etheostoma; species Etheostoma spectabile. The sequence goes on along the minus strand of NC_045751.1, from coordinate 6,829,712 downwards.
CACATGCAATGTTGCATAATGTTTGTGGTTGTGAGGTTTACTGTGCATTTTTGGAACTTTTTGACACCATATACAGAGAGGGGAAGTGAATTATTGTTTTCAGTAAATGTGATGAACAACAGTTAAAATAATCTGTAATGGTCACTCAGCGTTTGTGGGACTGTAATTGACATTTAAAATTAAAAAAATGTATACAATGAACATTTACATCACTTCCACTCTGATGAAATGGTGTGATTTTGGCAGGTGTTTCTGGAAGCTTTGGAGCAAGAAGTACTCAGATCATTTACTTATGAAAAAGTAGCAATACCACAGTTTAGAAATGCACAGGAAATAAATGTAATGGAGTAAAAAGTATAGTGTTTCTGCAATGGAGAGGAGTCACAGTATCAAGTAACCTAAAATGTAATTGTTTAAAGGAAGTTCCATTTTCGTACTTGAAAGTACTTGAAACCTATACAGTATTTGAGTAAATGTACTCACTTACTTACCCCACCTGCTTATCTGTAAATTAATCAACCCATTTGTCATCTGTAGTTTGTTGAAATGTATGGGGGAAACAAAAAATAGTTCTCATTTTACTCACTGTGGTTTTAGTAAATCAATGGAAAAAGAACACGATACAAGTCACAAAAAAGTACATTAGTTACAGATAAAGCCGTGAAACCCTTCTTGGCAATATGAAGGGTAGCAGTATCAGTACAGCTGGTCTGACACACTTTGTATGAATAAGAAAATTACTACTATAGATAGAAGAATGGGAAGAGAAAAGGGAGGGGAGTTGCTTAGTAACAGTTCACGGAATTGATTGCGGCCTCTGAGAAGTGTGACTCATCCTGTGGCGTGTCAGGAAACCCTTCAGATGTTGGTCACAACCTGTGTGCCTGACCAAATGTGACTAGATTTTATGCAAATCAATCCTCCTAACCTCTCTCTCTCTCTCTCTTTCTCTCTCTCTCTCTCTCTCTCTCTCTCACTCTCTTGCTCTGGTTCCCTTTTTTAAATTCATTCTCAAACTTACACCATCCATGTGTGGGCACAGCAGGCCCCACTCACAGCCCCACGCAATCTGCTCTGTGTTTTGCCATAGCAGTTTTGTTTTACTCTAAATCCCATGCAGGATAATGACACATGTGTGTGAGTGGAAGTGGAAACACAGAAACAAACCTTCACGTCCCAAACTCAGCCTGAGTTACTGGTTGTGCGTTATTGACAACCAATGAGTAAACGGTTAGACTTATTAAAGCAATTAAAAAGATAAATACTCACCTAAAAAATGTGTTTGGAAAGAACAAATTAATCGGTAATAAGAACATGTAACTTCAGCCAACATCTGAATCACTCATCTGGAATGTATGTGTGTGTGCACAGCCAGTGTAATCAGAAGCTTTTACCAAATTTCAAAAGTTTTCATGTCCTTTATTGAAAGTGAAGCAACGTTAAACGTGTGGCTTTTTCTAATAAAACATTGGTGTTGACAGATAGAGAAACCTCCCTCGGGTTTCTCTCTCTTTCATGGTGTGTGCAAGGGAGCAGAAACCCCTCCCCCACCCTCCTTTTACCCACAGCATGATAGGAAGTGACACTGCTGGGACCCCTGTGTTTCAACTGTGGTGATGATAACACCCGATGGCCCACTCCTTCCATATCATTAGTTTCCTCTAAACTCTATGTTTTTACCACAAGTGTATGAGTGTGGTGTTTAGTCGGATATAGATAGACAACAGCATCCAGTCAGATCAAATTATTCCATGTCTTTGTTGTTGGGTGGGCAAAGTGGATATGAGTCCTCACAGTTTCTGTAAGAGTTACCAAATTTTTTGTTCAGTTAAAGTTTAGAGGTCTGACGGAACTCACCGTGAGGTAGTAACTAAAGCCCATCAAAGAGAGTTTGAGCAGTTTTTTACTAAACCCAGTTTCTCTCTAGATCTTTCCATGATCCACTCATCTCATGGGAACTTCTTTAATTATCTTGATGCTTACAGTATCATCCTGTTTACGTCATTGTTTTGTAGGTTGGTAGAAGCGCGTAATCCAAGGGTAGCATAGCTGTTTTATACATTTTTTTTTAAAGCTATAATGCACAGTTTCTGTCTCCCACATGAGTAATTCTATACAACAACAACACGATGCATCCACCAGGCGCAAGAGTGATCACGCACCACCCCCACCCCTCCTCCACGCAGTTACTTGTAACTAAGGAGGAAATGGAGGATTAAAAAAACATGATGGACTTTTTTAGAGTAATTATTAGGTAATTATCTTCACTCGAGTTTCTATGCGCAAAAATTGCCAGATGACACCAGTTTCTATATTACTGGGAATACTGAGATTTACAGAGAATGTTTTGGGGAGCTGATTGTCTTAATTAGCTTTGTATCAACTTAGTTGGCATTGGCTTGCATGTAACGGATGTTCATTACAGTTTTTCTCAATTGTTTACACACAAATACTGGTACTTGAGACACAATGACCACAACATGTAACTCAGTCACCAACCCCCTGAACCAATTCTGCTAAACTACAAGCACAATTCCTGCTCTACACTCAGACTGCAGTTCTAAAACACACTTTTTTCAAAACACCACACACAATTCTCTGCCTTTGGCACAATTTTCATGAAGAAAATCTCTTGTCTTCACAAGGAACACACTGCCTTTCAAATATGCACACTGACCCATCACAAGGGCAAACACCCGTCACACAGTTTTCCAATCAGCAATCAGAGCTTTAGCATAAAACGGCAAAAGGTGAGCTCTTCTGTTGTGGAGGATTGGAACATTAGAAACAGAATCATAGCCAGAGGAGTGAGAGTAGTAGGAGGAGGTGGACGAGGAAGAGGAAGAGGAAGAGGAAGAGGAAGAGGAAGGCCAAGGACTGTAATATCTGATGGGCAAAGAGTACAGCCGAAATGTGAGCAGGTACACTGTAGCATCCATCATCCCGAATTTCCGAAATGAGAATAGGTAAGAAATCTACTCTCACTAGAATATTGCAGTACTGCACAGTATTCCTACTTTGTATTCCTTCACAGTATTTACAGTATTTTACTATTTGTTTGGCAGAACAACACAAGGTGGTCGGGAACGTCTTCTGTCTCTTTGACAGGAAACTGAACTCATGAATATGGTCCTAGAAAATAATGCCATACACAACACTACGGTAAATACAAAGAAAAACAATGACATATTTCAAAATATTGATAGGATGAGCTCATCAACACTGGACCGTGTCTTGTTAAGAAATAATCTAAGGAGGGAGCAGGTCTACAGGGTGCCATTAGAACGCAGTTCAGAAAGAGTCAAAGAATTGCAATATTACTAACAAACAAATTATATTTGGGACAACGGAAGTTTCCCCAGGGCTGCTCTGGTTCATCACTTGTTCACTGCCCCCCCCAGGCTTTTTAGTTGTTTATCTCCCTCCATATTCTCCATTCCTCAATCCTATTGAGGAATTGTTTTTTCTGCCTGGAGATAGAAAGTGTTTGACCGAAATCCACAAATGCGTATACCTCTTCTCCAAGCTATGGAGGACGCATGTGGAGATATAGCAGCTGATGCTCTTCATGGCTGGAATCGCCATGGCTATATTTCCCACGCTGCTTGGCCCGGGAACACATTGCTTGTGATGTGGATGAGGTGCTGTGGCTAGACCGCATCAGAAGAGAGGATGGAGCATAGTAGTTTTTTTTGTTTTTTTTACTGTAACTGTGTACAGTAAATTCTTCTGGTGTTTTGTGTGTAGTTTATGTGCAACTTTGTATTGGTTGGGAATGGGATGTACACTGTGTACATTGTTTTTGTGGGACACATAAAATATATATGTTACTGTGTATTTGTGTTTTCTGAGTATAAAAACATAATTCTCAAATATTTCACAACACACTTATGTATGAAGTGTCTGTAGTAAGTGTAACACCGAACAAAAACAAGGCCTAAGTCATTCTAATGAATGGAGAAGAAGTGTTTTCCATTCATCATAGTGTTTTACATTGAGCACATCAGTGTTCAACTGGTTGTTATGAATGTCTGTTCATATGATGGTTTGTGTGTGTCGTTTGAAAACAAAATACCATTTTGAGAAGAAATAACATTGTTTTGAATGTAAAGTTTAGTTTTGCAGGAGAAATGAGGGGTTTTGAGCATTGTGTGTGTGTTTTTTGATTTGTGTGTAGTGTTCTGAGAATATGAGGCATTCTTTCAGAAAATGTGTGTAAACAATCGAGAAAAACTGTAATATAAAAAAAGTTACACCCTAAAGCTGTAAAGAGAGACACTTCACCACGTCTGACATAGTTTTACTCAATATGCTACTTCCTCATCGGTGTGTGTGTGTGTGTGTGTGTGTGTGTGTGTGTGTGTGTGTGTGTGGGTGGGTGGGGGGGTGGCGGGGGGACAGAGAACAGAGAAGAAGACACAAAAGAGATGGCAAGAGAAAAAGAGAGAGACAGATACAGCGAGATAAACTCACACCGCAAATTGTGTGAAGTGAGAGTGAAACCCTTGAGACTTTGGACATCAAAGATGTGAACGTCATAACTTTATGCTAATCTGACTCAGGTAAGCTATGTCAAACGAGCCCTCTCCCTTCTTCCTGGAAAATTCTGTTGCAAAACTAAGAGTTTTCTTAACACATCAAGACGACCAGAAAGCATACGCTTCCCATAAACCACTGGCTTGCAACATCACAAAACTACTTGGCTCTCACGAAAAGAAACGAGGCATGAGATGAAAACAATAAGAAGAAAAACGCAGCTTGTTTCTGGGACAAGACTGTCTAATAAACCTATTTGAATAGATCAGAATTACTGCTGAATACTGCTTCCCATGATCTGGCCTTCCTGGAAATCAAATGAGTGGCCTTATTTGGAAGCCAAATAACACAAGCGGCATTCAAATGTCCATTTATTCCAGTAATTCAGATATGACACAGGGAAATGTCTCATTACACTCCACTGCACATCACATTCAGGTTCCCGTATACAGAATTTCCTGTCAATTATTGGTTTGGATTATAGAATTTTACAGATAAACCTCTCTCCCTTTTTAGTTTATGTACAAGAATAAAACTTTTTTCTATAATCAATACTTATTGTCATAGACACCCACACTTGTGATGAAATGATGTTAAAAGAAAAAAATCTATAATTTCCTGTCATGTTTTATATTGACTCCTCATCATTCTCATAAAGTCACCTACTGGTTAGTTTTACTATCCAGTAGCTCAGAGCAGCTGTGTGTTAAATGGAGTGTGTAAAAGGAGAATACAATATGTAAATGTTTAACAACTGATACGCAAAAGTCAGCAAGCACCCATTTTGTCTCTGCATAAACCCATTACAATTGTACGCCTAGAAACACCACATCTGCAAGGCAACAGGCCGTCTGTGTGAATGTGCTTGTGAAGCTTTTGTTTCTACAATCTGAGTCATTTTGACTGAAATTCATTATACATTGCAGGTGTAGCTTTTGTAGAATTTCTTCTTACTGGGTTTTGAGAAATACTGCAATACTATCCAAATATTCTTGAATTCTGGACATTCAAAGACTAGGACAGATTTATCATCCATTTGTGTCTTCGACAGCAGATACGCCCCCTTTTCCACAGTTCCCCCTTCCCACATGAGCATTAGACTGAAAACATTTCACGTAGGTTTTCTCTCAACTGTTTCCTAATTCTACTCCTGTCTGTCAGTTGTGTGTCTGCTTCTGTGCATGTTTTGCTGTATAGGCATATGTGTGCATGATTGCATCTGTGCGTATTTGACTGGAAATGCTTGAATCATTCAATAAAAGGTGGGCAAACGCTGGGCGTTGGCTGGCGTCACTGCCAATCTGCTCTGGTCAGGGTCAGGCACTGTGGTCTCCACACCCTGTTAGGCTGCTCTGTTTGCTTAGCGAGTAAGGGCACCGCATGACATGTCACCTGGTTGCCATAGTAACAGTGTGGTCAGGATTTCCTGTAAAGCCTGCTGGAGGGTTTGGCTGAGAGCAATTTCTTGTGTTTAGCCAGTTTTTCTTTTTTGTCTGTTTTCTTTCTTTTTTTAACCTGTCCTGCCTCACAGACTGGTACACAGTATGAGGACCTGAATACTGTTGTATCAAACATATTTTACTTTTAACAAGAGAGTTTTGATATACCTCTTTGTCTTTTTTATTATTTATTCATGATTTGTCACCGGGTGGGACAGGGGGACAGAAATGGGGTTGGGGGGGCACAAGCAGACACCATAGAGAAGGGACCATACCTGTAAGAGAAAGGGGATGGGGGTTGGGGAACACAGAAAACAACAGAGGAAAACAACAATTGCACAAAGCAACAAAACCTGGAAGACAACAGGGATGTGGACTTGGGGCAGAGAAAGACAAACAAACAAACAAACAAACAAACAAACAAACAACAACAAAATGATGGTAACGAGACAGACAGCCGAACAACAGCAATAAACAGCTGATACAAGAAAACAACTGAGGGGAAATTAAAAGGAATACAATTCAAGCAAATTAAACAAACAACCCCACACAACCCAGCCATGAGAACTAAAATAACAACAAGAGATTAACAGTTTTTGCCTTTTGCTTACACACTTTTTGCTGAATTTGGCTCATTGTGTCAACACTCTACACACAAATCAATCAGACATAGCACTTGGAAATTAACAACTCACATCCATGCCAAAATAAAACACTGCAATCAAAACTTAACACTCCTTTCTAAATTCTTAAAACAAAACCATGCACACAAGCATCATTTGAATTACTCAAATCACCAGCAGCACATTGATGGGCTTCATATATAACACTGCAGTCTTTGTGTTTATACATTATGATAAATTGCTATTGCTATTGGTATTTGCTATTTGTGTGTGTGCGTGTGTGCGCGTGCATGTGCGCGTGTGCGGGAGGGGTGTGTGTGTGTGTGTGTGTGTGTGTGCATGTGCATAAGCCTGTTGCAGAATGTAGTTAGTTAGTGAGAGCGGGACGTTATAACCGTGACCCACTGACCCCAGCAGCAGGCAGGCAGGAACCCCAGTAGCCAGGCACACCCTGCGAAACACCCGGAGCGCACAAGTGACCCCGAGACCACATGTCCCGAGGACAGCCATGCCCCTCCCCAAGGGAGAGCAGCAGAGAGCCCTGCCAGGAATTAGAATTGCTAATTCCATATTGGGCCACTAGATCCTGGAATGGAATCAAGTTTTATCTAACAACACACCATGCGCCCTGCTGTCTCTGCTATCGCCTCTGTGTCTCTACTCGCTTTTATCTCGTTTCTTCTTTTTTTTTTTATCTTCTTCACAAGTGTTGTACTATATTATATATCCCTCTTCTTCGGCCTGGCTGCCTGACAGTAACGGTAACTTTAAATGGCGCACAGTTTGTGTCATTGACCTGGTATGTGTGGCATCTGTTTCCTGATTCTGGGCAGTTCGATGCATCAACACACTGACCTTTTGTGGCTACTCATGTGGGGAAAAAAAGAAATAAAGGAGCCCACAATCAGATATGAAATTGTTTTACAAAATGTAAAGCTTTTACAAGCCTTCCAATGAGAGAAATTACATTTTTAGCAGACACCATCCTACTGAGGAAGCTGTTTGTGCAATTCCTTATCACACAATTCATGGTTATCCTATTGTGTTATCATTCCAAAGTACCATGAAGTAATTATTTGTGAACTCAGGCAAATGAATTTCAAGAGAACTGATATCACCAGAGACTGTCTTCTGTAACTCCTCAGACACTCATTCTCGATAACAAAGTAAACTGAAGTAAGCAGTACTGACACTCACCATGCCACAGAATCATTGACACCGTTGCACTGCATGTGCACAGCATCACAAGTGACAGGAGTTTTCATACTTGGACTTTTTGCAAACAAATTAACAGCACAGGACTGCTTACAATACAAAAAGCCATCAATATTTCTCATAGTGCACGCAGAACAGCTCTTTTGTTGTAATTCTGTCCTGCCTGTTTGACTCAATACAAGACAGCATTTGTTTTGTATGATTTTTCTGTCTCTTTGTGGTTCATGTTGGATGGCAATTACTGAGTCATTGACACGATAGCAGTATGGTCAAACACATTTGCAGTTTGGTCACACACTTGATGTGTCATCCTGCATTCCCTAATTTCCCTTATTTCGTAAGCCATTGGCAGTTCTCATCATTTTTTGGGAAATGGTGATTTCATGGGAATACACCCTCCAGCTTGAGTAAATCAAGCACATTGCTCTTTTTCAAAAGAAGTGAAGATCTGTCCCGTAGTTAAAATCCTAAAGAAACCATAAAGTCAGACGTGTGGTTCAGTAGACAGTAAATCAATTGTCCAATTATCAAATCAGTCAGTGTTTATGTTATGTTCAAAGGTGGAGTTCTGGCAGATCTATGCAAATTGATTTTTACTTTTTCAGGACTGTTGGATTAGTGGGAAATGAGTTATACATACAGTATATGTTTTTTACACTCACTGACATGACTACATTTGCAGAGTCTTGCTTGAGATAGATAACCTGTCATGGTGAAGATTCTTTAGGGTTTTATCTTTGTATCCCCACTAGCACCTGAACACACTAACCTAAAATCATTCATTTAAATCAATATGTATTTTCTACTGCATTGGAATTATACAAGGATATTAATGCTCACTGTGGTAGGAATCAAGCTCCATTTATTTTCAGACTGTGCCCTATTATATTTCAATAGAAAAGCAGATGTTGTCAAAAATCCTACATTTAAATGGAAAGAACACTACTGTATTATTCAGAAAAAATGAAAAATGTAATAGCTGGATAGTCTTTGAGCATATTTTTTAATCATTGTGTGGGGATACTGTGGATGGTCAAGAAAAAGCTGCAGCTCCACAATGAATGGGCCGTACTGCTTTTGTCCTGCCTGGTGTCCTCTGTGTGAAACACAAGCTCCTCTAGTCTGAGGTAATGCTATTGTGTGCAGACGGCTGCATGAGTGGATCATATGACGGCAGGGAGAGGAGTTTCCATTTTTAATCACCTTACTGACACACATCATTACTCTCTCTTTGTCTCTCTCTTTCACGTTTCGTTTTTTTCACCTCTCCTAGAGCTGAAAATAGCAATAAAGTCCAATCAAACAATGTCCCAGGTCTATTATTTTTTCAGAATGAGCTCAATCCTGAAGAAGAAAGGTGTTTTAAAAAACCTGTTTTGTCAGCCGTAAAATGTTTTAAGAAGAATGTTGTGTTGCAGCACAGAGTGGTCTGGACATTTATCATTAGTGAAGTTGACCAATGAGCAACTAAAAAATTGAGGATAGCTAATGCAGAACAGATGAATGAGAGATGTAAAACCAGCGACCATGGGCGTAAATCTCGTCTAAGAGTTGGGGCGGAGGGGGGGGGACAACAACAACAATAAACATAAAATTGCTGAAGAGCAGTTTTTGAAGGGGACCAAAATATTCTTCTTTAAAACCCAATCTTTAAAGTCGTTAAACAATAAATAGAACATGTGTGCAACATTTCATTTTAAGGTCTAAAACCCAAAATGAAGAAGTAAAATATGCCCCAAACAATGGTGAGAGTGGCAGATAAGATGGGGCAGTGTGGTACAATGCTAGTTGGCAGAACCCAGTGGTCATGGGTTCCAACCTGATAATGGTCTGTTTGTTTTGAGGTTTCACATCCAAAATGAGGAAGCCCAATACGCCAAGGGCACAGTTCAAAGTGTATCTTTGTTGGTGGCATGGTAGGTTTGTTCTAGAAGTTTTTTTGTCATGCTATACAAGGACTTTTTATGACTTTGTTCAACATGCTATGTTGTGACTTTGTTATGAATTTCTTGACATACTCTATTATGACTTTTTTCAACATGCTTTACTATGACTTTTTATGACTTTTTTCGACATACTACACAATGACATTTTTCGTTATAACACATTGTACATTTCTTCAACATACTAAACTCTGACTTTTTATTTCTTTTTTGTACATACTACAGTATGACTTTGTATGACTTTTTCTAACTTTTCGACACGCTAAACTACTACAACTTGAAATATTTATTTTTTCGACATACTATACAATGACTTTTTATGACTTTTTAGACAAATTATATACTATGACTTTTTACATACTATACTATGACATTTTTCCGACATACTATATTATGTCATTGTTATGACTTTTTTGACATACTATACTATCACTTTTCATCACTTTTTTTGAGATACTATAATAAGAATCTTTACCACTTTTTTCGACATACTATACTATGATTTTTTTAGCACTTTTTCTGACATACTATGCTGAATGTTTTCAACATTCTCTGGTTTATTGCATGGCGGCTTAGTGGTTAGCAATGCTCCAACTACATCAGCAGGTAAGTAGTTTAGTGGTGACCCTTGGTTTGATACCTAGTCCAAGCTCTTCGTTTTTATGTGAAGTTTGCATGTTCTTTCAGCAGTCTTTGACATACTATACTTTGAATTTGTATCACTTTTTTCAACACCATACTAACACTATTTTTGACATACTATACTATGACTTTTTTGAAAAAACTGCTATACTAAAAACACGCTATACTACGACTTGTTATATTTATTTTTTTAACACACTATACTATGGCTTTTTTAAAACTTTTTTTCATACCATACTATTACTTTGTTCAACATACTATACCATGACTTTTTTTTGACATGCTATAATATGACTTTTTATGATTTATTTTTTAACATACTATGGTATGACTTTGTTACAACTTTTTCAACATGCTGTACGAGGACTTTTTTATGACTTTTTGGACATACTATACTATGACTTTGTTCGACATGCCATACTGTGACTTTTTTATGACTTTTTTGACATACTATACTATGACTTTTTCAACATGCTATACTGGGACCTTTCATGACTTTTTTTGACATACTATACAGGACTTTTTTTTCATACACTATAAGAAAACAGTTCAGAGTGTAACTTCATTGGTGGCATAGAAGGTTTGTTCTAGGAGTATATTCTTTTTTGACACGTTATTCTAAGACTATTTATGACTTTTGTCAACAGGACATTTTATGATTTATTTTTAACATACTATGGCATGAATTTGTTACAACTTTTTTGACATGCTACACTACAACTTGTTATATTACTTTTTCGACATGGTATTCTATGACTTTTTAGGACTTTTTTGACATGCTATACTGCAACTTGTTATATTACTTTTTTGACATCCTATACTATGACTTTTTTTACACAACGTACTATTACATTTTATGACTTTTTTGACAAATATAAAATTATTTTTTTTGACATATACTATGACTTTTCTTGGACTTTGTTTGACATACTATGCTGAGACTTTTGTATGACTTCTTTCATCATACCATACAATGACTTTCTTCAACATACTATACTGTGACTTTTTCGACATACTATACTATGACTTTTTTATGACCTTTTCATTTAACTGTAATATAACTTTTTTTCTGACTTTTTCCATTTACTTTACCAAGACTTTTTTGACATGCTATATTTGGACATAATGTTGTATGGCATTTTTAAATTTTTTTTTAAATACTATGCTATGACTTTTTATAACTTTTTCTACATACTAAACAAGACTTTTTGTGACATACTATACTATGACTTTTTTTAACCTACAATACCATGACATTTTTCTAAATACTATACTATGACTTTTTTCAACATACTATACTCTGACTTTTCAACATACTATAGTGACATTTTTTGACATATAATGAAACAACTTTTTGTAACTTTTTTAGACATACTATACTATGACCTTTTATGACTTTTTTGACAAAGTATATACTATGACTTTCTATGTCTTTTTTCGACATACTATACTATGACATTTTTCCGACATACTTTACCATGACTTTTTTTTCCTTTTTTTCGACATACTATGACTTTTTTTGACATACTATATTATGACATTGTTATGACTTTTTTGACATACTATACTATCACTTTTCATCACTTTTTTCGAGATACTATAATAAGAATCTTTACCACTTTTTTCGACATACTATACTATGATTTTTTTTAGCACTTTTTCTGACATACTATGCTGAATGTTTTCAACATACTCTGGTTTATTGCATGTCGGCTTAGTGGTTAGCAATGCTCCAACTACATCAGCAGGTAAGTAGTTTAGTGGTGACCCTTGGTTTGTTTCCTAGTCCAAGCTCTTCGTTTTTATGTGAAGTTTGCATGTTCTTTCAGCAGTCTTTGACATACTATACTTTGAATTTGTGTCAATTTTTTCAACATACCATACTAACACTATTTTTTACATACCATACTATTACTTTTTGACAGATATCAAAATGTTCAGCTCTTTAAGGTCATTTGTGCTTGTGTTCAACTTTTTTCTACCATTTATACATACATGTTGTTGGGTCTTTGTAAATTATAGTTTGGTCTAGACACACTTTATCTGTAAACTTATGTTTTACCAACTTATTAAATTATCAGTTAATTCTTCATCCAAATTAAAGCAGGTAATTTAGTATCAGCAGTTTTTATACAAAAAACTTTCATACCATTTTGGTATTATTCTGCTTTTTAAAAGACATTTTTATCAATTAAAACCATTTCCACTTTTCCCTACAACTTCACCTTCTTACACAGTTTAACCAGCAATTCAGTGTAGCAACAGCTTTAAAAACAAACAAACTTTAAAACATTCTTTTTCTGTTTGATAATTTTTGCCATTATTTGACATTTCAATGAAATTCATACTAACTATTCTCACTACTTCCCCCTCTTCTTATGCAATTATGCCAGCAATCCAGTTTAGCTTTATTAATTTAGCTTTTCAGCATTCACACGCATTTTCTGCAGGAAATGCATTTTCTATTTAAAATAAATATGCTTAACATGGGCTAAATACACTTGTCATAAAGGCCTCTTCAGAAAAATGTCACACATTGTGGAACGGACCTTAAAGGGTGATTTTTATCAACCGTGTTTCTGTTTAATTTGAGAAAATGTACTTTACATTTGTGGCTTCACTTTACAAAACCCATTTAAAAATGTCATCATGGTCAACTGCCAAATGAGTAGCTCTATCATGGAATTTTGTCAGTGACACAACATTAATGATTTCTTCAACTGTTTCCTCTTTCCTAGTAACCAGATAAGAACAATAGGTCTGTTGTTTGATCTGCAATTATTAGCAGATGTCATGTTCCCATCTTTTCAGGATGAATTCAACAGAAAGTCATTGACTTCTGATAAAATAATGGGATATGTGAGAGTATGCATTTGTAACTTAGCTTATTGGCTGGGTAGAAGCGTGAGTCGGTGAAAGATTGGTAGTTATGTGTTCATAGCCTGAGGTAACCTTTACCCATTAAACTTTCAATGGTTTGGCTACAACACCGTCAAAAAGACGGCCTCTATTTGTCTATCTTTGTTGTTGTTGTTTTGATATTTCAGTGCAAATAAACATTCCTCCAAAGACAGAGAGATTGTAAAAGGTCAGGCTTACTCTGTTTCCTAGAAGAGGAATAAAGAAAAGAGAAAATAGAAATACGAGCAGAGACAAAAATTGGACAGATGTGTGGAAACACAAACTTTAAACGCATTGGCGTGCATATTTCTTTACTCTAACACCTGGCTGCAGCCTGGAGTGCATTTGACCACCTCATCTAACTCAAATCCAAGCTCCTGCCTGTTTTCATTGGAAGATAGCAGAGACAGAGGAAAGGAGAGATGCATAGAAGTTGGATGGTGTGTGGCGGGCAGGAGGGTTGGCAAGGATAGCAACAATGAGCTCATGTTGGCCCTTCCCATCTTGGCTTGACTTTTGCTTCATTCCCGAGGGAATGAAATCTTGTACAACAAGATTTACGATGAGGTGTTTAGGGCCCCTTTGTTGAATTGCAGTGGGAGGGATCTTGCATTGCTAGTGGAGGACACAGGCAAAGTGGATCAAGACAGTAAAAGGCACACAGCGACCATCCCACAGCGTTGTTTATTTTGGAAGCAGGCATATGTCTACGAGAATTAACACACACATCTCAACTGAGCCAAACTGAAGGTGCTCAATCCAAAAATGGTACTCAGGAGACGTACCAGTCAACAGATGTTAGATGTGTAAGTAGATGTGAGTCCTATTTGGAAACAGTGCGTAATTGTTTGTTTGTTTACTGTATAAGTATATGACTCAGATGTTATTCACCCACAAGAACAACAAACAGACTACAAGTGGGCCATTGTTCTGCATCCACATGAAGAGATCAAAAATGGGTCCAAAGGCATTACAAACACTAAACAAAGGAATTTTCATCCTGCGATACATGGGCCTTGGCAGCTACCACATGAAAGTCCCCAGTCGACTTTGACTTTTTGCCTCTGCAGTAAAGGTTTGGAACAAACCCCACACTTTTAAGACAATACATCCTTGTTCAAATATGACAGGTTTCATGGTAATGAAGTTTGCAAGTGTGCAGAGAGGCTTCAAATTAGGTGGTAGACACTTTCAGATGTCCTCAGTTGCAGGCCTGTTGAATGCATTGTGTTTGTTCTGAATGCACATGAAAAACCTAAGGAAGTTGTCATTATTTAAGCAAATAAAATACTTATTCAAAGATAAGAAGTGTTTGCATAGATTGTACTGCAGGAAACTCAGCAGGATAGGGAACAGGGCCTTCCTGTAATAGAAGAGAGTAAAACAATGGGAAGGAAACAATGCTATGACAGATACGCACAGCCTGGCCTTACTGGAAGTATTATGACTTCTGATTTCCTTACATGACACGTGTGTGTCACCTAATGCCAACTAGAGATAATAGCGATTGGCAGGCAGACAAAATCAGAGAATAGCTTATAATAGATACCTTAACAATACAGGGTGTGCTGTAGTAAGGCACGGAATTACTTAGCATAAAACTGACACTTTTCCTGTAATGTAGTAAGTCAGTAAGAATTCTTAATAACGTAGCCACGCATTTAATGTGCCTGCTTTTAGAGATGTGAAGTAAAGAAGTACAAATACTTCGACTTGAGTTGATTTTTCTGATAATTTTTACTTTACTATTTTTGTGGCAACTTTTTACTTTTACTCCTTACATAAAACACAAATATCGGTACTTTCTACTCCTTACGTTTTGTAAAATTGGCTCGTTACTTTAGTTTTGTACAAGTCATAACCTCCTGTCTGGAGGATAATCAGTTGATATCGTGTGAGCGTCTTTGAGGACTGTTAGTCGTATAACTTATGTTCTCAGTTCATTTAAGCCTGTTGTTGTGGTCTATAGTTCTTACACATGTAAAGTAAGTTAGTTAGCTAGTGATTTTGTTGTTTGTGTTCTTCACCTGTTAGCTAGGTTGCATGTTGTTTGGTTGTAATAAAGCAACAGAGACAAGTTGTCTCCGTCTGTGTTTTAACAGACAGACCTGGGGCCAAGTTGGAAACCAGAATTAGCTTTAAATACAGTCCTAATCTAGTCCTCAATAACAAGTTTCAAACAATTTCACTGGATTTACCATTATTAGTTTTTTGCATCATCAATACCGTGTGCAATCTAATTGGATGGGACTATACTGTACATTGACGCACCACTAATATGACTCGACAGATTCAGCGGCATTCCACGGTGGCCAGCAGGGGCAAACGCCCTGCAATTTAAGAAAACACATGTAAATTGACAAAACACAAGCAAATTAAGAAAACAACTTCATTAATTTGACAAAACGTATGCGCAGCGTTTAGCAAACGCGCTGCAAATACACACAAAACAACCAAATACACAAATGTGCTGCAAATACAGAAGCGATGCAAAAAGAAAAGCAGATGCAACAAAAAACACTGCATCCAGATTACACAACGGAAGTACTTCAGGCCTCAAGAGGAAGCACTAAGTGGAACGGCCTGATTTTTGACACTGCGCATACGTTTTGTCAAAATAATGAAGCTGTTTTCTTACTTTGCTTGTGTTTTGTCCGTTTGCATGTGTTTTCTTAAATTGCAGGGCGTTTGCCCCTGTCGGCCACCGTAGAATTCTGCATTCATTTGCAGCAAATCATTGCGGCATGATGATGCTGACATTAGCACATAGTTTGGATTGCGACATGATTGAAAATGAAGAAAAGAGAGATCCTAGAGATTCGGCAGACAAGCAGCAAGACATTCCGAATCATCCTTGGCCTTATCTGAGAGAGATGTTTGAGATGGTCAAGAATGACTGCTGGCGAATGTGCTGCGTAACTCTTAAAGTATGGATCACTTCTTAATTAATGTCAGTTTAGTAATTTATATTTTACCTTTTATTTTCTTTATAAAAGCCATATTTGAGCACACACACATACATGTAGATTAATTTAAAAGAAAGATTAAAAAGGAGAAACTGGATCTGTGAATTCTCACAGAATCACAACTGAATTCATATCTTTCTACTCAGTCAGAATCTTATTAACCTTGAGTTCCAGTCTCTGTCACAATAATCATATACAATATGTGATGTTTTAGGTCTATTGGCAGACATCCGTTTAAAATGTAGCCAATGGCACATAAAGAGCCTTTTTTCATGTCCACTGAAGTTTCTCAGCTTGCACTCTAGTAACACGTGTGTGGTCCAGGTAGCTTTGCATAAATAATGGTTGTCATTCACAAGGTTACTTTTACTTTTATACTTTAAGTAAATTTCAAAGCCTGTACTTTGTTACTTTTACTTGAGTAAAGAAGTGAAATCAGTAATTATACTTTTACCAGAGTATTTTTGAACACAGGTATCTGTACTTCTTCTTCAGTATGGGAATTGAGTACTCTTGCCATCTCTGCCGGCTTTCATGCGGTATACTAAATTTTTTACTTTCAGCACATGTGAAAATAAGATAGAAAGTGTAACTAGAGTGATTAAACCATACTTACTTACTTACTTACTTACTTACTTACTATAATTTATATTTAAACTGTGTTACTGTAATAAAACAGTTGAAAAATCCAAACAGTTAGACACAGATGAAGGTAAATATTTGAGACATCATTTTTTGGCCAGGCTGTGCAGGGTGACATGTGCAGAGGATGAGAGAATGCTGACATCTAGTGGATCATGGGATACCACTGGTGACTTCAAGAGGAAGAGGAGGAAGGAGGTAGGATCAGTGTGACTGTTGCTTAAATTGTGTGCCCATCTGAATGATTAATTACTCACCTACAGGCTTGTTAATGCATAATGAGTTCATGATATAGGTCTGCCCATTAGGGCACGTTTACCACTGTGTCATTTCTAAATGAGGTTGTTTATGGTCTGCTGCTACAAATTGAGACAATTTGACATTTTATTACTACACTTGATATAGTCATGTTTATTTATTAGCAAAATATCTCCTGCATGATAGCAGCATGACCATGTTTAAGATAATGGGGGATCCAAATAAAAAAATGTAAAAGTACAAGGTTTCAGTTGCGACATTTCAGAAATGAAAATTGTTACAAGATTTTTAATTGTGCCAAACGCCTTTACAGCTATTCAATACAGACAGAAATCAAATTGGTTTTATTCAAGGTTTTATTGGTTTTATTTTAGGGGCTTCCGGGACTATTTCCACATTGGCTTTATATAAGCTTGAGCGGAGAATGTCATAAGGATTCAGGTGGTGTCTTGAATTAAATTAGCGGCCATGCATGTCATGGTTTATTGGGTTAAACCATGTCTCTGGGAGGCATGATGCCAGTACAGCTGCTGCCACCACCCTGCATGATATTTCCAGGCAGCAAGAAATCATGAAGCATGTTTTTCACTGACAATTTACTCCAAGCCGTGTTTGTATTATTTGTTGGCTTCATTTACCCTTTTTGCCTCACATTGACTGTGGTCACTGGCAATATGTTCACGATATGAAGGAACCTGCACTGTGGAGATAAGAAAACATTAGGCTTCCACATGAATAATTTGTCATTTTCCTTTGAAACCCAGAAAGGCAGAGAGTGGGCAGGAGAGGGGGTGACAAAGATGGAGGTAAAATTAACCCATTCATGTGATGCTCTCACTTCCCTCTCTCCATTTCTAAGTCAAGTTCTCAAGTCAATCACGCATAATTCTGGTTGCTTTGCGAGTGAGGTGGGTTTGGTAAATGTCCAGGAGTGAGCTGAGTGAGACCTTCACTATGCGCTGCAGGGTCTTAGTGCAGCTCCCGTACCACACAGTGATGCAGCTGGACAGCTGGTCTCAATGGTGTCGCTATAGATGGAACAGACGATGGGTGAGGGGGCTCTCTCTGATTCAGAGAAGCGTTGAAAACGTGAGTGAAGACAGCTTTGGGCTACAGACCTACAGCCTTGCAGGTGTTGATCATAGAGAGGGTTCTCTTCACGCTGGCCGCAGTCAGGCACAGAGCCTGGTCGTGGAGAGAGGGGGTAGTTTTCTGTGGGGGCATGCTTTTGTGTGCTTCATACCTGGCAAAGAAGCTGTTGATGTCTCTCAGCAGAGAGATGTTGCCGTCTGATGTCTTTAAAATGTCCAGTTATTTTTTTAGTGTAGCTGCATTTGGCTAACCTGATGCCACAAAACAGGTTGGCTCTTGCTGTTATCAGGCCAGCTGCATCCCCAGAGTTGCTGGCCCTCAATAGCCCTTGGACCTTTCCTGTAAATGTGCTGTATTTATATAGCGCTTTTCTAGTCTTAACAACTACTCAAAGCGCTTTTACATCATACAGGAACCATTCACCATTCACACACATTCATACACTGTGACCGAGGCTGCCGTACAAGGTGCCACCTGCTCATCAGATAAACACTCACACACATTCACACTCCGATGCGCAGCATCGGGGGCAACTCAGGGTTCAGTGTCTTGCCCCAAGGACACTTCGATTGAACCCCCAACCTTCCAATTGGGAAGCAACCACTCTACCACTGAGCCACAGCCGCCCCTTGTCAGCCATGGCTTCTGGTTATTCCGTGTTGTGATGGTTTGGGTGGTGGTTAAATCAGCATTGCATTTGCTAATGTATGAAGTGACAGTGTCCAAATACTCCTCAATGTCTGTATGATTGTTATAGGTAGCTGCCTGCTTAAACATGTTCCAGTCAGTGGTGTCAAGGCAGTCCAGAAGTGCAGAAGATGCCCCCTCTGGTCCCACACACATAGACACACACATACCTGCTTCAGAACTGGATTGGTGACTTTCACCTTTGGTCTGTATGCAGTTATAAATATAATAATGAATATTAGCATGACACTGATATGATCAGAGGGGCCAATGTGGGGGAGGGGGAAAGGCTTGTATGCACCTCTGTGTGAAGGGTGTTACTTTCTCTTGTAGGAAATGGGGGGAGATCTGCGTGGTTGAAGTCCCCAGCAATGATGAAAAATCTGTCTGGGTGGGCTGTCTGTTGCTCACTGATGGCGTTGTAAAGATCCCAAAAGGCGTCCACTCTATCAGCATTGTTGGTGGTGGGGGGGGAATATAAACAGCAACAAGCAGAATCACTGTTATTTCTCTCGGCTGATAGAAAGGATGGCATCTTCTCTTGGGTCTTAGCTGACAATTTTGTGCAGCTTTCTGAAAAAGTGAAAGTGGCACTTTTCTATTTGGAAAGAAACAATTCTTGGGTCTGGAGAGGAAAATATGTGATACATCCTATTATGTATGTTCTTTCTCTTATTTTCTATTTTGATATGCCTGTCTAAATTCATATATATTTAATATTTTGTCTCATAGTTTTTATTTATACTTTAGAAACACATTTCTCTTTACAAATATTCAAACCCACTCCGGAGGCTCTCCAGCTCTCTTCCTTTTCAGCTGAAAGAATTTAGATACTTTTAGCATACTTTGTTATACTTCTTTTGTCATCTGTTTTTAAAGCCTTTCGATCCAAGTCACATCAAAAGTCTTGATCAGCAAAGTGCCAAGTCAAGACGCAAGTCATACAGGTTTCTGAATGATGACCATCACAATTATGAAGTATTTAACCCTTATCCTTTCAAAACAGTTTGAGCACATTTTAGCTTCACACTAGTTGTTTTCGATGCAATTAAATGAAACTTTATATACTTTTATTACATTAAGATGTGGACCAGTTGTACAGTATATGTAATTTATATTGTATACATATATATATATATATATATATATATATATATATATATATATATATATTTATATATATATATATTGAAAGTTGGGCAAATAGGCATATTTATTAGATATTAGTTAAAATACCTGGCACAATACTATTGGAAAACATTCCAAATGAGTAATTGGAAGTACATCTACACAGAAAAAAACTGCTGTTTCTGTTCATTCTTGGCAGAAAATATGGCTTTAAACGCATCAAATATAAATCTTAGGAATTTGAAAGAAACCAATCACGACAATACACTGCACAAAATTCAGACCTGCATGAACATCAATGATTGTAATCAGTTACGTGTAGTACCAGGTAAATATGGTGTACTATAATAAGTTGTGTGGTTGCAGTGAGGCAAGTTATTACACTCATCAAAACATTCTGAACATAAAGGAAATAAGTAAAGTATACATCAAGCTCATTTGGAATCTGAGTGCCATTATGTTATTGTTAATGCTTTAACATTTTACTGAGCAAAATTGATCAAATCTATTCCTTCAAGTCCTTATATAAACCACGTGCATCAAGTCGAGTCCAAGTTTTAGGTCTCAAACCTTATCAGTCCACTCTTCTCAGCATTACCACTTTATGTTGTGTTTATGCATACCGGTATGTGTGTTGCATGATTTACACATTTATCCTTGTGTGAGCAATACTCCCATTTCATAACTCACCTAAATGGCCCATAATCACAGGAAACAAATGATTATGATGCCCATGGCATCTATAATTTCTAAAATTATCCTATTAGTATTGGGGCTCGCTCGAGGGACAGTTGTAATTATTAACTTTTCAAGTGGTTCCCAGGTAAGAGAAAACACATCTTATTCACGTTCCTCCAAGAAATGAGTCCTTCCTCTTCTTTTAAAATCACTCAATCCTGAGACAACCCTCAATTGCGGAGCTAAAATGATGCAATGTGATGTGCTGAAGTGGCCAAAGAGGTTAAATTTAAGTTGCTACAACACAAGGAAGACGGATGGTCTGAAACATACACTGTTTATATACAGCATACATTTGAGAGTTATACTGGATTTCTATATGATGTACAGTAGTTCTACTTTACTACACTGGTCTACAACTCTTCAGGGTTTGGTTATTTTTCTATAATTTCCACCAAGGCATGCACCACAGTGAGCTGTATCTGTTTTAGAGCCTTTTGTAATCCTAAACTAAGAATATTACTTGATACACACTATCAACTAATGGTCTTAGTTTAGGATTACACATACAAAAGGATCGTATCCCCTGCAATCTCATGAATGTATCAGCTAGATATCTATTGTTGTGTTTTAAGTGAAATCAAAAAAAAAAAAACATAGTCAAGGTTAACAGCTGGTAACATAAGACATCAAATGATAAAAACGTTGTTGAGTTCAAATTGAAATGGCCCAATTCATTTAAAAACCTTCTTTAAGAATAATTCTTTTTTATTAGGCTGTTCTGGAATGTGCTTTCATCTAAGGCAACTCTGTCAATACATGGCACTCCACAAGGACAAAATCGACTGTCTTACATTCAGTGAGAAATATGGTTTCCCTCAACGCAGTAATACATTGACTTCTCTGTAACATCTCAGTGAGTGGCTGTTGAAAGAAAGCATTGACCTGATCACAATGACTGCGGATACACACTTGTACCATACAGTAAAATCAACAGAGGAAGCTGTTTTGTTTATGCTTTACAGATTACACCACTGTTGTTATCATTGAGATAGTCACTTCAGAAAATAACATGGTTTTCAACCCTCATCTAAGGTAACGTTTTTTTTGTAAAATAAATGGTGTACTGCATGCTGTATGGCCATATGTAATAGACATATGAACGCATTAGGGTCCAGTTAACTATATGAGCTTCCACAGTGCGTCCAAGAATATGTACTGTAACATATTATGTTAACCCCGTGATGGCAACAAATGGAAAAAAAGCTACACTACATGGCTGATAGAGGTTTATTGAGGCATGCACTTACCCATGATTTTAACATGTTGAGCAATGACACACAGAAGCTGAAAGCTTAATTAAGCTTGATGTCTGGAACAGTTCAAAAGCTTCTTTTACATAGGCAAAAGTCTAAGACTCATGACAAAGACAAAGTTCACAAAGAGTGATTGCATGTTTGGGAGTTTTAAAAAGCAGCCCCAAGAAAAGGTTTTGAGTGAGTTACGATATCAGTCTGGGTCTTTTAAGAAATCAATGTAGTTAGCCCACAGGGCCAGTACTGGCACGTCACATGAGGGGTATGTTTGTGGATGCTGATTTGACCCAGCCATTGCAGACTTGTTTATTTTTTTAAAAAATTATCTTGAACAATCAGCAATGTTGCTAGACAAAACCAAAAAATTAAAACCACAAAATAAAAAAAATTACATTTCTATGTTTCGGTCTATTCTTTTCTGTATTGGTCCAGTAATGATTTCTATTTTTGAACTGAATGAGCTATGGCTCTGTTTGATGTCATTGTTCAGTCCATTCCATAAGGTCACTCCACAAACTGAAATACACATGCTTTTAACAGTAGTTCGCACAAGAAGTTGTTTGAACATACAATGTCCTCTTCGATGATAACCCCCATCTACTTTTGGAGGAGATTCATTGAGTAAGAGATTGATGGAGGATTGTTTCAGATTGAGATTGATTCCGTTAGAAGAAAGATGTAAGTGAGCACGCTACAGGCTAACCCTGGAAAGACGCTACCACACATAAAACACTATTGGAGAGAAAGACTGTTTATGAGTATAGAGCCATTTTCTTGTCTTCCAACCATGCTACTTTTGTAAATACATCTTTTAAATCCTGAACTACACACCAAGTTGCGGCGGCGAAAACAACAAGAGACGCTGGAACTGCTCGGAGCACTAAGGCAGGCTGTCACTCCCGACGACCTAGCAGGCCCGGCTCTGGAATGTGAATCAAAATGCGGCTGGCTGAAACAGTTTAACACAGCACAACCCCCCTCTAAAAGTAGGAAAGACACTCAACCAGGCCACCTTAGTCTCATTCTCACAATAAACGCAATACACAGTGGGAGGAGACAATATAATTAATATTACAAGATAGGTTAGCCTTTAGTAGCAGTGTTTTGTTGTTCAACGCCCAGGTTATCCTTCTAACAGCAAAAAGTAATTTTGATGAAATCTGTGCGCCTAGAGGATGTCCAAGTCAAAATTACTGCACTCTATCAAGGACAGAGGCACAAACCAAAGAGTAATGGCACCAAGTTTGGTGTTCGTCTGCCAGAGTGGATTGAATTATGTTCCATAAAAGTTTAATGGGATTTCAGCAGACCTGATATATTAAAGGAGGGCTGCAAGACTGAGCTGCTGCTTTGGTCCTTCCTAAGCTTTCTGCTCTCTGTACCATCTGAGACTGGATTACTGGGCAGGATGCTGGCAAACAGCTGAGTGGACACAATGTTTCAAGGTTTGGACTTTGATTCACTGACTGAGGCACGTTAAATCACGTTACTAATGTGTGTGTTTAGTGAAGGTCCACAACTTACTATAGGGTCAAAATTCCCACTTAAAACACAGCCAGTCCAAAGTTTACCTCTCATTTTGGCCTCCAATACCTAAATGTTTCTGTGTTTAATTAGCTTGTTTTTTTCACTAAGCCACTTAATGATCCACTTTTCCTCATAATCGACAGGCAGTTTATCGATACAAAAACATCCTCTGAATTGATATTTCTTGGTAGTAAATAGTTGCTAGAAACACATAGGGCCTACTGAAGATCTGCAATTGTGACAAAGCTGTCATTGAACACACAAAAAAGAAGTAGGCCTCATGAAAATTTTTGAGTAGATGAACAAGTTCTCCTTGCATGCTTTGATTCAACACACTACATACACTATTATCTTTGTGCAAATGCATATTAATAACAACCAGTGGTAAAGACTGCATGTCAAGGGTGTTCATGGATGCTAAAGGCTGCTATGGTATTTGAGGATGATTATTGATTATTGTGGACTTTTCTTATTGTTTTCTGTTTTTTTAGTACATGCCATACCCCTTACTATTTTAAATGCATTTTCCTTTTAAATACACTTTTTTTTATTTCCAGTGTGCAAATATATTCTGAATTAATGTATATTTTATAGAAAACACTGTTGCAACATTTTGGTCAGACATTTCTGAATTCCTCTCAGATTGTCTTTGGCAATTCTTCATACAATTGCTTGCCTGTCTGGCCTGACTTCTGATGTGCCTCATTCACATCCAGAGGCAGGGAGTCCCAATTTAACCTGAGGCACTGTGGCTAGGTAATCTGGCAGACTTGTTGTTTAAGAATTGTATTGTGTACAGGACAGGTAAAACAAATATACAGAGCATAATGTTTTAGATATTGTCGCACAACAAAAAATCTTCAGAGCATAATGCAGAAGTTGATTACAGTGTGTCACAGACATTTCAAAACATTTGATCAATCCTTTTTCTGTTGTAGATAATGCAGCTGGATTTGAGTTTCATTGCTTTTTTGTCTCAGTTAACAATACAAATGGAACACCACAATACACTTTACAGCACTACAAAGTGCTAAATGTTATATTTGTTGTTTTTACTTCTATGCAGAAGAGAGAAGTCTCATTCCTAGGTGGACAGCACAGACGGAATATTTAAATATCATGCCGTTGTAAAAGCATACTACTACTGCAAAGCATGCAGCAACACATGCATCTGTACTGCTGAAAACACTTTGCAGAATCCCCAAGAATGCACTGATCTTCAGCCCTGTTTCCATGATTCATGCACTTACTAGTAGGATGGGTATATGAAGTTTGTAATCAGGAGGCCCAAACTAACATTTTCTCTTTAAGTCACAAGCCAATATTGTCTTAAATTGTCTTAAATCAGCCAAATGCTAAATTTCTCTAAAACATCAATGCAGCAGCTTTTCCATCATGAAATACTAGAAACTGAACTAGTTGTGACTATGTGCTGGAATCTAGGTTGCTCCATTGAGGTGGTTATCTTCTGCAGAATCACTTAAACGAAACCTCTTGATCCACTGATATGAACCATATTTAACTGCAGTGTACAGTGTGTAGAAGAGGTGGAGAACTCCTCCTTAAAATATCTGTATAGCACACGTCAAAAAGAAAATGGTCCCATGCTTCTTCAATTCTTATTTTGCCTGTGTTCATATTGCAGGACAGGGAATTTGCATTTTTCTCATAGATTAAGTTGTTTTAAGATTTCAAGACAAGTCTCACAGAAAACCTACTGCTGAATCAACTCGTCCAAAATGCTTTATCAGCTACACCTACTACAAAAAGCTAAATTTACTGTGAAACACTGCAAAAACAGATTCAAAGACGAAACAATTGCTGTATATATGTACAGTAATTAATATCCATTCATAACTAGGCAATGGCTACGCCAGAATCATAGCGTCCTTTCGTTTGGCTTATCCTGGCAGCTAGCATAAGCAGCAGGCCAGTGGCCAACTCCATGCTGTAGGACAGCCAGGCTGCGGTTAAGGACCATCCGAAGGACACGTCCACACGGGCAAGGTTCTCTGGAGACACAATACGCTGGAACTCCACCATGGCCAGGTTTGAGTATTTGATGTAGATGCTCACCCCCGACAAGGTAAAAAGACCTGTTATAGTGCAAAGAAACAAACAGATGACACCATTGGGAAGAAAAACAAATCCTCCAGATTTAAAGACATACTCTTGTGCCTGTTACATGGAAATGGATCCATCTTGAGGAATTGTAATGAGATCTCTAGGCATGAGACCCTTGATCCAGTTTTTACAATTGATCATTACGGTGATAATGCACAACAACAAAAAAAATCCTTTTCCAACGTTATTGTCTTTGCTTAACTCAAAGGATTGTATTAGATAACATAGACTAAAGCCATACATAGAAAACAGTTAGTAAAATCTTAAAGCATTAACAAATTTAAAAGCCATTACACAAATAAACAATGATCTCATTCATATGCTAATTGATTCAGCAAAATGATTTTAAATACAATTTGAACATATACTCAACAGGAGGAACCTGTGATATTGGTTTGATGGTTTTATTAGGTTTCTTTTTTGATTCCCAAACAGACTTAAGGTAAAGTTTTTAAAATTACTGCAGAGGTGTGCTGACAAAAACAACACACGACTGACTACCAACCCCGAATACCACTATGTGCACAATTTAGACTGACTTTTAGTGTAGCAACATGGAAGGAACCACAACATACTGAACAATTACCTGCTGCAATTAACCAGTAATTGATTTGAAATCACAACTGTGGACTTGTCTCTTGATGTCTATCATGTAGCGTGGCTAATTGTCAGACAAGCAATTGGTAGAGAGATGGAGAGAGAGAGAGCGAGAGAGAGAGAGAGAGAGAGAAAAAGAAAGAAAGGATAGCAAGTACAAATGTCATACACAGTGCTATAGGAGGTACAACGGGTTCTGCAGACCTGCCTTTCATAGAGGGCAAGCAAATCCTCTGTTGCATTTCCACCTGGTATTAAAATCCAATGTGAGTGACTCAGTCACAAGTGGACAGCTCTGAGTACGTGTGTTTCCAGCCGCTGCATTGACAAATCAGACTCACTGGCGTTTAAATAGCAAAAGAGGAAGTAACAATGTAAGAACATGAATGTCTGTAGTAATATCCTACATACTGTATTTGTAAAATCTGGGACACTTATAAAACTAAACAAGAGGTTGTTATATACCGGCAAGTGCCTTTTCAAAGACAGTTGGTGATATGAAAAGAGCAGGCAGCACTGGAACAAAAACAGTGAGACAGAGTTTTCACCTTTAGTTCTTCTCTACAGTTGATCCATTTTGTGTGTAGTCATCTGTGTGCAGTATGACTTCACTTGCTTTTTATGTGAGGTCTGAGCTCTTTTTGCACCAATACCACACTAAGGATTTGTTCATTGTGCTTCCCATACCAATTTTAAAGTTTTAATGGAGTGAAGGTAGTTTTTTAAAACAAGCTCAAGTTGCAGGGCTGCAGAATCAGACCTGAGGTCATGTTAATCAGCAGTGCTGTACATGACATAAGTGTTCAGAATGGATTTTCAAAGACATATTGACACATGGCTCAACATTAAACTTGTGTTTGCATATAGGTTACCATCTGTCACTTTTGGGTTTGATTTAGCTTGTGTCTAAAGGGGTGTTTTCTTTTTCACTGAAGTAAATTGAAGCACAAAATTTTTAGCAAGATCGCTCATCTGCACCTATTCAGAGCGAATTGAACATCCCTTCTTCTACTTTGTGTGCTTCTCTATGAATGGTATCCATTGCTGGTTCAACTCCAATTTGTGTTTTTTCATTTTCATTTGTAATGGCTATATTTGCTAACAACTGGCACTACTGCCAGAGTGCTAGTTGTTAGCAAGTTGTTGCCATTTGTAATCATTTCATCTGAATTAAAGTTATTAGACTTATTCTAAATTTATCTCTCAAATAGAATCAATGGTTGTTAGCTGTTCTCAAATAGACATAATGTAAATAACTATATAATGCAAATTTCTGCACACTGATTTGCAGTTCATCTCTTGAAACTAAAACTTTTTGACAATTTATCAAGGTAAATTCTATTGTGTCACCTGTTTTAAATCAAATATACTAGTGCACTGATTGCTGGATATTCCACACAGGTGTATCATGAATGGGCCGATTGCTCGGCCTGTGGTATTGCTGATGATGAAGTACAAAGATAATAAATAATTAATTAGACTTCAGTCTGGATTGTCATACCCAAATTCATCATTACTGAAGGTGAGTAGCTGGAAGCATTTTATGTGTGTTCATTTTGCAAAATGCATTCAATCATTGGATTTTTTTTTCCCATAACACATTGATTGTTTGCTCTATTTGCTTTAAATGAATAGTATGACATTTTGAGAAATTAGCTTTGTTTACTTTCTTGCGCACATTGAGATGAGATTGATACCACTCTCAAATCTGTCCTTAAAGTACAAGGCTATAGCTAGAAGACAATTAGCTTACCATAAGGACTGGAAGCAGGGGGGAAACAACTAGCCTCTCACTGTCAAAGCATCTGTCAGATAATCTGCCCACCAGCACCTCCCACAGATCCGTAATTTACAAATTATATCTTGTTTGTTCAATCAGTACACAAACAAAAATGTAAAAATGACAATGACATGTTTTTACAGTAAGTTACATGCTGGAAGTATTTCTTGGCCAGCTTCATACTTAGTCAACAGATACGAGTGTTTCTGATCTTCAATGAACTATTAATTCAAGTTATTTTGTGTTATGTGAGCCATTTAAGTTCTAGTTCCCTCACAGATAGGCTGTCCTGCTGTTCAAGCAAAGGAGAGAGTTTCACAGAATAAGCAATTCCCATCAGCAGAGAGAGAGCCATCTAATTGTCCTGAAACAAGCAATTATTTTTTTTAAAGATTATTCTTTGGGCTTTTCTGTCTTTATTTGATAGGACAGCTAGGTAAGAAAGGGAAGACATGCAGGAAATCATCACAGGTCAGAGTCAAACCCTGGACTTCTGCGTCAAGGAATAATCCTCAAAGTATATGTGTTCCTGCTCTACCCACTGAGCCAACCCAGCCACAGGAGCAAGCAATCCTGAGACAAAGCTGCACGAGACGCACCAGAAACAGTTTGTGCTTAATTGCTACTTTTGCACTAACACTGAAGTTGCCATATTCCATAATGTTGTGATCTGATGTATGATAATAAATGAGGCAAATACATTTTCATTATTGAAGTTAACTTTTAGTGTGCACATTTGAATGTTGTTTCATCCAACTAAAGAATCAGAAACCATGTATTATTTCTTGTCTATTATCTCTCTTGTAGGAAGTTGTCTTGTGGAAGTTCCATAAAATGATTGGGCTTGACATTCTAACAAAGATTAAGCATGTACTACATGGTTCTTTTGTCCTTTGATAAACATTGACATTAGCTTTTGATTAATGTTTGTAATTATGTTTTTTAAATCAATATCATAGTTTTATGATGCTAAAAAGGGTACCAGCTTTTTAGCCAGGCAGCTGAAGACCAGCTCAGCGGACAATCAGTCCATGCGCAGCATCTAGGGCTGAACAACAAGAACCAAAGTAACGGTGACCTGCAGTTTAAAGAAGAAGTAGGGTGAGCAAATATGGGCATTTTCACTGATTAGAATTTAGAAACTGTCCTGCAGCTTTTTTGTTGTCCAATATTGTGGGACATTTAGACAGCAAAACTAAACACTATAGTTATAAACTTGACAGATGACGCTGTCTACTGCAGCAGCTCTGTAACTATGTAATTCACATTTAAGAGACCATTATTAATATTTTCCTCCTTAATTATTATTTCATCCCCGCTATTAATCAGAATGTTAATTTATACAATCCAACCGGCCTGATATGTGGATTAACCACGAGGCCATGAATATAACTATATACTATATATATTACCGCAGCCTACCACCTCCCGTTTCCCCGTTATTCTGTAAAGTGTCATTGGGTTTTATGATAGGTGCTATGCAAATAAAAGTTATTCTTATTCTTATTATTATTCTTGTTACAAACTGTTCACACCAGTGTACAGCGTTGTTGTAGTGTTTGGTAAAGGGCGTCAACACTGTCATTTAGCATATGGGAGTCTGGTCTCTTACAGATGGTTGTGCTCCTAGAATTGCGTTGGAGTGTCTTGAATCAATCCTGTTGTTTGTTTATCACAAAATGTGACAAACGGATTGAAGAAAGTGACAGACATCTTGCACAGAAGGTTCTCACCTGTTTAAAAGTACCTTTCTCTTTATTTCCTTTATAAAATCCACATTTCCACCCTTCTAATATCAGGGTAAGCAAAAAGATCTTTAGGCAATGCAATTAAGTCAACTGGGATAGTGAATGTCAATACAGAGATATGTATTATGAGGTTGCAGATTCTATCTCTAATAACAGTCTTCTCCATTGGCCCTCGGTCTAAGTAGGTTCAAATGGGATTTTGTAGTTGCCTTAAGTCAGAAGTAGAGCAGAAGTAAGAGTGAGCAGTTGAAATTTATAGACAATATGCCACCCACACACTTTTTTTCTGTGCTGAACATCTTACATAGTGACTTAACTAAGCAAAGGATTTGCTTTACAGCAGCTTACATACAAAGCACAATTAATTTGCCACAGGCCCAAAAAAAAGAAACTTTGGCGTGGACTTACTGCAGAATAGAACGTAGGATGCTGATCCAGCCAGCAATTTGGGACTGCTGGCTAACGAACTGACAAGTCCAACGATCCATCCGAACACCAGCAGGACCAGGCTGAGGGGCAACATGATGACCACCACCTTGTGCAAGCCTTCAAACACAAATGCACATACAAAGACCCCATGGTTATTGCTCTTCCTTCATCCTTCAAGTACCCGGATGTCTGTCACAGTAACTTGAAACTGAATTTGTGAACTGAATTTGAATTGTGAGAACTGAATGCGAAGATAAAGAGAGTTCAATTTTCATTGATGATCATATTTTATTGGATTTCAGTTCCAAACAAATAAATTCAATTTCAAACTATAATATTCAGATTCAGTTTTTCAATGCAATGAGTCAAATTAAACAATACACTTTCAAAATTATGTGATTCAAAATCCGTTTTTCAATGCAATTATTCAAGTTTAGCAATTCAAATTCAAATATAAATGAGTCAGCACATTTAAACAGCACAGCACAGTTAACATTTCACAGCACAGTTAAAATGGATACCCTGCTGAGTTCAACCTATTTGCAAAAGCAGTTGAGATTTTCAGATTGATTTCTACTCTACAGGCAGACATTCTGATTGTCAGTTGGGTATAAAAATCAACTTGAAGAAGTGTTGAAGTGTTGAGATTTGCATAAGATAGCTTCTGTCACAGTAACCAATTTATTACTGTATTTCATGGTCCAACCTGCAAAGAGGGATGGTTTCAGAAAACACTATCCTTTGCAAAAATGTTCATGTTTGCTTAGATTTTCTCACAGCATATTGTTGCTTGTAAATGTAATCTCTTCAGCAGCCAACTACATCTAAACATTACATTTGACAGGAATCATTGACTCAGTACTTTAAAGCCACCTCATGTTCAACTCCTAAGCCAGTTGATGAGCAAAACCACTCACCAAGAAGGTGCCTTTCCACTTCTGACAGGCTGGACATATTTGCTGTGAAAGAATGGATGACTGAGGTCATGTTTGTTCCTGAAAATGTCAAATGAAAAGGTTATTAATGACAAGATGTGCGGACAGAGCTGAAGGTATAGAAATTTGCCGCTGGATACCAAACGTCTTTAAATCAGAATTGTAAAAATAACAATCATTTTAGAACTCCAACACATTGTTTGTTTAAACTGATCAAACCAATTTAAGTTGTCTCTGTATAACATATACTTTGTATTTCCTTAGCCTTGCATATGCAACAGTTTTGCACCTCTGTGCAGAATAAAGCTCAAGTTGCTGCTTCTGTGAGTTTAGCCAGTGCATTAGATGATATACCAATATTGTGTCAGTGCATGTTCCAGTTTTATGTCAGGTGCAATGCTTCAAACATTATTTGTTATTGGCATTTGCTGTATGAACCAGCAACACATTCTACCTCAAACTGTATAGCCAACAAGCAGATTATATTGCAGCTGTGTGTCCAAGAATATCCTTTTTAATCTTGTTGTAGCCTCCATGCATGTTCACCTGCAGCTGCCAGGGTTTGATACAGATGTGTGAGGGGTTACAGTTGCTACAGTTGTTATATTTATTATAGCCTACTCTCTGAAGAAAAAGTGTAGTTTCAAGAATCTCATTGTGGAGTTAATTATTCAGCTAATAACCCGTCTGCCTTGCCTTGACTGCTGCTGACAATGAACATGGCTATGCAGTAACATGACAGAGACAGAAACAGAGACAAAGCGAGAGAGAGAGAGAGAGAGAGAGAGAGAGAGATGATCCGTGAACACTGTATGGATGTTTAATGGCATTACATGTAACAGTTTTTTTCTTCTTCTTTCAAAATTACAGACGACCAATAGCTTACTGGAATTTACAGGTGGCAACAAGTTTTTTTTAACGTGGTTTGCGTTGATGCCACATGATGAAGGCTTCCCACAATTATCCCACGGTGGGAAGCCGCAAATAAACTCATTCAGGAAAAATTAGGGCTGTAGCCTATTTTAATAAAGCTGAGCTCACACAATACAGGCTACTTGAGTATAAAGACGTATTCCCTCTGAATGAAAACTCAGAAACTACATGCTATGTAGGCTTAAATTGAGTTTACATACCTTCATTAATTCTCCACAGTCCAGAATGTGAACTTAGGTCCTCTGAACATGAGCAGTTGGGTTTGTTCATATCGACGATTATGTACCAGTAATCAGTCCCGATGGCCACAGCGAGGAGGCTAAAGCTGAGCAAACCTGTAAACCCAGCTGTAACAACCACCAATCCGTACCTCATTTTTCAGTTCAGTGCAATAGTGCTATTTATATTTTTCTACACTGTGTTCTGAATCGACAGATGCGCGATGGGTAAACGCTCTCGCTGGAGCCTTGCCTGTAAAGTGCTGGTTCTCTCTGGCAATCACGGTCCTAAAACGTAGTTAACATTGGGAACTGAGCAAAACACATGCCATTAGGCTAATTGTTTACTTTAAAAGAAAAAAAAAAACACTACAAATAAGAGAAGATAGCCTGGTACGCGTCTCTCTCGGCACCGCAGTTACATCACTCTAACAGGTAATGTTGCCTAATAGCGCTCTTAAATTGATCCACAGAGTTGAGACGATAACGCCACACTTTCGGTGCGCAATTCAAAAATAAAACCGCGATCGTGTTTTGAAGCTGCTTACAGTTTATTTTTTGATGCAACCAAGTCCACATGTATGGAGCTAGATTTGTTTCTTTATTACATGCGAGAAAATAAATGATCTGAGAGAAAGAAAAAAAAATATGTGAGAGAAAAAGTTATCACACTGACAGCAAAAAAGCGTTTTATGAGAGAATTTTTTTTCATAGCAATAGCTAAAAATCTCTTTCAAAATATTTTTTAAACTTTCAAATATATATTTTTGCTATCAGTGTGAAAAAAAAACAAATTCTCTCAAAACGTAAAATCTCTCTCAAAATACTTTTTTAAACTCTCAAAATATATTTTTTTGCTATCAGTGTGAAAAACAATTCTCTCAAAAAAGTGTTTCTCTCAAAACGTTTTTCTTCTCACTCTCAAAACCCAAGTCTTTGCTCTCGATTCTATTTTTTGCTCTCCTTTCAGGATTTCTCTCTGTGTGAAAATAGTGTCAATAGTGAGAACCGTCTTGTCTTGGGAGTCCATCTGAATCATTACACCATTGTCACCGCCTTAGATAGATAACTAGCAGCCAGCCCACTTCTAAATAAATACCTTTTAATTATCTAAACACTTTTTAACAGTCAAACTGAAACAATGGCGGTGAGCTTCAGGTCCTGCAGCCGCAGATGGACCGTCATCAGTGGGGATCGGCCAGCGTGGAAACATCGTTAGAAAGCTTCGCTGCCGACCTCGACCTGTACTGATCTGATCGAAGCTTCAGCGGACAAGGACAGCTCCAGACCGGTAGCAACGGCATAACACCCCTGCAGCTCACTGCCAGTGTTGGTGGAATAGCTAGCTAGCGTTAGTGTGATGCCCACTAAAGTGTTATCACATTTGTGGTAGTTTCTGTAATTTTATAATTAATGTTTGAGTATTTGTTCAGGGGTAACCTACCTGTTTCACCATCCTTGCACTAAAATATTTTATATAGATATCAGGAGTAATTGTGGGGTCGCCAGCAGGGGGCAGTGTGACACTTATTGTGCTCCAGGGGGGCTTTACGTCAGTTTGGTCCGCTTTGCGGCTCTTCCTCTTTCTGCTGAGCGAGATGAAAAACGGACGCAGAGTTTGCCTGTCTCACTTATTTCTCCTGTTTCCAGGTGGTGGAATAGTAAATTAAGTTAAGCAACTGAGATGTAATATATGACATGTTGCTGAATGTTTAAATGTCCGCTATTAAGGCCGTTTTATGAATATGAGGACATATATGTACATATAGCAGTAGCCACATGTTCGCGCTAACGTCACTTATTGCTACTGAAGTCACGTCGGGCAGAGTTTTATTTTTAGCTCCTAGAACATTTTGTAAAGTCTAAAAGTTTTAAAATGTATGATGTGTTAAATGTGGGAAGCTAATGTTAAAAACTGAGTTTATGTACTGAAAAACGGTTAAAAATGTTAAAAACGAATGTTATTTATGTTAAAAGTGGTTAAAGACAAGGTAAAAATCTGTCAGCTCATGCATTTTGGAAGAGTAAAATGATTTTAGTCGGAAATGGAGATGCATTTAGGAACCATATGTAAGTGGTAACATAAGCTATGTTTCATTTGAAGCTGAAAAAAAGACAAAACACGAATGGTATTGTATTCTGAAGTTGTGCTTATTTCATAGAGAACCTTGAGTGTTCGTAACAGAGAGGGATTTAAATTGTGAATGTTTTAATAAATTCTCTCTCTCCTCTCTTTCTGCTGAGCGAGATGAAAAACGGACGCAGAGTTTGCCTGTCTCACTTATTTCTCCTGTTTCCAGAAAGAACATATAAGCTGTTTATGTGGTGCCAGTCGGTACCTGTAACATTAGCAAACTAACCAACCAGCCTGCTTATAAATAAATACATTTTAGTGATCATAACACTTTTAATCAAACTGAAACACTGGAAAAAAAGATTCAAAATGCAAACAATTTTTTTTACAAAGCCTGAGCAAGCCAACAGGCACTTTTGGCAACAATCACAGCCTGTAGTCTGTATGGATCTGCCTTTTATACAATCCATTCCCCCCATTCTTGTTGTAAAACTGCCCAAGCACAGTCAAAGCAATTAAAGCCTACTGCAATACATTCTCAATTGTACTGAGGTCTAAACTCTGACTGGCCACAACTCCAGGATATTTTAAAGCCTGTGTAGAAATATGTTTGGTGTCCTGAATAATAGGCTACATATTAAGTTCACTTACAGACTGCAGCAGTTTTTTCCTCAGGCTATTCTCTGTAACAGAATTCTCAATTCACAGAAATATCAATATGTTTGGATGTAAAAGAGTGCTGAAAACGCCCACACAAAAATGAAGCAGAGGAGATTTCAACATCTAACCTTGTAATAATAGTTCAGCGTATTTCACATTTGTGGGCACAATTATTTTTCATGACAAATGATTGAAGCAAGCATTAAACTGAACTGGTTAGAACACTGGACAATACATTTTAAAACTCAGATATTAAGTTGTCATGCTTAGGTGGTGGAGGGCAATACAAAGGGTAATTGAACGGGAATGGAGAACATATTTCTTCTCACTGTAGAGGTGTGATGAGAACAAGGTGCAGTACTCACTCAGCTCACTGGTTGCAGCTGTAATATTGCAATGGTAATAAGACTCATGTCACACTTGTTACCAAAGGTTTTATGTTACTGCATGCACTTTGCATGTTGTTAACAGGTAATGTTTACAGGACATGAATTGCGTCACTTGACTTCTTCTCATCGGCTCTTGCCAGACTTTCTGGGCTATCACTAACTAACTAGCTAACTTGGCTAGCAAGGTGCAACCAAGTCTATTTCCACGATGTTCCTCTTCCGGGATTGCTCTCGTTCTGCCGGAAATTCCACCAGATATCACTCTTTTCAGATGTCTGTTTTCGGATGTCCCGTTACCTTCCGCTTTCTTAATATTGGCATTTTACACTCTGGTTGCATTTCTACAGCATAAATCAAGACAGCTAGCTAGGCTCTCTGTCCAATCTGAGTTTTCTGTTGCACAAAGACAGATTACAAGACAATTGATTGTTTTAAAGAAATGCCAATAAACCAGAGCACATTTTTCTTCAATGCTTTGTGGATTAGCCAGACCTCCTTCGCAACGTTGTGGATTAAGTTCTGGCAATGCGAGACTAGGTGCAACCTAATGCTGAACAAGACATTTTTAGGTGACCACAATGTTACAATTAACTTTGATGTTGTCAAACACAAAGGGTTCAGCACCTAAACAAACAAAAAAAGGTTCACGGCTATCTAACACAGTTGCCATGGTTAGCTTCAGACTACGTTTACACATGGGCGGCTATTTTCATAACTTGACATTTCAACCTCTCTGTGTTCAAAAATAACATTGTGCATAGCTGTTGGTTTTCAGAAAAAAACAAAGTTTTCCAAAATCTCCAGTATGGACAGAGTTTTAAGAAAGAATCGTTTTCAGAGGCAAATTTTCTGTTTGCATGTAAATGAAGGGCACAAACAAAGCAAAATGTCTCAGTTTTTCAAAATAACCCTGTACGTGTAGACAGCCTCTTAGCCTCTATCCCGTCGCTACCATGGTGACGTGCCAATTACCAGGTAGCCACTCCCTTATTCATACCCTGCTTTACCTGCTTTTTTTAGTTCACTTGAAATGGGACCATAATTTACTAAATGAACATCATGCTGTACTGAAGACGACTTGTAACCAGAGTCCATAAACCTATTAGGACAAAATATTGAGGTAAAACAACAAATAAGAAGTAGGGCCATTTTCTCAATCAGACTTCTTTTTGGAGCCAGTATAGTTGCCCTCTGCTGGGCATTAGAAAGAGTGCAGGTTTAAGCAAACACTATCTGGTTTAAGGGAATTCAGCATTGGCTTCCTTTTTCAGACCTGGATGCCACATCCGTCCACTTTTTTATACAGTCTACGATAACACAAATGTCCAGTATGAAATTAAGACTAAAGTGTAAGTATACTGTACAGCCAATTTAACAGAATACAATCACTCATTTCCAAATACTTTCATGGTGTTTCTCGGTTCCCCCTGAACCAATAGAGAAACTGCATCTGGACTGCTCAAATGTGCCATGTGGTGGTTGTTGGTGCACACTACAGCGGATACAGGATAAACTTTTTCACCTCTCATTAAATGTTTCCACCTCACTACCACGGTATTAAAGCGGTAATCGTGTTAAATGGAACCTGTAACATCTGTATCTGCAGAGTCACTGTTTATGGCATAACTTTAGTTTCTAATTCAAGTGGATTAGTTGAATTTGTAATCTTGTGTACTCTGCTTCATAATTAAAGTGGGATTTCCCACTGTCTTTTCCTAAACCTGTAGTATGTACAGACAACTGAGCTCACAAATGAAAACACAATGTTAAAGCCTTCTCAGCCATCCCGGATGTTCTCATTCGATAAAAAGTAGGACATCGCCAACCCTCTTCCATACAGGTTGCAATTTTTAGTCAGAAATAAGTAAACAAAGTTATAATTACTTCTGGCATGTTATGTTCTGTAGCAAATTGCGGTCATTCTTTTTTATAGAAAAGCATACTTTTATCCATTTACATCAGACATCAAGGAGAGGGAAATTGTAGAATGGGAAAAGGATGGGTTCCTCTGGATCACTGCAATTTTCTGATGCATCAAAACTTGTGCAGCCTATTTGTAGTTGAATTGCCTTTCATTTTCCACAAATGCATCAGCTGGGACATGAAGGGACATCAAAACGGTACACTGCATTACACAAACCGTGTGTTGACATGTCATTTATGTAATTACTTTGTTTAGTTCAGAGCACATAGATGAACCCACATGTGAGAAACAGCCAGTATCAACTACTCATGCAGAGTCTATCTTTGGGAGAATCCGTTATGATTATGAGACTTTTATCAGAGTAATAAGTTTATTATTTTACGTTATTTCATCTTTATTTAACCAATAGAGATTGATGTCTTATAGACTGTTATCAGATGATCAACAGTAACAGAATCAACCATGTCACCACAGAGCGCTTGGGTTAAATTTGTTTACAACAAAGGTAGAGAATTGAGATGTGTAGATTCCGCCATCGTCTGTAATAGACGCTTTCAACTGCAACAACATAAACAAATAGTACTGCACATGTGCATTACTATGGCCCAAAACTTGACAACAACAAGTGAATTGCTTGTTACTGTAGCTAAAACTATGTCTAGCCAGTATTTTTGGGGTTGCCAGTCGAAGAAAAGAAGCTTTACGTGGCCAAACTAAAATAAATAAAATAAAGGTACATTACCAGAACCGTTCAACAATATGTGAAAACGTTTTTTGTCTACGGACCTTTCCGATTTACCGGAGGTTGGTCAGATACACATATTTAAATATCCAGTTGAGAGCGAATGTGTATATAAAAGGGAGGCATTCAAGGCATATCGTAGCTTGGAGGCCTACAACTATTTTCATTCCGTAAAAGTTAAAAGCATCCTAACCTACAAAAATGGAAATACCTGTGTCGTTTACAGGGGAATGAGGCAGGTCAGACACTTTCTAAACGCTACTCTGCCTGGATTATTACTTTGGTTACTGTGGAGCAGTGTGTCCAAGATGGACTCCAGAGTGGCCCATCTGTCACCTCAAAACAAAGTGTTGGGTCACAGGTGACAAAGAAAGTGACTGTTTTAACAATATGACACACTACTACATTTTCAAATCTCACAGTGTGAAATGTGGTATAGTAAAGTGATATTTTGTTAGCAAAATGAATGTAGCTATGTTAATGAAGTCCGATGCTACAGATGTAATGATAATTATATTTCCTTATTTCTTATATTATTATTAATTATAGTTTTTTTTAGATATAAGCATAAAGTATTTCAAATATCCTTACAGCTCAATGCAATTTCTTGAAACCTTGCAAGCCTTGGCTGCCTACACACAAACTTTGCTAACCTTGGCTACATTCTCCCCTCTGCCTTCCCACACTAAATCCACATGGGTCACCAAAGAAGCCTTATAAAGCCCTGAAGGTAAGTCATGGTTCACATGTCTCTAACAAATCCACCAGTTAACCATCATGTTAAAGATTCAGTAGCCTACTAAATAAATATGTCAGGGAAGGTAAATTAGGTATTTTCTCCATGTCTCTTAGGACGTTGTGCCGGATTTTGCTCTCTTTTCTGCCATATATGACAACAGTGAGACAGACACAGTTTGGAGTCAGGTGGTCAGATTTCATCAGCAGTCAGGGAGAGCAGGATGCGCATGGAGAGGAACCAAATGTGTTCAGCAGTTTAGCTCAGCCCACAGTGAGCATGGTAGCACTTTAAACTGTCTAAAGTGCACAGCATTTTATGATGCCTTCATTACTCTGAGACTTGATGAAGTAGAACTAGAGAGAAACACTAGAAAGCAAAGATAGATATAGAACCACTCTGGAATGATGCGTGCAAGCAGCGTATAACAGCAAGCACAACCCGCAAAGTACCTCACAAGGCCACAAGGTATGGGAAGGAAAATTAGGGACTTGCTAAGGAGCATATTAAAGAGAGGGGCTAAAGAGTGACTGACAAAGGGCTAGTGGTGTGTGCAGGAGACCCATGGCTGGCAGCTAGCCCTGATGGTATCACTGATAATAAAATGCCCCATTACCTTCAGAGCATGCACATCCAGTAAAGATGCATCCCTGCTAAAAACCAAGACATCAGAGTAGAGTATAGAGGTAGTATAGAGGTTTTCAATATCAGCTGGTGTAAATCAGTCAAATGTATTATATTTTGCACCTTCTGAAAACTACAAAATATTCTAGTTTATCATGAAACTGTCAATTGAAAAAAAAGAATGCACTATGCATCAACAAACAACCAATGTGCACAAGAAGGAACCTGCACTGCCAGTTTATTAAGTTTTGAAACAAATCATAGAGACCTACTTAAAGCACCCATATTATGCTCATTTTTCAGGTTCATAATTGTATGTAGGGGTTGTACCAGAGGGTTGTACCAGGTTTACATGGTTTCATTTTCAAAAAACACCATATTTTTGTTGTACTGCACATTGCTGCAGATCCTTTTTTACCTTGTGTGTTTGGGTTTCTGTTTTATCTACAGAGTAAGTTACTCAGTCTTTACAATCTTTGTTGGGAGTCACACATGTGCAGTAGCTAGGTAAGATTACATTAGCCAGATAACTTTTTCTCCAACTTTGGTCAGTACAAGGCAGGATTACCTGGGAGACTTCTTCTAAAAGAGGTGCACATGTGGAAAACATGCAGAACAGGTACATATAAGTAATTCTTTTGTAGATTATGGTGAACTAGTGTGTGTTGTAGCAGAGTTTTGCCATTGTGAGTGAAGCCAGCATGCTACAGTTAGCCACCTCGTCTTGGCTAATGACGCAGATGATGCAGGTTTTGAACAGCTCACCTGTTGACTGAAGGCAGAGGACATTCAGAAACCCGTATCTCACTCAAAACAGCATGGATAGTTTTTTTTCAAGTTTGTATGCGTGTGGAAGCACCAGAGACACAAAATAACAATAACCCCAAATCCCAGAAAAGGTTATTTAAAAAAAATAATAATATGCACACTTAAATATAAGAGTACAATTAAAATACACATGAGAGATGCATCAGCTCCTGAATGACATGGACTCTAGCTCTCTCTTTGTGTGTGTGTGTGTGTGTGTGTGTGTGTGTCTGAAACGGTCTGAAAACTGGACTATACATAAACTGTGATTTGTGAGAAATTGTGCCTGATATCTGAATCCCAATTCAATAAATATTTACTGCTAGTTTTTGGTGTTCATTACTGAATATATACTGTATTACTGAGTAAATGTTACCGGGAGGTCAAATAAAACGCACTAGGCTTAAATCTCCAAGGAAACATAACTGGATTTCTTTCTCATGTTTGAGCTGGACGTAGCACAAATAACTCCACTTTAGTAGTGTTTGTCCTGTACAACATTGGCTTCAGGCAAACCTACACAATGTTGCAGTACGGCACACAGATGGAAAAAAACAGTAAGGCAGTAAGATTCACTGAGCCATCCATTCTCACCAAAGATCTACAAAGAGAAGGGGAAACACAGGTCAGAAGGGTTGATTACTTGGTTACTTGAAACAAAAACATTTTATTCAGTTCTCCATTTAATTTTTTTGTTTGCTTTGCTAAATTATTTGACTATTCTTATTGCAGACATTGCACTGTCAAAGTGCTTCACCAAAATCAGAGTCTATCTTACGTAAAGGTAAGTTAATCTGTTAAAACATCTCCCGTTCAGTGAGTGTGTGTAGTG
Organism: Etheostoma spectabile; assembly: GCF_008692095.1. Taxonomy (NCBI): domain Eukaryota; kingdom Metazoa; phylum Chordata; class Actinopteri; order Perciformes; family Percidae; genus Etheostoma; species Etheostoma spectabile. Next base: position 6,788,567 of record NC_045751.1, on the reverse strand, counting down.
ATCAGGGCTTGCAGACCAATTATGGGCTGTGATGAGAAAACCTTTGCCAGGGTAATTATGGAATTAAACAAGAGCAGGCAAAGTGTCAATGTGAAATGTGTGGGGCTTCAGAAAGTTTAGTGTGTGTGTGTGTGTGTGTCTATATACCATGCTTTGTTGTGGATAAGCAACACTATAAAACCTTAGGTAATAGCTAGGAATGTTACATCATTACATGTGTCTTATTCTCTTTAGTTCATATAAGTGTACTGCAAGTGAGAGCTGATGCCACTTCCACTTTAAAACTTGGTGTTGTTGAAAGTGTATTATATACTGTATATTATATAGATGAGAGGAAATTGTTTGCAGTGGGGGATTGCTAACAGCTGTTGGGCTTGTTGTCATTGCAGCAGGATATGTTAATTTCACAGCGCTTGTCACTGGCTATTGACTGTAAAGGAGAACAAAGAGAAGTACACACTGCCACCCAGTGTAGTGTCTTAGCAATATCACATTGTTCTGGGTCCCCGCTGCTTTTTTTTTATGGATGAATGCTGACAAGGTGGATTGTATTGTGGTTGGAAAATATCTGCCAAGAGTATATTTTAGCATTTTAAAATTCCTTACAAAAGTATGGCCATGTACTGTGTTCCTTTTAACCAAATACTGGGCTGATCAACACATAAAGCAGACATTGTGACCCATCATACTGTAGCAGGAAAAACAATTAATGATACCTCAGGTCCATGCATGTCCCCCAATGTGCCAGCATGTACTACATCAGGACCTTGGAGCAAGCACACCTAGATTGAAGATAGTCATTATGTACTCATCTTTTAATTATTACACTATTATTTTCACTGTCCTTGCCCTGTGGGGAAGGCTTGTATTTTGAATATGAGAAGAAGAAGCAGAAGAAAAAGAAGAAGAAAAAGATTACACAACAATAATTTGGCAGATACTTTACAGATTCCAAATGAATACAGTTCATTTTGTCCAAACGAGGAGGCCAGGTTTTTAAACAACAAACTTTACAATGTTTGACAAACCCTCTCTACCATCTGAATTACTGAATCACACTTTTCACTTATATTCTCATAGTATGGCAAAATTCTAATTCCAAAGTCAACAAAAATATTGTCAAATTTTTATTGCCATCAACATTTTCAAAAGTCATATCAGAAAACAAAAACATAGTGACACAATAAACATCTATATATATATTAAATACATTCTAAAATATAGCTGGAGGCTCTAAAGAGCTGATACAGAATGCATAGATGACCAAGCAATTTAGACCTTGCTTTCTAAAAGTTCTCTATAAATTGCAAATTGCACACATCACAAAACCATTGATTTAGACATTACACTTGAACTATTTCAGATTGTATATCTTCCTGGGAAATAACTGACCAAAAATCTGCAGGATAAATTGTATACAGGTTCAGGTTGTACTGCACACCAACATCCATGCCAATATAGTCTGGGCAGTTTGTGCCCTTTAAGTGGTTTCAGGAGTAATCAATTCAGTGAGTCTTGTGAGATCAAAATACAAAAAAGGTTCCTCCAAGGGTTGTGCTGGCTAAGGGTCAACTAGAGGTCACTGATCATGAGAGCAGTGTTGGGTAGGTTAGTTAAAGGAACACTCCAGCATTTTTTTAAATACAGTTGTTTGCTGTTTTGTCTAGAGTTAGAGGAGAAGAATCATTTTGGTTATGTTTTCCTGGCCTAGTTGTGCACAAGGAATGGAGGGAAGACTTATATTCCCGCTTTGTAAACAGTAAAACTATTTTTCCAACAACTCCAAAGCTGTCTGAAAGAGTAGTTTGCTTCCACATTGGAGCAGGTTTTGACCAACAACCACTGGGCAAAGAGCTGCACAGAGCACTCACTTCACAAATTAAATTCACTACATCATCTCATCTGACTCTGGGAAAACAGATGGAAAAAAATGACATTATTTTAGGATTTGTGCTGTATTCAAACACATTTGCTTCTGCATGATGTTTTATGGGATGCCACTGTTGTAATGACCTGATGTAAAAACTAAATCATTTATATTTTCTAATCACTCTACCCAACTCTGAACATGAGAACAGTGTATAAAGGGATGTAGAGTTCAGTTTGGTTTAAGGCCCCGAGGCAGAACACCAGAGAAGCACTTTCTGAGTTCATACCTGGTACATTAAAAAAGATTTATCGTCCACCAAATGCTTTAAATGTGCCCCCCTTTGGTTTCTTGCTTGTCCCTGATATAGATACATAAAATGTACACTGATAGAATTTGTTCCCATGTCTGATCTCTGTATTTCTATATGTGTTACACATAACCTATTTCAGTGTTTGCAAGTCTTCTTTGGATATATATTGCTCAGCATTGCAGAGGTGCACTTACTTCATATTGTGCTGGAAGCTGTTAATGGTACATTAAGAAAAATGACACCAACACCATTGGCACCAGCCATTGAATTTGAAGACAGTGGTGCATTACAATTGCTTAGAGTGACGTCAATGACCACACTGTTCTTATAAAGCATGTCAAAGTATTGAAATCATTTAAAAGCTGTAAACAAATGCAGTGGGATGATTGACAGAGGTTACAAAAGTAAGATCCTGATATACATAGTTGACTTAGGTCTAGTCACCTAGACCAAATGAAGTTAATTTGGTGTCTATGAATGAGTATCCTTGTTTTTTGTTTTGTTTTTAGTAAACCCAAGAATCCAGCCATACTAATCCTTTGTTTGTGTGTTTTCATTAATATTTAGTTAATGTGTGAATGTTCAGGAGTAAGGTGTCCTACTCTGCCAGATTTGTATCACTTTTGATAGCTGTTTTTTCAGCTTTTGGAGATATACAGTCTATTTAGGCAGTGAAAATTAGCAGCAGATGGACTAAATGTTCCTTTAGGCTTTAGGCAGCATCACAACCAGTTAGGGCAGCAACTCTCTTTGTTCAGTTACTGATCAGTGTGGCTTCCCTCAAAAATATTTGTTACGTACGTTTTTGTTAAATACGAAGTATGGCTGAATGAATTGGGAGAGCTGCTGTCTTATTCTGTATTTGTGAAATTATATTTGCTCACACATCTATGTGTTGTTGATGTTGGCATTGTTATTTAAAAGACAAAAAAATGTAACATGTACAATTAAAACCAAACATATCTTCCTAAAGTGTTCTCTTTTTGAAAAAAACTAAAAGAAAAACATGGGCTCAGGCAGCTAGTATAAAAACAGGCAGATTTTTTTTTACCCTGTCAGTCTGCTTCATTTGATAAAAGTGGGTCTTGCACCCCGCCCTCTTGCTCCCTCTTTGAGGACCTTGATTGAAAGGGATCAATACTCCCAAAGAGAAGATACATCAACGGTTGTGCCATGACCCATAAGTGTACCTCCCTGGTCTCCACGAAGGTACTTGCCATCAGTCCCCTTGATGGCGACACGTCCATGTTCCAGGAACTCAAGGAAAAAGTCCTCTGGCTTTTCTCCATCTGTGCACACTAGGCCACTGCTAGAGATGTACCAGAACTTTCCATTGACACCTGCAGAGGGATATTGGTGGATTATTGATTGTTAATTGAGTAAATGCTAAACATCTATTAAAACAGGATGTAGATATATTGGTTGTTATAGGGCCTGTTACAATTATAACTATAATATACTACAATTGCCTGATCTTGATCATTTGAGCTGACCGCGATCATTTTGCATAATTGTTGGATTCCATAATCAAGAGAATTAAAAGTGTTACGAAAATGGCAACAAATCGAAAGTGAATTAGGTGCATGTTCATCCACTGGGTAAATAAAGTGTCTCCACAGTCCAAGGTTCCAATGTCAGGACCAAAAACATAGAAAAAGAGAGCTTGACTGTCTAGATCTTACCGCTGTTGGACAGGTTCTTCTGTTTCAGCTTATATTAAACATTGTAAATTAATCAAAAGTCTTGAACCACATATTTGTTACATTATAATGGCTTGTTCTACACAACAGTTTTAGAATAAGCTATTTAAAATGAATCTGCCACCACAACTATTTTGGCAATGATTGCACTATTTTGAAAGCAGCTATTTAAATTGACAACATGATCGTGACAGCCCTTATTGTTATGCAGAAATGTAGTATGTCGTGCACACATGAAAACACTAACTTTTTACATTGTAGGCGCCATCATTGAAGATCAATGTGAAAATGTCATAGACAGATCGATTTGCGTTCAGAGTGTTGGAGTTCTTGTGGTGACACACAAAGCCATTCTCTCCACGAAGAATCAACATAGGGCGGTTGATGAGTTTCATCAGGAATAATTCATCATCACCTGCAATGAAGGACAACTGCTAACTACTGATCATCTCTTGTGCAATAAGATGTACCTGTGACACAGCATTGAATCTCAAATGGCTTGCCTGAAAGAACTTACCCACTGCGTCGCTGACTGCTGAGAGCTGCCCATTCTTCTTTGTACAAACATACTTTCCATTACTTGCTTTGAGTGCCACCCTCTGTCCTCGCCACTCAATGTCAAACATTGTATTCACTTCTCTGTGAAAAACAAAATGGAGAGTTTAGATAGAGGCAGTGAAAAACATAGAGAAAAGCTCCCCTTCAAGCATCAATACTTACACTTCTGTGGCAGTGGACTGGATCTCTCCATGAGTCACTAAAGTCCAGTAGGATCCACCATTGGTCCTGAACATAGCCTTTTTGCTCTCCTTATCAATCTCCATCTGGAAGGTCTCCATGTCTGTCTCCACATCCTGATTGGCTGAAATACTCACTCCTGGTAATAATGGAAGAAAAGACAGACATTATTTTGTCTTTGTTAAATAGATATTACAGATTACAATGTTTCATCCTATGGTACAGTACAATGCTTTGGCAAGCCGTTGCTTCAAGGCTCCAGCTGTGCAGATAAGGCTCTAATAATGTAAGGCATGTCCAAGTGCAATAGTAAATGCCAACATATTTGCGTTACCATCATGGCATTGATCATGGCAGTTGTGAAAACTAGCCCATGTTTCAAACAAATTTTTAGATTGCAATGTTTGCTAATATTTAGTATGTCAGTATTAGTAATTTCATAAAACATTGATTTGGTTTCCGAAACCCATTCTTGAAGTGTAAAACAGTCATCCCTGTTTGACTTGAAAGGTGATGATCTTGTTTTCTCCATCATCAAATCAGAAGCTTTGCTCAGGTTGGACAGTAGAAGTGGATTATACTGCAGGACATTGGTATGTTTTGTCTTTCCCCCACTATAATTACGAAAACATGTAATTATTGTAAATGTATTTCACCTTTCAAGTAAATGCAGATTCAGTGTATCACTTAAAACAATTGACCTGCTAAGTATACACCTGTGTGCCTCTCTTTGTGAAATTTAGTTCTTCAACAAATTATTTGATCTGTTTTGCATACAAAACAAGTGTGTAAGTACTGTAAAGCTAAACCAACACAGAATAGCATCCAAACTTTGTTTGAAATTAGTCAGCTCTGTTCACTAAATCCGAGTGCCCACTTGCAGTCAATCTAGTGTTATGCACTTAATCCACATGTATTAACTCTGTCTGGTGGGGTGGGTTAGGTGGTGGATGATACTCAGACACATACAACTGAACTGTGTCTGCTGTAGTTCAAATTAGATGCCAAAGAAATGTCCTTCAACCTTTCTCTTAAGCCTGTTACAACCCTAATCCCCCAGTCACCCCTCCACCCTTCCTGTTCATTCGCTTGCCGTAATTCCCTGAGTGGTGAAATGCAAATCTGCACTGCAGGGCCCTCTAAGCAGCTTTCAGTGCCTTGTTCCTTAAAAAACATGGAACTGCCACAAGGCCAAGCAGTACATTTAAAATGTAATTTGTTGCTCTATATTATGAAAATACAGTACCAGGTTGTTGAAATATTGCCCTGATGATGACCTTATTAATTGCAGGAATCTTAGTCATGCATAAGCGTGATGCTGACTGCAGTCTAAAGTTAGTTTGAGAACCTTGTTCCTCAGATATGCTGTAGGACTGCATATGCACAGTACAGCTCATTTAAATAAGGCAGGTGGTTGTTTTAATTTTAAATTTAATTTTAAAGCTTTAAAAAGCTGCATCAGAACAGAATTTGCTTTCCTGTCCTCCCACATTGTTTGCGTGAATAATTATACAGGACAGGGAAGATCACATTATGCAGGCTGACAAGAGATCTTGTAACTCATCTGTCTGGTGAGGCCTGGCTGTAGCATTCTCTCTTGTTGCCCTCTCACTGCCACATTGTCCGACCATAGATCCACATAATTTGAAGAACTTCACTCAATGTATGACGGTAAAGAGTGAGTATCTGCAAGGCTTAAAGTCCATTGATGGAAATTGACACCCGCGGGGCACAGATCTTCCCTGAAGTCATTTGCACGCTACCTAATCTTCAATGGACACACAGTGGAAATGACAAAGCCCATTACCACAATTACTCCCACATTATGGCTTTCAACCATTCTGGATCCAGCATTTAGACAAGAAAGGCAGGTCCTTTTCTCTCATTAGCTGGTAAATTCTGTTGATTATCTTTTTTGGTTACTATAATGTAACCAGGATTCAATTAGACAAATCCAGGCCATTGCAAGTTATAAATAATCCCTCATTACTACAAACTGTGATATTGGAATATGCTTAGCTAACAGTGGTACTGTTCCACTCAGAAATGCACTTTATTGTTATTGGTCAAAAGGCACTCATGTATTCTAATGTGCTATGTGTTTAACTATTTTACATATGCAGGGAAAACAAATACTTAAAGGAAGCAGAATATAGAAGTAAATCTGAGAGGACAACTGAAATCAACAGTACCTTGAATATAACTATTACATTTAACCACTGACAGTGAAGAGAAACGGTAACAAAGACAGTGAGAAAAAAATCTGTATCTCACTGAGAGGTTTGCAAGAGTCATTTAAAAAAGGATGTACACTCTATTTTCAAAATAATATAGTGCACTGCTTTCTAAAGGATCTGAAAATGGTCTCACCTATTCTCTAATGTTAACACTGTTACAATAAAGGGCACAAGGACTTGTGAGTCAAAAATCATGGTGGGGAAAATTGTGTTTCTGTCAGTCAATTTCATAATATCTTTTTCCTAAATGTGAACTCAGCATGTAGCCTTTGGGAGGAGTTCTATCTTCATTTAGCTTCCATTTTCACCATATTCTTTTCATGCTCATTTGTTACCATGAAGGTGTGTTTCCATCACCTCATTTGAAGTAGAAGTTTCTTTAAAATGCACTTGCACATAGTCAAATTTCACCAATGAAAACATAATCATTCAACTTTAAGGTTCCTCAATGTGTAATACTGGCTTGAGAACATCATACTATTAGTGTAGCACTCTGATCCATTTTTTTTATAAAACTATTCAATTTTAGATAAAGTGCGTTTTTCTCAAGACTAAATCACAGGCGGATTACCTTGTTTGACAGAGACAAATCTTTTATTGGCGGCTTGAAAAACTACTTGTGGATGACTCTCCTCAAGATCAAACAGCTCATCTTTTCCAGGCTTGGAACATCGGCCAGATCGCAGTGTCCCTGTTGGACCTACTGGGGTCAGATATTTCCCATCACAGTCCTTAAAAGCCAGCTTTCCGGATTTCAGCTCCAGTGTGAAGCTAGTACTATTGGTGTTCTCCTTTACCAGTTTGCCATCATTGCTGAGGAAACGGCTGTCACAGGTCTTCAGGCTGTACTTGCCATCAAGGTATACCAAGGTGACCAGGGAGTCCACTCCCCAGGGAATATTGCTGTCTACAGAGATCTCTCCATCTGAGGAAGACAGATGGGCATAGCGCTTACGTGCCACACTGAGCAGGCTGGCCTGCGGATGTAAAGCCAAATGGACGGCCCACAGCTCTTGTTCCCCAATGGCTTGGGCAAAGCACGATAGGTAGTCAGCCGATCCACCAAAGTAACGCAGGTAAAGCTCTGACTGCAGTGCCCAGCGACCATCAGATTGAGGCACAATAAGGAAACGGCAGTCAGGGTCAGGCTTCTCTGCCCCACATGCAATCTTTCCATCTTTGTCAGAGGCCAGATAACGTCCCAAGTGGCTGCGAAGGAACACTACTTGGCCATCTTGCTCGTCCTGCTCTAAGGTCCAGATCTGTTTCTTCTTCATGCTGACACCTGAGGCATTCACCTTGAAGCCGAAGGCCTCGGCTGTCAGGTAACGGTTCTCATAGTTGATGAGGCCAAACTGTAGCTTCAGGGCCCTGTTAATTCCGTTTGTGGGCATGCTTGAACAGGCCCAAGTTAAGATTGCAAGTAAAGAAGTTTAGTACAAATAAGGGAAAGGGTAATGGGGAAAAGCAGGCATGAAACAACTGAAAAGCAAAAATAAAATGCTTGATTTCTCCCCTCTTCTGACTCTCAAGCTGTAAATTAGCTCAACTTATCTCCTTTGATGGATTGTCGTGTCCCTTCCTTCTCCCGTCACTTTCTCTCGTTCCCCAGAGGGTTTGCACAGGCACTTGCTCTCCGTTCCTTAATGAGTTAGGATTAAAATCAGCAGGACACAGCACCTCAATCCAACAAGCCGCTGACGTCACATACCAGTGCACCAACCACACACCTCCCTTCCTCCCCCTCCTTTTCCAGTACCCACTCTGCTCAGATTCATTCTCTATCTCTTCCATATGGTCCCCTTACTCTCATCTCTTCATTTTCTTCTCCACCCTTTTCTTCCTTTTTTGTAACTCACACTAGCACACTCATTTGTCAACCTGACTCCCTATAGGTAGTTACTCTGATATTTAGTTCCATTTACTAGTAGTCAGGCCATCCAGCCCTCAGATTATCCCTGCTTTGATCTGCTAGCCAGCCACAGCCTAATTTGAAAATGTCCAGAGAGTAAGGGTTATGTTGGTTGTGTTGGACCAGATTTAATGTACATAGTTGACTGAATTAGAAGCATAGTCTTAACTCCCAAAGTGGTACAAAGTTATTACCCCTGCTTGCCACATGCAGATAGAGAGGTAAAGCAACATTATGTTTGCTTCTAGTCCTCAGAGATATTTAAATTTGTGAAGCGTGTAAGCTTAGCAAAGAGGGATTTGAATAGCACACATTTGAATGAACACACATTGCCCATTTTCCTTGGCTCCACTTTCAAATTATTGCCAAACCTTCCATACCCACTTCTGTTGTTCCAGCAGTCAATTAATAACAGATGACATGACTCCATGACCTTTGTCACAGTGCACACCAAGGTCAACCTTTGTAAGAGCATTACCACCCTCTTTTACCAAGGTGTCTGGGGATGTTGAATGTAATGTCAAGGAGAACAAATAAAATAAATACCTAAACCACAAAAGTGTGTGATTTAAAATATAGCACAAAGCAAAATCCTTGGTGTGGTATTTAGTCTTGATTATCTTTTAAAGGCAAGTGCTCTCATCTATTAGCCTTGGCAGTTAAGAGTGATTAGCATTGTGATCCCAGACCACCATGGGGGTTTAACGCACTAGTGTTAATCTTAAAACAAAGGTTGGTAAAAGCCCAAAGCTACAAAAGAAGTTGTTTGTTGAGCACAAACATATGTAGGACTTTGATGTGTGTAGTAGCCAAAGGACCGTATTCTTTTTTTTGAGGTCGTACAGGGTAAGGAGCTCAGATATCTTGTGCTCCTACATGTTGAAAGACAGTTTAGGTTTCAGTCTTATCAGGATGTCAGACCCGTCCATGTGGAGGCCAACTTGGGGATCCAGAAATCACTGGTACAGTTTGAGTAATGCGCCAAAACAAACTCGTTTGTATGACATGTTGTCAGAGCAGGTCTTAAGAAAAAAGTTTTTTAGCTGTTCCAAAAAGTTTTATGAAATGTTGTATAAAAAATACAGATTGAAAAAAGGGAGCTTCAGGAAAGTGTAAATGTGGATCACAGCCTCACTATTGCCATTATGACATACAATACAAATTCAAGCTCTACATTAAATATATACAGGCAAGTGTACAGTTTTAAGCTTACTGTGCGTTGCATTAACTTATGTTTTCTTCCAGCTAGCTGTGTGGACACTGATTTTATTTTTAAATCAATAGAAGTGGCAAAATAGCAGAATCTCATTCTTTAAACTTGACCAAACATTGGTTGGTCTGCTCTTACTTGCCTTGAATTGCGATTTAAATTCTTCCCATTAACCCCAAACCACCACTCACAAATACAGTGCAAATTATTTTTCATGTGTTTATACCCTGTGCTCACTGGGTGGCAGCATTGCCTTGTACCAGTACACAACAGAGGACTATAGAACTATTACAGGTAGATGATGTTACCCTTAATAGTCTAAATTAATTCAATGTCATCTTTCTGGTGTTTATTTGTATCGCAGTTTCTGAAATATATTCTATGGTTTTCTTTTTGGAGAATCCTGAATTTATCTATTTATCCATCCATCTATCTATAAACCCAACTTTGTGTGTTCCCATAATGAGATGGTGAGTATTGAGGTATTGATAATTGTGTCAAATAGTGTAACTTTGAAATGTATATCATGGCAGTCCATGCTTATTAGATTATTTGCAAATACTAACTGATGTACTTGATGTATCAGAGGAAACGCAATAACAGACTTTCTAAAAGGGACACAACACAAGTGCACATGTCAAAGTCAAATTAATTGTCAAACACTAGGGATACTACACAATACATGAAAACAGTTGTGTAATGTATTCTGGGACTCTGCAAGATCTTTTGTCAAGTCTTGAAAACAACTCCAGTCACATCACATCGCTTGGAGACTACACATTACTAATTTGACAGAGTTCCCCTATAATTTGCTTACCAGGAAAATTTTAGGACCTAAATGGCATCACAAGATTGGAAAGGTTTAGAGATTTTGTGCTATTGTAATACCAGAGTAGATTGAAAAATGCAATCCACTTCTGAGATCTCTATACTAAAATTATTAGTACAGACACATTATGGCACATCAAGTTCCCATATGAATTATATTGTTTCTGGATGACAAATATAACCCAATTATCTATTTTGGGACATGGCACAGCTTTCAAATAACTTTACAGTTGTGTGTACAAACAGCAGTGCTTCTGTGGTTGGTACAATGAATACATGTCCAGTAGATGCCAGTGTTGACTATAAATTGTTACTTGTTACAAACTCGTTTGTTTTCTCACAAATTTGGATTTCTGTGTTTACTGTATTACTGTTTTACTGTGAAATGAGAAGAATGTCTTATTCTCTCAAGCTTCCCAATAAAAAGGAACTGCTTGGCTGGTTGAACACAAAGCAAATGCTGAATTAATTCATGACACAATTTGATTTCTGAGGGTGTATAGGAGAGACTCCTCATTTATTTTTTTCTCTCTGGAGAGTCTCAGTCAACCAATCCATTTTGTATTTTTCTGAAGTCACCGGAGTGATTTTTGTTTTACCAGTAACTGTCAATACTGTTATTGTTACTGTTAATGTAATTCATTTTTGAGATAAAGGAATGTTAAATGGTTAACAGGAAAGATCACCAATCAACATAACCTGTGCCATATCCCCTGCTGAAGTTCCTGGTTAAAAGCAAGTCAGAAGAAATAATTACACCTTTGCTGTTCTCTCTAAAATAAAATGATTGAAGGACAGGAAATACACCTTCCTTGCAAATACACAGAAACATGCATGTGGACACATTCATACTATATGCATGCACTCACACAAAGATCAAATGGTGGACAGAGGTCTCTCCCTAGGGCATGAACATGGAATAATGTGCCCAGTGAGGTTATTTCATTTATAACTGTCTTGGACCTTTTCAGATAAGACCATTTTTCAGGATGCAATCCACTAGCATCTATTAGCCTGCCAAGCACTCAAAGTTCCATTTAAAGGGCCAGCACTACCCCTGTTTGGCTTTCATTATAATGCACATTCAAAGAGGAGTAATTGTTGTCTAGTGGTAAACTGAGGCCTCAACTAACGCCCAGATGTGAAGACAGCACATCTCTTCACAATAATGTTATCAGAAAGGTATAGTTACGGATTTAGGTGAGCTCCTTTCCTGAGAAATTCAATACTATTACCCTTGCTTTACGATTTTAGGAATTACTGTACATTAGCATAAACCTATGGGGTTGTGTCATTGAATGGCTGGGGGTTCATAAAATCATAACTGTTTAACAAGCAACCCCACTGTTCATGCCCTATATACAGTACACAGGTCCAAAATTGTGCCCCCTTGGGAACCTTCTGCTGCTCCCTCTAAAACCAGCAGAGGAAAACGGCCCATTCGATTTGCAGGAAAAGTACAATGCAAAATGGCTGCCTTGGCTGGGATTCTCCTTCCTCAGCACCTTGGTGCTCACTGACCCCATTAATCCAGGTGTTCATTCATCTACAGAACGATCCTCCCACCAGCCGTTAAGGGCTCACCCCACTGTGTTTGCCCAGCCCAAACTCAGCCCAGCCCTGGCCTTCTCGTTCCTGCCTTGCCCAGTGTAATGGAGGCTGCCAATGAGTAGTATGTTGTAGTGAGTATGGGCAGCCATATAAATGAGCCTTGGTAAATGTCAGGCCTTTTAATACTCAGTTGTAATGCCACATTTGTTTTGTAGGCTGTCATTTGATATAGAGTGAGCCAAACTTGTTAACCCCCCCTCCTCATTCTTGAAGGAGTGGAGACAGAGAACTGGTCAAGCAGAGAGAGAAGGTGCTTTAACTTAATTGGAGGTTACATTGCTGTCAGTGCAATACATTGACAAAGATAGCTGAACTCTCAGTGAAAGCAGCCTGTAAATAGGTAAGCAATAAAGGCAGTTTCTCGTTGATTAAACTGCAGCCTGGTGGACACAGCGTACAGCCGTGCACTGTCTGGGCTCCTGTTTCGATGCATACAGCGTGAGCTTTAAGGGACAGGAGCGCTCATGTTAATGTCATCCTTTGCTCACTGATTCTGACAGCAGGGCTAATATGAGGCCTCAGCTTCTGCCATTCTGACAATTCCCTGTCTCTTTCATATAAAGAGAATGACCATGTGAATTACAATGACAGGTATGTGTGTCTGTCTGTAAAACTGTGCTTGTTTGTGCGTGTGAGTTAATGTCTAAGCGGATGTGAGCTTGCATGCGTAGCTAATACTCACCATCCCTTTGTGTTTTTTGTTTGGTGCCTGTGCGTGCATGTGCATGCATACATGGTAATTTATGTGAAAACATGTGTCACACCATCTCCACATGTCGGTCTGTTCACTCAGAGGTATATACAAGCTCTGCCATTCTGTAAGAGCCAGACATACAGTACGTCGCACTGCACTTTTTCTCCCTCACTTTTTACTGCATTCCCACACAGAGACTGTAAAAGAGAGTGATTTACACACAAAGAATAAATACTGTGGCTCTTCACTATACCCCTCCCTGTGCTGATTCAAAAGCTTCAGTTAATCCCAGGTTCCATTAATAGGGTCAGAGGAGCATGTTTGTTTAGCATCCCAGCAAAAATATGTTAGTAGGATTGTTAGTACAGTAGCCAGGGGGTAAAGAAAGAGGAATTTTTAAAAACGGTGTGTAAAAAGTGTAAAACATTCATCACAGACATGTAAGGTCAATATTGGCACTGATATCTAATGAAACTAAGGTCACAGCTTAGGCCAGCAGTTGGAATAGAGATATGTGTGATAAGTGGGAGAAGAGATATGATAAAGAAAGGAGAGGCAGCCCTTGTCATATAGTGTGAACTTAGCCAAGCTGTAAATCCAACATCTGTCTCCATAAGCCCTGAGCACTGTCTTGCTATGTGTTCATCTACACAGTGAGATGCCATTTGGCCTTGCGCACACCACCAAACACACACACACACACACACACACACACACACACACACACACACACACACACACACACACACACACCACACACACACACACACACACACACACACACACACACACACACACACACACACACACTATGGTTGCTTGTCTGACAAATTGAGTACATTTGTTCACTGAAGAAATTTTCATTGAGCAACTGGGGCTTCTCTCCGTCTCCTGTTGTTTCTCATTCAGAGGTTTCCTCCCCTCTTTTTCTGTCTTTGGGTAGATTGTTTACAGCAGGAAGTGCCTGGCATCCTCTCACTTGGCATTGGGAGATAGTGACTTGGCTGCTGCTGATAGCCCAACATCATTCACAGTCCCAGCGCCTGCTTCAATGTAATTCATGTGCTTTTGGGAGACATCCTTACCAGAATAGAGAGCATTTTGTTGATTATTCCATCTGTTTTTGATTACATGCTGGCTGGCCTCGGAGAGCTAGCGGACAATTTAGCTATCATTGCTAAATGGGTTAATGGGGCCCAAGCTGGAGGTTTATGTTGGGGTTCAAAGCAGTAGGTTGGCTGAGATTTTTAGTTGTTACAGCAACGATTACTGCATATAAATGTTTGTGTGGTATTTCTCTTCCATGTACTGTATGCATGTGCCTAGAGTTTAAAATTTTTGGTTTTGAGTGAGTGAAATGTCTCAACAATTGGATGGATGGATTGCCATAAAATTTGGTGTACATTCATGAGTTTAGTAATCCAACCGGGAAGATTTTTCGAAGACACTGACGAGTAATTCTAAAGCGATTAATCTATCTGAACAGCTATTTAGTCATCGTTGAGTATGTAAATTGTAATAATACTCCACTAGCTCTGGCCACAGCCAAGATGGCGCTAACTGACGGGTCTTTGGACCAATCTCATGCAGTTTGTTAGGCAAATGTGGCGTTGAGGCAGCCAATGGAAACCCCTAGCAGGAGAGACTTGTATTCAGTGTATTGGGGAAATAGATACAGACAGGCCAGGAGGCCCCCTGGAGGCGGAAGTGAGTGGGATTTGGCCTAATGATGTCACATAGCACACAGATGATGCATTAGAGTTTATTTTTGTTTCCCCTAATTGCCAAGACTTTGGAAAACAATTTTCAAAAGCCAAAAGTCTAAGTAATTATTGTTCTCTGTGTGATTTCCATACATATCTGTGATATTTAATTTCCGTTTAGTATTTTCTTTTGTATTAATAGTCATATAACAATGTATACATTTATGTGACATCCCTGCAGCATGCATACTATGATAGCCCCGGTTCTCTTGAAATAAATGATGTATACAACTTGTATAATTGTGAAACAAAGGGTTGAGGTAATACAAGCATTAATACACAAGGTGACCAGGCAAACCAAAGATGGGGGAAAATGGCTTAGACCTCTGAGGGTTAACCTTCTAACCAACAAACTTCGCTGTGTATTAATAAATCCATGGCGCTTTCCGTGGTGCTGAAGTAACTGTCAGCTTTGTAATTGTGAATTTTTTTCCACTCCCTTCTGTCAGTTTCGTTTTGAATCTATAATGTACTCCAAGCTATATAGCTGTGATACAGAACACAGAACCAAAAGAGTTGTCCATGAGGTGGCATGCTAGTCATGAGTGAATGAAACAAACCAGGTCCCGTACCCTTTCAAAAACCCTCTGAGCCAGAGACACTCGCCCACGCGTAAAAATAGCATCTCTGATTCATAGCTTAAAAATGTATCAACCATACAAGCCAGCGACTTACCAATGGTTGCGTCTGAAAGGTAACGGGTTAGCGGTTACAGAGGTCTCGTCCGGGTCTTTCTAGCCTCTACAGGTGATTTTCTATTGAACCTGGAACTTCCAGCCTCTTTCGGGGTCGTTGGGCTTCAAATCCAAACTGTTACATCCAAGATTGATCCACTTTATGTACATAATTCATCGCGTTTTGGCTCATTTCTGCCGCTAGCTTGCGGCTCCGTCTCTCCTCTCTGTTGTTTAGGGAAATAGAGGCCCCAGTATGCCCATATATGGGAGACAACGTCACCATCTTGTATGGAAGGCCAGAGGGGACAAAAAGGCCAATAGGCTGTATGGAAGGCCAAGAGGAGCACATTTTTGACACACATTTGCTTGTGTAGCATTGCTGTGGGTGTAATATCAATAAATATGACATTATTATGTTATTATTGGCATAAGTAAATGTCATGAGAGCAAAAGAGTCTTGACTTTCTTTGAAAAAATGTATGTATTTTGTTAACTGTATAAGTTATAATGAATATTTCTTCACAGTGTGACTCCCAAGACATATGAGAAGTGTTTTAGAAAGAAAAATGGCTTATGTAGTACTTATCTGTCTGTGGTATCAATACATATCTGTAAGATTCATGTTCCATTTTATTTATTTATTTGTCTTTAAGGCCCTACAACCATTTTTAACATGCAAGTGACCTCACTGCAACCCAAATATTCTAATAACCCAGTTTGTCCTAAAAAAAATGATGTTTATATTTAGACTGTAGACAACAGGGTTGATGTTTTACAAGCTTTTTTATCAAATAAATCCAGATGGAAAATAAACTGTGAAAATGGCCTTAGGTCTCAGAAGGTTAACAAATCGCCTACTTGCTACAAGTCATCAGATGTTTAATCCATCTATTGTTTGACCAGATCACTTGCTGTTGTTTGGCCAGCGGTGATGTCGGACACACTGTAAAAGAGAGGATATTGGTGTCTTCAAGGTGCAAACAGAATATGTGCCCTTTGACCCCTTGAGATGGATGTTGCATGGTCTGAATAGTGCTAGCTTCTGCATTAGTACTCCAATTGCTCTCTGCTGACGTGTTAAGCCTACTGGGGGTTTGTGCTTGGTAAGCTTGTATTTCCTTGAGCATGCACCACCTGTCAGCAAGCAACACAACTGTGTGTGGATATGTATTTGTGTGTGTTTTTATGTGTCCATGCATGGACATCACAAGCGTGTCACAATCCGTGACTATTGGCACAAGTCAAACACATAATTTCTTTTACTGTATAACAGTAAGAGATTTGCACTCTCTTGTTAAGGAGCTTTTAGGCTGTGTAATTGTATTCCAAAAGTGATATGCTAGTGTATACTTATGTTAGTGCAGGCAACTTTCCTGATGGCTACCTGATCCTATTAAAATAGCCAACGCACATCAAAGGGTTAAGAGCTGTCTGCCTCTATAGTCATTAAGCCCTCTCTTAGCCACAGTAAATCAACGCTCTGCCGGCAACAGCTGCTCTGATCACCTATTAAAACTTCCATAATGTGCGGTGTGTACAGAGTGGGGCCTGTAAGCTGACACTGGCCAATAGACCCCAGATAAAGGCCATCTTGAGCATCTGATTTGGTTCCTATGGTCAGTGTAGCAAGGGAAGTGGAGCTGAGTGGGGAGAGATGACAGAAAAGCCTTGTCAGTAACGACACATGCCTCAGGGCTTGAAACCATGCAGGATATAAAATGGATATGCCCTGTATTGTAGATGTATTCATATCTCAAGGAACCAGACTATAAGATGTAATCAAGCCTTTAGCACAGTTGGTTGAAGTCTTTAAAACTTAATATATTCAAAGCTGGAGATTTCCCCAGCAAATGCCTGGTAGCAGCTGAGAAAATACTTTATTTGATGTGATTGGAGCCATACATTAGACCTCAGTAAAGGAATGCATCGTGCACATGTGAAATTGTCTTTAAATACTAATTGAATGCCATTGATCAATTGTAAAACATGCAAATAAATTAATATAAACATGTATGTGAATACACAGGCAGCTTTCTGCAGTCATCTACTGCACATTAGTTAGGTTTGCAGCAATGATATGGTCAATGAAATTGTGTGGATATCAAAAGTAGGACTAGCTACCTGGACTACTTTTAGTTTGTACGGAAGTGCACACTCAGGAGGCCTGTCTCCATGGAGACACAAACAGGGCATGAGACTGCCCTCAGGTGAATTCTCTGTGTGGCTCCGGCAGTTGAATTGGTCCATTTAGGTTTCATTTTCTTTCTTGTCTACTTTCTATTTCTCTTTTTCTTTCACTTTCTCTCCTACTGTTCAGCAGCAGGCCCTGTGCCTGACTTTTCTATCTCTTTCTTTGACTCACTCACTTTGTTTCTCTCCCACTGACAGGTAGCCGGGCTAAAATTCAAGAGAAGATATAAGGTGAAATTGGGTCTTTGTACATAACAACTGTCACAAGCCATTCAGAGGGTGGATGCTGATTTGCCTCTGCCAAGGTTGCAGAGATGTTTGTCAGTTGATCTCATAGCGTGGCCCATGATGCTACTCTTCCCTCTCTTCTCTATGACTGAAGTTCTTTCACCTATTTTTCTCTCTTTAATATTTTCTCTTTCTCACTTACACATGTAGATTGTTTTTCAGCCATCTCACCTCTTTTATTAAACATACAGTATATGGCTGTGCCTCTGAATCCTGTTATCATAAGGTACATTCTGTGCTTTGAGTTTGTTTCAAATTTAGCACACCAACCCCAATGGATTTGTTTGAAGAAAATGAGAGATGTTTCCAAAATGTCTGATCAAAGCCTTGCTTAGATGCCTAGGGGCTTCAACTCATGTTGATTAGATGTCCAAGTGCCAGTCATGGAGCTTATGACTGCCTTGTATCTAAGCAGATGGTATATTTTTGCTAGATCTACTGTATTCAAGTGCAGAGCCATCCAGTGTAGGACATGGATGTGTTTAAGGGCTCTGGCAACCGACACTGGGGCCTGGCAGCTGGGCAGAATTCTTTTATATATCTTGCTATGACTGGCACTTTTATATACCCACACAGGCATGCATGAATGAGTTCCTGCTCTGTCTCTCCCTCTGTATGTCTCTCTCTTTAATACGCTCACTCACCACTCGTGCCATTATACATGCTGATATCTCTTTTCATCGTGGGTGAGGCTACTGCAGAGCACGGGCAAGAGAAAGAGGTCTCTCTGTGGTGTGTGTGTTTTGTGTGTGTGTGTGTGTGGGGGGGGGGGGGGGAGCAGCTTAAACGGCTGTATGCATGTGTCTTCATCACCCTGAGAGGTCTACACAGAATGTGCAACAGAGCATCAGTTGTTTCGACCACCTGCATCCCGGGATTAGGGAGATTTTCTTTTCTTTCTTTCTAATTTCTTTTTCTTTTTATATCTGGCAACTTTCACAAGAGAGCACAATCTATCTGGCCTACCTGTTAATCAAATTTACCGTTGGTGTGCGTGTGTGTGTGTGTGGCCTGTCTTTGAAATATCTAATGAACCATTCTCCTTCAAACTTGGTTTCCTGCGTACCCAATAAATTGGAGGTTTGGAATTTGAAGAAGTTTGGAGAGTGTTGGATATTAAAGTGTGAATAAAAATAAAAAATACTGCAGAAAAAAGGTTGAGGAAAAAAAGTGCTACCATTCACAATTAAGGTCCATCTTAAATTCACTCAGCATATTGCTAACAGGAAACTCAATAAAAAAACTATTTCTACCCTTCACAATAAAAGCCCAGCTTAAATTCACTCAGATCATTTTGTCTAGCCTCTTTGCAAGCACGGTCCCGCTGCCGGGCCGTTTTCTCCATTTTAGGAGACGTTTTCTTCACTTGTAAATTGCAAGCATTAAATCTTCATAAACACGCTCATGCAGCATATCATTAGAAAGCGTAAAGTCTCATGACTCCATTTAGCCCACACACAAAGCATGAAATGACTTACAGCGGTTATAATCATGTTATGAAGTAAAGAAACACTGAAAGATTCTGCACCGATAGTGTCTAAAATCGAGCGTGCATCCCTGCCTTTGTCCTCGTGTCTTTATCCACAGCGGAGAAAGATTGCCATAAACTTTTTTTTCCTACATCGCCAACAGTTCAAAGAAGAAGTACATCCAATCCTTTTAATCCAAAACGAGCTTGTCCCCTCACAGTCTTGTAGATTCTGGCCGAGTTTCCTCGTAAACAAAGCTGAACAGTCCATCATTTTCGGATTTTGATCGCTCCTGCCCTGAGGCTGCCACATTGTATCATTGCGCACAGATTTCAATAAATCATATAAAATCCATTTTGTAAGTCATGTTTTCTGAATTTTTTTCTGTTTTAAGTTGAGACATGTGGCTAGGGTACTATTTTTGTATGTAGCCCATGTAAAATGCTTACAGTAGTGTTTTTTAATCATTTTACAGATGATTTACCTGGACGGAAATAAAAATTCTCTATTCTAACCTCTTTAGCTCTGTGTCGGTCAGGCCTAGTGTCACACTGACACTGGAAACTAAAAATTGAGAGTGTTAATAATAATAATAATATATTTTATTTATAACTCACTTTTCATTCCAAAGAATCTCAAAGTGCTACACAGGAGAATGATAACAATAAAAACAATCAGCACAAAAATGCTTTCCTGAATAAAAAAGTCTTCAGTTCAGCTTTGAAAGTGTCCAGGTTCTGTACTGCTCTCAGGTCACTCGGGAGCTGGTTCCAGAGCCGTGGTGCAGCTGAACAAAAAGCTCGGTCACCCATAGTACAAAGCCTTGTGGTGGGGACCTGAAGGAGCAATTGTCCTGTTGATCTGAGGGTGCGGGGAGAGGGTTTCAACTTTTTTTAACTTCCCAATGACCTCAGGGTCATCCCAGAGGATGTGGAAACTGCATCACTTTGTTTGGGGTAAAAATGTAGGCGAGAAAAGCATGTATTTTCAAGTATTTTTTAAAGAGGAAACTCAATCAAAAGGCATTTTTGCTGACACTAGATCATATAGACACTATATGGTATTAAGTTGCTGTGAGCTGTAAATTCACCACTTCTTCCTTCTCACTCAGACTCACCCTATGCTTACCCTGGGTCCAGTTGTTGTTGTGCTGTTAACTTATAACACTAATAACTTTACTGTCAGCAAAATACTGCCAGTTATCAAATCCATACGTCAACGTTAACCGTCAAGTTACTAAGCCTGTTTGGAAATGAACTCATTTGCTGACATGTTAAATTTGTTAACGATAGGCTGTGACGAGAAAGCACCGTCGTCACTACACTGACTGTGGTGATGTCAACAGCAATATTGTTGACAAAGAAGACACCACTAAAATGTATTTAAAGAAAACCTATTTTTATTTGCATTGCCTTCCACCTTTTCTTTCACCCCTTTTGTCTCTCTCTCTCTCTCTCTCTCTCTCTCTCTGCGCACACACACACACACACACACACACACACACACACACACACACACACACACACTCATATTATGGAGCCTGATCAGTCTCTGTCTGGTTCTTGTGGTTGATCATCGCAGATATTTTCTGATTGCTCTCATAAGGAGCTGGATTGGGTGGGGCATATCCTTCCCGTTCCACTTCCGGGATTGATCGGGTGCTGCAGGAAATTTCTGACGGATGCTTGTATTTTCCGTTTCCTTCTGCTTTCTTTGTGTTGGAATTTTAAATTCGGTGTATTTATAAGGATTATTGTTAACTGCTCCTCAGATCTCTGCATGGTAAATTGAGACAGCTAGCTAGACTATCTGTCCAATCTGACCATTTTTGCAGTGGCTCCGTGCAAAGTTTAGCACCCCCCATGACATTTCTGATTGGTTTAAAAAAACGCCAGAGCACGTTTTCCTCCCATCCCCAAATGTTGTGTGGAGCAGCCAGACCCTCCTCCAGCGCGCTTTGGAGGAGGGAGTAGGGTCTGGTAAAGCGAAACTATGCTATGTGAAACACACCTAATCATGCATACACAAACACAACTTTGGAGGAAGAGACAAGAGACACACTGATGCCAGTTCAATCGTTGGCACACACGTGAAGGAACATGTAGCCATAGACAGGCCCATATTCCACTGTCCCCAAGCAGTAGCTATTGTATTGTGATAAATGGAGTGTCTCCTGTCCATGTAGCCACAAGGCCCTGCAGTGGTCCACTGGGAGCATGGAGATGCTTGGTGGCCTTTCTATCAGGTTTCCTGTCTCCTGACTCAGCACCAGCTGTGCACACCAGCAGGAAAAAGAACATGCAAAGGGTAAAAATAATTCACTGGAGATTCATGGTATGGTCTGACCCTAAGGCACTCAGTTAGACAATAGTCTTTCTTTTACCTGACAATGAGCCAAGCAAAGCTTCTCGGAGGAAGGACCATCGTGCTCTGTGGGATAATGGCCCCTATGGATGATGTCATGTAGAAGTAGAATATATAGGGTACTTACAGAGAATGTGCCAAAATGATGAAAATTCAGTTTTGTATTGTAATGGCATACTATAAAAAGCCCTGTTTAAGTGTAAATATGTTTGTGGCAGTTTGTTCTAGTTTGTTCATCTGGATATGATTGCTGCTTGTTTACATCACAGCAAAACTGCATCCCGTACAGAGACACTTAATCAGAAGCGGAACTTGGCAAATTTGTCTTGTGATTTAAAGACAATCTCTGACAGTTGCCCTGGCTGACTCTATGCCCAGAAGCCACTCTAGCGTTGAAGGAGACTGAGCTTTTATGGCAACAATGGCAGGCGTGCCAGCGGAGCCAGGCAGTCATCATGGTAGCGACCATGGTGGGCTGTCAGAGAGAGCTGTGTGGCACACTGTGGGGTTCGAGCGCCTGCTCTCCTCATAATGGAACAGCTGTTTGCAGCGCGGTGCGCCAAGGCTCTGGAGCACAGAGTAAATAGAGGAGAAGAGCAATGTAAACAGAGATGGGATGGCGGGAGCTGCTTGCCTGCTACTGTGAAAGGGGGTATACACCCCAGAGATTTAGATGGAGGGGTTGTCGACACAGGAATACACAAACACCACTACACAGGAGGGTGTGGAAAGAAAGGGGGGTGTATTGTGAAATAATGAAACAGTAATGCTCTACTCCAGTCTCAGGTTTGCATACAATCACTTGATCTGTTTGTTTTTATTTTGATAAGCCTGGTATTTACATATGTTGAACCTGCTACCTTGGAGACCAATCTTAGTTTTCACATTTTCTATCTTAATATTAGCATATGGGTTAATTATCAACCACATGCCTTAATTTGATTAGATTTTGGGAGCAACTGATTTATTGAGCTCATAGCTGATCTCCTCTAAGAGGGTCAAAGGCCTTTCTTTATTATTTATGAGATTTAGAGCGTTTCCAGCTGTCCTGCACTAATAAATGCGATAGTACAAGAAGGCGCCTGACCACTTTTATGACAGGCTGTAACTTTTCCAGCTGTTGGGTCAGTTGAGTACTATGGTGACTACAGGGAGAGAACAACTGTGGCTGTTGGCACAGTGTCGTTTTGACACAGAAAGACATCTTTACATGTTAGATCAAACCCAGAGTCCTGTAGATGTTGAGGTCAATTAAAGCACCAAAAGTGACAACCGGCCCTTCGTTTCGTTTCGTTTCGTTTCGTTTCGTTTCGTTTCGTTTTTATTTCACACGTCATCACTGTACATTCAAACACAACTCCATGAGGCACAACAATCATATACAGGACGCATGAAATGGGAACCCCAAATAAGCTACTAAAAGCTTTTCAGAGGGGGCCCGAAAACAAACACACAACAACCAACACACTTCCAAAACTCAATTACCATGGACAAAAAACAAAACAAAAAAACAAACAACAAATAAACAAACAATCCCAGCACAAATTTGTAGCATTTACAAAATCATCAACAATATGAAGAAAGCAATTTTTCTTTGACACGTTTCTTAAAGATGGAGACAGAATGCAACAATTTTAAGTTTTCCTCAAGCTCGTTCCAAATCTGCGGTCCCCTACAAACTATACTCAGGCTCGTACATTTTAACCGACGTTTTTTACCAGTAATTCGGTATTTTCCCCTTGTATCATAAGTATACAGGGGACGGCTGATTGGGACAAGCTCACATAACCGGCCATTTAACCTGTGAACAACCTGGAATATCATACAGGCATTATGATATACGTTAAGTTCAGTGAGCCTCAGTAATCCAAGACGATGAAATAGAGGACGAGTGGGGGTGTTAGGCTCAGACCACGTTAATGCCCGTATAACTTTTTTCTGTAAACTCTGTAGTTTTCCCAAATGGCTAGGAAAAGTGTTACTTTACTTACCTTCTGACTGTGCAGACGGGCTCAGGTGACTGCTGAACTTGCATCATCCTGTGTCTAATTTCTACAGTTAGGTCATGTACACAAAATTAGGTCTGGAAAAAATTGGATCTTTTGGATTCAGAGACCCATCATAAAACTGCATCCATCCCCTGAGTACACAGTATTCTGTGATTGCTGCCAAGCTAGGTTATGAGTGAGCAGTTTAGGCCAGATAAATATCTGAGACAGTTGGAGACAGTGTGGCTATTAATTTCTCTCTGAAACTAAACTCTGGCGGGGGAATGTAACCCCAGATTCCACCATCCTCCTTAAAGGAGAACTCTGGCCAATTTTTAACTTAATCTTAATCTTGATTTCTCTATGTCTAGGGGAAAAAAATGCAAAAAATCGGTGCTAGTAAACTGGAGTTGCTGTTAGCTACAATGCCAGTTATGGGGGCATATTCTAAAGTGTGCGCCTCTTAGCAGACACAAAATGCTTCAGCAGGCGACAAAGGCAGAGCAGAAGCAAGAATGTTAACGACACTACCACACAGACCTCCACTGCCAAGCCTCCTGCTCACCAATGCCAGATCCATCGCACATGAAATGGATGAGCTGGAACTTAGCATAGCAATGAACAACTACACGGGGAACTGCTGCGTGATGATCATCACCAAAACCTGGCTGAACCCTCTCGTCCCGGACAGCGCTGGGCAGCTAGCATGATAAGCTAGCTACCGACAGTATGAGACAAGGTAAGTGACAATACAAACTCTGAATTTAAACTGTTCACAATGTGTCGCTTGAAAACGCATCTTGTTGTCACTTAAAGCTTTTAATTGCATTACAAGAGGCACAAAGGCACTCTTTAGAATGTGCCCCCATAACTGGCATTGTAGTTTACTGGGAGCTCTGGCCATTAGCTGTAGCAACTCCAGTTTGCTAGCACCGATTTTGGTCGTTTTTTTTCCTATCGGCAGTACTCCAAGACATGTAGCAATCAAGATTAAATAAAAAATCTGCCAGAGTTCTTCTTTAAATTGTATACTCACATGACTATGCAGGATTCTCCTTTCTGGACATCTCCTTTTTTTCATTATCCATGTTTATTCATTTCTGGCTACACTACAACTGAACCAAAGGAAACATATGGAAAAGTGTTAGAGGGATAATATTTAAATAAAACATGACATGACACAATATTACCCACAAACAAAAAGAGCAAAAAGTCCCTGATAAAGACTATTTGTTGTTTTTTATAAGTGCCATGTAAACAGGGTGGCAATGTTACATCAGAGTTTGTGAGCAACATATGAAGCGAGGAGCAACAGTAATCCCATGTAATACTGTGAAAAGCTCTTTTTGCATAGCTGATACAGAATCTTTACAAGCCACTAATAATGAGCAACAGGGAAATGGATTAGAGGTGGCATGGCTGGATCTGGGCCACAGCAAGCAACACACGGCACAGTTAGTGAGTTGACTGTGTTGGCATATGTGTCTATGCAACAAAGGAGTATGCATTACTCTGGTGTATCCCTGTGAGGAAGTATAGTTATCTGCAAACAACAGGTGGTTCAGTATTCTAGTCACTTCTGAAAGACTTCAATTGTGCATGCTGTAAACGTGCACACACTATCAGCTTTTGGAGGTTCTATACAATTAAAGTTGTTTGAAGACTCAAATTCATCCCTAAACAAAATGATGATGGAATTGTTAAGATTCACTGAAAGACTTTCAAACATGCCTGTAATTTTCTTTTTTTGCTTTACACTTTTAGTATACACTACACAACCATATTCTCTCATTTGAAAGTCTCACTCTTCAATATTTATATAAATCGAAGTGTTGACATCAAAGATTTTTTTTCAAGCTGAGTCTGCACTTTTGCTTCACTAATTAGAGGAATTGCTCGAAAGCTTCTGTGTTACTTCTGCATATGGTATGGTTGATGTTATTCTACAGTGGCTGTAACTGCTCCATTATGAATATTCTCAAAAACAAATTATCAGGGCTTTAGTGCCCTTCAAGAAGAAGCAGTCAGCATCTGAATGATCTGTTTGTCCTCCTCTCTTCTCACAGCACCTTGTTAAGACCCAGTACCTTACCTTAACCCTCCTGACACACACACACACACACACACACACACACACACACACACACACACACACACACACACACACACACACACACACACACACACACACACACACACACACACACACACACCAGGCTCTCTGTCCCCTGTTCAACCCCCTCAGTCAGAGGCCAGACAGGGTCGCACAGAGGGCGAGACATTTATGAGGTGTAGATATTTGTGCAGGAAAGCATTCCTCCTGTTGACAATGAGCAACACAGTCTGAATGCTGAGCGAGACGAAACAGACAGGCACTGGAAAGTAAGACACACCCATCAGGTTAAAGACCTTAAAATGTGGTCCAAATGAGGAAAGCAATAGAAAACGTTGGGGCATTGACTGGTTTGAGTGACCTTGTCTTTCCCACGGATATAGAATGTTTGGTTGGCTTAACTCAGAGTGTTGTTTTTCCAAAATATCAGAAGTATTTTGATTTTCTTGATGAATATTATCTTTACTTTGTGCCTCCAAACACAGAGGAGTAAAGAAGCAAAACCTTCTAAAAACATGATTATAACCTTAAGACCCCCACACACCCACTCTTAGCCCCATCATAAGCTCCAGTGGTGAGGCGAGTTCTTCCTATCTCCATGCTGATGGTACAGGAAGGACCATGGCTCAGACACGGGGCAGTGGCCATAGTCAACGCAAAAGGTTGTGGTGGTGACTGACAAGAACCTGTCTGGGCATTAGGGGGATGGGTGGCGGCACTCGGGATCCATGCAGGACAAAAAGACCCTTTGGGCATGAAGAGAAAGGTCACTGACCCGTATTGTGTCTCCTTCAGGCCTAGCCAGTGGTTACTTTACATATTCAGGTTACAGATTGGCTTTGTCAAAGCTGAAGAGCATGTATACAAATGGACAGATGCTGTAGGTTATGGATGATGTTGTGTGATAGTGGCATATACCTGCTGCCCCAGGCACTGGATGGAGGTTTCATATTGCTGCTGGCATTTTTTGCACTATTGTAGACTAAAAATGCCTGGTACATTGTGTCTTTGAGACAGCTAGGAAAATAATGGGTTTTCAGTCTCCAAGTTTATTACGTATGATGTAGTGTGCTTTTTCTTCCACTAGAGAGTGCTCTCCTTTACGTCTATCCTTTACTTCAGATATGTTAAAATATAATGTGTGCATATAAATCCCTTGATTTAGATTAGAAACAAACATTTCATATGAATCAAATCTTGCATTTTTGTTATGGTATTTATTTTTATCATCTATAAAAAATTATTTGTCCTATACCACAAATCTTTCTAAAAAATGCAGCAGAAATGCAGAAAATTACACTTGTACAAATCTTGAAAACATTAACACACTCAATGCTGACAGACTTGTTAAATGGACAATATTGTAATTTTAGTTAGCTTTTGGTTCTCATGCGTCTCATGGTTTTCTAGCACCCCACAGACACACCACCAATGAACCAATTCATTTTAAAAGAAAATAGGCAAATACACTTTCTCATGAATCACAAAAATCCACATCTATCTCTGAATCAGTCAACATCTTATTTACAGTGCTTGGCAGCTAAACCCAGTAGGCTTTATTTGATGCTGGGACAGATCTGTTTCTATTTACCAAGGAACTCAGTGCTCACATAAACTTAGTTCAGCCAGAGGTACTTACATCAAAGGATTTATTGCAACAAATAAAAGAAATTGGCAGAATTTTTTTTCAAAATTAATCCATCCATTTTTTCTAATGAATCCAAGTAGCCTCAAAATTGTAAGGGGAGCACATTAAAACTCCCTCTGGGATATGAAGAACAGAGCCTAGCAAATATAAATACAGTAAATGAGATGGGATGTACATAACGCACAACAAGAGAAGACCTGCCACCACCACATCCAGTAATAAGAAACTAAAACAGGTGGAAGCTGGGGGATGGTTAAGGCAGAAATCAACCGTGTGATATAAGTAAAAATAAACAGTATAACCAGTAGCAGCAACGGCAGCACAACTAATCAAAGGAATGAGTGCAGGTTTTTTTCTACTCCTTTTTGACATGTCTCCCTGGTAATTTGTTTAGTCAAATTATACTGATCAGCTGATGAAATGTAGAACTTAAGTGCTCAGTTGGAACAAGTTACTCCATTTCTGTAAATAGATAAACTTGTGCACTTCTTCTGTTTTTTGACTTCCTTTTAAAACACCAATACATTGACCTGTTAGACACATTTACCATTGCACTGGCACAAGGTTAGTCTGGAAATCCAGACCCAAATCCAAAAGATTAAGGCTCTGGCATCGAGCAATGAAAGTTGCCCTTCTTGAGGGGCGGCACTAAGCGTGCATTTGAAAATCTCACTGGACGCAATAGGATAACACTTTGACCAATTACAACAACACACGTATCCAGACCCCATACGCTTACCAGCAGAGCTAACTGGTAGACTAAACTGTCATCGTCTGTTTATCTCGTCTCTGGCCCACCTACATCAGATACACCAATGTTATTGGTGCAACTCGGCTACAAGGGTATATATAGTTAATGAGCAGCATTACTCGATGCCTGAGTAACTCGCTGAGCAAATCCAAATTGCGCTCTCGCGAGAACTCTGGTTTTCCAGGTTAAAACAGTGTATCTTTGGTATAATTGTGTCTGTCTGTCCCAGAAAGTTAAATGTATTATGTCTTTCAGTAGTCATTACAAAATGGCTTAAGATTAATGTGTTGATGGAAAATGGCAAGTTCATTGAGATGAAGAGACCACATGCAGAATAATTAATTAAGAATTAATTCACAGAAGTTTGCAGATGAGAAGAATCCAGTGTTGCTTTATTTCTTTTCACTAGATGGCCTCTACAAGACCAGTTTTATTTAAGAAATGCAAATGCGACATCACACCAAGAAAAAAAAAAAGTCACATTCTCATAAAGCGCTCTTGGCATGAACAAACAGCAACATTGACAATAAATAAAATGTTGGCAAAATAAAACTTTGTGAAACATGAATACTCAGGATTGCATATCAAACAAGACAAAAAAATAGACAAAATGTACTTGGCACAAATTAAATAAACGTAAGTAATTTTCAGGTTGAGTGAATCTACTCTATGTCCATTGCTTTGTGAATCTGATTGTCCTTCACAGTTAGCATTGAGTATGTGCGTGTACTGTACAAAATAGACACAGATGGCTGATGAAACTTAAACAGAAATATTTCAACAAACTGCCAGTACTCATCTTACTTTGTCAGTACCTTGACCTTTAATAGTCACACTTCCAGGTGGCCTTTTTGCTGCATACGACTGCACTAAAAAACTGCAGGTGCGTATGCAAGAAACCATTGTCACACTGCAAAGCCAATATATATGCACATAGTGGAGGACACATATTCTATAAGTTACCAGTGATTTCTGATCTGAGTTCAGTACAGGTGCTTGACATGTTAAATTTAAATAAAGATATTAAAAGACACTTTGGTATTTTTAGGTCATAATGTGCAGAACTATGCATTCATTTAACACATTTTCATTAAAAGACCCAGTCTTGTTCTAAATTGATTTGTGTGGACATGATTATAGTGATGCCAGGACACTAATCACACACAAATATTGTGTCAAAATGTTATGCTCGTATCATTGATATTAAATCATTTTTGACCCGTGATTGCAGTCCAGTGGGATCTGCCTTATGATGAGGACCAACTAAGAGGTACATAAATAAAAAGATGTTTTTAAAATAGGAAAACAAAAATGCAAAATAATAGAACACTTTTACAAAAGAATCCACTTGACCTATTTTTTTTTAAACAGAATGACCCACCCTCTCTCAGAAAGTGAGTCTTGTCCTGTTATAGACTAAATCCTTCTGTCTTTGTTTGTGCTCTGTCTGTCTCTGTCTGTCTCTGTCTGTCTCAGCAGGGCATATGCAGTGCAACACTAACATCTCCAATCTTGACTTCCCAAAGCAAAGGAAAAATGACGTAATGTATTCTAGACCCATATAAAAATAAATCAATCGCAAACATGGAAAGATACATTTCATATATACAATAAACTCCTATATAAAATAGCTTTTATGTACATATAGACAACCGACAACAATACAATAATTGACCTGTACAATATACACCTGAACAGTTAAGACAGGCGAGAGGTACTGAAGTGTATGGCTTGATTGGGAAAAATTCTAAAATATTTACAGACATCAACTTTACATCCTTTACATGTTTTCCACTTCCCTGGAATGAAAAGGTCTAGGGAGAGCCCCATGCCTCACTTTTGTTTCCATTCCCTTAGGTAAGGCTACCTTTAAAGAATTGGTCCACAGAGACTATTCAGCCTTGTGATACTTGATACCCAGTCAAATGCACGTTCAGCTCACCTTTGGTGGCATATGATAGGAGCTGGAAGTATGAGTCCTAAAATCATTTATCACATGGACCCATTAAAAAGAGATTAGACAGACAATGAAACACCACTTATTGACTTTTGTGATACCCAGGAAGACCCACCCTTCTTCTAGTCTTCTTGAAAGCATCAACCAGATGCCAATAGACTCCAGTGTGTAACCTCAGATAGCCCTGCTTTGGTGCTGACATTTTATCCATGGGTTCTTGCGTACCCAAGGAATACTTGTTGTCTTCCCAGGCTGGAGGGTCTTGTAGTTGGACTTTTATCATTCCTCCAAAGGAGTCCTTCAGTAGTGTCCTCATGGAGGTTCAGCACAGGATGGAAACCCCTTCAGTAGTGACCAATTGACCAGTGGTGGGGTCATACGTCCCAGCCAGGTAGTAGAGGTCTGGGGAGGTACCGTTCGGCTTCTGATTGCGAGTCAGACACTCATACTCCTCCCTGCTCACCACCTGGCACTTATGAGAGATTGTCTGGACATCATTCTCATCCTCATGACACGATTGGTACAGGGCATGCTGGATAGAGAAAAGAGTACGTTGCAAAAAAAACAAAGAAAGAATGTAATTTCAAAGTACCAAATGTTACAAATGACAGTCTCCATAAAATTGTAACCTCCATCACGGCTCACCTTGCCATCTCGATGCCTCTTGCCGAGCTTGGTCTCTTCAGGGTGGTAGAACCACTTGACTTTGACCACCATGCTGGAGGTCCAGGATTCCCAGAGGTTCTCAATTCGACCTACGTATGGAAGGTTAGGGCGTCCAGCTGAGAGGAACACAGCACAATCTCCCACTCTCACTGTGTCTCTGCCTCGCACAATGGCCTTATAAAAAAGCTTCCTGGCCTTGCCCTTTAGACCTCGCCGCTGCGGAAAATCAGACACTTTGTCCAATCTTGTTTGCTCATAATTCTAGATATTTAGTATTCTAGTCTAACTGAACTGATATTACGAAAGGAAGGGACAAATATTTGCTAAATTGATGCAGTAGAAACATAGACTTTTCTCACCTGTGTAGGGTTTCCTGACCACCTCCACATCTGTCGTCCTGCAAGGAATGCAGACATCTTGGGCCTTGGAATAAATGAGGAGTCATCTGAAAGCATCCTAGGTTTCTTCATGAAATCCTTGGATGGTTTAGAGGTGTAAGTGGTGCATTCTTTCCTCTTCAGGGACTTGCTGTTGGATACCTGGTCATGGGGGGCTCCTTTGGCATTGGAAACAGCCACAGCTTTGGCCACAAAGGACTGCTGATGTGGTCTTGAAGAAGTTGAGGGTTCAGAGGGCAGGAGCCTCCGGTGGGAAGAAAGACAACTCTGAAGCATCAGTGTAGAACTGTCCTCATCCTCTGAGCTGTAGGAGGAATCATTGTCCGAGGAGCACAGGCTGGAACTGGATAGTGAGCCTGAAGAAGATGAGCTTGAAGAACCAGATGA
The DNA here is from genome assembly GCF_008692095.1 of Etheostoma spectabile. Classification (NCBI taxonomy): domain Eukaryota; kingdom Metazoa; phylum Chordata; class Actinopteri; order Perciformes; family Percidae; genus Etheostoma; species Etheostoma spectabile. Next base: position 6,756,798 of record NC_045751.1, on the reverse strand, counting down.
CGAAGAGGAGACGGAGAGACGAGACAAGAAGCGGCCAGCCGTCCTTAATCCTCCTGAGGCTGCAGCCAGTGAAGCCCTCCTCCTATCTTCCTCTTCATCATCCAGATCCGAGTAGGAGCTGTGACACTCTCTGTGGGAGCTGAAGCCCGGGTCGCCATAATCATCCAGACGCAGAGAATAGGAGGGCTTTCTTTGGGGTGTGGTTCCTTTAAGGAGAAGTTCTACCCTGGATGCACCACCCTCTTTGTTGTCTTTAACCAGCAGGACTGGATGAGAATAGGCCTCTGTCCTGGGCATCACACTCACACTGGAAGATCCACCTCTTAACAGCAGAGCCTTGCTGTTTTTTGTCTTGGGGGAGGTCACTCCTTCATGATCTAACTTGACTAAGAACTCTTGTCCCAACTTCCTGCTCTTTGGCACAACAAGCTCATCTTGTCTGCGTCTCTGGCCATACGGCCCACTTCTGGGGCCAAGAGATAAACCTGGACTTGACCCGGTAGACGGAGTACAGAACGAGGAGTAGCCATTTGCGATGCTGCTAAAGGAGTCCACCTCAAAGGAGCTGCTGCTGAAGAGACCTTTGGCTGGGGTGGAGGCCAGTGGCTGGGTCCTAGGCAAGGGGAACAAGTCATCCTCAGTCCCTCTTAAGGCCTTCCTGGATGCCCCATTGAGCTGAAATAGGTTGTCAGACGTCCTTTTCCTAGTGTTGCCCAACGAAGGCCAACCCAGGAAAGGTGAAGGATTTTTATTTGCATTATCAGCCTGCTGTTGCTGCTTTTGTTTTTTACCAGAACCCTTTGGTCTCCCTAGAATGAACAAAATGTAATGTTTTAGCAATATACCGCAAATGGTGAAACATGATTTTGTCTCATTTGTTCACTTGGTCAAAAGTTTGGGATCACTTAGAAATTTCCATTCCACCCCATTATAGACAGAATATCAGCTGAGATCAGTTGCTTTGTTTTTTTTTAAACCAGGGCAGCAGTTTTCAGATTACATTATGTGATTACATAATTGCAAAAGAGTTCTCCAATGTTTCCTCAGTTAGTTTTTAAAAAATCAAATTAGTAAACAGAAAGTGCCTTTGGAACATTGGAGAGGAATGGTTGGGGATGATAGGCAATGTAGATTTTGCATCAAAGATCAGTGGAGTGGAATGGAAATGTGTAAGTGACCCCAAACGTTTGACCGGTAGTGTACATACTGTACACGGACTACTTTATTTGTTCCACTTGTTCAATCTAATGTAGTCCAGCACAATAGCTCCACGATAAGTGCTATTGTTGAAGCGCTTCTGCTGGTCAGTTAATGTGGACATTATGTCCAAGATTTGTTAATTTAATTCTATAGTCATTTTTTTCACCCCCCCATCCATCACATTAGAAATAAGTGTATGTCCAAAAAAACCACAAAAAATAACCAAACACAGACACAAAATCCCCAGAGTTAAACTAGACATGTCTCAGGACATGAAAAAACACTGAACATTATAAACTTCACTTCAAACATAGCATAAGATCTTTTTCAAGGCTATTGTGTTGGATTGCATAGAGCAGCGTACAAACCCACAGAAATGTATTTGGAATTCTAGTCAAGAACCCATGGTTTTGAAATATGGTATACATTTTTAAATAAAATGACACAAGACATTTGGAATATTTCCATTTCATATAATGATGCAGCTATAAAAAATAAGTCACTCAATGTTTTGTAAGCATTATAGCACTAATGATTTCTTGAGACAAGCAGATAAATGTAATACGTGTGATACTGTAACACAGGAAACAATGCGTTTTTCTCTGTTATTTACAGTAAATTAAGTGTTTCAGGAGGTTTATTCTTACCTGGTCTTCTCTTGTTAACAGTTAGAGTTTGGCTGTTGGTTAAAGTATTGATAATGTTGAATCTGTCATAAGGTCTGTCACTGAGGGGGGCCTGCTCCAGACTAGAATTTCTCTTGGCTGTTTTTTCGCTGGGTATCAGCAAGGCAGGAGATGACTCCCCACCTAAAAGACAATGGGCAGGTAATCATTAGCAATTATTTACAGGTAGACCACACAGTGCAGCATGAAATGGAAAATTCCCAGTTACACAGATAGGAGACACCCACATTGAATCTGGTATCCTGGAGGCAGGAGGCGGATGTTTGGAAGAGAAATTTTCCCTCGGTCTCCATCATCAAATTCGACCATCACGCCTACTTGCTTTCCTTCATCAGATGGACCACATGCTAGAGACAAAAATGCACTTTTTCAGGGGAGTAGGAAAATTTGCAAATGCAGAAAAAATGATCATGTTCATAAAACTAAATATACACTTGAAGATACAGATGAAACAATGGAAAACAGATATAGAAGAAGATGATGGCTCACCTCTGCGAACATAGCCTGGGTATAGGCAGCGTGAACGTTCGCTCCAGTAAGCACACACCCTGGTTCCTTCAGTGAGCATAGTCTCTGACTTTGGCCGCACATCCAGGACCTGAAGGCCAGACCAAAACATAATTAAGATTCATTACAGACTGCGCACGCACGGACGCACAGACACACAGACACACGCACGCAGGCACGCACACACTTGGGACAGCAATAGAGCATTGTGCATGGGAAGCCACTGTGCCACGTTTCCAAGCAGCACTTATCTCATGCCAATGTGCCAGTCAGGGCTGAAAAGAACGGAAGCCATGATGCAGTAAATCCTGACTTGCTGAGTAATACTAAAGAGGGCCTGAATAGAGGGCTTGTGATTGCAGGTTGCCAGATCCTCCCTCCAACAATGCAGGCAGCCCCAGCATCCGCCACTCACTTGGGGCTCTTTCAGGTTGCTTTCATTTACTGTTGCCATGGCAAGGGACCCTTTGACTGATGAGGTGTGGATGTGGGTGTGTGTGCATGTGGGAGGGAGCAGGAGCATGGTGAAAATAGGGGTATTGGTGACAGAGTCAAATAAATGGCTTTGGGACTAATTTAAAGACAAGTATAAGTATGGCATAATTAGGACAAGCTATTATATAAGGAGTGTTTAAATAAGACTAAAATTACTGTTAAGAGAATCAGTATAAGAGAGCTTACATGGATGAGCAAAGGAGGAGACAAATGGTCAGATGATAAACGGAGCAATATATGTGCGATCTTCCACCGCAGAACAGGCACCAGGTGAACACTGATCTCATGGACAGTTAAATGCTACAGTAATGCTTGGCCAATAGGGTAATATACTGTAAACAAAGATAACATGTGGGACTTCTTTTAAATGTTCTTGAATTTATACCTAAACCAAGTAGCCTATGTTTAGTCTATGTTTGTGCTTAGTTGTGATAACTCTCCCTCACACAACATCACAACAAGATACATCACTCATAACCTTAGTCACAAAACCATTTTAAATAAGGTCACAGCATAGTTATCATACTCTCTTGGCAACTTCTACTTTCACCTATAAAAATGGCCTCACAATCCATTAATCCAAGGCACAATCATGCCAGTTAAACTCAGCTTAACCCAGCTGGTGCAAACCAGCATCCTCTCAGTAAAAACAAAATCTAAGGTCACCTACTGCAGCAGGTGACCTTAGATTTTCTTTTTACTGAGAGGATGTTGCAACACTAAAACTCCATTCTAGATGCAAAGCACACCAGAAAGCATGTTACCTAAATGCAAATGAACACCATCCAAGAATGTGCTGAGGTTTCTACAATGTGTAATTATATCTCATTACATGGATGACTTACGTAACCTGTAATTAACATGAGTGAGAATTACAAATCCCAACAATCTTGTGGTTAAGATAAAAGAAAGACTGTAACCACCCCAAGTGCAACTGAAAAAATTAAAGAGGTGAACAATTTTATTGAGAAATATAGAAATGTCTTGTGCTAGCTGGATAGCCCTGCACTTTTTAAACATTCCAGGTCATCATTAGCTAGCTTTCCTTCATACGTTGTTGTGTCTTGATTGATCTAAGCCCTTAAACAACTCTGTTACCTTGGCAGCAGTAGGGATGTAAAGTTCACGTCGTCTTCCATTTACACTTCAAAATGTGAATAGATCCAGACAAAATAAATGACCCAGAAGACCAAACAAGTAACGTTTCTTACTCTAACAAAGAGTGTTTAGTGCGGCGGGGTGAACTTACAGCTTCCTGTATCAGCTGTTCCAATGAATAGATTCTTGGTCGGTTTCCTCTTTCACCGTAGATAACAACACTAAAGCTAGAGAAAAAAGACAGCAGAGAGAGAGAAAAAGACAATTTCAGATCCTTGTATCATGCTTGCCTGACTCCCATGTTATTATATTATATGTTACTCCCACTCTGCTGTTGTGAAAGCATATTTTTACTGCCTGAGCCAGAGGAGTCATATTTATACAAAGAGCTAGGTATGGGACAATGTGGGGTTTGTAAGGTAAGGAGGAAAGACATGAAGAGATATAAAAAGAGGCAAAAACTTAGATACTTGAGATAACTTCTAGCCCTCTAATGTTGAATTCCTCTCTTCATAATCCTTAAGATGCCAACCCCAATAAACCTTGCATACATAATGTATTTTATGGTGTGTTGTCTGGAAGTATGTGTTAGCCTCAAGGATAATTTATTCATTTAATTTCCCACCACTTCTAACCATGTCTCAGTTTCTGCATAGAAATGCCACATTGTGTAAGGTTTAGCACATGTGCAGACTGAAGTAATCTAAGTCTGTACTTGAATTTCAACCTTAATTACCTCCATAATAAATAATAGAATCTGATTAAGGTATTTGAGTGACATACAGTATGTGAATTGAAATACTCTCTGATTGATCACTTGAACAGCTGCATGTGTGCTTACATGTCTGGGAGCTCCAGTGTGTGGACCCTGGCAGCATATAGAAGCTCATCCTCCTTGGAGATCAGCACCTTTAGTCCATCAGTTAAGAGCTCTTTCGTCAGTACACAGTTTGGAACTGCATAAGGAAAAAGCAAATATCACATTTAGTATTTCACAACATCCCTGAAACTATCTGCTCCTCGAAACACTGTTGCAAGACATCCAGTGTTATTGCTGACCTTCATGGCTTTTGTTGCTGTATGAGTGGCTCCTTTCCTCCTCCTCTTCTGAGAAGCTGCTGCCGTCCATCTCAAAGCCCTCATCGGCCGCAAAGCTCTCCAGCAGCCGACTCACTGCTCGTCCCTTTGGCTGTTAAATATAACAGAAGGATGCACAGGAAAATAAATGAATGCAGGGATGGATTAAAAAAAAGTGGCGATACAAAGTGTGATAGAAGAAAGAAGAAATTGTTTAGCATGCAACTCAAAGTAGCAATTAACCACAGGGAACTTCACAGTGCCTGTACTATCTCCTATCAGTAGCCATTTTTTCACTCTGTCACAGTAGAAGGTGTGAGCCGCCCCCCTTCCCACATTTCCTCTCCCATCCTCTCCTCCACTAAGATTACTCAGCAGGAGGTCGGGCTATGTGCAACTGCTAAGTACTTTTAATAGTTCTACAGTAACGGTCCTCAGGGTGAGAAATCGAGGACAGTAAGACATCACCTGAATTGTTAATAGAATGTGTTAAGACATTTTTGTAGAACTGGATTCTTTTTGACGGTTTGTATTTGCCTGGAGTGAGGATTGAGTGCTTGTTGTATTGACTGTGTCTAGTACCTGCTGGTCCTTGCTCCTTCGTCCCCTGCTGCCGTCCTCACTCTGCGAAGATGGGGCCCCCACTGACCAGCAACCTCTCCTCTGTTGAAGTTGACATGAAGATGGACAAAATGAGTGGTGAGGGTGTGACATACAGTGCTGATCATAACTTAAAGAACCCATGCTAAGGTTGACAAAAAAGATCATCTTTTGGAAATTGATCTTAATGCCTTAATTAAAAAAAATAGGAAAAATCTAAAATTTAGGAACACCCAATTTCTTTTAGAATGAATAATGTACCATACATAAATACATGTTCTTAATAAAATACATGGGGCATACGTATACACACCTCTATGTTAAATTCCATAGAGGCAGGCAGATTTTTATTTTTAAAGGCCAGTTATTTCATGGATCCAGGATACTATGCATCCTGATAAAGTTCCCTTGGCCTTTGGAATTAAAATAGCCCCACATCATCACACACCCTTCACCATACATAGAGATTGGCATGGTTTTGGATGGCACAGTGGATATAACACATACCTTTGGTGTGGGATGTCTGAGTTTAATTCCCACTGCGATACATCAACCGATGTGTCCATGAGCAAGACACTTAACCCCTAGTTGCACCAGAGGGGTGTCCTCTGACATATATAGCAATTCAAGTTGTTTTCGATATAAGTGTCCGCTAAATTATATAATGTAACATGTAATGTTTTATTTCAGTTAGACTAATAACTGGTTTGATTGGCATTGAGAGTTTTTTATGGAAGTTCCCCATGCCTATCTCTAGGTATGGTGAAGGGTGTGTGATGATGTGGGGCTATTTTAATTCCAAAGGCCAAGGGAACTTTATCAGGATACATAGCATCCTGGATCCATGAAATACTGGTCTTTAATAATAAAAATCTGCCTGCCTCTATGGGAATTTAACATAGGGGTGTGTGTACTTATGCCACCTGTATTTTAAGGAAGAACAATTATTTATGTATGATACATTATTCATTCACAAAGAAAATTGGTGTCCTTAAATGTTGGATTTTTCCTTATCTTAATAAGATTTTTTTATTCTTCATTTTAAATCAACTTTAGCATGGGTTCCTAAACTTAATAGCACCACTGAATAACAAGCACTCTGGTTATGGTCCCAGTTTGTCCTTTGAGGGTATGAATTATTAATGGAAACATATATGATATACAATTTATATTTCAAAATACTTTCTGCTAACCTTATTGATTGCTCCTCTTAACATGGTGCTCTTGCGGGTTGCCCTCTTTAGCCTCTCACTGGTGGTTGGGAAGGTGGCCAGTCCCATGCTCCTCCTGTAGCGGTTTCCTCTGGTCCCAAGGCTGCCCCACCGAGGCTCTTTAGACCTGGGTCCACATGGCCTTCTAACCCCTTCGGGTCGGTGACCTTCATGGCGGTTTTTAACTGCAGTTGCCAAGTCAAGCCTACAGGGGGCCTTCTTCCTTACTTTGACCTCACCTTCTGCTCCAGACAGACTCTGGGAGCCTGTGCAGTATAATTAGAGAAACAGATTTAGACCTAGTTAACTAGCCAGGAGGAGAAACACAAAACAGATGCTTCCCATGAAGATGTGGTGCAGCTTTGTTGACTTATGAATCAGTTTCAAAGGACAGTCTTACCATAAAGCTCCTGTCTCTGTTTTTTGTTCCTAGCTTTCTGATTGGCCTCCAGTTTTACAACAGACGAGGGACTCGGACCGGTCACGGAGGAGCTGGAAGTGACGTCTCTGTGGGGTTGGGCTCTGTAGTCTTGACCTTCATCAGTATCATAACTACCTTCCTCTTCTTCAACGTCTAATGGACAACAATACAACATTGAGATGCTACTATATTAACTTACATGGCAAATCCATCTCTTTAAGTCATTACCAGCCGGTGGAGTTATTTAACTTGCTCTCCATCATTTTACAGGCACTTCATTAGCATTAAAGTAAATAGTTTAACTGTTCATAGAAATGATGTATGAAGTGCTTTGCCTCGGTGGTATTTCCTGGTGTGAACACACATGCTACAGAGCTAATGTGCAAGGGAGTGTGGGAGTGAGTTTGTGTGTGTTTGTCACTGCACTTTCTCAAGCCGCTCTTTGACCCAGTCTGCTAGTCTCCAGGGCTGTCAAAGCCTCTCACAGGCAAGTGTCCACAGCTGTGGCTGTACATCGAGCCCAGACCATGCAACAAGGCCGATCACTGAGGTGTCAAATGTCCATGCACACCCCTGTCCGTTACAAGACATTTATCAACACCTATTTACTCACGTCTTATTGCTTTTAAAGTGATTTAACAAAAGGCACTCTGGACTTACCAGGATACCTGACTAAGAGGAGCCCTGGTAGCTCACCTCAGTCCTTTCTACGGAGGCCCGGGGTTCAATTCCAACCTGTGGCCCTTTGCTGCATGTCATCAACCCCCCCTCTTTCCTTAATCTGTTTTAATCTTTCCAATCCAATTAAGGCAATAAACGCCCCAAAACTGTTGTTTTATTTTAAAAAAGAAGAAAAGAGCATACCTGATTAAATGCGTGAATTACAATACGTACGATTTTTTAACTTGTCAAATGTGCTTTATGTACTGCAGCCCTTCTTCATTTGTTTTCTGAAGAGGAATTTTTCTTTTTTTAAAGGGTAAATGTTTACAGTCTTTATATAAACCACAAATACCCTTGACATGAAAGAAGTCCCCAACTCACTTGTCTGTCTTTGTAGGACTGAGGGAGATAACCCAGAAAGCAACAGCGTGAACATAGGAAAACATGCAAACAGAAAGGATAAAGACCAGGAATCACACCCATGTCTTTGTTACTGTGAGAGAAACATGTTTACCGCTGAGCCATTTTTGGTTGTTGTGGCCAGTTTTATTACCCATCACTGTGTTTCATAACAAGCTCTCAGAGGTCACTGCCTCACCTTGATCAGAGGAGTCACTCTCTGCAGGGGAGCTCTCTCCCTCCTCCATTGCCTCCTGCCTTTGGCCACGGAGCACCCTTGCTCTGGGCTGGCTCAGATGGGAGGAGCCCTGTGTCAGGGTGGTGGATCCCTTTTTACGCCCACGGCGCATCAGTCCAGTCCAGCTCTCTTGGGGGCCACTGTCCACACTGGCTGCTAAGAAAGTTTGCAAAACCAATCACCAATCTAGGTTAGCAATGGGATTTAACAGTGTGAAAGTAAAAACACAACACTGTGCTTATTAAAACAAAAAAGCATGTGGCACAATCAATACTGTGATTGCCTTCATCTACCTGTGTCACTTTGTCCCCCTGACTCTCGCCTGGCGTCAGCTTTGCTTGTGCCCTGGCTTCTGTGTCCATGCTTGGGGTTGGAGTTGCAGGGCAAAACCTCCTTGTCCCTGGAGCCCATCCCTGAGACGATTTTTTTATCCTGGGCTTTCTGTTTGAGCTGAGTCATATCACCGGCCAGCTTGGAGCTGAGCATGCTGTGAAGACTGCTTTTTCTGCAGCCCTGTGCTTTTATCTTCTGCAACAGAGAGAGATGAGAGAGCCGGTTACACTAACGGTCACAGCAGCCGCAAAGCTTCAGAACGTCAAAGGGAGAGTGCTCTCGTTTGCTCACACACAGAGAAGAAAAAGGAACAGTAGAAGCCCAAATGAAAAATATATTAGAGGAGCAGAGGATTTGACTCCTGAGGGTAGCACCTAATTAGAAATAGTGTGCAACAAAGGAATATATCAAACGCCGAAAAACAAAGAGTGGCCTCTTTCGCTTCTAGTTGCATAGAGGACAATGGGAGGAGGACAAGGGGACCCTGACCTGTGTGCTGCTGAGTCGCTCAAAGCCTTGACTGGACAGCCTCTTCTTCTTTCTCTGGCTGTCACCGCTCCCTCCTAGGTCCTCAGGCGACAAGGCAAGCCCCGCCCCCATCGACCTGCCAGTCAAAACAAGGGAGAGGCATTCATTAGAGAAGAATGGCAGTGGTTGGAAAGAAAAAGATGGGGTAGGACATCACAGGGTAAAACAGAGTTGAATCACCTTTCTGAAGGATCTAATAATTCTCCTTTCTCGTTCTGATTAACAGAATGACAAAAAAGGATCCTGGGATTGTTTGAGGGCAATTTGGTATTAGAAGCCATAACGCTTAATCTAGGGAGTGTGTGTACAGTCTGTGAAGCACTGCATAGCTTTGAAAGATACACTGAATGGTTGGAAAGCATTGCATTTGTATGCAGCGCTATTGTTTTCAGTGAATATCATATATCCCTTTTTATTGTGGCACACTGAGCAGCATCACAGGCCAACCACTCCAAATGCCCTTGAATTTCCCTCTGGAAGCCTGCCCTAAGACCACAACGACGTGAGCCTGGCAATGCTCAAACAAAAGATTAACTTTCCCTCTCCAAGTGTGCATGCAACCTAAGAAATCATTCACATTTACAGAGTAAGCATGGTATAAATGCAAAACCGATAAATGAAGCAGATTTAACATTTCATGTTAGTTATTTGTTTGCTCATTGTACCACATACAATTCTGTAACTACAGATTGTTTGGAATCAAATGTTTGCATGCTTCTTGTAATCCCCATTTGTGTGTGAATCTCATAATAAAGAGTGTATCAGTGGCGCGCATCTGTAGAATAAAGGCTATTGTCGAGCAGTGGGACTGTCTGCCCACTGAGTGATTGACAGGAGAGTGACAGAGGTGGCAGTGAAGTGTGAGTTGTCCCTGTGAGGCAGATCCAACCACAGCTTGCCTTCCACTGCTGACAAACACAATATGACAGAGCCCCTCCCCTCAGTGTGGGGCTGGTAGGGCTGAGCGTACAGTGACTAATTTAACAGAATTGATTAGCAGGGATGGCTTGCTAGCAGTAGTTCTCTCCAGCCTTCCCCCCAACCAAAGCAGCACCATAAAAGACCCCAGCGCTCTACCCACAGGAATAGCAGAGACACACACAAAAACAAACAATGCATGCATATAAATACTCATGAGCACACTGCTGCATCCATATCTAATTGCACTGATGCATAGAATATGCAGGCAGGGAGGCTTGAATTTATTGCTCACTTAGAGAATACCACACACACACACACTCTCTAAATAAGGGAAGGAAGGAGACACTGAAAGGCTGGGCTGTTACCCACTGACCCACTGCCCTGCATCATAGCACCCAAGCGTCAGCATGTTGTAGTGGGCATGAGTGGCAGGTGCAGTACTTGATTTTACATAACCCTGCCATGTAACACAACATGGGGCTTATCATTTCCCAATCTGCCTGTTACTTGTTCAGATGTGTCACACACGACAGAAACAAAGGGGAGTACACTCTTTCTGCCTTAAAGAAAAATACATGAGCTGTGGCTCAAATTTCAACACAATGAAAAGACAGTTGAGTGTACTGAGGCCTGCAGAACACCCCACCACCCCCATGTCTGGCTGCACCCTCCTTTCTACTGCACTTTGCTGCAGGGCCTCGGCCCGTCACCCTTACATGTGGGTGTCATTGTCACCCAGCATCAGCATCCCCACTGCGACCAGTGCTGGCCTGGCGAAGGGGCATGGGTACATTGGTGGAAGGAGAGTGGAGGTGACACTGCAGAGGGGCAGCTGGGAACACTGTGGACCATTGCCCAGAAACCACAGTGAGAAAAGGAGGGAGAAGAGTAGATGGAGAGGGAGGGAGAGAGAGAGAGAGGGAAGGTGCGAGGTGACATTTGTAATAAAAATAATAATAATAATACATTTTATTTATGGGCGCCTTTCACAGCACTCAAGGACACCTTGCAGTTAAAACAATCAAAATCACAGTTAAAAAGGCAGATATAATTTAATTAAAACAAACACATTTAAAAGATTGAGATAGAAAATTAAAAGAAAGCAATCTATGCAATATTTTGATGGAGGGTGGAGTCATGTGGGGTAGGCAGTTCGGAAAAGGTGGGTTTTGAAGGTGGGTAGAGACTATGGTACGGATGGATAGCGGGGGGGAGTTCCAAAGTCGAGGAGCAGAATGGCTGAAGGCTCTAAACCCCATTGTGGACAGGTGGGCAGAAGGAGTCGAAAGCAGTGAGGAAGAGGAGGATCGGAGGGTTCGGGATGGAGTGTATGGCTGAACGAGTTCAGAGAGGTATGGAGGGTCGAGATTATGGAAGGATTTGAAGAGAGAAGAAGAATCTTGAAGTTAATATGGTATTTACTGTAGTGCTCTGAGCCTTTCCAAACCCTGATGACAAGGCTAATTGAAGCCTGACAGGAAACCTTTATCCCCTAGACCTTTTTGGTTTATCAGTTCCTCCACTTCCACCAAACAGCACTGCACCCTGTTTTGACAAAAGTTTAAATTAAAATATAAACACATTTTGAAATAAAGTAGGGTCCTTGTTCCTTGAATATCCTCCAATCTGTATCTTCTACCATCTGTCTTTCTCTTTATTGTTATTCCGATGCACTGCTTACTGTATTCCACTAATTGTTTTTTTATCTTCATACACACATAGGTCTAAATGTCAGCTTATCTCTTATCTCAACTGTCTGACCCTCATGTTATCCTTTGGACCCCTGGTGACCCAGTGGGGCTGTAATGGCAGTGATGTGTCACATTCCTGCTGGTGGGACAAATTACAGGAGAATTCATGGTACTCTAATTACATCCTCTGCCTGTCATCGACACCACACACCCCCACTCCCCCTTACACGCACCCATGCACCCGCCCTGAGGTGGGTTAAAGCCTTATGAGACGTGTGAGCAGTTTTTTAGGTATTTGTTGTCCACATATCAAGTATACAGAAATATTATGTACTATTAGCCAGACAACTGACAATTATAATGCTGTTATACAATTAATGCCACTGTTAATTAGATTAGAAAAATTGTTCAGCTGTGTGTTCTCACATTTCCAGTTATGCCAATCCTTTACGCCAGTGATACAAAGGGGCTTATCGGGCAAATTGGACCACATCCAGCCAGCGTAGATGGCTGAGTGATACTCACTTGACTTTTCTTTGGCCCTCAGATGAGGACACTGGCCCTGTGGTGAGGGTGGGTTTCCGCTTCCTTGGCCGCCCCGGTCCTCGCCGGGCTGGGCTGCGAGGTGTTTCCTCCTTCCTGCTTGCACATGCAGACATAAACAGACAAGCAGTGAGAGAGAGTGAGAGAGAGAGAGAAAGAGAGTGAGAGAGAGAGAGAAAGTCTGAGCTAATAGAAGCTATCTAAACTGAAAAGGTCATAGCATCAAAGAGTGCAGAAAGTAATCCTCTTAGAAATTAGAAGCAATTGTGTTTAATTTTATTACTTTTGAAAACTCTGAATGCAAAAGGTAGAGATAAGCTTAAGGGAAAGAAGGATAAGGTCACACTCACTGATGCTCGTGCTTCCTCTGAAGTTTGACCAGCTCCTTTTGCTTCTCTTTGTAGCGACGTTGTAGCTCAGCCAACTTTACACGCATTGCAAGCTCAGGACCATCCATTGTTTCCATGCTACCTTTGGCTGGGCACACCTGATGTACACATAATTTAGTGGTTATTTTTAACATTATCTATTCATTTATTTAAATAAAAACATTGCAAATCTATAGGAACTTTGTTTTGTTGCAGTCTTACTGGTTCATTGCGAGGTGTCCAGCTGCATTTCCTACGTAAATTGAGGATCCTGCTGGCTGGGAAGGGTCGCCCCGAATCCATGCTGCTGCCTTCATCTGAGCCCATCTCCAGTGCACGGGCTGTGGCCAGGGTAGCAAGGCTCTGGAGGTCAAACATCAGCAACTCCTCTTCTGTTACGGGAACAAAAGAAATGTTTGGTTCATATTGTGTCCATGCATGCTTGATTTAAAGACACTACAGTTGAACTAAGCTAGTTTTCTTCAAACCTGTCAAAATGACCAAGACATATTTTATGCATGTGAGTGTTACATGTGCACATTCACCATCAACTGTGATATAGTGAATGAATGGTCAGAAAGACATTGAGGGAAACTGGGCACATTGAAGCAGCAGCATATCATGTTAGAGTTCATATCAATGTGGACTCACCAGATGATGATATGTCAGTGGCCATCTGGGCAAAACTCTTCCTATATGGCCCTATCTGCCTGTGTCACTGTCTGGACTAACTGCCATCAATGGACTGAGCTAAAGGCTGAATATCAGAGATTGCAGTCTAGTCACAGGGAAGAAACATGAACTTTTGTTAACAAGTAATGCTATCTTCTTTACAAATACAGTATAAATTAAAAGAAATACGGATTTTTCTCACGTCTTTTAGTACTTGCTTTGGTAAAGACTATTGTTGTGACTCAACATGTGCCACTTCCTTGAGCTGTCAACAGTATCGCATCAGAAAGACAACATCATTGAATCTAGAATGAGTTGATGATATCCTTTTTATAGAACCATCTTTTGGGAGTGATTAAATGCATTAGGATGCTGTGGTAAACAAAAAACATCCTTTTGCATGAATAAAAACAAAAACAAATGGTGCTTTGAAAAACAAGGAAGCTTTTAAAGGCACTTTAAAACAATGGGGTCTAATTAGCCAGGCAATGCTCCAGGGTGCTGAAAACATCGACTGCTTTTGTGATTACACACTAACTTTCAGTAACGTGTTGTGTGTGGGAGAAAATGAGGGACGCCAATTGGTGTGTCTCTTTCCCTTTTTGTTAAAGTGTGTGCATTTGGAATTACGTGTGTGTTTGTGCACACGTGTGGATCAAACAGCAGCGGGATGGAGAGACAGCTCCCTAAGGAAAGCTGGAACGTAAAGAGAGGGATTGAGAAAAGGAGGGGTACACCCCTCAATAGTAGTTCACCCCTGTCTTCCCTCTCCTGAGGCCTCTGCATCGTTAGAACAGCCTTTTAGAAAATAAAAGTGCCTTTAAGACACCAAAGAAGAGAAACAGTAAGTAGGCATGCAGAAAGCATCTCTGGGGACATGTTAGAAACCACCAGAGGCTCTTGAGACCAGCAGGAAGAGAGGAGTATCTGGGAGGAAACATAGAGCGATGGAGGCTAGGCCTGAGGGGGGAGTGTGAGTTTGTCTCAGCGGACGCAGAGGAGAAGGAGGGTATACTACAAGAGAGAAGTGCATTCTGCTGATATGAGTATGTGTATGAGTAATCGAGGACCCATTGTCTCTCACCCTGGCTTTTCCCACAGGTACGCTTTTGCTGTTGCAGCTCCAGATCTGCCAGCTCACTCAGAAGCTCCATACCCTGGTGGGGTTTAGGCTGCAATGGGGCAACTGATGGGGTGCTAAGAGGGAACAAGGGAAATGGAGGTACATCTGTGCAGAAGGCAGCAGCAATCAGCAGCTCCAGACTCCAGTAGCAGGGCACAAGAGGTTTTTGGGGCACGGCAACAGTTGCATGGTTTTGGCTAGGGGCTGAAGCTGAGGCAGGGGAAAGACACACAAAATCCACTGAGGCGTCATCAGGGGTCATTTCATTCTTGTGCTGCTGCTCCCTGTTCTTTGCTCTGTCAAGGGCCAAGGGCTGAGGCTCAGGAGATGCAGGGTCAAGCTCGATGATGTTGGGCAGCTCTGGCTCCTGCTCTCCAGGAATGCTGGCCTTTTGAGGTTGCTCCACCTGGCCCTCCTCCCCCACCGCCTCATCATCCTCTTCCTCTTCCAAGGTGATGACAGCTTCTGGCCTTTCAGGCTCCTCTGTTGAAAGGGGGACTGGACAGGAAGCAGCCTCACACACTGGACTCTTGGCAAGGGGGCAAACCAGCACCTCTTCCTCAGCAGGCCCCTGCTCCTCCACCTCCCTCTCTCCAGGCACATAGTTGGCTGCTGTCACCGCTGCTACCTCCACCTCCTCCCTCGGTTCCAGAACCACTCTTTCCTCTTCTTCCTGCTCCACTTCCTCGGGTTGGAGTGGCTCTGGGAGGGACCTGACCACCGCTTGGCAGTCTAGCTCCTCCCCCAGGCTGGAGAAAGACTGGGGAGCATGCTCAGCAGGCTCCACTTGGACTGCTTCCAGGTCGGCTGGCTCAGCCAGTCGAACATCCTGGGGGGAGGGCCCACTCTTGTAGCTCATGGCAATTGCAGGGTAGGTATATCCCGGAGGCAAGTCTATAGAGAGAGAAAAATATAGATAATAAAATCATCAAATGTAAATATTGGCTAAACAATTCTGATAAAACCTCCCACAAAAACATCTCATATTGTCATTATTTTGTAAGTGGTATTTTGGTGTAAATACAACAGAAAGCACCAGTTTATGTTTATTATATCAAGTCCTTCCACATTGCTACCCTTGAGGTCACAAGGGATGAAAACCAGGAAAAGGAAATGCACCCTGCCTTGACCCCCGAGCTGTAGGAAGGGTAGAGGGCCAAATGCAACCGTGTGTGAGTGTGTTATTTGAAGTGAGCCAGGCTTTGGTTTATCAGAGCACCTGACACAATTCCTTTGGTGTGCGGCGGCTGTTAGCCAGACATTAATGATGATGAAGAGAGTGCAGGGCCTGTGGGGGTGGAGGAGAGGTGAGTGCTGCTATTGAGGTTTTTCTCAGTTCTTACCAAGGTAACTGTAGTGGAAGCTCAGCCAGCAGCCATTTTCTGCAGCTTTGAGCTGATCAGTCAATCAGTGGCTTGCCTACAGAGCCACCCACATACACTACCACAACACCAGTAGAAAAAAGGATCTTTTACAACAGTGGCCATTCCAATTACCACTGTATATAATGTACAAGATGATACTATCTCCGAGAATCCACTGTCCTTTTTTTCTTTTGCTGTGTCAGAGGTATGTGGCTTAACAATACAACTAGTGGCATTCTAAACTGATTATAAACAGCATGTTCTTTGACTTTGGAAAACTTTAAGGCACATTTATATATTTTTGTTTGCTTTGTTTGTTTTGTATAGATGCTTTTGCATATGCTTACCGGGCTCCAAAGACTGTGGGTAATCCTGTGGGGACTGTCCCTCTCCTCGCTTGTCCTGGGATTCGGCTCCCTTGGGCATCTGAGGTGGGGTAGGGCTGATGGCAGGTGAGTGAGGGGCTGCTGCAGCAGGGCTGGGTGCAGGGCAGGGTGTAGAAGGAGTGCTTTTTGGATGTGGTCGTAGTGACGGAGACTGGCAGCAAGGGGACAAGTGAGCGGCACAGGCCCCAGGGGGAGAAGTGTTCCTCTGCGGTGGGTTGTAAGAGTAGGGCTTGGCAGGTTTAGACGTTCTGGGTTCCGAAATGAGTTCCTCTAATTCAACCGGCCTCTTCTGCACCTGTGGCATTAAAATAAAGTTGTTTTCATTTCTACAGTTAAAGGAGAATTTCGGTTGATTCCAAGAAATAGCTATTTTTGTAAATTTGGTGTGCTGTCAGTAGCAAGAAAAAAACAAAAACGATCTGTGCTGCCCACACCGAGTTATCCTCCTGCCAGAGTTAGCACCCAACAGGCCTAAACAGAGCAAGTTTTAAACCTGTTTTAAGCCTCTTAACATGTTCAAAATGTCATTAAAAGTGCCTAGCCATGTGAGGTGATTCCTTCCGAGTGAACACAGTGAATCTGACTGCTGTAGATGTGACAGAAATACATAAAAGTTCTGCTAATTCAGCGGCATTTAGTTCCAGTGTTGAGATGGCAGTTAGAGAACTTAGAGACCATCTACAAACTACAACACAGAAAAGAGATAAAACAAAAATATGTAGGCTATCTATTTAATGGTTAAATAAGGTAGTGTCTCCAAACTTACCTCAATTATAAGTTGTCTCCTGCTAGTTGTACTACAGCACTTACTTGTAAAATAATAAGCATTTGCTTATTTTTGAAAATATATTTGTTTCTCTTTTCGGTGTTGTAGTTTGTAGATGGTCCTTGCAGTATCAACACAGGAACTAAACAGAGCCGAATTAGCACAACTAATTTCTTTCACATCTACAGCTGTCAGATTCACTGTGTTCACTCTGAAGGAATCACTTCACATGGGTAGGCACTTTTATTGACATTTTAAACATGTTTAGAGGCTAAAAACACATTTAAACACTTGCCCTGTTAAAGCATATTGGGTGCTAACGCTAGCAGGAGGATAACACAGAGTAGGCAGCACCAACTATTTTTGATTTTCTCTCTACTGACAGCACTCCAAATTGACAAACAGACTGTTGAAACTGTTTGAAACCGGAATTCTCCTTTAATGAAGGGCCCTACAAATCTGGAAGAGCTCAAGAATGTGGATTTCTATATAAGCAATGTAATAACTAATTCCTTGCATCCTAGTCATTGACACAAAAAGTTACATGCTCAGCAGCCTTTATTCAATGATTTTCTCCATCCTTGTGAGAAAGTCAGCATATCCCAACATTTATAAGGGGAATTAAAAGTAGACTAAATAGTCTTGTGAGTAAAGCTGACTCATGACTCATTCACTCTGCTTGAGTCTTGTTCTCTTTGTATGTCAAAATCAGAATCAAAAAATGATTTATTGCTAAGTAGGTAACACTTACAAGGAATTTGCATAGATAGATAGATAGATAGATAGATAGATAGATAGATATGATTTAAATGTTAATGCTTCTTGAATATTTTCACTTATAATCACCTGTGAATTGTGAGTAGCATGATGTTGCATTTCCATGCCATGTGCAGCCCTGTGCTGCTGCTGGGTTTGAGACTGTGGTTGTGGTTGCTGCGACTGGTGGCTCTGGTGCTGATGCTGATGCTGGAGCTGTTGGTGTTGCTGGAAAGCGTACAGCTCCTGTTGCCGTTAGAACTGGGATCGGGAGTACACAGCAGGATGCTGTATGTGGGAGGGTGGGCCCGGGCGCCATACACAGGGGGCCACAGCCCTGGCTGCTCCATCACATCTAATGAGAAAAAGGAGGAGGTATGTGACTGAGTGGGCTACCTTAGAACAAAAAGACATGCACACACACACACACACCACACACACACACACACACACACACACACACACACACACACACACACACACACACACACACACAACAACACACTTTAGCAACCTTTTCCTTCGGATTCATTCACAATAACACTATGCATACACTAGACTACAACATTGTGTTATCCATATCCTTATCCTGTCATTATCTACCTCCTACACACCCATTTCAAAACAGTGAAACCATTAAGGATCATTTCAAAATCATTGTATTCCCATTTTATAGCAACGACAAAGACAAATGTCTTTAGGAAAAAAAAAATTTGACTTCACAAAACATCATCTCCCCAGGCACCAAGAATCCCACACTCTCCAGCGCTCTGAACAGAAAGCTGTCTCATAAGAACTGCCTTGAGAATCAGCTGGAATGCTGGAAAAAGTTATAACAATGATGAAATGTGAACAGATGAGGATGGCTGTAGGTTGGTTGGAGGTCAAAATACTGAGTTGGAAATGCGCGTTTGTCTTGCTGGAGTATTCAGCGTGGACTTTCTGCCAAAAAGTCTCACCTGCCCAGCCAGATCGCAGAAAAGGGTCTGCAAAAAAGCCCAGCAGGAAGCTTGGTTTCATTTCTGTGGGTGGACAACCTTTTTCATGTGGCTTTAAGGATCTGTGCAACTTGGTGTGGGTGATGTGCTATGACAGAGGTCCCACTTGGGAAGGAGTGGGCCTACACTGTAAGAACCTCAAAAACCTAATTTTTACATTCTCTTACCCTTTGCCCTTGAACCGCCCCTGCACAAACTTTCTCCTAGACAACCCCAAAACTCATTGCTCAGAGACATAAACTTGGATCTTTCCTGTGGGAAAGCTTTTGTGGAAGCATTTCCCTTCACGGATGAATCTCCTGTGGAGCACAGAAGGAAACATACCGTCAAGGATTGTGAGCTAATTAAGTGTCACAGCCTGCTCACTGAATATGTGTCTACAATGAGTTTTGAGAAGTGATCTTTTCCCTGACTCTCACACACTTTCTGTGCTGTGATGATGAGAGCATATTTCCTGCAGCAGGTTGTGTGCAGAAAATGTTTGAATTGTGGTGTGCGTCTGTGAATGAGCCCATTAAAGGGAAGTTCATCAGCAGTCTTTACAGGAAGTGATCCTGTGAAGAAAGTGCTTTATAAATACACTTGACTTTACAGAGGACAAAGCAATGTTATGGCATACCCAGATGATGGGTTGCAGGATGGGCAGTAGGCTCAGTGGGCAGGACCACCAGCTGGGCAGAGGGGTCCTGAGGCAAAGGCAGGACTGGCTGCAAAGGGCCTGGCATGGCTGCAGAGAAACCTGGGGGCAGATTCTGGTGCAGGGCTGAATGACCTATACCTGCTTTATAGAAAGGATGCCCATTTAGATTTATATACCCATCACATACAATGTAAAACACTGCTACAAATATACTACAACTATCAATCATAATCATTGAATTATTAAATCAATTCTAAACCTGACTGGAAACCAATGAAAAGATGCTAAAAGTTGAAATTACATGTTCTCTTTAGCATAAAAAAAGAAAACTCAGTATTTGCTGCTGAGCAAGATTATATAAAAGCATAAATGACCTGTAAATCAATGGAGCATAGAAATGCCTATGTTTTTTTTACCTATTCCATATATAGACAAGCAGAACTGTACTGCCTTTGTTTACATGATCTGTAACACTGTACAAAGTCCCACAGTTGGAATGTGTACGTACAATCTCCAATTTCCAAAAAAATAATATTCTCTCACCATAAGAGTGTCCTGTCATCCAAAGGGACGGGCTTCCAGTTCTTGGCATCCAATGATGGTGGGCAGAATGTGCAGCAGGATCTCCTAATTGGCCAGACTGGAGGGAAGTCCCGCCTGGGACCATGAGATGAGAGGTGAGGTCTCCATGACAGCTGTTGGAGGGGTGACAGCTGTTGGAGGGATGGATTCTTGAAAACTCCACCCTTTCCTTATTATCCCTGGAATCAGGATGAGACAAAAATAAGAAAATACATATGTAGACCACTGAAGATTTCTAACAATTATTATTATTATTATTATTATCTAACAAGTATTGAACAATTTCTTTACAATTGCTTACCTGATATATGCATCTCTCTCTCTGTCCAAGCAAGTCAAACCTATCTGTTCCCCACTCATCCTCTTCCTCTCCTCCTCAGTGGTGGAATCTGAAGGGTACATAGAGCGGGTGGGACCTGCGAGACAAACATTAGCTTAACTATTAGCTCTTACCTGGTGAGGACCTGTTCTCAAGTCTCTCCCAATTTCTAGAAACATTTACAATGACTCACAAGTAGGGCTGGGTAGCGTTACCAGTACAAATACCAGTACCTTTAAAGTGTGTCCCATACCTTAGCTTTTTTTTTATGGAATACCCATGATATGAATGGAAGCATCTGGGCATGCTGAACTGAGAACTCTTTTAACTACACTGTGCTTAACTTCACCAAACTACAGATTGTATAGGTTGTAGTTGCTGCGGAAGTAGGTCATCACATGTCCTATTAAAGCGAAGAATACAAAACCATACAAATAGTAATTCTTGTCTAGATCTGGGTACGAAAAGGATCGAATGTAGGTATTGTTTGACTGAGAAGTTTCTATTTGGTACTGGGTTATTTTCGCCAATACCTTAAAAGGTATTATGTACGGATATCCAGTCTTACTCGCAAAGGACGCACTGATGCTGCTTATTAGTTTTCCATTTCAACCATACTCTGAATTACAGTGCCGGTCAAAAGTTTGGACACACTTTCTCATTCATTTGAATTGGAACGTTTGTCCAAACATTTGACTGGTACCGTACATACCATACAACAACCTCTTAATGTATTTACCAAAAATGAAAGTTTGTCTCATCACTGTAAACAGTGCCCAGTGACAGTCTTGAAGCTTATAGACGTTGTTTTTGTTTTCACATCTAATTTATAAAAAACTGTTCCTCGCACCTCTGTTCATGAGGAGGTGACCTAGACTGCTTACCTTTCACCGAGGGATGTACCCTGCCCTGTCGGCTGTTGGGATGACTGTCTGCTGAACGACAAGGTGGCTCCCTCTGTCTGGCCACAGCCACTGCTATTCCCACTGGTGGCTGTCGCACCTCACTTTCCCCATGACCAGTGTCCCCCATTTCTCGGCCACGCCCACTGAAATCCGGGCGTTCACTGTCATTGCCGGGGCCCTTTCTGGAAGGTAAAGTCTGTTTGTTGCCTTGCAGGGCACAGCTCCCCCCGGCAGGACCTGATTTGAGGCTTCCTAGACCCCCAAAGGGGCTTTTCTGGGAGAGGAGCAGTGGCTGTTGCTGGTTGCTGTACTTTAGTAAGCTTTTCATGGCACTGCTCTCCCCCTGAGATGGCCCCTGGGGCTCAGGTTGCTGCTGTGGCTGCTGCTGTTGCTGACTGAGGGAAGGTGCTGGGGGAGGCTGTGGAGGAGGCAGGCTCATTCCCGGCTGCTGCTGCTGCTGCTGCTGTTGTTGCTGCTGTTGCTGCTGTTGCTGCTGCGAGTGTTGCCCACCAGTGCTCCCTAACTCCATGTAGGACTTCCTTTGCTCCTCCTCGGGTTGTGACATGTGGTGGGGAGGCCTCATGGTCCAGGGTGGCACTTGGGGCTGCTGGTGGTGGTGCTGCCCATTGCTGTTGCTGTAACCATAAGGAGAAATGTCCATCTTTCTTTTTAGCTCCTGACTAGTCCCCTGGTTCAACTCAGCAGGAGAAGGAGCATCTGGGCCAGGTCGGCCATGCTGCTGGTGGCGTATCCTGGCTACCTTTTGGCCATCTCTCTGTAAGGAGCAGCTACCTCCACGGCCAGGGCCATGGGCTGCTCCAGCCCCACTATGTTGACCCATGCTTTTATTTCCAAGTGGGGAAGAGTTAGGCTGGGGTCTTGGATGGGAACAGTCTCTGTAAGGAGAGGTGTTGACAGAATGAGGGACAGAGTGTCCCGCTTTGGGCCCCTGGGGCAGCAAGGGCCTGAACACATCCATGTCCACACCACTGTTGATACACTCAGCACTGCGTGATCGTACAACCTGGTGTTGCTGTTGGGGATGCGGAGGCTGTTGTAGTTGGGAAAGTGGAGGAAGCTGTGAGGGCTGCAGGTGTTGGTGGTGGGACTGCATCCAATCTGGGGCTTTATCTGTTTTTCTGTATGGGTGCGGTTGTTGTTGTTGTTGTTGTTGTTGCTGTTGTTGCTGTTGTGTTTGTTGTTGTTGTTGTTGTTGCTGCTGCTGCTGTTGCTGTTGTTTTCTGTGCCAACTACTATGGTGCCCACTGCCTCCATTCTTTTCTATTACCTTATCCTTGGCATTGCCACCTCCCCCTCCACTGCTCACACCATGGCAGTCAGGGTTACCAAGCTGGAATGGCCCACTAGATTTGTCCCCCAGGCCTGCCACAGATGGCACAAATGTAGGCCCTGTGACTTTAGGTTCTCGCCCCACATTGGCTGGCCCCCTCTCATGTGAGGCAGGGTTGGCTAGAGGACCAGGAGGGGGTGGGCAGAAAAAGTCTGGGTGGTGGTGTGTATGGTGGGAATGATGTGGGTGGTGTGGATGGCTGGGGTGAAGCTGAAGGCAATGGAAGCCCCCTGGGTGAGGATGTGTATGCGGGTGAGCATGGGGATGTGAATGAGGGTGTGCCCCTCCAGCAGCAGGACCCATGTGCAAGGGTGGGGGTACAGCATAGGACAGAGAGTGGTGGAGCGGTGCCTGACCCCTTTCCAGACAGTCTGATGGTTGTTCACTGATCCTCATCTCCCCACTTACCCCCTCCTTGGTGCAGCGACTACTGCTGCTGGACCCCATATGTCTGCCCTGGCTACTCCCCCCAACCCCCATAGCTCCAAGGGCTGTGCCCTCCCCCCCAAAGCTGGACATGGAGGCCTTTGCCCCTGCTCCAGTTCCTGCATCTCCATTTTGCATCTTGCCATTGTGCAAGCAGGCACTGAGGGGCTTGCCCATACTCTGAGGGTGTTCCTTGCTGTACTCCATTGTGAGGGATGCCTTGTGCCTCTCTAGGGCTCGACTGTTGACCTCCTCTAGGGGTAGTGGGTGCTGGGGATAGTGTGGGTGCTGCTGATGGGAGTGGGAATGGTGGTGGTGTGTGGAATGGGGTGGCTGGTGGCTGTGGTGCTGTTGCTGCTGTCTCTCTTTTGCCTCCTGTTTGCTACTGGACCTCTCCTTATCCTTTACAGGTACAACTCCTCTCTCCACAGACCCTTCTTTGATGCCCTTATGTAGACCTGTCCCTACCCCTGGATCTCTGTCTCTGCTGCAGGACCCCTGAGAGTGTCCTGAACCAGCCCTGGACATTGGTGGCAGACTGTGATTGGCTGAGATGAGAGGTGGCTGGGATGGGAGACCTCGAAGATAGAAGTTTTCTGTGAAGAAAGAAGGCAGGCAAGTTAAGACACATATATTAGTCAAGAAAGGAAAAGGCAAAGACAAAATTTGATTATTCAGCTCCCATGATAGTGTCCCTAGGCATC